>NW_023276807.1:123048454-124253694 GCF_003668045.3 Cricetulus griseus | reverse complement strand
GGTGAGGGGAGGGAGAGGGAGAATGGATTGACATGTGAATCAAGCTGGTTCCTAATTTGAACTAATAAAAAAAAAAGGAAAACTACTTGTATTCCCATACTTTAACTGAAAGCCATCTAAGTATTTCAAATCCACTCTGCTAAACCTTTTAAATCTTTGCTATCATTACACTCTTTAACTATAAAAGAATTGTTCTGCTTAATTATAATCTTGAAAATGAACATGAAAAAGGAATGAGAAATTAGTCTCCTGTAGCCTAATGCTTACATGAAAGAAGCTTGGATTGCCTTTCCCTCATTCACCTTATGTTTTCATCACTAAGGTGTGCTTTGGTTTCTGAAGCCAATAAATTTTATGGTTTCTTCTTTCATCTCTTGACCAGATGCTGTTTCCTTTAATATCAGTGAATCTCACATTACTTAAATTAGCATTTTCACATTTAACATTCACCCCATATTACCTGTAATATGTCAAGTCTTCACTACTAAGATTATATGGAAAATGAATTATTGGAAGACAACAGTTAAAAGACCTGCCATTCATCTTCTCTAGAGAGCTCATTAACCTTTAAAGGTTTGTACACGATTCCATAATGATCTTTCAATAAGATTTTATTTCTCTTCTATTTCATCACTTTGGCCCTTTGTGCAGCAGACAGGCAATGGAGCTGACATTAACACTTTGACTGGTAAAGTACTGCAACACAGAAAGTATAAGTAAAATTATTTCTTTAACTATCATCCACAATGAGAGTATTTCCTTCTACACAGAAGTCATTATTATGACTTTTATATTAGAATAATATGAAAATTTGTTTAAGATAATGAACAAAGTATTGCATCCCCAACCCCAGTGATATCTGTAGTATTTATTTAATGGTTACTTCCTTTATGGAGGCCATCCATATTGCCAGCACTAATTTCCACTCTTGTATAAACACAGTTATATTTTACTTATCATGAATAATGGTGGTATTCAAAATCACTATGTTGAATATAAAGATTTAAAATAAGATTAGAATATCTGTTTACTCTTTCAAGTATCTATGTTATTTGTTTATTATAATTGTTATAGGAAGTTTTATTTTAGATTTTGTAAAATATTCCAAAAGTGAAATCATTCAAAAATATTGTCAGGCATCTTTTATTAACTTTTTTGGAAAGTATATTTTGTTTAGTAAGATGAATTATGATAATCAGTATCACCTAGATTTGGAGCATATATTATGTTGGAATCATCTGCTTTGGTGTGAATATAAAAGGGATTCCAGATGCTCATCTATTAAAGATGCATTCTGCAGCAGAGGCCCTTTCATATAGTTCCTGCTTAGAAACAAGAATACTTGTTCATATAAACACTGCTGTCATCATGCTGTATATACCCTCAATGGAGAAAAAAACTTAAGTTCATCATTGCACCTAAGAGTGGAGCTTCTAAACCTATGAGCCCACATTAACCTGAATAATGACTTCTTAAATAGGCCCTGAGAGGTAGAATCTCATTTAGCTAACTTGCCACCCATTTTGTTTATTTATATAAACCTAAATTTCAAAAGACAGTAAACAAGATATAGATGACAAATGTGGTATTTTCTTTGTTGTTTTTCTCCTATTACCTAATCTAATGTAGGACACTAACCTGATATATCAAGTAGTTCAACTACTAACTTAACTATGGGAATTTTACTACTGAATGCTTCAACTAAGACATATGATCCTTTATCTTGATTTAAGTACATAGTGTGGGAAAACTGAGCATCACATTATTCATTATCAGTAAAACAAATTTGGGAATGATGAACAGCTTTATTCTATATTTGCTGATCTTGAGTCAACACACCTATTAGATAGTTTTAGAGTTTTATTTTCTCATTTTTATTTTACTTCATTTTTACTGCCTACTGTCTTTGTTTTTTTCTTCATCCATTACAGTGAAATATCTACTTATTTTCTTGAAACATTAAATTTAAAAGCTGTCACCCTTCCTGTGCTCCCTTTGTACTGAGATTTTACCCATTTCTTTTTAAATGTATCAAGTTCTTCATAGCCAAATCTTCCATCTTTAATACTCCATTCATCTCAAAACAAGACATTTACTGTATTACAATAATGATGAGTAGGATAAATGATAACTTGATAGAATCCAGAATTACATTGGAATCTGATATCTTAGCATGCTTGTAGAGAGTAATATTTTATTACATTAATAAAATAATATAATATAACAAATAATTCTGAGTGTTATCATACAGTGCATAAGGTGTAAATTAGTGTATTACGTGAAACAAGTGAGCAGAACACAAGCATGTTTTTTTTACACTATCTTTCCACATTGCGTATATGATGTGGCTAGTATATTTGGGGGTGCCTGTGTCTGATGTCTCTGTTATATGGACTACATCTTAGGATTGAAAACAAAATTAAACCTTTATCCTTTAAGTTGTTTTTGTTAGGGCGCTCTGTCACAAAATAGAGAAGTAACTAAAACTATAGATTTTCAATATTGAGGCTGTAAATTCTTTTCATGCCAATTGCCATTTCACCATTCAAGTATGATTTATATTTCCCATATTGGTAACTTTAACAGATCAATAAAGAACAGTTGACCTTGGAAATTCTGCAATGTTGTTATTGCATATATAGACAATACAATCCAAGACCACAGAAAAATATAATTATCAATAGAAATTCAGTTTTTTGTTATTAAAACAAACTAATTTTGGATTCTAAGGTAAAGCTTAATCCAATTTTAAATTTTAGTAAAACTGTTTTCATCATTATCTTACATTTATGCCTCTCTCAAATCTTCTTCCTTTCTTCTCTACATGATATAGCTTTACTTAGAGGATGGAAGTAACTTTGAAGTGGCAATGATATTATAGTAAGATTCTAACAGTTGGCTCTGCTCCAAACACTCATGATAATATAAGAAAATCATCATTTGCACAGAGGGCAACAGGGGAAAGGTGGTGTGATGATATGGGGAGAAGTAAGCTATTTCCAAGCTATTGACAGACCTGGTCCAGAACCCACTTATCCTACGCAATTAGGAAGGAAAGTCTTGACATCTTAAGGATTTATGTTAAAACTGTGAGAAATTTACTTTCTGTTGTTTGAGATAATCAGGCTTTGATACTCAATTATGCAATACATAACAGTTATAACTGCATACTACGAGAGACTTTCTTCAAATAAACTAAAGAAGGACAAATATTTAATTCTATTTGTCAGGAAATAAATTAATGTGGTCTTCAGAGTGACAAAAAAACAATACATAACAAGACTCATAATTTCAGAAATTATTTTCTTTGTCCTTGGTGTTAAAAGGTTTCAAATCTAAGTATTCAATTGGGTATTCCACATGAGAGTCTGTGTCTCTGTTCTTACAAAATTGTAGTCCCTTGCCATACTAGTCATGTTTTTTTTTGTTTTTGTTGTTGTTGTTGTTGTTGTTGTTGTTGTTTTTTTGATTCAAATTGAACTAGTTAACAGTATTTATATAGGCTGGGATTTTATGGAGGAATTTGGTTGCTTGAGCAACTTTGAAATAATTTAAAGAACAGAGGTCACTTGACACTTCAGTGTTCTAAAAAGCAGAAAGCGACAGGAAGCACTAAAGGCCACTGGTGTTTTCTTCAGCGATTTTAGACTTTCTGGTTAGCAGATGTCCAAATACAAATAACTCTGTGTGCCTTATATTTCTAGTTATACTTCCCTAATCCTTGATTTTTATTGATGTTTCATTTCAAATGTCTATTTTCTTTTTTTTTCTTTTTTTCTTCTTTCTCTCCATTTTTTATTAGTTCAAATTAGGAACAAGCTTGCTTCACATGTCAATCCCTTTTCCCTGTCCCTCTTCCTTCCCTTCCCCCATCCCTCCCCCCAAACTCCCCATCTGCCCCCCATCCATTCACCGCTCCACTCCCCAGGCAGGGTAGAGCCCTCAACAGGGGTTCCCAAAAGTCCACCACATCATCCTGGGCCGGGCCTAGTTCCTCCCCCATGTGTCCAGGCAGAGACGTGGGATGGGATCTCATAGTTCCTTCTTACAACAGGGAAAAATACTGATCCACTACCAGGTGCCCCATAGAGTACAGAGGCCTCCTCATTGACATCCATGTTCAGGGGTCTGGATAAGTCCCCTGCTGGCCTCCCAGACAGAAATCTGGGGTCCAGGTGCTCCCCCTTGTTCAGGCCATCTTGTTTCATATTTTCTTTGGTGAAAAGTATTGTAGGCTGGTAATCCTTTGCTCTATGTCTAAAATTCATATATGAGCTTACATACCATGTTTGTCTTTTTCTGACTGGGTTACCTCACTCAGGATGGCTTCTTCTAATTCCATCCATTTGCATGTGAATTTCAAGATTCTGGTTTTTTTTTTTTTTTTTTTTTTTTTTTTTTTTTGGTGCTGAGTAGTACTCCATTGTGTAAATGTACCACATTTTCTCTATCCATTCTTCAGTTGAGGTGCATCTAGTTTGCTTCCAGGTTCTGGCTATTATAAATAATACTGCTATGAACAAGGATGAACATATGTCCTTGTTGTATGAATGTGCATTATTTGGGTATAGGCCCCAGAGAGAAATTGCTGGATCTGGATGTAAACTGATGACAATTTCTCTGAGCAACTGCCATACTGATTTCCAAAGTGGTCTTACAAGTTTGTACTCCCACAAACAGTGGAGGAGTTTTCTCATTTCTTCACATCCTCTCCAGGATAGATTGTCACTGGTGTGTTTGATTTTAGCCATTCTGGCTGGTGTAAGATAGGATCTCAGAGTTGTTTTGAGTTGCATTTCTCTGATGGCCAAGGATTTTGAGCACTTTCTTAAGTGTCTTTCAGCCATTTCAGATTCCCCTTTGAGAATTCTCTATTTAGTTCTGCACTCCACTTTTTAATTTCATTGATTGGTGTTTTGGTGGCTAGCTTCTTGAGTTCATTGTGTCTTTTGGAAATCAACCCTCTGTCAGATGTAGGTTGGTGAAGATCTTTTCCCATTCTGTGGGTTGTCGTTTTATCTTACTCACTGTGTGTCCTTTGCCTTACAGAAGCTTCTCATTTTCAGGAGGTCCCATTTATTAATTGTAGATCTCAATGTCTGTGCTATTGTTGTAATGTTCAGGGATCGGTCTCCTGTACCAATTCGTTCAAGGGTATCTCCCACTTTCTCTTCTAGAAATCTCAGTGTGGCTGGATTCATGTTGAGATCTTTGATCCCTTTGGACTTAAGTTTGTGGATCGTCACAGATATGGATCTTTCTGAAATCTTCTGCATGTCACAATCCAGTTGTACCAGCACCATTTGGTGAAGATGCTTTCTTTCTTCCATTGTTTAGATTTGGATTCGTTGTCAAAAATCAAGTGTTCATACATGTGTGGGTTAATAACAGAGTTTTCAATTTGACTCCATTGTTCTGTCTGTCTATTTTTGTGCCAATACCAAGCTGTTTTCAGAACTATGGCTCCATAATAGAGATTGAAGTCAGGGATAGTGATGCCTCCAAAAGATCCTTTATTGTACAGAGTTATTTTGGCTATCCTGGGTTTATTGTTTTTCCATATAAAGTTGACTATTTTTCGTTCAAGTTCTGTGAAGAAATATGTTGGGGATTTGATGGGGATTTCGTTGAATCTGTACATTACGTTTGGCAAGATTGCCATTTTTTTTACTATGTTAATTCTACCTATCCAAGAGCATGGGAGATGTTTCCATTTTCTGGTATCTTTTTAATTTATTTTTTTTAAAGACTCAAACTTCTTACTGTACAGGTCTTTCACTTTTTTGGTTAGTGTTACCCCAAAATATTTTAGGTTGCTTATGGATATTGTGAGGGGTGATGTTTTTCTGGTTTCTTTCTCATTGCATTCATCATCTGTATAAAGTAAGGCTACTAATTTTTTGAGTTAATTTTGCATCCTGCTACTTTGCTAAAAGTGTTTATCAGCTGTAGGATCCCTTGTAGAGTTTTGGGTCACTTGTGTAGACGATCATATCATCTGCAAATAGTGAAAGTTTGACTTCTTCCTTTTCAATTTGTATCCCTTTGATCTCCTTTCCTTGTCTATTGCTTCAAGTACAATTTTGAAGAGATATGGAGAGAGTGGACAGCCTTGTCTTGTTCCTGATTTTAGAGGAATCGCTTCGTGTTTCTCTCTACATGTTTAGATATTTTCCTGTTATTCCCATTCTCTCCAAAATCTTTATCATGAAGGGGTGTTGGATTTTGTCAAAAGCCTTTTCAGCATCTAGTGAGTTAATCATGTGGTTTCTTTCTTTCTGTTTGTTTATAGGGTAGATTACATTGATGGATTTTCATATGTTGAACCATACTTGCATCCCTGGAATGAAGCCTACTTGATCATAGTGGATGATTTTTCTGATATGTTCTTGGATTCAATTCTCCAATATTTTGTTGAATATTTTTCCATTGATGTTCATGAGCGATATTGGTTTGTAGTTCTCTTTCTTAATTGTATCTTTGTGTGGCTTGAGTGTCAAAGTGATTGTAACCTCATAAAAAGAGTTTGGCAATGTCCCTTCTGCTTGTATTGTGTGGAAAAATTTGAGGAGTACTGGAATTATCTCTTGTTGGAATTCTGCAGTGAAGCCACCTGACCCTGGGCTTTTTTTTGGTTGTGAGGCTTTTGAGTACTGCTTCTATTTCATTAGGGGTTATAGTTAGTTTTAAACTGCTTATCTGTTCTTAGTTTAATTTTGGTAAGTAATATCTATCCAGAAAATTGTCCATTTCCTTTAGGTTTTCGAATTTCGTGGAGTACAGGTTTTCAAAGAATGACCTGATGATTCTCTGGATTTCCTCGGTGTCTGTTGTTATATTTTCGTTTCTGATTTTGTTAATTAGTGTGCTCTCTGTCTGCCTTTTAGTTAGGTTGGATAGAAGTTTGTCTATCTTATTGATCTTCTCAAAGAACCAACTCTTTGCTTCAATAATTATTTGTAACATTTACCTAATTTCTACTTTATTGATTTCAGCCCTGAGTTTGATTATTTCCTTTCATGTACTCCTCCATGGTGAGTTTGCTTCTTTTTGTTCTAAAGCTTTCAGTTGTTCTGTCAGTTCTCTAATATGACTATTCTCCAGTTTCTTCATGTGGGCAGTTAGTGCTATGAACTTTCCTCTTAGCACTGCTTTCCGAGTGCCCCCTAAGTTTGGGTATGTTGTGTCTACATTCTCATTAAATTCTAGGAAGTCTTTAATTTCTTCTTTTTTTCTTCATCAAGCCAGGAATGGTGAAATTGGTTGTTATTCAATTTCCGTGAGTTTGTAGGTTTTCTGCAATTTGTATTGCTGTTGAATTCTAAATTTCAAGCATGGTGATCTAGTAAGGTATAGGGTCTTATTTCAATTCTTTTGAATCTGTTGAAGTTTGCTTTGTTGCCAACTATGTGGTCAATTTTAGAGACTGTTCCATGTGGCACAGAAGAAGTTGTAAGAGTCCCAGAAGCTCAGGCCTCAAGTATCTCAGCCCAGAACTGTGGTCACCCCAGTCACCATGCGGAGTCAAAAGCTTGATGCAAACTGCACAAGGCTTTATTAGAGTTGTTTAATGACCTAACCCCATGTTAGCTCGGGCCTTCCATCCATTCACCATGGTGGATGGCTAGGAAAGACAGCTGGAAGCGGCTGCATAGAGATCTTATAGGGCAGCATAAGGGGAGTTTCTAGGGGTAAGCACAGGCTCAGGATTGGTTTGCCTCTAGGATTGGAGAGTTTGCCCTGTGTTGATTGGTCAACTGGTTGTTATGGCCCATAGGCCCTCCCATGGTAGTTGCTATGCTCTGCACGTCATTGCTGTGCACTTGTCCGTAAAGCATACCCAGAGCCATAAAGCGTAGCATCACCACCTAACTTCTGAATGGTCCCTTGCCAGGAGGCAGGCATCTGACTTTCTAGTGACCAAGGCAAGTTAAGGGTAAGCACGTGTTTGGCTGTTATGTCTGTTGAAATGGGGAGCTGGTCCCTTCAAAGCTATATTTTTTTGTCTTTAGATGAAATGTTCTATAGATATCTGTTAAAACCATTTGGGTTATAACTTCTGTCAGATCTTTTGTTTCTTTGTTAAGTTTCTGATTTGTGGACTTGTTTAGTGGTGAAAGCAGGGTGTTGCAGTCACCTACTTAAATGTGGTTTGAGCTTTAGTTATGTTTTTTTTTTTTTTTTTCCAATGTGTGTACCTTCGTATTTGGGGTATATTAATTATTCAGGACTGAGACTTCATCTTGATGTACTTTTTCTGTGGTGAGTATGAAATGTCCTTCTTCATACCTTTTGAATGATTTTAGCTTGAAGTCTAATTTGTTAGATATTATTAGGCTTGCTAACCAGCTTGTTTCTTGGGCCCATTTGATTGGAAAATCTTTTCCCAAACCTTGACTCTGAGGTAACACCTGTCTTTGAAGTTGAGTTGTGTTTCTTGTATACAGCAGAAGGATGGATTCTGTCTTCGGGTCCATTCTGTGAGCCTGGATATTTTATAGGCATTTTAAGACCATTGACATTGAGGGATATAAATGTCCATTGATTGTTGGTTCTTGTTTGTTTTGGATTTATTGTTGGTGGTGTCATTGTGTGTAGATTTTGGACTCTTTTCTTTTTCATGTTTGGTAAAATTGGATTATCTATTGCGTATATTTTTGTGAGTGTAGATATCTTCATTGGATTGGAGTTTTCTTTCCAGAAGTTTCTGTAGAGCTGGATTTGTGGAAAGGTATTGTTTAATGTCACGACCCAGCATGTCTCAGCCTTAACCCATGACAGCCATGAGGTTCGGCCTGAGTGGGGGTTCGTGGACCTGGTGAAGGGACCAGCTCCCCTTTCGGCAGCCCTAATGGCTGAACACATGCTTGTCTGACCTTGTCCTAGACACTAGAAAGTCAGAAGCCCTGAGTGGGGGTTCGTGGACCTGGTGAAGGGACCAGCTCCCCTTTCGGCAGCCCTAATGGCTGAACACATGCTTGTCTGACCTTGTCCTAGACACTAGAAAGTCAGAAGCCTGCCTCATGACAAGGAATCAATCAGAAGTTAGCTGGTGGCACTATGCTTTACGACCCTGGGTGTACTTTACGGACAAGTGCACAGCAATGATGCACAGAGCATAGCAACTACCCTGGGAGGGCTTATGGGCCATAACAACCAGTTGGCCAATCAATGCAGGGCAAGCCCTCCAAGCCTGGAGGCACACAAATCGTGAGCCTCTTCGTACCCCCTAGACACACCCCTTATGCTGCCTTACAAGATCTCTCGGGAGCCCCTAGGAGCTGTCTTTGCTAGTCAGCTTGTTTCTTGGGCCTATTTGATTGGAAAATCCTAGTCATCCTCCATGGCCGGGTGGGTGAAATACCGGAGCTAACATGGGGTTAGCTCGTTAAAAAAAAAACAAAAACAATAAAGCCTCATGCAGTTTGCAGCAAGCTCTCGAATCTGCCTGATGATTGGCGTGACCGAGGTCGTGGCCTGGGACCCCGGATACCTGAGTTTTCTGGGGGTCTAACACTGGAAACTACTTGCAATGCAGTGGTGATAAAGACCAAACACAGGCATCTTGTCATCTTTAGAGAGCTCTCAGTTCCATGTTGTAAAATTAGAGTCTCTTGTTTATTTGGCATCTTTTCTGATGTTTCTTAACTATCCTGCCATGACCATGAGGGAACCATATCTCTCCTTGTTCTCCTGTCTCCTCTGGTCTCTGACCCCTAACTCTGGTCCTCCCTAGTAACTCATACACCTATTGTCCTCCTGCCCAGGTGCAGGCCTATTCAGATGCTTTGGAGCATAGAGATGCAAATTAGGAGGCATATTACCCTGAGGCCATGGTAAACAATAGTAGCCTTACTGGCATTAACAATACAATAGTGAGCCAGAGCTTTCTGGTGTTCTGGTTTAGTGAAACCCAAGGCTGGATCTCAAAATATTCCATAGCAGAATTATTTTGGTCCTGCACTTTTTATGTCTGGTTTTGTCATGGAATATCTTGTTTTCTCCATTTACAGTGGTTGAAAGTTTTGCTGGGAATAGTAGTTTGGGTTGGCCTCCATGATCCCTTAGTGTTTGTAGGACATCTATCCTTCTTGCTTTCAAAGTTTGAATTGAGAAGTCAAGTGTGATTCTGATAGGTCTGCCTTTATATGTTACATGCTGCTTTTTGTTGTTGTTGCTCTTAATATTTTCTCTTTATTCTGTAGGTATGGTGTTTTGATTATTATGTGCCGGGGGGGGGGTGTGGACAATGACTTCTTTTTGTGGTCCAGTATGTTTGTTGTTCTGTAAACTTCTTTTACTTTCATAGGCATATCCTTCTGTAGGTTGGGGAAGTTTTCTTCTTTGATTTTGTTGAATATGTTTTCTGTACCTTTGAGCTGTATTTCTTCACCTTCTTCTATACCTATTATTCTTAGGTTTGGTCTTTTTACAGTGTCCCATATTTCCTGGATATTTTGTGTTAGGGATTTCTTGGACTTGAGATTTTCTTTGGTCAATGACTGTATATCCTCTAGCGAGTCTTCAACAACTGAGATTCTCTCTTCCACCTCTTGAATTCTATTGGTTATACTAACATCTTTAGTTCCTGATTGTTTATCCAGCCTTTGTATTTCCAGCATTGCTTCATTCTGTGTTTTCTTTATTGTGTCTAATTCAGCTTTCATGCTTTGAACTGTTTCGATTGCTTCCTTCAATTGTTTGCTTATTTTTTCTTGGCTTTCTTTAGATTCTTTAAGAGATTTGTTTATTTCTTGAGTATTTTGGTTTGCCTTTTCCTCCATCTCATGTAATTTTTGCTTGTTTTTTCTTCTATTTTTAAAGGGATTTTCTTGTTTCTTCTTAAGAGGTCTCTATGATCCTCCTAAGATAATTTTTGAGGTCCATCTCTTCTTCATGATCTGTGTTGGGCTTTTCAGATCTTGCTGGTGTGATGTTCCTAGACTCTGGTGGTGTCATATTGGTCTTTGTGTTGTTGAATGTGTTCCTATTCTGTCTTCTTCCCATTTCTTCTTCCAGTGAATGCAGGTGGGGTCTCTCTATCTCCTCTTGTCCCCTGGTGATTTGTGTGGGCCAAGACTTCAATGTCTGCAGCTCTGGATGGTCTTGTCTCTCCTGGTACTCTCCTCACTCAGTAGGTGTCAGGCCTGCAGTGGAGGGGGAAGGAAAAGTGAGGTGTTTCTAGACTTAGGGAGCTCCTCCCTGTCTGGGTGGGTCCACTCTATGCAGGTGCAGGCCCAGACATATCCAGGATGAAGGGGACTTTGAGCAGGAGTAGGGCAGGAGCAGAGGGTACACTCACCTCAGTAGGGGTCAGGATGGCAGCAGAGGGGGAAGGAAGAATCTCTCTCCATTTTTATTTAAATTAGAAAAAGATTATTTTATATGTCAACCCAGTTCCCTCTGCCTCCCCTCCTCTCTTCCCCCTTCCCAAATAACAACCTACTTCTTCCACACTCTTATGCTTCCTAAGGAGTGTGAGCCATTCCATAAGGGAGTCTTCAGAGTCTGTCATATCCTTTAGTTTAGGGCCCAGGCCCACCCACTTGTCTCTAGGCTCAGAGAGTATCCCTCTATGTGGAATAGGTTTCCAAAGTCTATTCCTTTGCTAAGGATAAGTACTGATCTACTACAAAAGGCCCCATAGATTTCTTAGGTCTCCTCACTCACACCCACATTCATGAGGTCTCTATCAGTCGCATGCTGGTTTCCCAGTTATCAGTCTGGGAACCAAGAGTTCCCCTTGTTCATATCAGCTTCAAATTCCGTGTGTGTTTGTGTGTGTGTGTGTGTGTGTGTGTGTGTGTGTGTGTGTGTGTATGTGTTGTTGTTGTTGTTATTGTTGTTGTTTTGTTGTCTCTCTCTCATCTATCTATCTATGTATAATCACCTATCATCTAATATCTATCTATACCTACATCTTTATAACTCCTTCCCTCTCTCCTTACCTACTTTGTCTATCTGTCTGTGTGTCTCTCTGTCTCTCTGTGTGTTTGTGTTTTATCTGCTTGGGTGTTTACATCATATATATGTACTATGTATGTGTGGTGTCTATGAATGCCAGAGGAGGACTCAGGTTCTTAAAGAGCTAAAGTGACAGACCAAAATAAGCTTTCCGAAACAGCTGTCGGAAACTGAACCCATGTCAACTTTATGAACAAGTTCTCTTAATCTCTCCAAACCTCTAGATTATATTTTTGATGTAAATAACATATGGATTTGTTTTGGTTCCCTGACAATTTCTGAGGTTTTTGGATAAATTTTGATGGTTTTTGGACTTGAACAGTATTTCATTCATGCTCCAAGGACCACAAAGCTTTTATGCTTAGCACTGTCTTCTAAAAAATCTGTGATTTCCTTTTTTTCTTTTCTTTTTTTGTTCCCTCACTACCATAAATTATGCTGTCAATTATTCTGCATTTGTAGAAATCACATGGGTCAACCCATTTGAAGTACAATGTATGTATGTTGCATTAAGAAAACCATCTTCATGATCATGGTCTCTCCTTTGCCAGGTAAATATATGATTTCTCTGGTACCTTCAAAAGCAGTTTATGATTGCTCCAAGGTTGGTAAGCATAAACCAACTTGATTCTATTCTGATTGCATCAGACTACTACTAAAATTAAAGCAATAATTTAGTTGTTACTTAGAAAGCTTCTTTAAGGTCTTATGTTCACAGATTCTATAGAATATCATCTATAAACTAAATCAGACAGTCTATGGGACATCCAACAGTGGAGCCAGTGTTTATCCCTAGAGCACAAATGGAATTTGGGAGCCCATTCTGTGTGGAGGGATAATATTGCAGCCCAGATACAGGAAGGAGGGCCTGGGCCCTCCCACAATTATGTGATAGACTTTATGGTCCCCCATGAAGGGCCTCACTATCCCTGGGGAGCAGGAGGAGGGTGGGTTGGGGGGTTGTTGGGGATCATAGGAGGATGGGAGGGCAGTGGAATGGGGGGGATACATATGCAAATGAGAGTGCTTCTATAATAAAAAAAGAAAATACTAGTTGGCCAAAAAGTATCTGTGTCTCATCTGAAAGTGTATAGAAATAATTAAGAAAATGACAAAGGAATCCTTAGCAGAATCATAGGAAAGATAAATGACAAGCATGGATGGTGCTGTGTTCATTCCACCTTAAGCCCTTAGAAATACTGAATTTCTCATATGCAATTAAATTAGGCCAACATTAATTGACTCATTTAATTTATTTAAATACAATCAATTAGATAATTTTGAGCAAAATGTAAAGAAAATTTGCTTATCCTTCAATGAACAACAGATAATCTCTTTCTGGTATTTCATAAAAACTAATGGAAATGAAGTCCCAGTAAATGGTTGCTTTATTGTCTGGGTACAAATCACTTTTAAATTCAGAACAATAATAAAAACTATGTTAATTTTATTCCAAGTAACAGATAAGTACATAATTGTGATTTAGTGCTCAGGGAAATGGATCACTAGGCAAAATACTGGATGCACAAGTATAAGGACCCCAAACCCATGAAAAGCTAGTTGTGTAATTGCACATCTTAAAGAAAAAATGATCATGGGTTTTCAATGGACAGCTAGTGTACATAAAAAGGAATGTTCTAGGTTCAGTGAGAAACTCTGCCTCAAAAACCATTTTCATGCTGGGTGTCTGTGGCACACGCCTTTAGTCCCAGCACTGGGGAGGCAGAGGTAGGCAGATCTCTGTGAGTTTGAGGCTAGGCTGGTCTCCAGAGTGAGTGTGCCAAGATAGGTTCCAGTGTTACACAGAGAAACCCTGTCTTGAAAGCCCCCCCCCACAAAAAGACATGTACACAACTAGTTGTGTAAATTGACTAATTACAAATAAAAATTAGCAGTGGACTATATAATACAAGGATGATAAAATTGTGAAATGATGCAGATGACCAGAAATTGAAGCCTTAGCTAACTGAAAATTCATTATTCTTATTTTACAATAAAACAGAGACAATACAAAACAGGTAAATTGTTGTATAAGCAAGGATACATAGCTTGACATCATCCATGTCAGATCAATTGACCTGACATTCATAGTCTATTACAAGAAAATAAAGCAAGAGTACAGGGTCTATATGCAGATGGGACCCAATCTGCTTTTCCTACAGAGTAATCCATGAGGGTCTTTATAACAAAGTACTATAGTTGACACTTTTGGAAGAATGGAATAGAAAAGCCAAGATCAGACTTATATGGCATGTATATCAACTGGATGAATATATACATACTTAAGCAATTGGTAAAATGTAAAAAGAAGAACTAAACAAATGAAGAAATCTTAATTAGAATGTCAAGAAAAATGACAAAGAGCTTTGCCCTCAAGATATATAATTCACATGAAATTAATAAGATTCGTGCAGTGGATAATTTGTCAGTAAAAAAATTTTAATAGAGTTATGGTGAAAGTGGAACTTCTGTTATCTGAATTATAGTATAAATAATTTAAAATATTTTTATTGCCTAATAAGATATGTTGTAAAGGTACTCAAATATATTCAATAAATATGTTATGTTGCTGATATGGTCAATACAGATGATTGTTTAATTCTAACAGAAATGCATATATTAATAGAACATAATAAAAGTATTTAATATTTCATTAAGAACATGAAAAGATAACAATAACCCATATAAGCAAGGATTTTCAACAGAAAATGCTACAACTTGGTATTCTTTGGCAATTCTTGCTCTTTAAGATTTTGATCAAATTATATTTAAAAGCAGAAAAACACATAAGCAATTCATGTTTTCCATGATGAAAAGAGAAATAAAATATTTTAAAAATTACTTCTATGACATGTCCAGATGTGGAAACACAGATTGTGATTAAAAAGTGACTAGGTCAGTTAGGTACTGTCTAAGGAAGATCTGAAAACTTGAACACAGAAATAAAAATTACTGAAAACAAAGTACAATAAATTGAAAAGAAGTAGAATAACTGAACAGAGAAATAGTGCCCATAGAGTAATATAAAGTTGCTAAATAATTCAATAATTAGAGTCCCAGAATAAGAGAGGGTGTGGAAGCAGAAAAAAATTAGTAATGGCTAATATTTTTCCAAAAGTAATAGAAACCATGAACTCACAAATCCTCTAGGCCTACGTTCATACAATATAACCCAACTACAACTTCCTCTCTCTCCTCTCCCTCCCTACTCCTGATCCTTCCCACATCTCCACTCATCTCAGTTCCTCCCCATCACCCTTTTTGCCAGATTGACTGCTCCTCCATTTATCTTCAGAAAAGAGTAGGCCTGACAGTAATATCAACAAAACTTGGTATAACAAAATGTCGTAAGACAAGACATATACTCTCATATCAAACCTGGACAAAGACAACCCCAAATGAGGAAATAGGTCCCATGAGCAGGGAAAAGAGTCAGAGACACACCTACTCTCACTGTTAGAAATCAACCCAAAAACTAAAAGCTAAAGAACCACAGCATGTGTGATAAAGTTCTTCGCTGAAAAAATGAAGATGTAGTTTGTAATATCAGCAGTCAAGGGACTAAGTTAGAAAATGAACAAAAAAAAAATCTGAGCTGAGGACAGTCTGGGATACATATTCAAGGAATTTGTTGTCATCTACCGCATTAAAAAGAACTATTCTGCCAACCACTGGTGGCACCCTTCAATTTCAGCAACAGCAAGGCAGAAGGAGAAAGGTATCTGTACATTTCCAGACAGTGGGGATATTCTGTGAGAACATGACTCTTAGTAAGCAATGGATTTTTTATTTCATTCTTTATTTTTAAAACAATCTTAGGTTACATACTCATCCCAGTTACCTCTCCCTCTCCTCCTTCTCCCCCCAACTTCTCTGCACTCCACTCCACTCCATCTACTCCTCAGAAAGAATGAAACCTCCCATGGGAACTCACCAAAATCTGTCACATCATTTGAGGCAGGACCAAGGACATCCCCCATGTATGGAGTGTGAGAAATGTATCCCTCCATAGGATATGGGCTTCAAGAAGCCTGTGCATGCACTAGGGGTAAATACTAGTTCTACTGCTAGTGGCTCCAGAAACTGCACAAACCACCCAATTGTCATCCAGGCTCCAGAAACTGAACAAACCACCCAATTGTCACCATATTCGGAGGGCCCAATTCAGTCTTATGCATGTTCCCCAGATGTAAGTCAGGAGTTCACGAACTCTCACTTGCTCAGATCAGCAGTTTCTGTGAGTTTCCCCAGTATGGTCTTGACCCCTTTGCTCATATTAGCACTCCTACATTTCCACAAACAGACTCTAGGAGTTTGCCCAGTGCTTATCTGTGGAACTTTGCATCTGCTTCCATCAGTTAAGAGGATAAGGAGAGGGGATAAGAGGAGGGGTGTAAGAGGAGGGGATAAGAGGAGGGGGATAGGAGGGAATGGAAGTTCCAGTCGGGGGGAAGAACAGAGAAGGAGAGCAGGGAAACAGATAGGCTCCTTGATAGAGGGAGCCATTATGGTGTTAACAAGAAACCTCCACCCATGAATCCACACGGATTACCCCAGGTAACAATCTAAGCAATCGTGTAGAGGGTAGCTTAAATGCCCTTTCTCTATAATAAGATTGATGACAACGTTAATTTTCATTATAGAACATTCACTCATTAACTGATGGAAATCAGTGCAAAGCAATGTAAGTTTTAATTTAAAAATTTTGAAGTTGTTTTTCAGAATATTTTAGGGACTAATGATACTGTTAGTAAAATATAAATCATAATGAATTATTCCTCAATACACATACAAAGAAAAATCATTAAATATATTAAATTTCAATTGTTTTCTTCTGTAGACTGAACAATGGTGATACTGTGGCAATACTGCAAAATATATCTTCCAAAGATAAACACAGAATGAATTCAAAGAGCTTCTTCTTTTTGTTTGTTCACATCATAAAGGAACATCAAAGGAAGATCAAATATTGATCACCTTTCTATCCAAGACTAACCAATAAGCACAGAGCCCTGTTATTTAAGATGGTTATTGAAGAAAGGAATGAATTAATATCTATAGCAACTTATATTCGAAGAAAAATCTAGACTTCAAGGTCTTTCTATAATTTGTTTCTGTTTGTAATGATATCTCCTGTGTCAGGTTGGATGGTTTTCAAATGAAAACCTGTATCTACTTTTCTCAAGTCAACAGTTTCTAATACTTACTGAAATAAAGAAGACAGACAAAGGCAGTGGGGTGATATTTACACCTCGGATAAAGAAAGGGAATTTTGAGCATTTGAAAAGTTGCCTTTTTGTAAAATTTCTAATGTGTTTTGAACAAAAAAAATGGCTGCACTCATGATATCAGGAAATAAACATATTCCATTTTGTAAATTACAAATTAAGTATTCACATCATGTTCACTGATTTCAACCTCAATATACAATAGAGTAAAATCTCATATTGATGAATAACTAGTTAATTAAATGTTCAGTGTTAATCATTGTAATTTGTGGGGGAAAATGCCCTGCCATTCAAGAACACAGAGTATGTGTTTTTAATATAGATTGAAATCAGGGATGCTGATACTTCAAGAATTCTTTTATTATGCTGCATTGTTTTGTCTATTCTGGTTTTTTGTTTGTCTTACCATATGAAAATGAGTATTGTTCTTTCCAGATCTGTAAATAATTGTATTTGGATTTTAATGAGGAACTATGTTGAATCTGTACATTGCTTTTGGTAAGGTGGACTTTTTTTACTATGTAAAGCCTACAGATCCACGAGCATGGGAGATCTTCCCATCTTCTGATATCTTATCCAATTTATTTCTTCAAAATTTGAAGTTCTTGTCATACAGGTCTTTTACTTGCTTGGTTAGAGTTACACCAATGTATTTTATATTATACGTTGCATTTGTGAAGGTTGTTGTTCCTCTTGTTCTTACTCAGCCTGTTTATTGTTATTTATAGAATTGCTACTGCATTTTTAGAGTTAACCTTGAATCCAGCCACTTAACTAAATGTGTTTATCAGCTGTAGGAGTTCTCTGGTAGAATTATTGAATTATGTATATTCTCATATCATCTGCAAATGATTATACTTTGGCTTCTTCCTTTCCAGTTTGTATCCCCTTAATCTCGTTCTTTGGTTTTATTACCCTAACTAGAACTTCAAGTACTACATTGAATAGATATAGAAGGAATGGGCAGCCTGTCTTGTTACTGACTATGTTGGATTTCCTTTGACTTTCTCTCCATTTAATTGGATGTTGGAGATTGGCTTGCTATATATTGCTTTCATTGTGTTTATGTATGTTCGTTGTATCTCTAATCTCTCTGAGACTTTTACCAAGAAGTGGTGTTGGATTTTATCAAAAACTTTTTCATCATATACTAGGATGGTCATGAATTGTTATTTTTTCCTTTCAAGTTGTTCATATGGTAGAGTAAATTGATAGGTTTTCATATGTTCAATCATCTCTGTAACTCTGGGCTGAAGCCCACATAGATGGATGATCTTTATGTTGTGTTGTTGGATTAGTTTTGAGAACACTTTATGGGATATTTTTGCACCTGCATTTATGATGGAAATTGGTCTGTAGTCATCTTTTTTTGTTGAGTCTTCATGTGGCTTGGGTTTCAGGGTGACTGGGGCCTCATAAAATGAATCATTTTGTTTCTATTTTGTAGAGTAATTTGAGATGTATTAGTTTTAGCTCTTCTTTCAGCATTTGTTAGAATTTTACACGGAAACCATCTGTCCCTGGGCTTTTAGGTTTGGGAGAATTTCATGAGAGCTTTCATCTCCTTGGGAGATATAGGTGTATTTAAATTGATTATCTGATCTTGATTTAACATTGGTACGTGGTATCTATGGGTAAAATTGTCTGTATCTTTTGATTTCCAAATTTGTGTAGTGATGGTTTTTGAAGTATGACCTAATAATTCCATGGATTTTCTCAAAGTGTGTTGTTGTATCCACACTTTCATTTCTGATTTTGCTAACTGGATATTATCTCTCTGCTTTTTTTAGTTTAGATAAGGGTTTCTCTATCGTGTTGATTTTTTTCACACAAGCAATACATTGTTTAACTGCTTCATTGTACTGTTCGCTTTCTTTCTATTTTATTGATTCAGACCTGAGTTTGATTACTTACTGGTGTCTACTCCTCTGTTGTATTTTTGCTTCTTATCATTATAGATATTTTAGGTGTGTTTTTAAGTCCGTGATATGAGAATTCTCTAATTTCTTTATGTAGGCACTTACTGAATTCCAGGAAGTCTTAATTTGTTTCTTATTTCTTCTGTATATAGTAGGGTTACTGATTTTTTTACATTAATCTTGTATGCTGCCACTTTTCTGAAGGTGATTAACTGCTTTAGGACTTTCCTGATAGAGATTTTTTGGTCACTTATATAAACTATCATATCATTTGCAAATAGTGAAAATTTTATTTCTTGTTTTCCAATTTCTATCCCCTTGATCACCTTATGTTGTCTATTGCTCTAGATAGAACTTCAAGTACAATATTAACGAGGTATAGCAAGAGTAGATAGCCCTGTATTCTTCCTGATTCTGAACGTATAATTTATACTTGAGTAGGACATCTTATAATTGCCTTGGATATCAAAAACTATTTTCATCCCTACATAAAAATTATTTATTATAATATCCCCTTTTTATAATTCAATATTCATGAAAAATCCCAAACAAATTAATATGATGTATTCAGTATGCTTATGTTTATGTTACCAATTTAAAAATTCCCTGTGAGGCAATAAACATGAAAGATGTCTATATAATAGGCAATTTAAGATTTAGTTTTTCTCATCTTTTACTTTAAGGAAAATATTAATATTCTATATGAAAAACCGTCAATAGTTTATAAAACTATAATTGCATTCACATGCTATGTTTTTATTATAAAATACTGTTTTGTAAATAATTATCAGTAATATCTTGATACTTTTTTCATATTGCTTACTAAGAATGCTGCTTCCTATGTTTCCAAGAAATCACTGCCATAACAGTATTTTCAGTGGAAGAATGATTTTAAAATGACACAAATTATACACCTTTTTAAAAGCCCAAATATGCGTTGAAAGTGAGGATTTAAGTACATTTTAACTCACTTATGTGACCAAAAATCAGCTCCACAAAGCCAGTTATCTCTACTGTTTTCTTTATGAATTAAAACACCTATTGCATCATAAATATAGAAGAGTTCCATGTGACCTATAAAACCTATGGCCCATGCCATTTTGATCCTTTTGCCACAAACATAATGGTCATCTCTGATATAAGGTCAACAGCACCAAAGTTTTAGATCACCAAACTATGAATAGCCACCTGAAAGGGAATCTGTGAATTAACCATGTGTACCTTTAAATCAGTTTCTAGAGCTGAAAATTTTGGAAGGATTTTCTCTCAGGTGTCTCCAACACCATTTACCACATGGAATCTGGGAAACAATGATCCAGTCTTAATAACTTGTAGTTGATATTTCTATTTTCAATTTTTATTTAAATTAGAAAACAAGATTGTTTAACATGTCTATCCTAGTTCCCTCTCCATCTCCTCCTCCAATACCACCCCCTCAACTAAAATCCTAACTATCACTCACCATTTCTACTCCCCAGGGAGTGTGAGCCCTTCAATAGGAGGTCTTCAGAGGCTGTCATATCCTTTGTGAAAGGGCCTAGACCCACCCCCATATGTCTTGGCTCAGTGAGTATCCCTCTGTGTGGAGTGGGTTCCCAAATCCCACAACTATTCTAGGGATAAGTAATGATCTACTACAGGAGGCCCCATAGATTTCTGAGGTCTCCTCACTGACACCAAAGTTCTTGGGCTCTGGATCAGTCCCATGCTGGTTTCCTATGTATAAGTCTGTGGATCAAGAGCTCTCCATTGTTCAGGTTAGCTGTGGGGTTGATGAATATTTTTCCTAGTATGTGGGCTGCCATTTTGTCTTGCTGACTGTCCTTTGCCTTACAAAGTTTCAGTTTGCCTTACAAAGCTTCTCAGTTTCAGGTCCCATTTATCAATTGTTGATCTCAATGTCTGTGCTACTTGTGAAATGTTCAGGAAGCAGAAGTGGTCCCCTGTACCAATGAATTCATGGGTATTTCCCACTTTCTCTTCTAATAGGTTCAGTGTAGCTGGATTTATGTTGAGTTCTTTGATCATTTGGACTTAAGTTTTGTGCATGGTGATAGATATGGATCTATCTACAGTCTTCTACATGCCAGCATCCAGTTATGCCAGCACCATTTGCTGAATATGCTTTCTTTTATTCCATTGTATAAATTTAGTTTCTTTGTCAAGAATCAGGTGTTTGTAGTTGTGTGGGTTAATATCAGGGTTTTCAACTCTATTCCATTGGTCTACCTACCTATTTTTCGGCCAATACCAAGCTGTTTTCAGGACTATAGCTCTGTAAAAGAACTTGAAACCAGGGATGGTGATACCTCCTAAGTTCCTTTATTGTACTGGGTTGATTTGGCTATCCTGGATCTTTTTTTCATATAAAGTTGAGAATTATTCTTTCAAGGTCTGGGAAGAATTGTGCTGGATTTTGATGGGGATTGCATTGAATCTGTAGATTGCTTTTGGCAAGATTGCCATTTTTACTATGTTGATGCTACCTATCCATGAACTTGGGAGTTCCTTCCATTTTCTGGTATCTTCTTTAATTTCTTTCTTTAAAGACTCAAAATTCTTATGACATAGGTCTTTCACTTGTTTGGTTAATATTACTCCAAGGTATTTCATGTTGTTAGTGGCAATTGTAAAGTGTGATGTTTCTCTGATTTCTTTCTCCATGAATGTGTCATCTGTACATAGTAGGGCTACTGATTTCTTTTTTTTTTTTTTTTTTTTTTTTAGTTAATCTCTTATCCTGCCACTTTGCTGAAGGTGTTTATCAGCTGTAGGATTTCCCTGGTAGAGTCTTTGGTTACACATATGTGGATTATCATATCATCTACAAATAGTGAAAGTTTGACTTCTATCTTTGTGGTTTGTATCCCCTTGATCTCCTTTTGTTGTCTTATTGCTCTTGCTAGAAATTCAAGGACAACATTAAGAGATATGGAGAGAGTGAACAAACTTGTTTTATCCCTGATTTTACAGGAATTACATTGAGTTTATTCCATTCAATTTGATGTTTTCTATTTATTCCTTTTATTATCTTAAGCTGTGTTCCTGTTATCCCTGATCTCTCCAGGTCCTTTATCTTGAAGCGGTGTTGTATTTTCTCAAAGGCTTTTTCAGCATTTAGTGATATGACCATGTGGTTTTTCCTTTTCAGTTTGCTTATGTGGTAGATTACATTGATGGATTTTCATATGCTGATGCATCCCTGCATCCCAGCATTGAAGCCCACCTGATAATGATGAATGATTTCTCTGATGTGTTCTTGGACTTTATTGCCAGTAGAATTGTGTAGAATACTTCGAGGAGAATTGGTATTAGCTCTTCCTTGAATTTCTAGTAGAATTCTGCACAGAAGCTATCTGTTCCTGGGATTTTTTTTTTTTTTTGGTTGGGAGGATTTTGATGACTGCTTCTATTTCATTAGGGGATATAGGTCCATTCAATTTGCTTATCTGTTCTTGATTTAATTTTGTTAAGTGATATCTATGCAGAAAATTTTCCATTTCCTTTAGATTTTCAAATTTTGTGGAGTACAGGTTTTGAAAGTATGATTCTCTGGATTTCTTCTGTGTCTGTTATTATATCCCCCTTTCATTCCTGATTTTACTAATTTGCATGTTCACTCTCTGTTGTTTATTAAGTTTGGATAAAGGTTTGTCTATCTTGTTGATTTTCTCAAAAAGCCAACTCTTCATTATATTAATTCTTTATATTATTCTCCTAGTTTCCACTTTATTGATCTCAGCCCTCAATATGATTATTTCCTATATTTCCTGGCATCTGCTCCTTCAGGGTACATTGGCTTCTTTGTTTTCCCACCCTTAATTCTTAGTTACTGTCAGTCTTTGAAGTTGAGTTGTGTTTCTTGTATGCAGTAGAAGGATGGATTCTCTCTCTTCTTATCCATTCTGCCATCATGTGTCTTTTTATGCATGAGTTAAGACCCTTAATATTGAGGGATATTAGTGACCATTGATTGTTCATTCTTGTTTGTTTTGGATTTGTTGGTTGTGGTGAAATTATGTGTGGCTTTCCATCCCTTTTTTCTTTTGTCTCTTGGTAAAGTGGGATTATCTATTGCCTATATTTTTCTGGTTGTAGTTAACTTCCCTTAGTTGGAGTTTTCCTTCCAGAACTTTCTTTAGGGCTGGATTGTTGAATATGTATTGTTTGAATGTGGTTTTGTCATGGAATAACTTGTTTTCTCCATCTATATTGATTGAAAACTTTCCTGGGTATAGTAGTCTGGGCTGGCATCAGTGGTCTCTTAGGGTCAGTAGAATATCTACCCAGTACCTTCTGGCTTTCAGAGTTTCCATGGAAATATCAGGTGTAATTTTGATAGGTTAACCTTTATATGCTACTTGATATTTTTCCTTTGCTGCTCTTAATATTTTCTCTTTATTCTGTATATTTGGGGTTTTGATTACTATGTGGTGAGGAGACCTTTTTTTTTTGGTCCTGTCTATTTGGTGTTCTTCAGATTTCTTGTAGTTTCATTGGCATATATTTCTTTTGGTTGTGAAAGTTTTAGTCTATGATTTTGTTGAATAAGTTTTATGTGCCTTTGAGTTAGATTTCTTCTCCTTATTCTATACCTATTAATCTTAGATTTGGTCTTTTCATGGTATCCCATATTTCCTGGATATTTTGTGTTAGTTATTTGTTGGATTTAAGATTTTCTTTGGATTATGAGATTATTTCTCTTAGTGTATCTTCAACTCCTGCAAATCTCTCTTCCATCTCCTGTATTCTGTTGGTTATGCTTGCATCTGTAGTTCCTGATCAGTCATTTACCTAGCTTTTCTATTTCCAGCATTCCCTCAGATTGTGCTATCTTTATTATCTCTATTTCAGATTGTAGGTTTGAACTGTTTCTTTGAAAGATTTGTTGATATCTTGTATTTTTGGTTTGTTTTTCTTCCATTTACCTAAGGATTTTTTATATCTTCTTTGAGGCCCTCTATCATTTTCAATAAGTTGTTTGTAAGGTCATTCTCTTCTGCCTCATCTGCATTGTGATGTTCAGGTATTGCTAGTGCTGAGTCCCTAGTCTCAGTGGTGTCATATTGGTTTTTCTGTTGTTGAATATGCTTTTATATAGTCGTCTTCCCATCCTTTCTTCCAGTGTATGTAGCAGGATTCTCTTCCTTGCCTTGTGGGTACAGGACAAAGGTTCTCTTCTGGTAGATGCAAATAGTTCCAATACTCTGATGTTTGTCTGCTTCTCATGGATTGAGACTGGTACTGGGGCTTGGCAGTCTCTGAGTGTGTTGGATTCCACTAAGTTCAGATCTCCTAAGCAGTGCCATGGCCTCAGGTGTCCCTGTACAGGGCAGTGGAACCCGGACCAGAAACAGCCCCTTGCCCACTTGGTTTGGTGGATGGAGGCAGGACTGGTACCATGGCATTGGCAGTCTCTTGGTGTGTTGGATCCCGTGGAAATGGAAATGTTAGTTGGCATTTATTACAGCTATTCAATGCTTTTACCAGTAATATAGTAAGAATGACCATCTTCCAAGGAATATACTAAGAACCAACTTCTGGCCGTAGCAGAATATTGAACTGTAATCATAGGCTACTCAATTATTTTGCTGATACATTTTAATCCATTCACTCAGGAAAATGCATGAAAACAGTCCTATTTACTTGGTGTGGGGGTGGCACACAACTTTTCACGATGAGAATTTTCAATAACAGTCTGTGAAAAGTACCTTTTTTTGCTGGTTTAAGAAAGATGGTTAAAACCAGGTACTAGAGTGATGACTACGTTTGTTAAGTGCATACTTTGCAAAGAGAAAGAACTGATCTTGACTCCTTACACTATGAGTAAACAATGGATGTAAGGGCACATGCTTGTCCTCCCATCACTGGGGAGGCATTGGTAAATCTGTGGAATACATTGGGCAGCAATTTTGGTTTATCTGGTGTTTCTATTTAGTGAAAGAGAATGTCTTAAAGACAAAATAACAAACAACAACATCAAAGCCATCATATGAACAGTGCCTAGTAATGATAGACCAACAAGCATGCTCTCCAGATAGCATAATCATAATATACACAAAAGAAATAATTGCATATAGATTTTGAAGTCCCTTTTCTCAAAATTAATTAGTACATTGATATATCAAATTAGACACCTACCACTGAATGTAAATGGACAATTTAATATCTTTTGAACAAATAGGAGAATAATAATCAATTCAGTTACATTTGCATTTTAATAGATATATTATTTTATTCCTATTAAATATTGACCTCATTCTTTTCCATGTGTTCATGAGGAGAGACAGTAGTATTTAATACTCAAGAAATGATGTGTAGGTAACATAAATATATGATGTTTTCTTCACAGAAACTTAGAAAAGTCTGAACTAATATTTTATGTAATCCAAATAAATCAATTAGTTTTAGAAACACAAGTGAGTAAGGTTGTTCTTAATATATTCAAAAACAAATCTTGAAAAGTAAAACTTATTAGTCCATAGACAAACTCTGTTTATGTTATTAGAATTTGGCTCATTGTAGAAGAAATATTCACAGAGGAAGTTTAATGAATTTAGATATAGATCATGAATTAAATTTACACAAATTTTATTGACATAAGATGAGTAGGCAGTGAATCCAATTAAAAGAGATTTTTGATGAGATTAATTGAGTTTATACCTTCACATAAGACATGTTTCTAGCGAAATTTTTCCTTATAGGGAAAGTAGATTAATTATGTCATAATAAGTATTACTGGATTTTTTCCAAATTAGGATTTCATTGTTAAGAGTTTACTTTTTACTGTAAAGGAATCCAAGAAGACCCAAGTTCTTAATTCTACCATATTTATGGAAGTTGGGTCCTGTGGCATGTCTGAAATTCTAGCACTGATGTGTGGGGAAATGGGCAGAGTACTTGTGCTTGCTGAGAAACTTGCTGATCTGACACAGTAAACTTCAGGGCCAGTGAGAGATGAGCTTCAAAATAAATTAGTACAGCAATGGAGGGTGTCACATGATATTGAACTCTGGTCTTCAGTTATACACACAAATACACACACACACACACACACACACACACACACACACACACACTCAAACAAATGAACACATATAAATACACACAAATATATACACATAGATAAAATGCACAAACACAAATAAAATAATATGATTTATTAAAAACACGAGAAAAATAATCTATTATTTTTAGCAATCTACTTACAGTAAAATTGCATAATACATATATTTGAAATTTTTGTGAACTGATTTCTCAAAGACCATGTCCTTCTCATAGGAATAATGGAAAAATATATTGGTAAGTCAGAAGACTTTTTCACATCTTAGTATAGCATGCCTTTTTTCAATGATAATTTTAGCTGTATTGTGATTTTCATTCATTTTTTTGTTGCCCACCCAGAGTCATGTCTAGGTGCCTACCTGGAAAGGTCCATCAAAACGTTAGGATGAGTTCACATAGCATGTATTTACACATAATAACACATCTTACTTTTTGGAAATTAATTGCCAAGTCATCTACTAGTTAATAAAAGTACAGAAAAGCACAAGGAACTCTTTAGTACAGCTGGGAAATGGCAAATTATTAGGAAGGTAATACAAAACCTCAGTGGTTTATGTGTGACTAAATGCCTAGCAATATTTATTATGAGATTTAAAAAGGGAGACATGGAATTGTATCTCACCATAAAGGCAAAATAATTATTCAAAAGAAAGTAAAACCTAGGAGTCTTATAGACTTATGCTAGGTGAAAATTACACATTTCTTTTGGATGCCAGAGGCAAGATTATAATATACTTAGGGGTTTAATTTTTGAAAATAACAATTTTAAATGAAGAAAATTGAGAAAAGACTCATGAAACTGATGAACTTCATTGTAGATGAATTCTGTTAACAATCAGCATCTCATTCTGACAGGGGAAATACTGAATGTTTACAAGGAACAACAATGAAATGAATTGATGACATTTTAGAAATAATACCTGGACCCTGATGCTATATTTATGGGAGAACTAGGATAAAGCCAAACAGGAAAAGCAAAGAAAAAAAAGAAGTCAATGAAATGATTCCTAATGATACTGTAATACTCATATATTGATGCCTAGCCAAACTGTCGTCAGAGACGCTTCACACATGCAGGGATGAAAACTCATGGGGAAACCCAGAGCCAAACATTGAGCCCAACTCAGAAAATGCTGCAGAAGAAACAAGGAAGAATTTAACACCCAGTGGTGCCACCATGAAGAAAACCACTGAACCAGCTAACTTGGGCTTATAGGGATGCAGAGACTGATCTGACAGCATGAGAACCTGCAATAGACTGACAGAGACCCTTTGTATTTTATGTGTAACATGGTCTTCCTTTGTGACTCCTAGCAGTGAGAGTAAGGGTTGTCTCTTACTCTGTTGTCTGCTTTTAGGAACCACTCCTCCCACCAGATTGCCCCCTACAACCTTGGCAAATTAAAAGGGTCCCTGGTCTCACTGCAGCTTGATCAACCATGGCTGGCTGATATCCGTGGAATGCCTGTCTATATCTGAAGTAAAACAATTAAGGAGTAGATGGGCAGTGGTGGGGACCCAAGTTCATAACTCTACCATATTTTATAAAAGTTTGGTACTGTGACATGTGTGTAATTCCAGCACCAAGGTCTGGGGAAATGAACAGAGCAGCCTTCTGAGCTGACACAGTAATCTCTCAGGTGTGCTGAGAAGAAGGAAGAAAAAGGAAGGTTTGGCTATCATGTAAAAACAAAAAAACTGAAACAAAACAACACAAAAGAAATAAGCACCCGGAATTTATGCCACACTTGTATCTATTAGCTTAGCTGCATCATTTATGACAAATCATTTTATGACTTCTAATTGGGTAGTATCAAGGAATGGGAAATGCCTGAACTTATGAGGGAGTTCATTTCATTTGCACAAAAGCATTGAATAGGGAAAGCAATAATTGGAAACTTTCTTTGTCAGGTATAGAAAAACATCAGAGATGACTCAATTTGAAATGGAAAGGATACTTTATCAAAGTACAGAACTAGTCATTCTAATAATTATGTTGTTATTTATAAAAACTTAGGTTAATGAAGGCTAAGTAGAGAAAAATATATTAAATGACAATATTTTCCATTATGTGAGAATATAATTATTATATGCTTATTTCTTGAACAAAAAACTCCTGTTTCCTAATCTTGGCTAAATACCAAGTTAAATAAATAGAGCATTAAATAAAATGTACAGCGGTGGTGGTATGTACTCAAACATAATTTTCCAAAAGATAAATGCCTGTATCATTGATAACAAAAATGCATTACAGGATAATATATTAACAGAATGATTCTGATAAATATGCCTATATATGGCATTAAATATGTAATACATGTATGTAGTATTAAATATACAGCGCAGTACATAATAATGCAAAAAATTAAAATGCATTTATGTTCACAATATTATACTGCTAAATATGTTATATGATGCTTTCTTTCATATATCAGGGAACATTACTTAATTTGCACAGACATATTTTTTAAAATTTATTTTTAACACTTTACATGTATATGAGGCATAGAAATAAAAGCAACCACATAAAACAACAGAAAAATAAATATTTTTGAAATCATATTAAATCTTTTGTATATAAATAACAAATTATGCTTTCTGAATTAGAATTGGTGTTTATTTAGCAACTTGTTAGTTTATCTTCTAAAACCTAATTGAAGTAAATGAAGGTAAATATTTTTGTAGAAAAATATTGCTTGTTATATTAAAAATTGATGTAGCTGTATGACAGTATTCTTCTAAACTTTTCCCCCTTTGTATACTGAGTTAATAATTAGGAAATTTTGAACACTATTTTTTTATAAATCTTTCTATATCTTTTCCTACTGAATAGATTGTCTTTGAAAGCAATATGGGGGTCAAGAACAACAATGATATATGGATACATTGCAAAAAAATAACAACTTGCTGCATTTTCTTTCAATTGATTGAATATTAAATTCTTTGAGGAAGCCTTTTTAGATATTGTATTAAGTTAAAAATGCCCTCTATGCTATTGAATGTCTTTGATGTGAACATTAGACTAATTAGGGTTTTTATTATCTCTGTCCTCTGAGTGTTGTGTGTCTAATTTTCAATTGTTCCATCTATATATACTAAGAATTCACTATACATGTTGCATTGTACCTAAGAGAGATGAAAATGCTTAAAACCCGGTTCTTGTCCTTAGGGACTCATCAGTAGGAAGATTGCCAATAATTATGTTATTCTACATAGTAGAAGCATTTCTTGTCTCTACTCTTTTGAGGGATGGATAAATAACCGTAGGCTACATTTAATATTCAAAATCATCCATCTCTAGGGCTTTGGGTATCTTTAATCTAATTTTATTCACTGTACTGAACCTAGTATAGCTATTTTCCGCAGACAAAATGTGTGAAGAAAGAAAGAGATATCTGGGGTGCATTGTTTTTTTTTTTTGTTTGTTTTGTTTTTTTGTTTTTTTTTTTCCACCATTTCTCCCTCTGAGACAACAAACTGTTGAAGTATAGTGTGAAATTATACATGGACACAGACATATGATAATGCAATTAGCAAGAGCTTGCGTGTGTGTGTGTGTGTGTGTGTGTGTGTGTGTGTGTGTGTGTGTGTGTTTGCACTGAGAGATACCAATAGCAATCTGAATATCTTGAAACTCATATTCAGAATTTTGAACTGTGAGATTGTCTTGAATATATGGATGTAGCATGTTGATTTTTCATTGTAAATGTTATCAGCAACAAGCTATCATCAAACAATTTTAATTTATAGATTATTTGATAAACTTTGCCATAGTGTCTAGGTTTATATTAATTAGTCTCTCATTAATTCATTCATTTTTCAAAGAACATAATAAAATATATAATATAGAACACCTTCAGGAGTCCCATAAAAACACTAAATTGGAACTGGATGCCTATATATATATATATATATATATATATATATATAATATATATATCTGTCCTACTGCAGACCCATGCATGTTTCTCAGTTCCCATGAGCTTTACTTGTATTGACTGAGAGGGACTTATTCTCCTGGTCTCCTTCATTGACTCTGGCATTTACCCTCTTCTTTCCTCCTCTTCCAAGGGGCTCCCTGTGCTCTGAGTGTAGGGATTTGATAGAGAATTACCATTTAGAGCTGTGTGTTCCAAGGACTCTCTCTCTCTCTCTCTCTCTCTCTCTCTCTCTCTCTCTCTCCCTCCTTAATATCTATGGATCTCTGCAACTTGTTTCCTTCCTTACAGGAGGAAAATACTCTGATGATGGCTGAATAATGCACATACCTATAAATATAGAAGGAGATCGTGCTCTTTCTCTGAGGAGGCAGCCTTCTCTGTCTCTCTGTTTCTTACCTTTCTCTCCTCTCTTCTCTCTTCCTTTTCTTTAGTTCCTTTAGTCCTCTCAATAAACTTTCCACATACATTTGAAAAAGGAAGGATTTTACAGAAGTGTTTTTATTGCTACTTATATTTTTTAAACTTATTGTGTCTGGTTTTTCCCTAGGACTCTTAAATATCTAGACTCAGGTTCCTGGTCACCTAAATAGTGTAGGATATCAGTTCCATCTCGAGGTGTGGTCCTTAAGTAAAAACAGATAGTAATTGAATGAGATGTTTTGTGTTTTCTTACATATTCACTTTCAGATGAACTTTCATGATTCTTTCTGTTTGCTCACTTTGATGATAGTTTTAATTATTACTTCTTTTCTGAGAACAATATTAAGCAGATTTTGATGATAGTTTTATGGCAAATGATACAGAATAACTTCAAATAAGTTTGAAAATTATAATTGACAAAGAAACAATATCAATGAATAGCTGGATAAATTACTCCAATATATATTGATTTATTTTAGTTTATTTGGAATTAGAGGCTGATTCTATTCATTGGTTTTCATTGTAATTCATTTCAAAGGAGGGATGTTGTAGATATGTTTAACTTCAAATTGTTATTAAGAAGTTTTAATTCAAAGAATTGAAATTTGGGCGGGGCGTTGGTGCCACATGCCTTTAATCCCAGCTCTCAGGAGGCAGAGGCAGGCAGATTTCCGTGAGTTCGAGGCCAGTCTGGTCTCCAGAGTGAGTGCCAGGATAGGCTCCAAAGCTACACAGAAAAACCTTGTCTAGAAAAACCAAAAAAAAAAATTGAAATTTTAATTAACTATAAAATATTTGTTCGCCTTTTCGCTCATGAACAACCGACTGATAGCTGGCAAGCCAGCATAGGACCAATCCAGATTTCTTGAATGTCGGTGTCAGTTAGGAGTCCTGGACAATCTATGGGGCCTCTAGTAGTGGATCAGTATTTTTTTTGTTTTGTTTTGTTTTTCGAGACAGGGTTTCTCTGTGTAGCTTTGGAGCCTATCCTGGCACTTGCTCTGGAGACGAGGCTGGCCTTGAACTCACAGAGATCCATTTGCCTCTGCTTCCCCAGTGCTGGGATTAAACGAGTGCACCACTAACGCCCGGCGTGGATCAGTATTTATTCCTATTATATGAATAGACTTTGGGAGCCCATTCCACATAGAGGGAATCTCTCCTAGCCTAGACACAAAGGGGAGGGCCTAGTGTGACAGACTTTGAAGATCCCCCATGAAATGTCTAACCCTCCTAGGGGAGCAGAAAGGGGATAGGAGAGGTGGTTGGTGGGGTGCAGAGGAGGAGAGGAGAGAGAGGGAACTGGGATTGACGTGTAAAAAAAGCTCGTTTCTAATTTAAATTTAAAAAGAAGAAAAACATTTAAAAATAATTTTGTCCACAATCTTCTAAATTATGATAATTTAGTTAAATGTTACAAAAACATAATAAATGAGGGGATGGAGATGGAACTGAGATTGACATGTAACAATCATGTAACATGTAACATGTAACATGAAACAATCTTGTTTCTAATTTAAATAAAAAATGGAGAAACAAAAACAAAAGAAAAACCTAGTTAAAAACAATTATTGCACAGCGGAAATTTAACACAAATATATAAATATGTATATCAGGTTACATATAAAAAACTGTATTTCTCATTGCAACTTGGACTACTATAACAAATGAGACACACTTAAATTAATAAATATGTTGGCCCATAATTCTTGAAACTAAAGTTCACCTATGAGAAGCATGCGGAGTAGGAGGTCAAACTTGTATAGTTGAGTATATTCTAATTGGAACTAATATATTGATAATGGTAAGAACCTCATAGTTTACGATTTTAGAAATGTCCGTGAATGTGATTAAGTGAAAGAGCACTCATCTAGCATCAAAACCATGCACAAGACCCTCAATATTCAGTCAAAATCAAATTAAAACAAACATACATATAATTTAAATACATTGTGGTTAAACATGCAACAAAAGACATTTAATAACTAGCACATTCAAGTCATATTAGTAACTAATAAAACCTATGATAAGTGTCGAGTACCTCTCAGTAATTGTTTATAACATTGAAGTAGGTAGCTGCTTTAATCCTGTCACGTATCTACTGCACCTTAAATTTAGACAGCTCCAATGAAATGAAGAGACCTGAACTAAATTGTTTTGGAAGTGTGAGTGATGTTCAATGAATAAATTTCCTTAAATTTCTATTTCTAAAAGAGATAATATATTTAAAAAATCAATAGTAATGTGTTTTCTATGCAACTATATACATTTAAATCTAAATTGTATGTCAGAAAATATTGTTGTTGTTACAGAATTAACATCTTTTTAAATATATAATGTAACAAATACATTAAATTCTTTTATACATTGTGGTTATATAATGTTTAAGAACTAAAGAAACCACTAAAGATCAGCATGTTAAACTAGCCACAGACATAAAAGTCAGGCAATAGTGACACAATCTTTAATCCCAGAAATCAAGAGACAGAGGCAGATTGATCTCCATGAGTTCAAGGCTACCTAGTGGTACTTGAGAGTGAATCAGTCTAAAGGGGAAACAGAGCTCACACCTTTAATTACAACACTAGAGAGGTATTCAAGATAAAAGCAGGTTCTTTTATTGTGGAACTCAGTCTCCAGCCACTGGTATTTAAAATTCAGGCAATTAGTCTCTAGCTACATTGAAGAAAAGGTCACTCCCCCAACCTTGGTAGAGATAAGAGCTCTCCTGTGTCTTGGCTGCTTTGATTTTTTGATCTTCAGCTTGAACACTAATATATCTATCTCTGGGTTTTTATTATTTATGTTAAAATATATGAAGGTAAAAGAGGGAAGAAATAATAAGGTAATTTGAAATAGAAAAAAGTACTATATTTATGACAATATTCCCCTAAAAACATGGCTATTACAGCAATTCATTATCACATAAACTTATATGTCTCACTATTTTTAAAATCCATATTGCATTGCAAGGTTTAGCTATAAAGTATCAGGTGAGGAGAAACATTTAAAAATACAATTTATGAAGTATAATGATATGTTTGCTGATATTTATAAAATTAAGAGAATATTATGGCTTAAATATATCCACTTTCTGCTAGATTTTAAGTTTAGAAAATAACTGCATCTTATACATTATGAAATAGACATTTCTTATCCATTATGATAATATAATTTGTCAACAACTTCTTTAAACTTTGAAATTACAATAAAACTATTGAAAACCTATGCTGTAGACCTAAGTAAGATTCTACTTATAAAAGTAACAAAAGCATTGCTTCCCTATTACTCATAAGTCTGCATTTTTTCTTTGTAAAGGTCAATCAATGACAGCATGAACCTTTCTTTTCCAATACCGAAAAAGAGCAATAAATTGCTTTCACTATACATGGTAGGAGTGTATACTCTGGGATAAGTTTTAATTCCAAATATCACACCAAGTGACCTTCTTTATAATATCACTATTGTTTGTCTAGCTCAAAAGATAGACTCTGTGACAGTATCCTCAAGTTTTCAAACTCTGATTTTTTTTTTTGTCAAATTGTCAGTCACATAGCAATTTTACATTAAAGCAAATTTTTCTTCAGGAACATTGATTTAAAGGTTCAAATATAATCCAAAGTGACAGAGATCCATAAAAATCCAAGTCATGTTATACAGACTTGAGTTTTTCTTGAATTAAAGTCAGTAACTAGTTGAGAAATTGAGTGAAACAATTACATACCAAATATATTTAAACTCTACCGATTCCAGTTGATGATATTCTTTCAAATGTTCAACTTGACTCCACTTATTCCTTGGCACCTTCACATACCTTTTAAAAAAGCACACAAAGAGGGTAATTTGTAGGATTGGTTTTGTCCACTCAACACTATTTAGCATCAACTGCACAGAAAATTGCACACTACCGAGGTCAGGGTTGATAACGAATTTATACATGCAATTTAGTTTATTTTTTTTACCCTAACGAATCCAGTGTGAGATAATTTTCCCCAATGTGAAATTTCTTTGGGGAGATTAAGATCAGATAATTTAACAGTGAACCAACCATGATGATTGCTACATGTGTATTGTGTGGCAAGACAATTTAGGGAACTTCTGTTTATAAATTTCACTCCTGAGTCTCAAGGCTGAATTAATTAATCTAATTCATTAGATTGGGGAAAAACACAAGATTTCAGAAGAGAAACCCCTTATTGATTCTTATCTGAGCAACCTTAAAGAAGTTGCAAAATAATGGTATTAACAGTTAGTATTATATTTATGAGATTACAAATAAAAATGTATTAATATATATGACATTGTGGTGATATATTGTTTATGATTTATTAAAGCTTTCTTGAGGATTCAGAAAGCAAAGCAGCCAAGTTAGCAGAGAGCTCTAGCCTTCAACAAGGCGGAGGCATACCTATTCTCAACATGGCTGGAGAACGAATGCCTGATACTGAGACCTTGCTCCTGTTTTATATACCTCTCTAATGCTGGGATTAAAGGCTTGTGATTTGAGGTGCTGAGATCTTTCTTTGTATGAACTATTTTTCTTTAGGAATGGATCAATTGTGTATAGATTGATGGCCTTGTACTCACAGAGATCTATCTACCTCTTAATCCTGAGTCCTAGGATTAAAGGTCAATATCACCAACTCTTAACTTCTGGCTGCTGCAATTAAAGGTGTGTGCCTGGCTTCTTTGGCTTATGGAGGACTTCACTTTTTGATGCCCAGGAAAGCTTTAATAAATCATAAATAATATATCAAGGCATGACATAATATAAAATGTACAATGTATTACATTGTATATATAATAGATTACATAATGTGATAAATAATAGGTCATGTCATAAATATATGACATAATATGATATATTGTATAAATATGATATATTTCACTTATTATAAATAATATATATGGTAGCAACAATTGAAGTAATTATACTTTCAAATTATCAGAAAACTAGCCTTATTGAATCTTTTTCTAATTTGACTCACCAAAACTCAATTTAATCTAGATAATAATTATGCTCACTTAGTAGTTGTCATTGTGACTATATATTCTTTATTATTAGGTTCAATCAAGCATCAAAGCAATAGTGCTACTCAAAACTTTTATATTACAAGTTGTCCATCTTTGTATGTAAAGTTAATCAAGAATACCAAACTTAGTATCAAATGTTCAATTGTGATTATTATGAATTTCCTTATTCTGATATTTTATTTGTTTGCTTCTTTAAACAGAAATTTTATATAAGTCATCTCCTTCTATTAATAACTTCCTTAGTCACCTCTTTTAACGTGGGAGCCCACTAAAACCTTCACCATTGCTGTACAGATTACTTTACATATATTTATCATTAATTAACATAGGATTATACTTCAATATATGTAATCACAAATTTACATATATTAAATGAATGCATATTTAATATATTCTAGGGTAAGAATGGGGATTTACTGGAGGGGAGCAGTAAAGGGTCTGAGAAAATAAACTCTACATACAACATATACTTTATTATGACGTCCTTATACAGCAAAGAATCATATACAATGAGTATGTATGAGAGAAATTATTACTAAATTGTGTTCTTAATTTTCCATTCTGTGACATAAACTTCTTTCTCTGTATAATATATGTCCATGAATAAATGAGTGCATCTGTTTTTTTCAGGCCAGAATTTCAGGACCCAGAAGATGCTTAGACATAAACATTATTTGAAGACACCTGGTAAATGAATACTTTAGATTCTTAAGTAGTACAAAGCATCAGAAATTGACAGAATATAAACTGAACTCCTTTAGTTTCTACTGTCACATCAAGACCATCCAAAAAACAAGGACACTTTCAGTGTTCATGCAGATGTCTTCCTGAACAAGAAGGTTCTTAGTGAACATCCTTGTGTACCTGTGGAAATATTGTATTCTAATCAAATAAAGTTTATTTAGTTATATGGACTCCTGCACATCCCTTTTACTACTACCATAGATCTAGCAAAGGGAATTATAATGATTTGAGATTAACCACATAAACTGAAGATTAAAAAGTAACTACTGACTTTTAAACACCCACGGGCACACTGACAAGCAAACACTCACACACTCACACAGCCACATTCCCATGCACCTGCACATGCTTGTACATACACACACACACACACACACACACACACACACACACACACACACACACACACACACACACCACTGAGAATTCACATATAGAAACAAAATCTATGGATCAAAAAAGGATGCTGGCAGCTTTTGATCAGAAGTCCTTTGAATGATGGACATTCGGTTCTGCATCTAGGTTCCTGGTATTTAGGCCAGTTCCTTCCAGCAATACCTATGGCACAGTGTTCACCTCAGCCATTCCTCCCTTCCAGGGAGGAAGCTAGTTATATGGAAAAGCTGGGGAACTTGTCTAGGATTCTGAACCCAAGAATAACAACAAGAAAGATATAATCAAAGATCAGTAGTCTTTCTTTTCATAAGTACAACTCTATTCTAGTGAGAAAGAAGACAAGAAGTGTTCTTAAGGAGAGAGCTAGAATAGCAAGTTTTAAGGATGGTTGTTATTGAACATTGTAAGAGTTACCTATCCTGTTTAACCACTATCATATGTAAGCCAGTTAGAAGGTCAAATGCTAAGCTTATAAAACATAATGTGCCAACTTATTTATTTTGAAACACAAAGAAAATAGAGCATTATTATTATTTTTTCTTTTTTTTTGCTATTCAGTTACTGGGATCGTTTTTGAAGAGAGCTCCATGATAGAATAATTGAATAAACACAACAGATTTTTTTTCAATTTTTAAAAACATATTATTTATACAATATATCTGGAATATATTTTTCCATTTTCCAGTTCACACCCTATTCATCATACTTCCAGATACACACACTTTCTATCTACACATAGAATACAGGTACTTAAGGAATAAAAGTAAAATAAGGTAAATCAAAACAAACAAATCAGAGTGAGGCAAAATGAAGAAATATAACAAATGAAAAGCCAAAAGAACCATAGATATAGCCACACACACACACACACACACACACACACACACACACACAGCAATTCTATAAAAACACAAAATTAGATGACATAATATGACACAAAGAACCTTAAGACAAAAAATAACAATAAAATAATTGTAAAAAGCCATAGGACATTATGAAATAAAGAAACTCCCAAAGATATGTTTGAGTTTGTCTTTGTTGACTATCTACTGCTGGGCATGTGGGTCTACACTAAGAGTGGTTTCTTTCCCCAGTGACAATAAGTTGGAGAAAACTAATTTTTCATTTACATGGGGTTATCATTTGCACCCAGCTTCTGGGTTTAAGTGTGGGGGCATTTTTTATTATTTTTCCTTTTTTAATTTAAATTAGAAATAAGAGTGTTTTACATGTCAATCCCAGTTTCTTCTCCCTCCCTTTTCCACTGACTCCCACTATGACCCTAACTATCCCATACCCTTTCTCCTCCCCCTGAAGGGTGAGACCTTCCATGGGGGTCTTCAGAGTCTGTCATATCCTTTGGGATAGCCCCCCCTCCCGGTGTGTCTAGCCCTCCATGTGGAATGGGCTTCCAAAGTCCATTACTATGATAGGGAGATTTCCAAGGCTTCCTCAATGACACCCACGTTCATAGGGTCTGGATCAATCCTATGCTGGTTTCCCAGTTATCAGTCTGGATACCATGAGCTCCCTCTTGTTCAGGTCAGCTGTTTTTGTGGATTTCACAAGCCTGGTGTTGACCTCTTTGTTCATTGCTCCTCCCTCTCTGCACATGGATTCCAGTTCAGTTCAGTGATTTGCTGTGGGTGTCTGCTACTTCTTCCATCAGCTGCATGTTTTCATTTCTCCTTTTAGCTCTAGGCCCCCATCTGTTGAAGATGCATGTAGGTCCTATTCAATTTATTTGCATTGCTCCTGCTGTGTTTAGAAGGTGTCTCTTTGGTGTTTCCACTGCCTTTAAAACTCTCTCCATCTTCACTTCAGCAGAGTTCTACGATTAAATAATGGAGAATTTTGATGGAGACTTGCAAGGTCTCTCTATCCCTGTAAATTTCCATGCTTTATTTGTTTCCATTTGCTTAGATAGGCTGATTCTCTGATGATGGGGGAGGAATGTATTAATCTATGGTTGTGGCAGAATGTCATGAGAAGTCATTTTATTGCTACATTCCTTTAGTAGAACAGTAGAATTTGGTTTTCCCCTATACCCCATTGCCTCTCTATTCTCAAGTTCTTGAACACCCAATCACTTCTTAGAAAATCATTCTAAATCAGGGAGTGAGACTTGTCAAATCAAATATTAGTTGGTTATTTCCACAGGTTACTGCCACTGTTGGACCAGTGTATCTTGTGGATGGTTATCTTTTAAAAGCCTCTGCAGCTAAGCTGTTTGTTTTTCTCCATTGGTAGCATACAGAGATTTTCTAGTACTATAAACACCAGTTCATAGGTATTGAAGGTAGAGTCTAGTGATGCTTCTCCACATTCAATGAGTTGTGCAGATTTTCAGCATAGGGACTTGCATTCAGTGTATACAGAGATACTTATAGACTCTACAATAGCCTGGGTTGTTTGGAGATTCACATGGAATACCTTTTGCCAGAAACTCAATTAGATTTAAACCATTCATGGTTCTTAAAGCTTCATCTTGTGACAAGAGAGGTAAATTGGAGCCCTGTGTCCCCATTATTTGGCTGTTTTATTTAGATCAACTTTACATTGCATGAATTTTATGAAAATCCTACTGTAGTGTATTTCTAAAAATGGCTTTTAATTTACCTGTCCCTCAAATATTCCCTCCTTCCCCCTCCATTTCTCTCCTCTACCCTTTTTATCCCTTTATTCCATTCATCCCCTACTTGTCAATCCCTGACTATCTGTTTTACTTTTTTCTTTCCTTTGGCGAGCCATCTTACCCCCTAGTCTTTGTACATAATTCTCTATGGTTATATGAATGTAGATGTTTATTATTGATTTTACAGCTAACATCCAAATTTAAGTAAATAAATACCTTATTTGTCTTTTTGGTTCTGGTTTACCTGTCTTGGGATTTTTTTTCTAGTATCATCCTTTCAGCTGCAATTTTCATGATTTCATTTTTAATGTCTGAGTAATGCTTCACTGTTTAAATGTACCATGATTTCTTTATCCATTCTTTTCTTGATAGACAGCAAGTTTGTTTCTGGCTATTATAATTAAAGCAGCAATGAACATGAATGGGCAAGTGTCTCTATGGTAGGATGAAGCATTCTTTGGGTATATGCTAAAGACTAGTATAGGTTTATCTTCTGGTATATCAATTTCCAGATTCTTGAGACATTGACATACTTATTTCCATAATGGATATACAAATTTTCACTTCTACCAACAATGGAAGAGTGTTCCTCTTACTCAACATCTTCTTTGGCATGAGCTGAAATTGTTTTATTGTTCTTGGCCATTTTGATAGTTATGAGATGAAATCTCAAAGTAGTTGTCGAACTACATCATTGCTAGGACTACAAGAAGAGATGCCTTTCTTCTCATTCTACTTCAGTGGTTAGCTATGTGTTTAAATTTACTATCATTTCTTATGCTTTTCTGTGGGCACAAGGCCTATTTGCCTTCTATAAGATTCCTCTTTTTGACTATTCTCTGTTTAGATTTTATGACATTTTTAAATTGTGTTATTGTTTTCTTGATGTTCCATTAGTTTACTTATTTAAACAATTTAGATGTCTGCCCTCTATTTCATATGTAGTTGTTAAAAAGATTTTCACATTGATTTCACGTTTCTGAATGATGGTGTCCTTTTACGTTTCTTTTTAAAAATTTCATTATTAGTTCTTTTTTACATTCAGATTCCAGTTCCCCCACCCTCATCTCCTTCAGCTCTCTCTACTTCTTCCCTCCTCCCATCTGCTCCATGGAGAGGGTAAGGCCTCCCCTAGGAATTCTAATAATTCTGTCCCATCATCTGGTTGAAATAGAATGAAGGCAGGTCTCCTCCCCCACACCCTTGTGTCTTGGCTGAGCAAGATATCTCTCCATATAGAATAGGCTCCACTAAGTGAGTTGGTACATTCATGTGAGATCTTGGACCCACCGCCAGAGGCCTTGTATATTGTCACTGTTACACCATTGTCACCTATATTAAGGGAGTCTAGTTTGTTCTTATGCAGGTTCCCCATTTGTCAGACCTGAGTCAGTGATCTCTCACTAGCCTAGGTCAGCTGATTCTTTGGGTTTCGCCATCATGGTCTTGATTCGTTTGTTCATATTATCTCTCACCCTTCACTTTGATTGTACTCCAGGAGCTTGGCCTAATGGTAAGTTGTAGAAGATTCAAGCTTCTCTGGGGCTATGGATTATAGGTTGGGTATATTTTTCTCTTTGTCTGGTATCTACTTATGAGTGAGTACATACTATATTTGTATTTCTGGTTTGGTGGTACCTCACTTATGATGCTTTTTTTCTACTTCTGTCCATATGCCTGTAAATTTTGGGATGCCATTGTTTCTTAAGGCTGAGTAATACTCCATTGTGTAAATATGCCATATTTTCTTTATCCATTCTTCAGTTGAGAGGCATTTAGGTGGTTTCCACAATCTGGTCATAACAAATGATATTGCTATGGACAGTTGAGAAAATGTACTTGTGGTGTGACTGTGACTACTTTGTGTATATGCCCAACAGTGGTATTTCAGGGTCTTGAGGTAGCTTGATCCCTAATTTTCTGAGAAATCACCATATTGATTTCCACAATGGCTGTACAAGTTTGTACTTCCACCAGCATAAGATATGATAAAGATACATTGAATTCTTCCTCTCATATTTATAGCCCCTTGATCTACTGATGTCTTACTGCCTACATGAGACTCCAAAGACTATATTAAAAAGGTATGGAAAGTGGACAACATTTTCTTTTTCCTGGTTTTAGTGGAAATGCTTTGAATTTTTCTCCATTTAAGTAGATACTGGCTGCAAGCTTTCTGTAGATGGTCTCTTTATGTTGAGGTATGTCTCTCATATTGCTAATATTTCTAGGACTTTTATCAAGAAGGTTGTTGGAATTTGTCACAGACTTTTTTCATCAAATTAAATGATTATGTGGGTTTTGATTTATGTCTGCTTATATGATATATTATACTTATGAATTTATGTATTTTGAATGATCCTTGAATTTCTAAGATGAAGATTATATGAATATGGTAGATGATGTTTTTCGTGTTTTACTAGGTTCATTTTGTGAATGTTTTATTTTGAAACTTTGCATCTCTGTTTATAATGGAAATTAGTCTCTAATCCTCTCTCATTGTAGAGTCTTTATATGATTTAGGTTATCAAAGTAATTTTGGCCTAAAATACTAATTAGTGATGACCCTTATGTTTCTATATTGTGGAATAATTCGAAAAGTTATTTTATTATATGTCAGTTTAAATTGCTTGTTTTTTTTTTTACTTAACTCTGATAAATGGCATATATTGAAAAACGCAAAACAACTTTTATCTTTTCCAATTTTGCAGAATGTAGATTTTTAAACAGTTCTTATGGTTCTCTGGTTTTTGTTGTATCTGCTAATATGCCTTGCAGTCAAGTTAACTTGACTAAGGGTATGTTTATCTTACTGTTTTCCCAACAATCCATTTTTTTGTTGCATTGATTGACTGTATTATATTTTCCTGCTTATATTTGATTAATTTCAGCCTGAATTTGACTATTTTTGGCACTTACTGTTTTTTGGCATATATATTTTTTTATTGCTGTAGAGATTTAACATGTGCTTTAACTTTAGTGGTATGAAAAATCTCTATTTTTTAAAATGTAGAAATTTAGTTCTGTGTATGAACTTGATTCTTAATTTGAGGCCCATTTCAAGAGAGGGGAGCCCATATCCAAAACTGCCTGGATGTTCAGGCACAGAAAACTGGATACCCCAGAGACATGGGGTAGAACCAAAGATAACTGCAAAAACATAAAATGATTAATCCAGTTGTCATCAGAGAGACTTCCACTAACAGCAAATTAAAGCAAATTCTAGGACCTACAGCCAGATCTTTTTTGGACAAAAGAGTTGAACTTGGAGGTTTTATACATACTTTACCCTCAGAGATAAGGGAAATCTTTGGAAGACTGGGAGGAAGATTGTAAGAGTTGGGGGTTGGTGAGTACACCAGAACATGGCTCATAAATTAAATAAGCAGCATTCATATGGGCTCTTAGAGACTTTAGTGACAAGCATTATGCTTACCTGGTTCTGCAACAGGCCTTCTGCATATATGTTTTGGCTGATATCTTGGTGTTTTGCAGGACTCCAAAGAGTGGGAGTGGGTGTATCTCTGACTCTTTTGCCTGATCCTGGGACTCTTGAGTTGCCTTGTCTAACTTCAAAAAACTTTAACAAAACAAAACAAAAAGAAGAACTTCCATTATGTCCCACAAGTCTGAGTGTGTTGTGCTTTTATTTTAATTTAATTTTTAAAAAAATTAAATGTCTTTCTGATGGGGATATCCTTTTTTTTGAAGATTCATTTATTTAGCATTCAAACACTTTTCTGCTTGGATGCTCTCATTGCAGATGGTTGTGAGACACCCATGTTATCGCTGGGAATTTAACTCATGTCCTCTGGAAGTGCAGACAGTGCTCTTAACCTCTGAGATATCTCTCCCCTCCAGGATTTCCTTCTGTATGTTGGTAACATATGTTTCTCTTATTGGTTGTTGAATAAATGCGAATTAGCCAGTTGCCAGGCAAGAAGTATAGGAGAATACTGGGAAGCAGAAGGCCAACTGGAGTCACAAGAGAGACTTCATGTAGCCACCAAAGAGTAGTATGCAGGAGCACTATGGGTAAGCCATAGCTTTACGGCAGTTCATAGTTCAATAGAAATGGATTAATAATTAAGAGAGAGCTAGCCAATAAGAATCCTGAGACATTGGCCAAAAAAGTTCATAATTAATATAAGTCTCTGTGGGTTTATTTAGTAATAAACAGCTGTGGGACTGGGCATGAAAGAAACTCTGACATCATCTTTCTAAATATCTTCCTTGAACCACATTTCCTTTAGTAGTTAGTTTGTCCTTTTCCATGAATTTGCAATTTTTTGTGGTTGTTTTTGTTTCTATGGATAAACTCCTTTAATCTCTACTAGTCTGAAAGGACCCTTGGCATTAATTTATTTTCTTGTTTCTTGTATCTGTAGAGACTCCTTTTTGTACTATTATAATCACTGATTTTTGAAGAGGAAGGAATACCCAGTAATAAGTCTGATTTTTCTCTTAATATGCAAATCCTTCTGTATCAATTTGTTTTCTAAATTGATTGCTTGCAATTTTTGTGCTAATTTTAGGTCAAGAGGACAGGTTCATAGTCAACATTTAAAGATCAAGTCACTTCATCTTCTAGTCAAATATTTCACTTAGGGTACTTTGAGTCAAACAGAGATGTCTAACACTGTATTTATGCAATAATAAGAGTGTGTGTCATCTTTCAATAAAGTAATATTGAACCAAATGACATACATTTCCTTGCTATAAGGTAATATAGAAATAGAGTTAAGACTCTGTGCTATACTCAGACTACTATTACAAAATATCAAAAAGTGAATTTTTAGCAAATATCATACTTCTAACTGTATATAAAAATAAATTCATTTTTTGAAAACCACCATACTATTCCCTGAAGAATGAATTTAGCATCATCTATTTCCTGCATTATAATTTATAACAAGAATCAAGATGTTCAATTTCTCAGTTGTATTTACTTGTTAACCAATGCCCAAAATATAATGTCTGGAAAAATAAGATAATGGCTTTATCCTAAATCATTAATGATGTAATTAGCATTCTTTTGCATTGTCTACATTGTTCTGAACACAAAAGTGAGATTTTTTTCTTATGAGAAATAAGTTTCAATGTCCTTGGAAAACCCAGATATTTAACTTGCCACATGATAAAATTGTTTATAGAAGAACAAGTAGCCAGGTCTTTATATTCAAGATAGGCCCACTGATGTCTTGTTTTAAGTTTCTTTTATGACATTCTGGAACATTCCTTTATCTAAGCACTTTTTAACATCTTCATTGTCTACCCTGTATAAGTAGAGGTGATAATGGACTAAGCTTCTCTGTAGGCCTGTCTACACTGATAGCCCTTATTTGTGTAACCCTTACTCTCTAAAAGATACAATGATTTTATGACTCTCTTTTATCAAACTCCCTCAGTGACAGTTTTAATTCACAAATATTTAATTTATCAAATTCTGTATAATTGTTGAAATACTGAAAAATAAATCATGTAATGTTGCCCACAGAGCAATACACATGTTTTATTTTTTTCCTATTTATTCATCGTATTGTTTATTTATTCATATATGTATATATTACCTAGGAGCAATATTTAACTTCTGAGTGGATATCAAGTATGGGAAACAGTAATAAAAATATTATAAGATGGTATTAACACTACCAGGCCTTTGTGGCATTATTTGTCATTTCTTCTGTGAGTGGAATTTGCGATTATCACAGGGTAGTCCTTTTTTCATACAGTATTTTATCCAATATTTATTAAATTTGACATATTTGACCATTTAATTAGATTTACATCTATATATGTACAAGCCTACTACATTGTAATGTGTGGTCTAAATTTCAGTGCACTTATCACTTTTAATTTCATATGCAATTACATTTTTACCACTCTGTCTATAAATGTTACTGGTAAATGTCTTAAACAAATGCATAAATGGATATAAGTCAAACAAACTGACCCAGTTGTGATTACCCAAAATTGCTCCAATTTAGTATCAAAGACAGTGCAATACTGATAGTATGACTTTGCTTTCATTTCAATTCATTTTTCTACATCTTTAGATACTTTTTAGAAACTAAAATGTCTATTTATAAGTATGAAACCACAGTAAGTAATTACTGTAAATATCCTTATAAGTAAAATCAAATATTCATCCGAATTACATTTATGATTTGCTTTAAAAAGCTTTATAGTACCTTATTAGATCCACGGACCCTGGCAAATTTAATGTGCTTTTTGTAAAACAATTCATATTCAGTTATGACATAGATATTTTTTAATATATTTTTTTAAATTTACTAACTTTAATAAATTAAATTTTGCATTTACTCACCATTTCTGTGTTACAGTTCCAGGTATTTGGTTCATCAGAGAATTTTGTAAAAGTTATATGCATAAAAATAGCCATTGCTTTAGTTTTTAACTGATAATAATTTATGTAAATTTGTAAAGGAATATAATGATATTTTATGTGTAATAAAAATACCGCAAACATTAGCATCTGCATTTCACTTCATAAATTTAATTACCTAAAATGAAAGAAGTATAACTATTTTTCATGAAGGCAGAATAATTAATTTTGCATTGCAATATGGCACAAAATGTTATTTTGGTATTTGGAGAAGGAACAATAAAAAATGAAAAATGACTATTCTGTGACTTATCTAAATAAAAATATCATAGTAATTCAGAGACATTGTAATTTGTGGGTATTTTTGACAAGCAATTTATTAATAGCAAGGAAAATAGTATTCCTAACAATTAGAGTGATGCTAATTATACTTTTATATACTTGTGTCTTTCTCTGTGCTGATGAATCTCAGCTAGCCATGGAGCACCTCAGTAGTTGTATGTAACAAATGTTCTAAAACATCTCTTAAAATATAGAAGATAAAGATAAGTGAGAAGAGCTGAAGCATATCTTTGAAATAGTCTGACAATTCTGTCAGTTGGCTAATGTATAATCTGTCCCCCCAAAAAAGAAAATGCCCTCACATCTTTAAATTTATTCATTTTCCATTAATTATCACTTTTTATTTTGTTCAAATTATTTACTGAACTTTGTCACATTGTGTGCCGAAATACCAGGTGATTAGAGAGCTTTTAAAAGTTTGTGAAATAAAATGAGAGTTGTATATGAAGGTGTGTTTTTAATTCCAAGAATTGGCACTATATTTTCTTCTCCATCTGTGGGTGGCTATAGACATGTACTTTCAGTTTTCAAAAATCTCAATCTGTCATTTTTGTAAAAATCAGATTGTTGATTTCATAACCCTTCAGTTGGATCCTTAACTCACATAAATTTTACAGAACCTAATAAGATTCCCTCTCTCTGACAATATCCATCATTTTTCTTCATATAAAATGGGAACTAATGTACCTTTTCTACCATTTTGAAAATAGTATTTTGAGAGCCAACCTTAAAATCAAAATTTCTGCTTTATTTCTGTTAAAAATAACAAACTGTAATTTCCTTTGTCTCCTAGAATATTCCAGAGTTTTATTTTTGTCACTTATTGGAAAGTCTTCCATGGTCACCCACTTACTAGTAGAAACATTTTTTGCTCATGTATGGTTTTACATTTTCATCCCTTGGACATTAATGACAACTCAACACTTTCATTAATATGGAACTGGACATTCCCCATACCCAATTGTTGTTGTTAAAGATTAGGCTATTATTCTAAATGGAAATATATTTTCATTATATATATCTAAACATATTCACCATGATTATATAATAATGAAAAGGGCTCTATGTAAATTCATGGTCATACAGATTATGTATTTCACATTATATAGAATGATTTCCTGTGTGAATTCTTATTGTGAAAGTCCCTCCTTGCTGTGGAATAATCATCCTTTTATACACTGTAAATATGTTTTACTATTATTGTAAATAAAAAAAAAACTGAGTGACTGACAGCTGGGCAGGAAATGATTGGGCAAGACAGCCAGAGACAGCCAGAATACTGAGAAGAAGTAGAACAGATTCAGAGGAGTTGCCAACCAGACACAGAATGAGTTGTACACACAAAATGTGACCGAGCTAAAAGCCACAATCCTTGGGACAACACATAGATAAATATAAATGGGCTAAGTTGTAAGACCTAACTAGTAACAAGCCTGAGCTATTAGCTGAGCATTTATAAGCAATCATAAGTCTCTGTGTTGGTTATTTGGGAGCAGGTGGTCAGGCCTGGATATTCCACCTTTACTTCCTAGACATAAAGAGCTTACACTTAAGTCACAAATTCTTGTACATTCGAAACTAAATATGTTATTAATAAAATTTTGTCACAGAATCCTATTCATCACATCTTAACAGTAACTCTTCACATTATACCTAATGGCTTCTTAATCATGCCATTCTTTAATTAAACAAAAGTAAACTTCATTTATTGCAGAAATGATGCTAATATTTTTCATATTCTTATCTCATATATTAAATCAGGACCACATTTCCCCTCCCTCCCCTCCTCTTATCTCCCCTCAGTTTCGTCTCCTCCCCACCTTCCTTCTCTCTCAGATCCATGCCCCCCTTCCATCATCCCTCAGAAAACAGAAGGCCTCCCAGGGACATCAACCAAACAAGGCATAATATGCTACCATATGCCCAGATACATACCATCACATCTAGGCTGGACAAGGCAACTCAATAGATGGAAAGGCAAAAGAGTCAGTGACCACCCAGCTTCCTCTATTAGTTAATTATTATATCATCCCATTATGCCTTTATTGGTGTTTACAATATTAGCAATCTTTTTTTATTTTATTAGTTCTAGTTAGGGAACAAGCTTATTTCAAGTCCCTTCTCCTTCTCCCTCCCCTCACCCCCAACCCTCCTACCCCACCCCCAGTCTACCCTCTACCCCATCCACCCACCACTCCCCAGGCAGGGTAGGGACCTCAATTGAGGCTCTGCAAAGTCTACCAAGTCTGCCTATGCTGGTCCTGGTCCCTTCCCCATTTGTCCAGGGCCAGAGTGTAACCCTTCACATGGGATGGGCTCTCAAAGTCCCTTCTTGCACCAGGGAAAAATACTAATCCACCACCAGAGGCTCCCTGGAGTGCAGAGGCCTCCTTATTGACATCCATGTTCAGGGGTCTGGATCAGTCTTGTACTGGCCTCCCGGACAGCATCTGGGGTCAATGTGCTCTCCCTTGTTCAGGTCAACTGTTCCTGTGGGTTTCTCCAACCTGGTACAGACCCCTTCGTTCTTCATTCCTCCCTCTCTTCAACTAAATTCCCGATTTCGGCTCATTGTATATCTGTGGATGTCTGTCTCTGCTTCCATCAGCCACTGGATGAGGGCTCTAGGATGGCATAAAGAGAAGTCATCAATCTCATTTTAGCTGGAGGGCTTTTAGGTTATCCTCTCCACTATTGCCTGGATTGTCAGATCGTGTCATCCTTGTAGGTCTCTGGAGATATCCCTTGTTCCCGATCTCTTCTCGGGCCTATAGTGGCTCCCTCTGATATGGTATCTCTCATCCTGCTCTCTTTCCTCTATTCTTCCCCCAACTCAATGTTTCTGCCCCTCCATTTCCTCTCCTCTTTTCCTCTTCTCTTACTCTCATTGTAGCAGCTCCTTCCCCCCTACCCTCATGCCCCCAATTAGCTATGATTAATGGTACAATACATTTGCTATGATAGTGGAAATGTTTTCTCCCAAATATGTTGAATATAATTGGAAAGAATATGTGATTTTCTTCCTCTTTATTAGGTTTCTTCCCTCTTCTACTTTTTTATCCATTCATTTTTTTATTATTTTCCACTTACATGATTTTGGACTTCATGCCATCCAACTATAGATTAACAAAAAGGAAATATTAACCAGACATGTCTTAGTTTATTGCTCCTCTCCCACAGAATTTAAGAATCAATTTCCTGGATCAAAATAATTCTTACAAAAATATTCTATGAATTATTAACTATTAATTATTATTCTATGAATTAATAACTATTAATTATTAACAGTAAGATTCAAAATTCATAAAAGAAAGTAGAAAATCTATATACGCCAAAGATATTGGTGTATAGATAATTCAGACAGTTAAGTTTTCTACCTTTCAGACAAGATAATCAAAAAAATTCCTTTTGAAAAATCTCCCAGGCAACAAAGTTATGGAAGTAAAGAACTACAAAAATTAGTTAAATATCAATTGGATTTTTTAAGAAAGCATAAAACAGTGCATATGATCTAAATGAGTAATTAAACAAACCATTGGTTTGTAAAGAAAATGTATCCATATGGATAATTTCTAAATAATTTATATCTTCATCACTGCCTTATCAATTCAGCATAGAAATCAGTTCTCTAATATTTGCTGAATTTAACTTCACACACATGCATACACTACAAATGTTAAGGTACACCACTAACAAAATACGATCCACATATAACATTTCCAAGGATGATGCAATAAAGCAGCTCTACACCACTGATTTTCAATGAAACCTGATATGTCAGTTTCAAATGGAAAAATGGGAAAAAAAACATCTGAATGTGAATATTAAAATGTTTCAGGCACTAAAACATGGGTAAATTCAGAGAGGAACATGATAATACAATGGCTAAGTGTAACTCTTATTGTGAATTGGATTCTGAAATAATGAAACAACCTTCTTGGGAAGTGGTTATATCTGAATGACGTCTAAAATCCAAAATCCAAAAAGATAACCCTGTCTCCCACAGTCACATGTACATATATATATATATATATATATATATATATATATATATATATATACACCTAAATTAATAACTTCTTATTTCTTCTTTAAAACACAATATTTCTTGAATTAATAGTCTTAATTTTAGAAAATATTCTTCCTTTTATATCAGACAAATGTGGGTTGGAAAACTATTGAAAGCAAATATTTTGTAATTACCTATATACTATATATAGTATGTTTATATATAAACATTTTACATATGTGTATGCATTTTTGCTTTTCTCAATCACTCTCAAAATAAGAAAAATATGTGAACAAATATGAGAACATATATATGTGTGTACTTATATAATTAATTTTATGTATAACTTATTTCCAGGAAGAGTTACAAATCAGAGTTTTACATCTTTAGTCTCTATTCCATATCCTCTTTGTAATAACAGTGTTCTTTATTTGTACATAATTTCTCTTAACTCTTAGACTTAAGGATAGGAAAATTAAGATAATATTGATATCATACTTGACATGATTTATGTATGGTTTTCTCTTTATATATACAAAGGGTAGTTCCCTCTGGCCCCTCTCCCTTGCTCATCAATAGCCATTTGTGATATTAATTTTGGTTCTATCATGAACATGCTATTATTTTGCATTACAGAACAAGTATTACAAAAGATATGTGGTCAATTACTACACACTAGTTGGTAGAATAAATAAATTCCTGTAGTATGGTAGAGCCCCGTTTTATTGATAAGGAAACAGTAAAGTAACTTGCCCTTTTTACAACAGCTTGTGAAAAAAAGCATTTTTCTGTTAAATATAGTCTAGCTAGTTCCAAAATCTCCATTCTCAGTGTTAAATATCTTGGTTGATTTTCTTTGTTTTATGGGTTCAAAGTAATTAGACAAAATGAAAATTAACCACAGACAGAACATGACTAGCATATCAAATATCTTCTTAATAAAAGTCTATTTGTATTTTAATTTTAATAGTTAGCACTGCCTAAGGAGGAAGAAACAAATTATTCTATACAAGACTTTATCTGATATAATGCTTTCAGCTTTATTGAATTTCTTTATTCTTAATATTTCTCATTGTTTTCATGGTCCTAAATTTCATGTGTTAAAAATGACTTCAAGGGGTTTACAGTATTGTCTTTTATTGAGTTATTTTTCCATAGTTAAATCTAATTATAGTATCCATGAATGTAAATAACATATTGCAATAAGCACAAAGATGTTAGATTAAATAATTAAATCTTTACAGATTAAGAAAAACATTTTTTCTTGATAGAGTATATATAAAATAGAAAATAGATTCGCCATTAAATAAATATTTTACCTCATTTGTACCAAAATTAACAAAATTATTTAAAAATTGGGAGAATTAGTTTGATGATAAATTTGAGTTATTCTGAGAAACTATTCAGTGCTTAGAGTATAAGGAAGTAGTGGTGGAAGACACCAAGCAAGATGTTAGTTGACGATTAGTGCTACATGAAATTCCTCTGATTCACTGGTTTATGGTTACTAACTTATGCCTTTTCCTACCTCTATTTCCTAGTAATTCAGCAAAGATAATGCTCATGATGGGCCAGTCAATACTCTTTCCCTTACAGTGAACTGAAATATGAGCACAGTTCATTATACTTTTAATCAGGCACATCTCAAAGACAGTAGTAGAGACAGTTTCTGACAATATTTTGAATTATATTTAATCATATAAATGCTGCTGACTTTATATAGTTTACTTTTAATTGACTTTCTAGCAGTATTTTGCCTTGAACTGCAATATGTATGTCCTTTATTTCCTTCCAAAGTTCAGGAAAAAATTTATTTTATGTAAAATTTTCTTTAGTCACTGCTAGCTTCTTTCTTCTTTCCAATAGAGAAGACCTTCAAAATCTGGAAATATATATGAGGGTAAAATTACATTAAATTTCAACTCTTAGGGCATGCACCCTTATGTCAATATGTTTAAAGGGCTAAATTTCCTTCATTTATTAATTAGAGATGCAAAATTTCTATTTTTAGGTAAAATTATTTAATTCCATATTTTATTTTAAACACTCTTTGCCAAAGTTTTACAAATGAACTCTGAACATTTACATATCAGTTTATATAAGAAAACTGGATCCCATGCTTTCAGGTGGCTAAAGTGATACAAAGGCTTATAAAGTTATATAAAGGGTTAGGAATGTTAAAGTAGAAATAAGGGCATCAATACGTGACAGTAAACTCAGCTCTTAAAATTATACCTACTTACAGGTTGCTTATTGTTGAATATATTGCTTAATAGAACCATCAGGGGATGTGGCTAAGGAGATAAGTAAGAATTCAAAGCACTTGACATGTAAACATGAGGACCATGTGAAAAATGAGTAGCTATGGTGACCTACTAATATCTTCAGTGGTCAGGAAGCAGCAAAGGTAATACCAGATCCAAATGACCTGACAAATGATCAAAACAGGCAACTTGTGATTTCATATAGAGACTTTTATCAACATAAAAGAAGAGATGCATGGAAGAACACACCTAAATGTTAACATGCAGTCTGCAAAGATATATTCCTATAAGTATACTTATACCCCAGCACCATTATGCATGCCTTATTATGCATACTCACGAAAGACAAATCGATACACAAGTAAGAAATACAAAAACATAATGACATCCCTTTTTTCATATGTGTAGCTTATCTATACTTGCTAACATGGAATAGATTTGAATTAATATGATTCTATATCTTTGATGAGACAACAATGGATTTATATTAATCACCAAATAATATTTGGAAAATAGATGTGTGATCACATGTCAAATTCAAAGAATGTGTATAAAGTAAATAAGACAGTATCAGATACTTGAACATAGTCTTTAGCAGTTCCTTTATATATGCACAGTAATTGTCTTTCCAACATCTTTTAAAATATTAATGTCCATTTTTATAGGTTTTCTTAAGCAATCATGGGAGCAAAGACAATACAAAGTTAATGTACTGAGTAGGTCATCCATTAGCTCATGGGCAATATTATCCCCTTCATTACATTTGTTTCACTCTCCAGGGCTATATTATTCCAATAATATGCTAGGATGGTTCTACTATCACCTGACATAGTTGAACATTAATGAATCAATCAGCATAAGAAGATCAATGTCTCACATTTTCCTCTAGTTCCTAGGAATTTATAGTAGCAGTGAATAATGGATTCAGGAATCTTCAAGAGCAGTCATTCTTACGTTGACCTGGTGTGACTGGTTGCATTCATGAATATAGTATTACATATCACAGAGTATTGAGGTTTTGTTTTGTTTCCATCTAAAAATATGAATTCAAATAGACATCACAGAAATCCACCTGCCTCTACATCCCGAGTGCTGGGATTAAAGGCGTGCACCGCCAACCCCACCCCCCGCTCCCTCTGAGTGCTGGCACTAACAGTTGTGCAACCATAACCAGATAATATTTCAGTTATTCTTAAATATCTAGTTTATTTTTCTATGACACAAAAAGCTTGATTAAAAAATTTTTAAATAAAATTAAATCTATTTTAATATAAATCTAAATACCATTTTATTTAGGCTTGCTAATCTTAATTAAATACAATATTAAAAAATCTTTATGTGTATTGATTATATAAATTATATAAAGTAACAATAGAAAGATTAATTCTATACTTTCAGACAAAATTCTTAGATAAGCTAAAAAGAAAATTTAAGATAGCTACACAAAAGGAACTAAAAATTATTTGGTATTACAAAAATTTTTGAATGAGTAGCAATACTTTGATGGGGAAAATACTTCTAATAGTATACACAATTAACTCACAAGCATATATAGTACATATATTATTAAAATATATTATATATTAATAATATATATAATTATATAATATAATTATATAATATGTATAATATAAAATATATAATTATATATAATATAATATGTATATATATATTAATATATATTATATATTCATGTGTGTGTGAACTTATAATGGAGAAAAAGAGACCATGAATTTGAAAGCCTGCAACTAAAGATAGATGTGAGGGCTTCACGGGAGGAAAGGAAGGCATAAGCAATATAATTACATTTGATCCTAAAATTGGAGCAAGTTTTTTTTTTTTTTTCTGCAAGTTGATTTATTTAGGACATATTGTCTTCAAGGAAATGATCTGATTGTGTCACATGTATTAGCTTATTTGGTGTTTCTAAAATCACCATTGAATAATTCTGTTTTCAGACATGAAACAGAGAAATTCAATTATTCTCCACAGCAACACAGCAGGAAATAGTGGATCAGACTAAATAATCTGTCTTTCGAGTCCAGGGTTCTAAGATGCCACCACTATTCTGTTACGAAATAGAATAATTTTTTTTTTTACTATGTCATAGGGTAAGGTTATCATTTAGGAGTATTGGAAAGTCTTATTTGAACTATAATGATAGGAAAATCATACCATTATGCATATTTGTGTAGCAAAACTTAATATCTTTTTTAAATTTTTATTTACTACTCATATTTACATATCCATCACCCCATTCCCTTGCCCCCCCATCCTCCCATGTTCTCCATCAATGCCCCCAACCCATCACCCAGCTCCTCCCCAGAGATAGTGAAGCCCTACAATAGGAACCTTCAAAGTCTGTCATATCGTTTGGGTAGGGCTAGGCAATCGTTGCTGTATCTGGACTGAAATAGTATCCCTCCATAGGGAATGGGCTCCCAAAAAGTCCATTTGTGCTCTAGGGATAAAGACTGGCTCCACTGTTAGAGGTCCCATAGACTTTCCTGGCCTCCCAGCTGGCACCCACATTCAGAGGGCTTGGTTTTGTCCAATGCTGGTTCCCCAGCTTAACCACTAGGATTTCTGTGCTCTCACTAGGTCAGGGCTACTGTCTCTGCAGGTATCTCCAGCCCGGTCTTGGCGCCTTTGCTCATCACTTCTCCCTCTCCTCAACCTGATTCCAGTAGTATGGTTCAGGACTTAGCTGTGGGTGCCTGTTTCTGCTTTGAACAGGTACCAGATGAAGGATGTAAGAATGGTAACCAAGGTAGGCATCAATCTCATTATAGGTGAAGGGCATCAAAGGCATTCTCTCCACCACTGCCTGGCATCTTAGCCATCCCTGTGACTCACCTAACATTTTCCCTGTGACAGAACTCTCTCCAAACCTGTACTGTCTTCCTCTATCAAGGCATCTCCTTCCTTGAACTCCTCCATTCTAAACCTGTCTCAGTCCTCTTGTTCTCCTTCCCCTTCCCTTCTTCCCTTCCCACATCCTTCCTCTACCCGCTCTCGCCCAAGCTCCTCCTAATTTGGTCAAAGTTTCTTGTCACCATCCCCTTCTTCAAGGGACTATGAAATCTTCTATTGTGTCCTCCTTGTTTCCTAGATCCTCTGGCAAAGTGGACTGTAGACTGGTAATCCTTTGCTCTACATCAAAAAAAAAAGTGAATACATACAATGTTTATATTTTTTGATTGGGTTACCTCACATAGGATGGTTTCTGCTAGTTCCATCCATTTGCATGTGAATTTCAAGATTCCATTATTGTTTTTTTTCTTCTGTTGAATAGTACTCCATTGTGTAACTGTACAACATTTTCTCTATCCATTCTTCAGTTGAGGGGAATCTAGGTTGGTTCCAGATTCTGGCTATTACAAATAATGCTGCTAGGAACATAGCTTAACATATGTCCTTATTATATGAGTGTGCATTTTTTGGGTATATGCCCAAGAGAGGAGTTGCTGGATCTTGAGGTAGACTGATTTCCATTTTCCTGAGAAACCACCATACTGATTTCAAAAGTGGTTGTACAAGCTTGCGCTCCCACCAGGAATGGAGGAATGTTCTTCTTTCTCCACATCCTCTCCAGCACAGATTGTCATTGGTGTTATTGATTGTAGCCATTCTGATAGCAGTAAGATGGAATCTCGCAGTTGTTTTGAGTTGCATATCCCTGATGGCTAAGGATTTTGAACAATTTCTCAAGTGTCTTTCAGCCATTTTCGACCTCTGTGGAGAATTCTGTATTTAGTTCTGTACTCCAAAATTTAATTGCATTCTTTGGTGTTTTGGTGGATAGCTTCTTGAGTTCATTGGATATTTCAGATATCAGCATGGAGGAGTAGATGCCAGGAAATAATCAAACAGAGGGCAGAAATCAATAAAGTCGAAACAAAGGAAACAATTCAATGAATCAATGTAAAAACAGAGTTGATTCTTCTAGAAAATCAACAAGATAGAAAAACCTTTATCCAAACTACCCGAAATCCAGACAGAAAACATGCAAATTAACAAAATCAGAAATACAAAGGGAGACATAACAACGGACACTGAGTTAATAAAGAGAATCTTGAAGTCATACTTTGAAAAGCTGTACTACAAAAAATTTGAAAATTTAAAGGAAATGGACACTTTTCAGACAGATATCACTTACCAAAATTGAATCAAGAACAGATAATCCACTTAAACAGATCTAAAACCTCTAAGGAAATAAAAGCAGACATTAAAAGTCTCACAACCAAAAAAAAAAAAAAAATGCCCAGGGCCAAATGGCTTAAGCGCAGAATTCTACCAGAAATTCAAATAAGAGCTAATACCAATACTCCTGAAAGTTTTCCACACAATACAATCAGAAAGGTCATTGCCAAACTCTTTTTATGGGGCTACAATAATCTTGATATCAAAGCCACACAAAGACACAAAAAAGAAAGAGAACTACAGACCAATATTCCTCATGAACATTGACGCAAAAATTCTCAATAAAATACTGTAAAATGGAATCCAAGAACAAATCTTAGAAATCATCCACCATGAACAAGGAGGTTTCATCCCAGTGATGCAAGGATGGTTTAACACATGAAAATCCATCAATGTAATCCACCATATAAAGAGACTGAGAAAAAAAGGATCATCTCAATAGATGAGGAAAAGCCTTTGAAAACTTCCAACACCCATTCATGATAAAAGTCTTGGCTCAACAAAATAAAAGCAATATATAGCAAGCCAACAGCCAACATCAAAATAAATGGAGAGAAAATCAATGCAATTCCTCTAAAATCAGGGACAAGACAAGGCTATGCACTCTCACCATACCACTTCAATATTGTCCTTGAAGTTCTAGCAAAAGCAATAAGACAACAAAAGGAGACAAAGGGAATAAAAATCAGAAAGGAATAAGTCAAACACTCACTATTTACAGATGATATGATAGTCTACATAAGTGACCTGAAAAAATGCTACCAGCAAACTCCTACAGCTGACATACACTTTACACAAAGTGGCAAGATACAAGATTAACTCAGAAAATCAGTAGCCCTACTATATACCAATGACACATTGGTGAAGAAATAAATCAAAGAAACATCAGCCATTACAATTGCCACAAACAACATAAAATATCTTCAAGTAACACTAACCAAAAAAGTGAAAGATGTGTTCCATAAGAATTTTGAATCTCTAAAGAAAGAAATTAAAGAAAATACCAGAAAATGGAAAGATCTCCCATGCTCTTGGATAGGTAGGATCAACATAGTAAAAATGGCCATCTTGCCAAAAGCAATCTACAGATTCAATTGAATCCCCATCAAAATCCCAACACAATTCTTCACAGAACTTGAAATAACATTTCTCAACTTTATAAGGAGAAACAAAAGACCCAGTATAGCCAGAACAACCCTGTACGATAAAGGAACTTCTGGAGGCATCACCATCTGTGACTTCAAGATCTATTACAGAGTTATAGTCCTGAAAACAACTTGGTATTGGCACAAAAGTAGACAGGTAGACAAATGGAATCTAATTGAAAACCCTGAACTTAACCCATACACCTACATACACCTGATTTTTGATGAAGAAGCTAAAACTATATGATGGAAAAAAGAAAGCATCTTCAACAAATGGTTTTGGCATAATTGGATATGGATATGGAAAAGATTGCAGATAGACCATATCTATTGCCATACAAAAAACTTAAGTCCAAATGGATCAAAGACCTCAACATAAATCCAGCCACACTGAAATGCTTAGAAGAGAATGTGGGAGGTCCCCTTGAATGAATTGGTACAGGAGACTGCTTCAAGTATGTTTAACATCTAAAATATACATTGAGATTCAAAAATTGATGAAAGGGACTGCTTGAAACTGTGAAGAAGCAGACATAGTCAGCAAGACAAAATGTCAGCCCACAAACTGGGAAAAGATATTCACCAAACCCACATCTGAAAGAGGGCTGATCTCTAAAATATACAAATAACTCAAAAAGCTATTCTCCAAAACATTAAACAATCCAATAAAAAGTGGGGTACAGAACTAAATAGGCAGTTCTCAATAGAGGAATCTAAAATGGATGAAAGACAGATAAGAAAGTGTTCAACAACCTTAGCCATAAGGGAAATGCAAATCAAAACAACTCTGAGATACCAACTTACTCCTGTCAGTATGGCCAAAATCAAAAATGCCAATGAAAGTTTATGCTGGAAAGGATTTGGAGAAAGGGGACCACTTCTCCACTGTTGGTGAGAGTGCCATCTTGCACAGCCACTTTGGTAATCAGTATGGCGACTCCTCAAGAAAATGGGAATCAGTCTACCACAAGATCCAGCAATTCCACTCTTAGGCATACATCCAAAAGAAGCACATTCATACAACAAGGACTTCTGTTCACCTATGTTCATAGCAACATTATTTGTAATAGCCAGAACCTGGAAACAACCCAATCACAAAAAGACAAACAGTATGTTCTCACTCATATGCCGATTTTAGACATAGAGTAAAGGATTACCAGCCTACAATCCACAGTGCCAGACAAGCTAGTAACAAAGAGTGCCCTAAGAGAGACATACAAGGTCCCCTGGAGAATGGGAAATGGTCTAGATCCCCTGAGCAAATAGGGAGCATGGGAATATGGGAGAGTGAGCTAGGAGAATGAGAAGGGGAGAAGAGGAGAGAGGAGGAGGACATAAGGGAGCAGGAAGCTTATATAGGGGGAAAATAGAGGAGAGCAAAATAAGAGATACCATAAGAGAGGGAGCCATTATGTTTAAAAAGAAAGCAGGAACTAAGGAAATGTCTGGAGATCTACAAAGATGACACCAACTAACAATCTAAGCAACAGAGGAGAAGCTACCTTAAATGCCCTCTCCTGACAATGAGATAGATGACTGACTTATATGCAGCCCGATAGGCCTCATTCAGAAGCTGGTGGAAGTAGAATCAGACACACACAGCTAATCACCAAACTGAACTGCAATCCAGATGCAGAAAATGACGAGTGACAAGCAAAGGGGTCCTGAACAGGCTGGTGAAACCCACAGAAACACCTGACCTGAACCAGGGGGATCTCTTTGTCCCCAGACTGATGGCTGGGATACCAGCATGGGACTGATCCAGACCCCACAAACATGGGTTTTGGTGAGGAAACCTTGGAAACCTACAGGACCTCATGTAGTAGTTCATTACTTATCCCTAGCATAGGTGTGGACTTTGGGAGCTCATTCCACATAGAACAATACTCCCTGAGCCAAGACATACAGGGGTGGGACTAAGCCCTATCCCAAAGGATATGATAGACTCTGATGACACCCTATGGAAAGCCTCAACTTCAAGAGGGAGCAGAAATGACATATGATAGGTAGGGTTTTAGTTTGGGGTGTGTTAGGGGAGGACAGAAGGGAGAAGGGAACTGGGATTGTCATGTAAACAATCTTGCTTCTAATTCAAATAATAAAATCTGAAAAAAGTTTAGTCACTGAATCTAAACTTTGATTTTTTCATTATGCAATTTAATTGCATTTAAAATATTCAACAAACTTGTATAGTTCATGCTAATCTTCAACTATAATTTTCACATTAATATCGCTAAATTCTCTTTGGCTTCTTCTTCTTAGTAGATAGCTAGATATTAATTTAACTAATGTACCTTTTGTCTTTTCCATATCATAAGTTAAAATTTAGCATCCAAATTCCAAATGTCTTCCCAATGGACAACTCATTTTAGTATGCAATTTATTGATACCAATGGGATGTGATCTCTTAAATATGTTATAGTGTTTTATTATCATAAAATTAATTCAGCTAGATATAGTAACATTTATCTGAAATCATCTCATGAAAAATGAAATATGCCTCAATCCCTGTACTTTAGCACTTAAACTTTCTATTTATTTGCAATACTATTGGTTATACTTGCTCAGATTTCCAATTTTAACATAATGCCATTGTAGTATTTTATAATTTATTGCTATTATTTCATCCCAACATTACCTCTTAAAAGCATTTATACCAAAAAATACAAATCCATACAAATATACACCATGTGCATTTAAATTAAACATTTCTGTGTGTACAAATACAACACACAGGAGATGAAGTGATGGGTAGAAGTAGAAAGAGCAAGAATACATAATATTAGATGTTTATAAAAGGTTCATTTAAGATAATTTTAATCACATTTTTCCAATGGAGTATAGTGACTTACTGTAAATATTTCATCATTAAATCATTACAAAAAGATTTAACTATTTGATATTTACAGTACTCAATACATTCTAATATTAAGAAGTCATTTTTAAAGGCACAGTAGAAAAGAAATGCTAACATGATTTAAACATGCTTCTAAGGCATATGTGCATGAAAAAGGCCATCCATTCTTCTGCAGTTCTGGGAATACATCTTCATGTTTATTGTTGTCTCATGATTTCAGAATAAAATTCATGTGATTTCTACTCATTGGAAATATCTCAAAAGAGTACTACCTCTTTGGGGATTGTCTAAGTCTTTTAGCACAAACCTTCCATCACCTTATGGTGTTATATGGAAAGATAACAGCTGACTAGATATTCACGGTACATTATTTCCAAGTACCTCATCAGAAAGAGTTCTTTCTTTCCTGAAAAATTTTAATATTTTTCATTTTGAAACTCTATCTTCTTTTCTCCAAAGATAATTTCTATTTATTACTCATGTTCAACAGAAATGCTTCCATTATATACTGAAAACCTCTCCATAAAAAGGCTGAATCCTCATTTCAAAGTATTATGAAAAAGAATTATAACAGACATTACCTGAAGCTTATTCTTTGTCAATTTTAGTCAGAAATTATACCTAATTATATCTGTGTACTGTTTACTGCCAGCCATATTTCTATAAGTTATGCCTTATTGGCAAAATTTATAAAACTGGGGAAGTAAATTTTTCAATTTATATATTCATAAATGTATTTTTAGGAGAAGATGGACCTTATACATCCAATTGTATCCCATATAGGATATGTATGTATGTGTGTGTGTTTGTGTGTGTGTGTACTCAACACAATATTTGCTTAAGTATTTGTCTTTAAGTATTATATATCAAATACCTGAATAATCTCAATTTTCTCTTAAATAGTCAAAAATATTTTTGACCGATAGTGTTTGATGCTACTACAATCATCTCTTCAAGTGAGTTGGAGACAAAAAATGTGAATCCATTTGTATGGGTTAACAATGAAAGTGCACCAGCAAGTACTCCTGAAAAATGTTGGGGTGCAGATGAAAAAAACATTAGTGCTGAAAGAGCTGCTGTGAGAAATGACATACTGGAAAACACAATCCCATTTTTTTCACATATTTCTTAGAAAATGAAGCCACAAAGGATTTAGTTCATGCACTGTACAGAGAAAGAGAAAGAGCATCAGGAGAAACCTGGGAATTGAGTTATACAGTGCAGTATTGATATCTTTCTATTCTGACATCCTAATAGTCATGGCTATGGACAGTAAATTAAATACCTTAAGATTCAAAGTTTTCCTGAAATATTCTTCCTCATTTCAATGGAATATCATGCTACAAAAAGGCAAAATTTTGTACATCTCATGATAGAAATGGAGAAGAAAAAAAGTTGAATGTTTTTTGTTGAGAAAATCTTCTCATGAAATGTGAAAAAACTTATTTAAAACAATATTTTCCATTTATTCATGTGGGCACCTACTTCTATGAACTTTCCTCTTAGCACTGTTTTCAAAGTGTCACATAAGGTTGGGTATACTGTGTCTTCATTCTCAATGAATTCTAGGAAGTCTTTAATTTCTGTTTTTATTTCTTTCTTGACCCAGAAATGGCACAATTGCTCACTGCTCAATTTCTATGTTTTTGTAAGGTTTCCGCAATTTGTGTTGCTGTTGAATTCTAACTTTAAACCATGGTAATCCAATAGGATACAGGGTTTTTTTTTTTAATCTGATGAGGTTTGCCATGATCCATTTTAGAGAAGTTTCCATGTGACAATGAGAAGGTATATTCTTTTGTGTTTGGATGGAATGTTCTATAGCTGTCTATTAATCTCAATTGCATCATCACTTCTGCTAGTTCCTTTGGTCCTTTGTTAGTTTGTATCTGGTGGTCCTGTACAATAGTGAGAGTGGGGTGTTAAAGTCTCCCACTATAAGTGTGTGAGGTTTTACATTTGATTTGAGTTTTAGTAACATTTCTTTTACAAATGTGGGTGCCTCTGTATTTGGGACTTAGATGTTCCGAATTGAGACTTCATCTTGATGGTATTTTCCTGTGATGAATATGAAATGACCTTCTTCACCTCTTTTGACTAATTTTAGTTTGAAATCTAATTTGTTAGATATTAGGATTGATACAGAAGCTTGTTTCTCAGGTCCATTTGACTGGAATAAATTATCCCAACCCTTTACTCTGAGGTAAAGTCTGTCTTTAAAGTTGAGCTGAGTTTCTTGTATGCATCAGAAGGATGGATTCTGTCTTTGTATCCATTCTGTTAGCCTGTGTCTTTTTATAGGCAAGTTAAGACCATTGACAATGAGGGATATTAATGACCATTGATTGTTCATTCTTATTTGCTTTTGGTTTGTTAGTGGTGGTAGTATTGTGTGGGTTTGCCCCATTTTTTTCTTTTCATGTTTGGTAATGTGGGATTATTTATTGCATATGTTTTTGTGAGTGTAGTTATATTCCTTGGGTTGGAGTTTTGCTTCCAGTACTTTCTATATGGCTGGATTTGTGGATATGTATTGTTTAAATCTGGTTTTGTCATGGAGTATCTTGTTTGTTCCATCTATAGTGATTGAAAGCTTTGCTGGGTATAGTAGTTTAGACTGGCATCCATGTTCCTTTAGCATTTGTAGAACATCTATCCAGGACCTTCTGGTTTTCAGAGTTTCCATTGAGATGCCAGGTGTAATTGCCTTTATTTGCCATTGAGCATTTTCCTTTGATGCTCTTAATATTTTTTTTTATTCTGTAAGTTTGGTGTTTTGATTATTGTGTGGTGAAGGTACAGGAAATTGGGAATCAGCCTACAACAAGATCCAGCAATTCCACTCTTGGGCATGTACCCATAGAATGCACATTTTTACAACAAAAACATATGGATATTAGACATAGAGCAAAGGTTTTCCAGCCTACAATCCACACCATCAGAGAAACTAGCGAACAAGAAGGACTCCTAGAGAAGAACACGTGGTCCCCTGAAGAAGGGCAAGGAGACAAGAACCTGTAGCAGATTGGGATCACAGGGGGAGACTGGAGGGAGGTAGGAAGGGGAAAGGAGGAGAAGGGGAGGAGTAAAGAACAGGAGGGAATAGGAGGACTGAGACACGGGAGGAAGACCAGAGGGAAAGAAAGGAGATGCTTTGAAAGAGGGAGCCAGTATGGGTTTGCTGAGAGGTCTGGCACTGGAGAAATGTTTGGAGATCCACAGGGATAATCCCAAATAAGAATTTAGGCAATGTGGAAAGGCTGCCTTTGATTCATTCCTGTCTAATGAGATTGATGACTCTCTTGGTTGCCATTCCTAGAGTCTTCATCCAGTAGCTGATCAAAAGCAGAATCAGGCACCCACAGATAAACACCACTGGAATCCAGTTGTGGAAGGAAGAAGGGATTAGAAAAGAAGCCCAGACTGTCCTGGAGACACCCCAAAAATAGTTGACCTGAGCTAATGAGAGCACAGAGACCCTAGTGGTAAGGCTGGGGAACCAGCATTGGACCAAACCAAACCCTCCAAATGTGGGTGCCAGATGGGAGGCTTTGGCAGACTGTGGGACTTCTAACACTGGAGCCAGTGTTTATCACTAATGCACAAATGACTTTGTGGGAGCCCATTGCCTATAGGGGGATACTATTGCAACCCAGATACATGAAAGAGGGCGTAGGCCCTCCCCAAAATGATGTGACAGAATATAATGATCCCTATGGAGGATCTCACTATCCTTGAGGAGTGGGTAGGGGTGGGTTTGGGTGTGGAGTTAGGTAACATGGGAGGATGGGAGTGGGAGGAAATGGGAAGATTCATATGTAAAATGTTTGTTTCTAAAATAAAAAGTATTATAAATATAATATTTTCATTTATTTTTTTAAATTCATTGATTTATACAATGTTACTTTAACAGCCCACCTTCTCCTTCCTCCTGCTATCCTACTTCTACTCCCCAACACATGACTCTTTTAAAATAATGTTTTCTTTATTTGTTATGATCAACTGAGCATACATATAGAGGTGGGGCCATCTTTCAAGTATTCTAATAGCAGCTACCCCCACACACACCACACACAATCACAATGAATAAAAAAAAAAACCAAAAAGCATAAAACAATTGCAACTTTTACTAGCCTTCAACAGAGGTAGGGGCTTATGATCTACTCACCCATCAATTCAGATATGGTAATTGAAATATACACATCTTGTGCAGATAACCAGAGACACTGTGAATTTATTAGTGCATTTTTTGGTGAAAATCAAGTCTGTTTCATAGAAATCCTTGTCCTGTGGCTCTTTCAGTCTTCCTGCCCCCTCTTCCATGATACTAATTGAACTTTTTATTGTGAAGGGAATGATATATGTTGTAAATTCAATAGCCAGATATTCTCAAAACCTTGGCAAGTCACAAGTCTCTGTACTAATTACTGCCCACTGGAAAAGATGAGCTTCTCTGAACATGAGTGAACACAGAACTTATATCCAAGGACAAACATAAATTTTCATAAAGACATATGACAACATGTACTTTTAGTAAAGCAGTAAAAGTTTCTGATTTATGGCTTACAACTTATTCAGCCATGGATGTTTGGCCAAGTTCATAGTAAAATGCATAAACTTCCTTCTTTGAAGCAGGCCTCACTCCAGATATGAGAGAAATTGGGTACCCACATGTCAACATTTTAACTATTGGACTAGTGACCATAAGTTATTATTATAGATTATAGAGGTCACCAATATGTAAAATCATTGATAAATTTTCTTCCCAGTAGCATTTATAGAAAACTCTAGCACAATGAAATATAGATAAGAAGTACGAAATGTGTAGGTCAGTTCAAGTTTGGTTTCTATATTCCCCATAATCAGAATTCATTGTCTTCAGCAAAAACATCTTGTTATTTAGCTAGCGTAGGAAACATAGAAAAACTGGTAATTTCTAATTGTTGGGAGTCAAAGATTTCAGGGCTTGGCATAAGATCCTAGGCCATACTTGGCCGGCCACACAGTTTTATATTAAACTTTACATATCAGCTCCTTAGAACCTCAGCTCAAGAAAAGAAACAACTTGACCTAGTCCTCCACCCACAGGCTCAGTCACCTAGGAAACCTTTCCTGCACCCCTTACTCATGAACTCATTACCCTGCCAAACATCCTCTGTGTGGCTTCCTAATATCCTACCTACACTAACACCTAGTGCACAAACAACCCATTCTAGCCCTTCCCATATCTTGCTCTGCTAATTATATAAGCTAGCCTGAGAAAAGTAAAGTTTGCCACTTGATCAGAACCCTGTCTTGTGGTCAATCTTTCTGTGTCTCTTGTCCCAATTCCCTATCCCTGACTCTCTTTCCAAAGGTTGACGTCCTGCAGGTTGGGACAGCTAATCAATATTAATTGGCTAATTTGTATTGGACATAAAATGACTAATTGTTTGTGTTCACTTAGTATGTCTCTTTATTTACTCATTCAATCTCCCAAATTCAATATATTCACCTATAAAACATGAAACGAAAGTATTTTCAAAGTGGCTAACCAGGTAGCTGGACACAGCATAGAAGAATTTAGTAAATAATAAAGTGAAAGTTTGGGGATTTTATATGGACAACAGGAAGTCTTTGTTATGCTCTAATGTTGAAAATTATACATTTAATGCCTTGAACATTTCTCTATGAAAAAATCTTGTAACACCTAATGTCAATTGCAATCTATGCATGTGCTTCCATCTTCTAAAGATCTGATTCCTGATGCCACATATATGTGCAGTGAGAACATATCTAGGGATATGCCCCCAAAATAAAAACTCTCTCTATTCTCTCTAAGTGTCTCTGTCTCTGTCTCTGTCTCTCTCTGTCTCTTTCTCTGTCTCTCTCTGTCTCTCTCTGTCTCTCTCTGTCTCTCTGTCTCTGTCTCTGTCTCTCTCTCTCTCTTTCTCTCTCTCTCTCTCTGTGTGTGTGTGTGTGTGTTGTAAACAATGTAAGACTCAAGATAGACAATAACATAATATAAAATGAATATGGAAAAAATCCACAAAATTTATTAAAAAAAGTCAAGGAAGCTAGAGTGGAAATAATTTACATACTTGTTAGATGGATGAAGTAATTTGCTTCTTTTATATTAGATGAGTTCATCCCATTTGCCAAACACACCTTTAGGTATAGAATAGGTAATAATACTACCAAAATGAAAACAATCTGAAATCAATAAACAAATCAATAAGAATACATCAAATATTAGCATGTGGCAGCAACACAATTAAAATAGGAGGGCACAACACAATATTAAGAGAATATGAGATTTTAATAAGACCTACAATCATATTTTTCTTTGGACTTTGTGTTTAAAATTGTGAGTCCCCAAAAGAGTCTTCCTGACCATTTGCTTGTCCATTGAAGGAAACTTTCTCTAAGTTTCCTAAAATCCTTTTACTGTTAATACTTGTTTTTCAGTGTTTCTCACTGTTTAACACAAAGTTAGACATTTATGAGGATTAGTTTAATATTCTCACAGTCTCTATCCAAAATTCTCATAGAGAACAACAGTCAAATGGTTTGATTTACATTCAAATTAATGTGCCCTTTGCTGGGAAGTTATGATGACTCATTGTCTCCTTTTCCTGTGGGTTCATCATAGGTGTCTTCCCCAACATTTTTCACTATGGATGTGAGCTGTTATCTGGAGCCTTGACTAATATATTTGTCAAAAGGACCTGGAAGCCTGGATTTGCTGGGTGTCCTTTTTCTTGGTTACTTGGCCTTAGGATACACTGTCTATTTATATGATGATTTAGGAGATAATAACCCTAAACATAACAATGTGTCTACAAGATGTTATTATACACTTAGTTCCATAGAAGAAGTATTCAATATATGTATATTAAAGTATTCAAGTCATTCTGTATGTTAAAGTGTAGTCACAAGTATACCTACACATCCTCAATTTAACTTGTTGTCCATTGTGTTCTCAACTAAGGGCATGACAAATCAGTTCCTGTTGGATTCTGGACCTCATTTCCTGTTTTTTAATAAGGATGATAAACTTTTCTTGCAGGAAAATCACATTCCCAAGTTCATGTTTTCTTACATGCGGTTATAATATAGAGTTGGGATGAGAATGACTAACTTCAAATCCCCAGCTTGTTACAAGTCTTTTCAGAATTTTATTATTGTTACCCAGGTAAATTTCTGGCTGTTCTGCTTTCGGTTGGGATAAGCCATGGATTAATTTAATGCAAATGTTAAGTATTCTTATGTTCTTATATGTATCTAAACAAGTACCATTTCCAGGTGACACAATATTACCCCATGGAATATTTTGACACTAGGACTCAAGTGATAAATTTCTGTCAAAAATGAACATGATGTATCAATTTGATAGTGCCAATTTTAATGTCTTATAATGGTATTTCTTATATATTTCCTGATTAAAATTGAGACACAGTATATCCCAGCTACATGCTAAGATAATATTGATCCTAATTCTGACAGCAATGTCAAAACCTTGACAGAAATGTTTTAAAATGATATCACTTATTTATCTGATTCTATGTAAAGAATTTAGAATCAATTCTAGAAACACAATTCCTGATCAATAAAATTATAGTCTAAAAGCAACTTCTTAAGTCTTTTTAGGAAAATAATATGGGTTCTTTAAATCCTAATTATGGTATCAAGAAACATGTTTTTTACTTGTTTATTTTATTTTATTTTTATTTGAATTGGAAACAAGATTTTTTTACAAGTCAATCCCCGTTCCCTCTCCCTCTCCTCCTCCCTCCCATCCCCCAACTGAAAGCCTAACTATCACATATCTTTTCTGCTCCCCACCAGGGGGGGGGCTCCATGGGTTTCCCCAAATTTTGTCATGTGATCTGGGGCAAGGCCAAGGTCCTCCTCCATGTATCCAGGATGAGACAGCATCCCTTCACATGGAATGGGCTCTAAAGTCCATTTGTATGCCAGGGATAAATACTGATGTAATACCAGAGGCCATGATGTGATTGCTAATGAGGCTACATAGTACATAATCTGATTTATAAGCACTTTTTCAGTGAAGGTATTTTCAAAAATATGCAATTTAACATTCGTATGATTTTTGTTAACATTATTTGTATTTTCATTGAAGTAGCTAAAGATATCAATAAGTATAATTTAGAAAATGTATGTAAACTATAATAAGAAAGAGATTATTTTATAGTTCTTGTTACATGATTGAAGAGAAACTACTGTATTGATATCCAAAGTGGCTGTATGTGTTGGCACTCCCACCAGCAGTGGAGGAGTGACCTCTTTTTTCCACATTCTGTCCAGCTAAAAAAAAAAACTGTCTTTGGTGTGTTTGATTTTAGCCACTCTGACAGGAGTAAGATGGTATCTCAGGGTTGTTTTGATTTGCATTCCCTTATGGCTAACGATATTGAGCACTTTCTTAAGTGACTAACAGCCATTTTAGACTCAACTATTGAGAATTCCCTATTTACTTGTGTTCTCCTCTTTTTAATTGGATTATTTAGCATTTTTGAGACTAGCTACTTGTGTTCTTTGTATATTTCAGGAATCAGCACTCTGTCAGATGTGAGGTTGGTGAATATGTTTTACCATTCTGTGGTCTGATGTTTTGTATTTTTGACAGTGTCCTTTGCCTTCCAGAAGCTTCTCAATTTCAGGAGGTTCCATTTATTAATTCTTGATCTCAGTGTCTGTGCTACTGGTGTTATGTTCAGGAAGCATTCTCTTGTACCAATTCACACAAGAGTACTTCCCACTTTCTCTTCTAAGAGATTCAGTATGGCTGGTTTTCTGTTGTCTTTCCCATTTGGACTTAAGTTTTGTGCATGGAGATAGATATGGATCTATCTGCAGTCTTCTAGATGACAGTATCAAGTTATGGTTGTAGCACCATTTGTTGAAGATGCTTTCTTTTTTCCATTTTATAATTTATGTTTCTTCATCAAAGTCCAGATGTTCATAGTTGTGTAGGTTAATATCAGGGTCTTCAATTCAATTGCATTGTTCTACCTGTCTATTTTTGTGCCAATACCAAGCAGTTTTCATTACTATAACTCTATAGTAGAGTTTGAAATCAGGGATGGTGAAGCTTCCTGACTTTCCTTTATTGTACAGGATTGTTTTGTCTATCCTGGGTCTTTTCTTTTTCCATTTAAAGTTTAGAATTGTCCTTTCAAGGCCCTTGAAGAATTGTGGCATGATTTTGATAGCGATGGCATTGAACCTGTAGATTTCTTTTGGTAAGATTACCATTTTTACTAAGTTGGTCCTACCTAACCAAGAGCATGGGAGATCTTTCCATTTTCTGGTATCATCTTTAATTTCTTTCTTTAATGATTCTAAGTTAGAGTTACTCCAAGATATTTTAGGTAATTTGTGGCTACTGCAATGGGTGATGTTTCTCTGATACACTTCTCATCCCCTTCATTGTCTATAAATAGTTGGGATACTGATTTGAGTTAATCTTGTATCCTGCCATTTTACTTAAGGTGTTTATCAACTGTAGCAATTCCTAGGTAGAAATCTTTGGGTCACTTATGTATACTATCATATTGTCTGCAAATATTGAAAGTTTACTTCTTCCTTTCAAGTTTGTATCCCCTTGGCCTCCTTTTGTTGTCTTATTGCTCTAGCAAGATCTTAAGAGTACACTATTGAAGAGATATGGAGAGTGGACATCTTTGTCTTATTCATGATTTTACCGGAAATACCTTGAGTTTCTATCCATTTAGTTTTATATTGGATGTTGGTTTGCTAAATATTGCCTTAATTATGTTTAGGTATGTTCCTACTATACCGGATCTCTCCAAGACCTTTATCATTAAGCTGTGTTGAAATTTGTCAAAGGCTTTTTCATCAGCTGGTGATATGATCAGGTGTTTTTTTCTTTTTCAGATTGTTTATATGGTGGATTACATTGATGAATTTTCTTATGTTAAACCATCCCTGCATCCCTGGGAAGAAGCCTACTTGATCATGGTGTATGATTTTTCTGATATGTTTTTTAATTCGATTTACCAGTGTTTTATTGAGTATTTGTATCAATGTTCATGAGGAATATTGGTGTGTATTTCTGTTTCTTAGTTGTGTCTTTGTGTGGTTTAAGTACCAAGGTAATTGTAACCTAATAAAAAGAGTTTGGCAATAATCCTTCTGCTTCTATTGTGTGGAACAATTTAAAGAGTATTGGTATTAGTTCTTCTTTGAATTTCTTGTAGAATTTTGTGCTGAAACCAACTGGCCCTGCACTTTTTATTGTTGGAAGACTTTTGATGCCTGCTTCTATTTTGTTAGGGACTGTAGGTGTATTTAAATTGCTTATTGATTTAATTTTGGTAAGTGATATCTACCCAGAAAATCATCCATTTCCTTTAAATTTTCCAATTTTGTTGAGTACAGGTTTTCAAAGTATGACTTGATGATTCTTTGAATTTCCTCATTGTCTGTTGTTATGTCCCCCTATTCTCTCTGCTTTTTGGTTAGTTTGGATAAAGGTTTGTCTATATTGTTGATTTTCTCAAAGAAACCACTAATTGTTTCATTGATTCTTTGTATTGTTTTATTTGTTTCTACTTTATTGATGTCAGCTCTCAATTTGATTATTTCCTGGCAATTACTCTTCCTGGATCAGTTTGCTTCTTTTTGTTCTAGAGCCTTCAGGTTTTCTGTTAATTCTCCAGTGTGGCTATTCTCCAGATTTTCATGTGGGCACTTAGTGCTATAAACTTTCCTCTTAGAACTGCTCTCAGAGTGTCCAATAGTTTTGTGTATGTTGTGCCTTCATTTTTATTGAATTCTAGGAAAGCTTAATTTCTTTCTTTATTACTTCCTTTACTCAGGAGTGATGCAATTGATCATTTTTCAATTTCCATGAATTTGTGGGGTTTGTGTAATTTGTGTTGCTGTCGAATTCTAATTTTAATTAATTATGGTCCAATAAGAAATAGGTTGTTATTCCAATTTCTTGTATCTGTTGATTTTGCTTTATTGTTGTTAAGTTTCCATGTGGTGTTGAGAAGTTATATTCTTTTGTGTTTTGATATAATGTTCTGTAGGTATCTGTTAAACAGAATTTGGTCATAACTTCTGTTAACTCTCTCTACAAATACATTTCTTATATAATATTCATCTTCTTATGGAATATTCATTTGATTATTTATCACCATCTAGGTGATTATAAATATCCACCTTATAACTGGTTCCATCTCTCCAGGTTCATTTCTCCATGGTAGTGTACCTATAAAGAAAAGACAATTGACAAATAGCCAGTTCTTATACATGGGATACATGTATTTTATACTTGTAGATTTCTGTCAAATTTGTATGATAAATGAAAATGAACGCTAATATCAGAAACAGTGGCTACAGTGGAATGATATGGCCTATATTTTATATTTCTTGTGAATGAAACACTCTCAGAATATGTGAATTTGGAGTCAAATATTTTTATTCTGATCATTAATAGCCCAAGATAGAAGCCAAGTAATTTTGAAGCTCAAAGGGTTATTTACTATATGATAAAATCTTCCTTTTTTGTTTTCCATTTCTCTTCAATTATGTAGCAAGAACTATAACATAATTTCTTTCTTATATTGTGCAGTTTACATTCGTATTCTAAATTATACTTGCTGATATCTTTAGTTATTTCGGTAAAAATACTAATAATGTAAAAAAATCATAAGGATGTAAATTAATTGCACATTTTTGAAAATATCTTCATTGAACTAGTTTCTCTTTGTTTAAAGGCTTATTATCCAGTGGGAGTCATGTGTTGGGACAGACAATGTAAAGACTCATTATATCTTTTAAATTATGAAGTCTATTTCCTCACACTTTTAATCTGGAAATGGCTTCTGAGTGTCATTGACCACAGTGAGAGACAAGGCACAATATATTGATTTAGAGTAGGAATTCTGAGAATATTTGCAGAACTATTTTATTTTTCAATTTAAATTAAATACAATCTTATTTTACATGTCAAACCCAGTTCTTTCTCCCTCCTGTCCTCCTACTCCTGCCAACATCTCCCCATGCCACGCCCTCAAAGAGAATGAGTCCTCCCAGGAGGTATCATCAAAGTCTCTCACATCATTTTGGGCAAGATCAAGGGCCTCCCCCCTGTATATAAGCTGAGAGAGTATAGTATCCCTCCATAGGGAATAATCTCCCAAAGCTTATTTGTGCACTAGGGATAAATACTGGTTCCACTGACAGAGAGCCCATTAACTTCCCAAGTCCTACACTAACACCCAAGTTCAAGGGGCCTAGTTCTCTCTTAGGCAGGTTCCCTAGCTGCCACTCTGGAGTCCATGAGCAAACACTTGCTCAGGTCATGTCTTTCTGTGGGTTTCTCCAACTTGATCTTGACCACATTGCTCATCATACTTCCCTCTCTACAACTGGACTCCAGGAGTTCAGCTCAGTGTTTAGCTGTGAATCTCTGCTTTTGCTTCCACCAGCTATTGGATAAAGGCTCTATAATGGCATATAAGATAGTCATCAATCTCATAGGGAAAGGACATTTAAGTAAGCCTGTCCACTATTGTTTATATTCTTAATTGAGTTTATCCTTGTAGATTCCTGGTAATCTCCCTACTTCTGGGTTTCTTATTAACCCTATAACAGCTCTCACTATCCTAGTACAGAACTATTTTATTGATTAGAACTCTGAAATTGGTTTTAAACACATATCCAGCCATCATTCTATAGAACTAGAAAGTTAAGAAGAATATATTCTACTGGAGTATACCATAAAGCCGACAACTCTGCTGTTATGTCTAGCTACTCATACTTGCATAACTAAAACCAACCAGTAGTTTGAGAAGCCATCGACTTGAATCCAAGGCAGCAAATTCTTAAAACTTATGTGTTACTTAGTAAACAAAATGATCTTATGTTCCAGAAACCCAAAGGATGTGGATGCGATACCTACATTTGTTATTATGCTAGTGTTTCATTAATGATTAAGTTACTTTACATGGTGTAGTTGAACTGGAGATAGTGAGATTGTCTTACAAAAGCCAATCTAATTTATTATAAGCCTTTGTTAAGTTCTCTCTCTAGCTATTCTTAGACTAGAATGTTAGAGATATTGTGGAAAAGAAGGGATACATTTCTAAAAGAGATAGACATGGCAAAGACAGAGTAACTTAGCAAAAACTGTAGAGCAAAATCTGAAAACTGATTCTAATTAATCAATACCTACAAAAACAAGAGAGAGCTTGATTCTATGCCATCTCCCACAGAGAGGATTCAATTAACATCTTGAAGTATCTTGGATCTATATATGTTCCTAGTTAAGCTCACAGAGAAGAAAAAATGTTGGCCAGTTATGTACTAAAGTTTCATGAGTTCTTAAGCAGTGATACAACATATTGGCTATTTGAAGACACATAACACACAGGGAGATGCAAGCACACACATACATAAATACACACACACACCAAACCCAAACACACAAAAAGTGAGGATAATATTTTAAATAATTACATGTCTATCCATATATTATAAAACAAAGAGGAGCTAATAAAATTGTTTCCTTTGCTAATTTTGTTCAAATTTATTATAAGTAAAAAGCAAATATGCTTATAATAGATACAATAAAATCACATTTGGTGTATAGTCTCATGTAGAATGAAGTAGATCTGAGCTATCTTTCTGTCATATAATTGTATTGTTCTAGAAACAGTGCATCTTAAGATTTCGAGGAAGTGCAATAACCCATTTTTCTCTTTCATAGAGGTGAGTGTACTTCAATTTGGGGGTATGTTTCTCTTTTCAAATATAACAAAAAGACAAATAATAGTGATAAAAATGGCAAATTGTTAAGCTATGTTTTAATTTTTCATTTTAATCTTGAAGAGTTCTCTGAATGTAACCATAGTAACAGCATTTTAGTACAAACTGTAGGTCATTTGTAAAAATTCACATCTCTCATCTGAATATCTGGCTCATGTCCTCATTAGCATTTTCTCATTTGTCATTCCAGCTTTAGACAACAACTAAACAATAAAAAGTGATCAATATAAACTTTGGTGAATTAATTGGAAACTATTTTAAAAATGAATTAAATTACCTGTAAAATAATAGCTCTTGACATGCCTTCAGAAACATCAACTAATCATATAAGCAATATAAAAGATGATGAAAATCAATGATTTTATTTGATTCATGTCATTTGGTTTTGTTTACTCCAGATAATGAACACTATGAAACACAATAATAGGGATATATATGTTTGTTTTATTTTGAATTTTTTATTTCAATTAGAAACAAGATTGTTTTATATTTCAATTCCTATTCCCTATCCATCCACTCTTCCCCTGCCCCCCAACTAACACCCTACCTATCCCATACACTTTCCACTCCCCAGTGAGGTTGAGGCCTTCCATAGGGGGGAGTCTTCTGAGTATGTCATATCCTTTGGAATAAGGCATAGACCCATCCCATGTGTCTAGGCTCAGGGACTATCCCTCTATGTGGAAGGGGCTTCCAAAGTTCATTGCTATACTAGTGATACTTGCTGATCTACTACAAGGGGCCCATAGATTAACGAGATCTTCTCACTGACACCCACATTCATTGGGTCTGGAGTAGTCCCATGCTGGTTTCCCAGGTACCAGTCTGGGACCAAGAGCTCTGATAAATTAGATAAGGGCTATTAAGTTCAGTACAAAAGTCTATATTCTAAATGTATCTAGATTTCTGTAAATAAATGCTTGGGGTTGAGAATAAATATTCATGAAAATAAAACACAACCCACTATAGACTACTGAGAATCAAATTCAAGTAAGTTAACCCCAATATACCAACTATAGAGAGAAATCTAATAAAATATTAAATGTTATCTAAAATTTCCCTGTTAAGAGTCCTTTATTATAAAACATATTTCTTATTATCTAAATCAGCCTGAAAAGTATCTCTTGTACTATCTTCTTTTATTTCCTTGTTCTACCCTAGAAATATGCTTTTATGTCTATCTTTCAATCTATATATATTTCAATCTATATAATATACTATTTCAAAGTTAAAGATGTAAAGTTTTATATGGAAAATTGTAAAAAAGAATTCATCTATGAGTAGAATTTCTTATTCATCTAATTATAACTAAAAATTTAGCCAAATATCTCAAAAATAATTTATTGAATTCTTGTTATAGATAGTACTCTTTTATAAACAAATCTTAAAATGAATAAGCATTATTTCTCAATGATTAAAACTAAGAAAAGTTAGTCTTTTAGGTTAAGGATATGACTAAAGAAGTTTTACCAGTGAAAATGTAGAATACATAATTTCCAATTATAAAATCCATTTGATCATATAAAATATTGAAATACTACTGATAGTAATGTAAATCATATACAAGGAAATGTGATATAAATCAGCCATAAAGTGAGGATGGGAAGTGTGGAGGAGGGTGTATGTGGAGGAATAAATAACATCATAGACCATTTTGAAAATCCATATTAAAAACTAATTGCATAGGTGTTCCATATAATGTAAACACACATAATAGGAGGTTTATTCCTGTTACCGTTCCGTAGGGGAGTATAATACTCAACTAGATGTCCCATGAAAAATATAAAACCCCCATTGTTGGGAATCAAATGCCTATTTTTGAGTTGTTGATCAATGGGCATGATAGCCCCTCAAGAATCACCAACTATTGTCAATATTCTTGTCAGCCTTTCAGCACATGACAGTAAGACACTATTATTGAAATTTATATATACTTGAATAGCAGAATACAGCTGGGATTCACCAAGAAACTTCCCCTCTATTGAGTACATGCTTTTGGAAGGTTGTTTGAATGCTGCTGGAGGAGAAAATTATTCTCAATCTCATCTAAGTATGAACTCTGCCATCTACAACAATGAATAGCTTGACAAGAGTCCCACTGAGGGAAAAAATAGAACCCCAAATGTTATTGAAGTAGCCAAACACTTTCTTAGTGGATCTCACGCTCACTCTATGACATGCTACTCACACCTGGAAATTCTGAGTAATCAGTAAACTATAGCTAACTAGGGCATAGGCCCCAGGGAATAACATGTGCTATTATATTGCTCTAATAAATGGGCATATTATTAAATGATTCTTAATGATCTATTGATATGCATATAGATCAGTACATCTCTCAACCCTCATCAGAGAACCCTCTTCTGTAGTGTATAACTTATTATATTAACACAGAGCCTCCAAACTGGTCAGCCTCCTGAGAACAGAACAGTGTGGAGTCCTTGTTCGTAAATGAGATATTCACAATAGACCTTTTACTATAAGGTTCTGTATCTTAATTTTTCCAAGTCAAGGTGACAAAAGTATACTAAGAGGCTCAGGAAGTAAATAACAGAAAGGAAGCAGTTCTTTAAAGACATTAGATATATTTATGAACTCACAGTGAGTCTGACAGTATAGACAGACTTATGCAAACTCTAGCCAGAAAAACATTCCAACATAGTGGTGAATGTTTACATGAAATATCACTACTAACTGGGGAACTATTGATATTTGGTAACTGTAGGAGAGAGACAACACATTGTTTTTGTTCACTTTTTGTTTTGTTTTGACTTGTTTTTTTTTTTTTTTTTTGAATGATTCCATCCGTGTTATGTTGACAGAATCTTTCCAAAATGAGCTGAGCAATAGAAACTTAACTTGGTGGGTGTGCTGGCTAGTTTATGCCAACTTGATGTGTAGACTAGAGGTATCTAAAATGATGGAGCCACAACTGAGAAGATGCCTCCTTAATATTCAGCTCTAAGGAATTTTATTAATTACTGGTTGATGGGTGAGGACACAGCCCATTGTTTCAGTGTCATCCCTGGTTGGTAGCCCTGGGTTCTATAAGATTATGGGTTGAGGATCTAGGGGAACCAATCCAGTAAGCAGCACTTCTCCATGGCCTGCCTGTCTATCAGTGCTGCCTCCAGGATACTATCTCTTTGTATTTCTGACCAGACTTCTGTCAATGATAAACAGTGATTTGTAAGTTTAAGTAGAATAAGTACTTACCTCCCCAACCTTGTTTTTTTTTATGAAAATTCTTTAACTACTACTCATATTTACATATCCATCCCACATTCCTTCACCTTCCCATCCTCCCATGTTCCCCACCAATGCCCCCAACCCACCCACAACTCCTTCCCTGGCCCTCCAACATGGACCTTCAAAGACTCTCATATCGTTTGGCAGGGCCTAGCCCCTCATTGCTGTATCTGGGCTGAAATAGTATCCTTCCATTGGGAATGGGCTCCCAAAAAGTCCATTTGTGCTCCAGGGTTAAAGACTGGGTCCAATGTTAGATGTCCCATAGACTGTCTCAGCCCCCTATGTGGCACCCACATTCAGAGGGCTTGGTTTGGTCCAATGAGGTTTCCCCAGCTTTATGAGTAGAGTCTCCTTGCTCCCATTAGGTAAGGTCCACTGTTTCTGCAGGTATCTCCAGGCCCGTTCTTGGCTCCTTTGCTCATCCCTCCTCCCTCAATATGGTTCAGTGATTAGTTGTGGGTGCCTGTTTCTGTTTTGAATAGCAACTTGATGAAGACTGTAGTAATGGTAACTAAGATAGGCATCAATTTCATTATAGGGGAAGGGCATCAATGGCATGATCTCAACCATTGCCTGGCTTCTTATTTAGGGTCATCCCTGTGAATCTCATAACATTTTCCCAGTGCCAGACCTCTCTCCAAACCTGTACTTTCTCCCTCTATGAAGGAATCTCCTTTCTTGCCCTCCTCTATTCACCCCATGTCACAGTCCTCTTGTTCTCATGCCCCCTCCCCTTCCTAAGACAAGGTTGTCCACTCTTTCAGCATCTCTTCAATATTGTCCTTGAAGTTCTAGCTAGAGCAATAAGAAAACAAAAGGAGATCAAGGAGATACAAATTGGAAAAGAAGAAATCAAACTTTCACTTTTTGCAGATGATATGATAGTTTACATAAGTAACCCAAATAACTCCACCAGGGAACTACTACAGCTGAAAAACGCCTTCAGCAAAGTGGCAGGATACAAGATTAACTAAAAAAAAATCAATAGCCCTACTATATACAATGATAAATGAGCTGAGAAAGAAGTCATAGAAAATCACCCTTTAAAATAGAACTAACAGCATTAAATATCTTAGGGTAACACTAATCAAAAACCAGACAGTCCTGTATAGTAAGAAGTTGAGTTGTTAAAGAAAGAAATTAAGATTACAGAAAATGGAAAGATCTCCCATACTTTTTGATAGGTAGGGTGAACAGAGTAAAAATGGCAATCTTGCCAAAAGCAATCTATAGATTCAATGCAGTTTCCATCAAAATTGCAATACAATTTTTCACAGACTTTGAAAGAAAGGTATTCAACTTCATATGAAAAATAAAAAATCCAGGATAGCCAAAACAACCCTGTACAATAAAGGAACTAATGGAGGCATCACCATCCCTGACTTCAAGCTCAATTAGACCCATAGTCCTGAAAACAGATTGGTATTGGCATAAAAATAGACAGGTAGAACAATGGAATCTAACTGAAAACCATGGTATTAACCCACACACCTATGAACACCTGATTTTTGACAAAGAAGCTAAATTTATACAATGGAAAAAGAAAGCATCTTCAACAAATGGTGTTGGCATAACTGGATTCAGACATGTAGAAGAGTGCAGTTATATTCCTATCACTATGCATAAAACATGAGTCTAAATAGATCAAAAACCTCAACCCAAATTCAACCACACTGAAACTCCTAGAGGAGGACTTATGTGATACCCTTGAACAAATTGGGCTCTTTCTGCACATAAAAACATTAGCAAAAGTGTTGATATTGACAATTAATAAATGGGAACTCCTGAAACTGAGAAACTTTTGTAAGGCAAAGGACAAACTGAGAAAGACAAAATGCCAGCCAAAGAATGGGAATAGTTATTCACCAACCCAACATCTGCCAGAGGGATGATCACCAAAATATACAAGGAACTCAAGAAGCTAGCCACCTAAACACCAAACAATGCAATTTAAAGTTGGAGTGCAGAACTAAATAGAGAATTCTCAACAGAGGAATCAAAAAATGGCTGAAAGACACTTGAGAAAGTGCTCAACATCCTTAGCCATTAGGGAATTGCAAATCCAAACCACTCTGGGTTACCATCTTACTCCTATCAGAATGGCTAAAATCAATAACACCAATGACAATCTATGCTGGAGAGGATTAGAGAAAGAGGAACTCTCCTCCATTGCTGGTGGGAGTGCAAACTTGTTCAACTACTTTGGATATCTTTATGGCATTTTCTCATGAAAATAGCAATCAGTCTACCTCAAGATCCAGCAATTCCTCTGTTTGGAATACACCCAAAGAGTGCACATTCATACAATAAGAAAATATGTTCAACTTTGTTCATAGCCACATTATTTGTTATAGCCAGAACCTGGAAATAACTAGATGCCCCTCAAGTGAAAAATGGATAGAGAAAATGTGGTACATTTATACAATGAAGTACTACTCAGCAGAAAAACAATGGAATCTTGAAATTCACAGGCAAATGGACATAAGTAGAAGAAACCATCCTGAGTGAGGTAATCCAATCACAGAAAATGCAGTATGTACTCAGTCATTTTTTTATTTTTATATTTTTTATTTCTACACATGGAGCAAAGGATCACTAGTCCACACTGCCAGAGGAGCTAGGAAGCAAGGAGGACCCCAAGAGAAGATTGCATTGTTCTCAAAGAAGGGAATGGGGACAAGAACCTCTGACCAAAGTGAGGAGGGGAGAGGAAGGACCCATCCTTGTTTTTGATATTGCAGTTTCATTGCAGCAATAGAAACCCTAACTAATTAAAAAAAAAAGAAAAGAAAAAAGTGCATGTAGGAAGAGATACATGCATATCTTAGTTGATTGTAGATAAAAACAAGTGAGCAATGAAGATATAGCATGACATATACTTAGACTCCAAAGAAGTTGATTTATATCACAGGAATAGAAACAAGCACAAAACAGAACAGCAAAATAATATTGATTATGCACAAGTATGAAGAGGTGAGACATGATTGAGATTTTAAAAAGCAGGGGCATAGAGGCTGCACAGATGGTTCAGCAATTAAGAACACATGCTGTTATTCCAGAGGGCTTGAGTTATATTTTATATAACCAAATCAGGCCACTCATAACCCTGTGTTCCTCCAGCTTTGGAAGATCCAACTCTGGCCTCCACAGGAATTTCTATTGAAATTTATATGTCTACACAAATGAATACCCATACATAAAAGAAATTATATAATAAAGATGAATGTGAGGCAGAAAAATGGGATTGGCTAACTGATTTCCAACTAAGAAAAACTCTCAAATTCTGTAGAAAGAATAAATAAAATATTCATATTTAATATATAATTTGGGGAAAAAATTCTCATAAGGATGAAGAAGAGTGAAGGATTTAAAGAGAAGTCCACAGAGTGGGAATTGGCATGTGACCTCAAATTACTATAGCAATATTACAGGAGATTAATTCATTTTTTTAACATCAAAACTATGACTTGTATAATTCTAGGTAACACTGACAAGTTGTTAATGATAGAATTTGAATTTTAGTCTTTAAGTGATTATGTTACTAGCTAAAGATATACCATGTACTTTTCATAACTCTCATTTGTATCATGGAGTACATTTGAAATAGTATAGTTTCCTTATTTCTTTTAACTTTAATTGACAAACATCTTAGTGAAAAAATGAAAATAGATATGCTATAACTCTAATGATTATTTCATTATACAACACAATTTTGTAATATCAAATTAATGTCCTCCACATATCCATGAAATATTATAGAATACCTCAGTCAATCCGTAGTTTATGATAGATCGAAGAGAATTTTATTGGCAGTGAAGTGATTAATAAAACTGTTCTATGGAAAAACTGAAGCATATGATAGATAAATACCAAGAAGTTTATTTTGGTAGCAGGATGTATTTAAAGATGTTACAAATATCCTAGTCCAAACACACAAAGGAAAATTTTTCTAAAATCTTAAAATATTTTATTTTACTATTCATATAATATCTAGATAATTGAGATGTCCATTACCATTATACGAAATTGTACTAAATACTGTTTTTTTGTCTCCAGATTATTTTTGAGTTAGAAAAAAAGATTGTTTTACATGACAATCCAAGTTCCCTCCTCCCTTCTATCCTCCCCTCCCACCACCCCCAACTAAAACCCTACATATCAAATATCCTTTCTGCTCCCTCTGGATGATGAGGCCTTCCATAGCATGTCATCAGAGTCTATTGTATCCTTTGGTATAGGGCCTAGGCCCACCCCTGTTGTGTCTTGGCTCAGGGAGTATTCCTCTATGTGGAACTGGGTCCCAAAGTCCACACCTATGCTAGCAGTAAGTACTGAACTACTACAGAGGGTCCTATAGATTTCCGAGGTTTCCTCATTGAAACCCATGTTCCAGGGGTCTAGATCAGGCCCATGCTAGTATCCCAGCTATCAGACTGGGGAGCAATATTTCTCCAATATTCAGGTTAACTGTTTATGTAGCTTTCACCAGCATGGTCTGGACACCTTTGTTATTCACTTGTCTGCATCTGGATTCCATTACAGTTTGGTGATTAGTTGTGGGTGTCTGCTTCTAATTACACCAGTCTGGATGAGGGTTATATAAAGGTGGCATATAAGTAAGTCATCATTCTCATTATCTGGAGAGGGTATTTAAGGTAGCCTCTCCTCTGTTGCTTAGATTGTTAGGTGGGGTCATCTTTGTAGATCTCCAGACATTTCCTTAGTGTCTGATTTCTGTGTAAACCTAAAATTCCTCCCTCTATTATGGTATCTCCATTCTTTTTTATTTTTGTTTTTGAGACAGTATTTCTCTGTGTAGCTTTGGAGCCTATCCTGGCACTCGCTCTAGAGACAAGGCTGGCCTCAAACTCACAGAGATCCTCCTGCCTCTGCTTCCTGAGTGCTGGGATTAAAGGCATGCACCACCAATACCCAGTGGTATGTCCATTCTTGTTATCTTCTATTCTTCCCCTGACTCAAACTTTCTGCTCCCTCGTGGCCTCGTCACCCCTCCTCTTCTACTCTTCTCATTCTCCTAGCTCCCTCTGCCATCTTTCCATGCTCCCAATTTGCTCAAAGGATCTTGACCATTTCCCCTTCTCCAGGGGACCATGCATGTCTATCTTAGGGTCCTCCTTGTTTACTAGCTTCTCTGGCAATGTGGATTGTAGGCAGGTAATCCTTTACTCTATGTCTAAAATCCACATGTGAGTGAGTACATACCATGTTTGTCTTTTTTGTGACTGGGATACCTAATTCAGAATGGTTTCTTCTAGTTCCATCCAATCACCTGCAAATTTCAAGATTCCATTTTTTTTCTGCTGAGTAGTACTCCATTGTGTATATTTACCAAATTTTCTTTATCCATTATTCAGTTGAGGACATCTATGGTGCTTCAAGTTTCTGGCTATTACAAATAGTGCTGCTGTGAACATCTTTGAACAGATATCCTTGTTGTATAAATGTGCTTCTTTTGGATATATGCCTATGAGTGGAATTGCTGGATCTTGTGGTAGCCTGATCATGTTTTCTTGAGAAATCACCATACTGATTTCCAAAGTGGATGTATAAGTTGGCACTCTCACCAGCAGTGGAGAAGTGTTGCTCTTTCTCCACATCCTCTCCAACATAAAGTTCCATTGGTGTTTATGATTTTGGCCATTCTGACAGGAGTAAGATGGTATCTCATAGTTATTTTCAATTACATTTCCCTGATAGCTAAGGATGTTGAACAATTTCTCATATGTCTTTCAGCCATTTTAGATTACTCTACTGAGAATTGTCTATTTAGTTCTATAATCCACTTTTTAACCGGATTGTTTGGTGTTTTGGAGACTAGCTCCTTGGGTTATTTGTATATTTTGGAGATCAGCCCTCTGTCAGATGTGGGGTTGGTGAATATCTTTTCCCAGTTTGTGGGCTGCCATTTTGTCTTGCTGAATGTGTCTTTTTCTCACAAAAATTGGAAATTTAAAGGAAATGGACAATTTTCTGTACAGATATCATGTATCAAAATTGAGTCAAGAACAGATAAGCCACAAGAATAGACCTATAACCTCTAAGGAAATACAAGCAGTCATCAAAAGTCTCCCAACCAAAAAAAGGCTGTGGCCAGATGGCTTCAGTGCAGAATTCTACCAGAATCAAAGAAGTGCTAATACCAATACTCCTCAAATTGTTACACAGTAGAAGCAGAAGAGATACTGTCAAACTCTTTTTACAAAGCTATAATTACTTTGCTACCAAATCCAAACAAAGACACAACTAAGAAAGCAAATTACACACCAATATCCCTCATGAACATTGATACAAACTTCTCATTAAAATACTGGCAAATTTAATCTAAGAACACATCAGAGAAATCATCCACCATGATCAAGTTGGCTTCATCCCAAGAATGCAAGGTTGTTTCAACAAATGAAAATCCATCAATGTAATCCACCATATAAACAGACTGAAGAAAACATATGATCATCTCTCTAGATGCTGAAAAAGCCTTTAACAAAATGCAGCACCCTTCATGATAAAGGTCTTTGAGAAAACAGGGATAACAGGAATATATCTCAACATAATAAAAGCAGTATACAACAAGCCAACCGCCATCATCAAATTAAATGGAGAAAAACTCAATACAATTCCTCTAAAATAGGTGACAAATTTGCCTATTCTCTGCATACGTCTTCAATATTGTCCTTGAAGTTCTAGCTAGAGTAATAAGACAACAAATGGAGATCAAGGGAATACAAATATGTAAAGAAGAAATCAAAGTATCACTATTTACAGATGATATGAAAGTCTAAATAAGTGACCCAAAAAACTCTACCAGGGAATTCCTACAGCTGATAAACACCTTCAGCAAAGTGGCAGGATACAAGATTAACTCAAAGAAATCTATAGCCCTACTATACACTGATAACACATTGGTGGAGAAAGAAATCACAGAAACATCACCCATTACAATTGCCACAAACAACATAAAATACCTTTGGGTAACACTAACCAAAAAAGTGAAAGACCTATGCCAAAAGAATTTTGAGTCTTAGGCTGGAGAGATGGCTCAGCCGTTAAAGGCTAGGCTCACAACCAAAAATATAAGAAAGCAATTAAAGAAGATACCAGAAAATGGAAAGATCTCCCATGCTCTTGAATTGGTAGGATCAAAATAGTAAAAATGGCAATCTTGCCAAAATCAATCTACCGATTCAATGCAATCCACATCAAAATCCCAACACAATTCTTCACAGACCTTGAAAGAACAATTCTCAACTTTATATGGAGAAACAAAAGACCCAGGATAGCCAAAACATCCCTGTACAATAAAGAAACTACTGGAGGCATCACCATCCCTGACTTCAAGTTCTATTACAGAGCCATAATCCTTAAAACAGTGTGTTATTGCCACAAAAATAGATAGCTAGACCAATGGAATACAGTTGAAAACCCTGATATTAACCCACACACCTGATTTTTGATAAACAATCCAAATTTATATGATGGAACAAAGAGAACATCTTTAACAGCTGGTGCTGGCATAACTGTTTGAAGACATACAGAAAACTACATATAGACCCAATCCTGTGGCTATGCACAAAACTTAAGTCCAAATGGATCAAAGACCTCAACATAAATCCAGCCACATGGAACCTATTAGAAAACAAAGTGGAAAATACCCTTGAATTAATTGGTACAGGAGACTGCTTCCTGAATATTACACCAGTAGCAGATTCACTGAGATCAACAATTGATAAATGGGACCTCCTGAAACTTAAATAATGTTTTATTGAGTGAGATTACATGAGTGATTTCATATTGTAAGTATAACCAAAGAAAAAAATAAGAAAAAGAGAACCCCAGTCTTTGGTTGGAAGTATCTACTAATTTTGTCTATTTCTCTGCAGGATAAATAGAATCTTTCCATATTTTAACCATATCTTTTAAATATATATATATTATATATATATATATATATATATATTATATATATGTTAGGCTAAAATAAGAGTAGTGTGGATGACAGATAATTCATCTCCCATTACATTGAGGTAAGACACCAGTAAAGGGAGAATTATTTATCCATATACCCCACTGCTGAATATAAAAAATTGTTTTGTAATAATTAAAATGCTACATTGCTAATTAGACAACATTCCCTCATTTAAGTTATTTCACATTACACACTCACACACACACACACACACACACACACACACACACACACACACCTAAGAAAACTGATGTTGTTTTGATATTTCACTTTCATTTTCAGAAGATGGTTACTTTCTTTAATACTATTCTAAATAGTATAGTTTTAAGAGACTTAACAGAGATTACTCTTGGCCATGTTGTAAATTTTCATATTCAGTAAATGTCCTGTATAGAGAATTGAAGGGATCTCTACAAGTGTAGAGTACCTATTACATAACAGTAAGAAACATTTCTATCTAATGGTCACAGTGAGATAATTAAATGCTGCTCAAAGCTAGGTAACCCTAATAGAAGATTACTTCTCTTTTGGGAATCCAAATGATATGTACCCTAGCAATAGATGCATGGCCTCTTTTAGACTGCTAACAAAGAACTCCACTGAACAGCTCTCCTGGGTCATTTTCAAATACTGTTAAGCCATAGTTAAGTGTGTTACTTTTAGTTGCTTAGTACATTGAATTTTGTTTTATTCAGCTATTCCAAATCATGATATTCACTGAGGCTAGCTGAATATTAAAGAGTACATTGACTAGTTGTTAACTAGTTGAAGAAAAGAATAATATTATCAATGATGTCTAGCTGTATTTGACTAATTGTCTCAATTTATAGATTATGTTTTCTTGCTTTCTGTTCAACATTACAACATAGGTGGAATATGGCCAGTAATTCCAAATGGCTGACATATTGGATATTATTATCAAACATCTTACAATGTAAAAACAAGGAAAAATATATTGAAAACAGATAATTTAAACAAATGGTTATGAATAATTGATTTCATTTTAATGCACATAAGTTATATTATTAGTTGACCACAATCAATTAGAACACATTTATGTAAAATATATTCAGAATGATATTTTCATTTTATAAATTATAAACTAAAAATTATGATCAAAATGATATCTCCCATATGCTATAAAATTAGAACTTCAGTATTGTTCTTATTCTTTAAAAAATAAAATATAGCTCATATCTAATTTGAACTAATAAAAAAGTAAATAAAATATAAGTTAAAGATGGAAGGAGTCACTGATAATCAGTGAACATAATGTACTACCACTCACCTGTAGCACTTGGAAGCTTCCCATTCACAATATAAAAATCTGTCTTCAATTGGATCAGTATGTATTTGAGAATTCTACAAGTATAATTTCTCACAATATAGATGAGAACCAGAATACACAAATTATACTTAGTCTTGTTTTGAAATATTTCTAATTTGAGTGGTAGGTTTGATAAAAAAGGTTTATATTAATTAAAAATGCATTCATCTACTGCTATATAGTCAAAAATATAGAATGTGTAAAATATAATCATCATTTATAGAGAAGAATTCACAAGGAAATGATCTTTCAAGCCATTATACTCTTTAGATATTTGAGATATTTATTTTGATGTTTCCAGTTGGCACAAGCTACAATGGGTATACAGGTTGAATTATTATGTGCAGATATTATTTACGTGACATGTAAGCATCCAAAATTATTGAATGCATGAATTTCTTTTCTTCTGACAGAAAGCATTTGATAAAGTATCAACACAGACATCTTAAATTAGAGTCCAAAGTTTTCAATACTTTCATTTTTGAAATAATTGACCACTCTTTCTTCAAAGTGATGTAAGTAGTAAAAGTGAATAAAAAATATTATGCTGTGGTTATTTTTAAGGGAGCCATTAAGTTATACCCAATACTTAGTAATAGTTCAACCATTGTAAATAATTTTGTTTTTCCAAAGAGTGAATAGACATGGTATTTTCTATGAATACATACTTGCTTTACACACTAGAGACTCTGATTTCCTTATTCTTCTCTCATACATAATAAGCTGACCTGTCCCCATCCTAGTCCCTTCCCCAGCTACCCCCTACTCCAATCCATGTTCTGGAACACTATTGATCACCAGGGTTTATCTGGCTTCTTAGACAGCTGTTCTTCCTCCCTTATCACTCCAAGTGCATACCCCTACCCCAAAGCTTCATACTTGGTTGAAGAGGACTACCTACCTAGAACACAGAATGATCAACCAGGGCATATGAGTAGCTTTGCCCCCCATCTAAAATCTCAACCTGTTTAGTGTTTGGTTCTTCATGCTTAATCATGAGCATTTTCCAAAGGGTGTCAGTTTATCCTAAGTTCTCCAGTTTTTCAGGCTTCATTTTTGTATTCCTTTCTTTCTCATCCTAAATAATTTGGAAAGTGTATTGCATTAAATTAACAACATATATCTTTTTGAATATAATTTTCCTTGGGTAAAAACACAGAAAGTTTAGCTCTTCCCAATTCTGTCATTTCTGTTCTGATTCTACATAGGCATCATGAACAATTCTACCAATCTAGCCTTTGGAAACAAAACAAGTTTTCATATCTGTGATAATACCAGAAATTGAAGCTTCAAGCCATTGACTTCTGAATTAAAAAGTAAGGGCTGGAATGGTCTACCTGGGTTTAAGCTCCAGCTGAACCATAGGAATCAAATATTTCCTCTGTTGTTCTGAAAATTGTGAGCTATGCTCTATGACAAATATCATTTTGATTAAACACCCACTCACATTTGTCAAGGTTCTGTCAAGTGAAAATTTCAGATTCTAAGGGGACCCTTATCCTCCAATTATTTTGTTCAGAACATTTGGTGTTTTGATTTCTGGGAAAGTTTGCTTTCCTGCAGAATGAATGAGCCTTGCCAAGGACCGAGATGATTAGTACCAACAATAATAATTGAGCCATCATGCAAGGGGAACATTTAAATACGGATGGAATCTCAGTCCTTGCTTTATTTTTTTTTAAAAGTCTTCTATGGAAACAGAAAAACCATCACAGCTGTGAAGCTGCAATTTTGTTTTATTATTAGAAGCTTTAAGAAAACAAAATCTCAGCATAGCAATCTTGGACTTCTTATTAGTATAAGGAAAATCGTGTCACGTTTCTAGACATTCCCAATTCAAAGGAAATGATAATTCTCAAAATGTAAAGAAATTTTAATAAATATGTCTTGAATTAATGTTAATGTCAAGAAAAATGTTAGGTTTGAGATCTGCTTTTATTTTCATTTTGTTATTAATTTAAAGTTTTGCTAATTCAATTAAAAATAAAGCAAAATTTAAATTTTAATTTGTTGAATATTTAATATGTGGTTACATTTCATACATTATTAATATATTTTCCACTAATTCTCTAACCTCCACTCAACAGGAGTGAATATTTGTCAATATCTGTGTATGCATTTATAGCAATAGTAATTGTGTGTGTGTGTGTGTGTGTGTGTGTGTGTGTGTGTGTGTGTGTACTTATCCTGAGTCCATTTAGTTTGGGCTATCTATACATATATACATATATTTACGGCTTACTACTTGACATTGGAAAACTTATCAAGATTGACCCTGAGGAAAACTAATACTCCTTCTCTGAGCAGCCATTGTTTACCTCTATTTCTGTCTCTAAGGGTGGAGCTTTGTGAAAGTGCTCTCATGTATGTTGCCATGTCAACTGCTGAGTTCATTATGAAAGCTTAGTTTAAACAGCAACATTTGGGGGTATATCATATTCAGCAGACTCTATTATTCAACAGACATCCTGGTACTATGATTCTTACACTGCTCTGACCCTCTTCTGCCATATTCACTGATCCTTAGGATTAGGATTTTTGTTTTTGCTTTTGTGTAAGTGAACAGTTCTTTGATGTTACACTGAACTCCTGTTTGCATTTTTAGCAAATATTAAAAATATATATTTTACTATTATCTATCCAGAAAGTAACTACCTAAAAATGTAATAGAAGAAGCCAATGTTCATTACTTCAATATATTCAAAATTGACACATATAACAACACAGGTATTAAAAATAACAACACTTTTTACTTCAATAGTGTACACAGGTTCTGTCTTGATATATAAGTAATAAATTAATGGTATCATAATTTCATTAGAAACTAATTATAAGTTGTTCAATAAAAATAATTATAATATGACAATAAGATAGCATTATCTGTTGACCGCTTAGGGATGATCAAATTTTCTTTTAAGAAAACAACCTTGAAACATATTTTAGGTAGGCTTAGAGAAAATTTTCTAGTTCTATTCTTTTTACTATGTCTAAATTTATTGAGAGATAAGTTTGAAAGTGTTAGGTGGAAATAGCTTAGGCTTCTCAGGGGTAACACACCCTGATTAGAATATAAAATGATGAGGCCTCAATGCACTGATAAAGAAATAGTAATCTGTTAAATTATCAGCCTTCTTGATTTCTTGGGTAGAGCAGCAATCATTCTACATTGAACAATTCAGGGACCCTCCTGAAATAACCTTCTTTAGTATTGCTTCAACAGTTTATTTTTTGCTCCTATTTTGAAGAGGATTTTGTTAGGTCAACTTTTCATAAACCAATTAAGTATTATTCTTTCCACATAGTGATTTTGAAAGAGAATCCAAATTTCCCTATTATTGTCTTACCATAAACTAAGCAGACATGTCCCAGAAGTGGTTTTAAAAAACTCAACCTGGCCATCTCTTGCCACCAAATGAAGTGGATCTGGTTCCAGGCAACTGAGTTATTCCAGAACAAATGGGTACCATGGAAATTCTCAAACAACTCAAGCTGTTGCCAAGACAATAAATTGCTCTCCACAATCTGGCAGGAAGGTCTAATTGCTGAAGACAACACCAACACAATTCTTTTAATATGGAGAGGATTACTTAGTGCCTACTTAGAATATCAACCTCCATGTTCTATTGCCCTTCAGGCTAAATAAAAGGAGAAATAAACACCAACCCAATCACAAAAAATTTGATTTACAATCTGTCCTGCCTGCAAAATATGCTAGGGCAACAGTGGCACAAACCTTTTTTGAATGTACATTCAATGTCTACTTTGACTTAGGGAAAACTCCATGAATTGAAATCCATACCTGATAGTGCTTGGATTGCTAAGAACCAGAGGCTATTTAGCCCAGAGTCCTGGGTTCAAACTAAATACTACTGGTCTAAAATCAATCAATCAATGAATAAATAAATGAATAAATAAATACAAAAAATCACCTTATTCAGCCACCATTAGGTGAGCTTCCTCTTGCAGCAGATAGGAACAGATACAGGGACCCATACATAGACTTTGCAGAGAGATAGACATAGGACCACACCGATCTAAATGGAAAATTTCCATAAAAATCCATTCACTGAGAGCTCAGAGAATACCACTGAAAAGGAGGCGAAAAAATGGGAGGAGACTGAAGGAGAACAACACCTACTACAACAAAAAAGCATGCTCATTTGAAGTGACAGAGACAGAATCAGCAATCCCAGGGTGCACAAGAGTCTGCATCAGATCCTTTGCATAAATACTGTAGCTTTCAGTTCAGTACTTATATAGAACTCTTGAATGTGTGTGAATGAGTTGCCCTTGGATTCAAGTAAATTCTCTTGGGGGGGGGTCTTATTTTTCTGTTAGTTTGTCTAGTTAAACTTTGATATGATGCTTATCCCCTATCCATTCCTCAGAGAAGGTAAGACCTCCAATGGGGAATCATTAAAGTCTGCCACATGACATGGGGCAAGACCAAGGACTTCTCCCCCTGTATCTAAGCTGAGCCATGTATCACTATTTAGGGCATGGGCTCCAGTGACTACATTATTGGCCATTGTAGAGCCTTCATCAATTATCCTATGAAACAGATGCAGAGATCCACAGCTATTCACTGGGCCAATCCCTGGAGTACAGTGGTAGAAAGGGAGAAGTGATAATGTGAAAAAAGGGGTGAAAACCATGTTGAGGAAACCCACAGAAACAGCTGTCCTGAAAAAGTATAAGAAAGAACTAGGCCCTGTGAACATGGGGATCAGTTGGGGCCTTGGGTAGTCTGGGGCACCACTTGCAGTGGTATGAGTATTTATCCCTAGTTATGTTTTGTTTTTATGTCTTAGAAGACTGTTTTATTAAAATGAGAGAGAAAATTGTAGTGCAATCAATTGTGAGAGGATGTGGAGAAGAATTGGGAAGAAGGAGGACTCTATTTAACTCATAACACATGAGAAAAGTAAATGCCCACAAACTAACAGAGAAACAAAAACTCACAGCAATATATTGGATATGTTTCAAAACTGAACAAGTCGGGATAAAAATGGTTTGAAATATTCATTGTGTCCCGACAAGGTATGAAATGAACTGTATTTAAAGAAAGTATTGTATTTTTTAAAAAGCTCTTGCCAAGACAGGCATTGGTGGTGCACGCCTTTAATCCCAGCACTCGAGAGGCAGAGGCAGGTGGATCTCTGTGAGTTCGAGGCCAGCCTAGTCTCCAGAGTGAGTGCCAGGATAGACTCCAAAGCTACACAGAGAAACCGTGTCTTGAAAACAAAAAAAAGCTCTTGGCAAAAAAATAAAAATCAATAAAATTGTTAAAGTAAAAAAACTGGATGGTAGAAATATTCTACAATAAAAATTGATGTGAATTTACTGGACAAGATTGACTAAAATGAAAAAGATAAATAGATCAGTGGAACAGAGAGTCCAATGATGAAACCAGGTGTATATAATCAGCTGATATTTTATAAGAAAGTAAAAAAATACTTCAAAATTTTATAGCCAATATTACAGAAATGACACCTTCTAATATGGCTGAGAATTCCTTGCAATCATCTCTAACAAAAATGAAGCTTATCTGACTGAGGGAAAGAACAAACTGAGTCTATGTTCTTAAACATAGTAAAAAAAATACTATATTGTAGCTAATATGTAAAGCTATAGGTTGCATACTCCTCTGAATTTCATTCGATGATAGTTTTGAAAATTTCCTCCCACCTACATTTTCTGATCGCATTTACAAAATTATATGTTCAATAAATAGAAATTTTTACTCATCTTTAGAAATTAAACTCTCAATTTTAAATCTTTAGATTAATGCGCTCAAGGATAACATCATTACATATGCAAAATGATAGTCTTTTGGGAAATAGAGACAGAAATGGGATAACTTTGAAAAACCTGTCCACATGAAACTTATGGTTGAATTCTTGCTTTCCTTGCATGTCTCGGGGTTTATAGGAACCATTACATTATGAGAGAATCCTTTTGGGATATAAGTAAATCTTCTAGCTCAGCACAACCACAGTGAAAATTTGGGACTGTTAGATATATGTGAATCTTTTGTTCTTCTCAGCAGTTATCCCTACTGATAGAGTCAGTGTTTCATCTCAGCATGAAATAGCATCAGATAACTCTGCACTCTGGAAAGTAGATACAATGAGGACTCTCAAATAAGAATGAATTAGAAATGTCCCCACAGTAGCTACCAGGAGTTAAAAACATGAAGGTGACAAATGTGTGATGGAGGGGCTTGCAAGGAGATTTCCACTCCAACTTCTTATTCTTTGCAGACATTATTAGTCTAGGAGAGTGTCAGACAGCAAACGATAGGGCTGGCAGTGACAGATTTATAATTTGAAGTAAAACCAACTGTCTAGTCAACAGCCATCTGATGACAGCTTTTAAATATAAAAACAAATACGCAAGACATTTTCTGAAACAGTGAAAAGTTCCTGTTTCACTGGGAAGGTCGACGGTCAAAGGATTCTTATCTTCTTTTACATTTCTGTGACAGTGATAGAGTTTGCAAAGGGATATTACTCATGAAATACCTGACAAAGAAGGTAGGAGAAAATTCCATGATGTATCAAGCCTAGTCATATTTATTTACATGACAGAATATTTTCCTAGTGAATATAAAATGTACTTTAAATCTTGTTCCAATAAAATACTTTCTCTTGAACTATGGCTTAATTATTTTAACTCTTTAGGCTTAAGAGAGAAAATAACTTGAAAAACAATGATTTTTCATATGAATCTCTATTTTATGGTTGATATATTTCTTCCTGAAAGCACCACTATTATTCAGGCCTGACTATTTTGATATTTTGAGAGGATATAAACATTTATCTTTTCCTGAGTCCCATGTGTTCATATAAAGTCTTTTTATGCATAATAAAGATATTTTCAAGATTCCCATTCAACTTCCTGTCTTGTGAATTAAGGGTTTTTTTTTATTTAATTTTTAAAAGTGAAGCTGAATGTCATATCAGTTCACATGAGGCTGTCCTCTTCCCAGTACTGAGAACATAACCACAGCTTCCTGAAATGTAAGAAAGTGCTCCAGCACTTAGCTGTATCACAGTTCAAAAATGACAATATTTAACAGTACCTTCTTTACACTGGACAGTGTTCTGAACATTTGTGCACTCCATCACAAATACCTACAGAGTTTTGCCTTTCTCCAAATATTGTTTCATTGGACTAGCAAAAGTAACCAACAATTTTGGCTAGATTTATAAGGAAACATGATAAAAGAAGTAGTTACTGCTGTCTGTTAGCTAATAATTATCATACAGGTGAGAAAAAGCATTCTGTAGAATACGAAAGATAAGTTGCATGTGATGTATATGTGGAGTTTTCAATTAAGGTGACTGGGAGAATAAAACTATGGTCTCCCAACCAATTTTGCACTATATATATATATATATATGTGTGTGTGTGTGTGTGTGTGTGTGTGTGTGTGTGTGTGTGTGTGTGTGTGTGCTTTACATATGGACTATTATAATGCTTATTCATATCATCATAGATCTTGAATTCTTCTAAATTCATTAAGCTGAGCAAACCATCTTGACCATCCCAATCTTGCTGTGATGAACAAAAATCATAAAACTCTTACTCTCCAGTGTTTAATTGTATTTTTAAATAAAGTTTTTAAATTAAAAACAATCTTATTTTACATAGAAATCCCAGGTCCCCCCCTCCCCAGTCTTCCCATGCCGACCACTAACCTCCCATACCAAACCCCATCCACTCCCCAAGGAGGGTGAGGCCTCCTATGGAAGATCGAGTTGGGGGAAGAATAGAAAAGGAGAGCAAGATAAGAGATGCAGTCATCATAGGTTTAAAGAGAAATCTGTCACTAGGGAAATGTACAGGCATCCACAAGGATGATCTCAACTAAGAATCTAAGCAATGGGGAAAAGCCTACCTTAAATGCCCTTTCTCAATAATGAGAATGATGACTACCTTAAATGCTGTCATAGAGCATTCATCCAATAGCTAATGGAAGGAGAAGCAGAGATTCACAGCCAAGCACTGAGCCAAACTCCTGGAATCCAGTTGTAGAGAGGCAGGAGTGATGAACAAAAGGGTCAATACCATCCTGGAGAAAACCACAGAAACGCTGACCTGAGCAACTGGGAGTTCACGGAACCCAGTCTGACAGCTGGGGAGCCAGCGTTCGACTAAACCATTACCCCTGGACATGAGTGTCAGTTGGGTAGTCCTGTGTTTATTTTTGTTTCAGAAAAATTCCATGCTTTCTGTGATTAGAGGAGAAAAGAATTGAACATTACAACACCATTAAATTAACTGCCACTAAAATATATATGCCTTACTCAAAATTTTGCATATTCTATAAAATTCTCTAATTGTCTGATCCACATACCTGCAAATGTAGGACTGCAACAACACTGGTAACATGTTGAGAGAACTTTATATTTTTTCAGAATATTTGTACTATACATTTCATTAGACCATTGTTTACAGAAAATTGACCCAGTGACTTTGCTACCATAACATTTCCCCAGGTTGTTGTTAATTAGAAAAATATTTTCTTACCTAATGAATGTGAGTTTCTGTAACAGTTCTTATTAAATAGTTTGTTTTATTTTCATGTTATCTTTCCAAGTGACAGGATTCCTTATGTGATATTTCATAATTATTTTGATTGATTGTCCTCCCTCTGCTATCTCTCTTATATCTCCCTGTTCCCTTTCTCCACAAGAGGCATTCTCCAAAAGTATTCATTTTTACATTTTTTCTTTGTCTCTGCAAACCCCTAACTTAAATTATCTTCTCTTCTAATATAACTGGATCATTTCCAGTTTCCTGGCCTTCATTTATGTTTCCTCCTAACTGGGTACACTATTAGATGATAGGACCTTTATATGAAGGGAACATACAATATAGCATTTTTCAGAGCTGAACTTCTCTTAATATAGCATATTTTGGGGGATCATATATTTTGCTGTAAATTTCATTTTTCAATTTTTGTCTACATCATTTCCCATTGTATAGATGTGTCCTATTTTCATCATTCATGTACTTTAAGGGACATCGTGGTTGATTCCATCTCCTTGCTATTATGAACAGAACAGCAGTAATATGGCGACACAATTGTCTTTGCAAAATAAACGATTGGCAGATTTGGAGAACATTTTTGCTAGCTATTTTTCATTCAAAGAGTCAGCCTCTAAAATATATTAAGAAATGTGCCAGGAAGTGTTGGCACCCACCTTTAATCCTGGCAGGCTGAGGTAGTTGGATCTCTGTGAGTTCAAGACCAGCCTGGTCTAAAAGAGCTAGTTGTAGAACAGCCTCCAAAGCCACAGAGAAACCCTGCTTCAAAATAAACAAAAAATCCACAAGCTAAACACCAAAATATCCAAATTACTTATTGATAAATGGACAATGCAGTTATTAAAAGAACAAGTATAAATGATTAATACCAATTATTTGAAATTCTTCACCACCTCTGACCATCAGAGAAGTACAGATAAAAAGTGTTTGAGAATCTATTCATCTCTTAGTCACCACCATCAAAAAATAGAATGAGGAAAAAATGCTGGCAGGTATATGTAGCAAAAAAAAAAAAAAACATTGAACCATCACTGTTGCAATGTAAATTATTTTTATTACTGAGGAAATCAGAGCAGAATCTTCCTAAAACTGAAAACAGAAGTAGCATGTGATCCAGCTCAAACTCCTCTGTTTTTATATGTAAAGGACTCTGTATCCTTCCACAGAACCAAACATAGGAATGTATTTTAATGATGTAATGTACATACAAGTAAATAGATTCCAAGAATACAAAATATTTAAATTTCATACTCAATTAATGCATTTTGCACACAACCTAGAAAATGATAATTAACAACATTATTTAGTCAAAATATAGTCTTGCTATATGATGTGTAACTCTATAAATGAACTGTTTTATGTAATGGTCTCACAGAATCTATCCCTGTAATGAATGATTTTAATGTCAGAAAGAGAGGTCTAAAAGAGTGTAAAATTTTGGATAGATTTATATGGATTATGACAAAGCTATAGTAAAGTGATTCCTGTGCTTTTGTCAAATCAATGTAAAATGAGCAGATGTCCACTGACTTTACTCCTTCATGAGCTGAACTGAATGAGAGAGCAAGGTAAATAAATAATAAATATAGCATGTGTTGGCTGTCTATCATTTACAAAGTCTTTCCTAATGATTGCATTCACTTAATTTGGATTGATATGTAAAACAAGACTGTTTGTAATTTAAATTAAAAAAGAAAATATATAGCAGATATATATGACCATCAAAAAGTTAAAGAACGCTTTTCTAAGAAAATTAGAAGAAAACTGCAGATTAGATAAGGTGAATTTTTATAGGTTACAACTCAGTATCTGTTAGTATCTTATGGACACAAATCTGGTGCAATTTAAATTGATAAATAAAGCTAGACCACACGAAAAACTATGCATCAACTTGGGGAATTCTTACTCTATTTTCTTCTATGGGAGAAAGACTACATATCATCCAACTTGAAAAAGCCCAGAAATATTTGATGATGGATATTTCCTGCTTGGAAGAAATGTTAGACATAAAGCAGAACCACACCCTGTAATGTCTCCTGCAGAATCTAAAAATATTGTCATGATTTTACTGTTTTCAATAATTCTAGCGAACCATCCAGACCCAGTATTTCTTAAGGTTGTAGACATGAAAATGAACAAAAAGAGGATTATTATTTCATAATAGTTATAGATTTTTGGTTGTGAGTGAATACTTATCTCAAGAAATCTTATAGATTTTTGCCCATTAGAATGATTTATACTCACATTACATTCTCAATTTCTCCTTCTTCTCCACAAACATATAAGAAACATTAATCATTTTATTTATATAAGTAAGAAAGCATACTACATTATAATTTCTATATGGCATATGATAGGTATAATACAGTTTAGACAACTATTTATTATTATTAACTCTTTAAAATACTTTTATCTTATTAGCATAAATTTTGTAATATCCATGCCTTTACACTTATGTCCTTTCAGCTTCTGTGCAATTACTTGCATGCTAATGATATGTGTTGAAATAAAGCCACAATATGTCTAATTACTTGACTAAGATGAGGTATTTACTTTAGTAACACACTGGTGATATAGGTTCTATGTAGTTTACCCCCTATAAAAACAGGCCACTTTGTTTACTTTTCAGACCTTTTTCTTCCTAGTGGGTGCTTCACCCCGACTTGATATGAAGGTTTCTTACTAGCCTTATCTGATCTTCTTATTCCTGTGTAGGCTCTTCAGGTTTTTGAAAGGAAATTGAGGAGGGATGATCTGGGGGAGTGGCAAGATAGGGTGGAGGGGAATGGAAGGAATGGTGGAAGGAGAAACTATGGTTGTATTAAAAACCAAACAATAAAACAGTTGAATATTGAAATAAAAATGAGCATTTATTAACTAATTTTCCTTCAGTGAAAATATTCATAATGGAATACTATGAGGCATTGTTGCAACTCATTCCACTTCTAATAAGAAAAAAATGGTGTCAGATTATTAAAATAAAATCCTTTTAGAACTGTTTACAAGACTAAGCCAAGAAGCAAAATATGGTTAGAAATAGATGATAAGGAGAAGGGTAAGTTTTCTTGCTTTATGAAAATGTAAAATTTACTAACATCATAACTTAATGAAACCCACTCCCACTTTATTGTCAGCCCCCAATTATTGCATTTTCTTCCTAAACTCCTTGTTTTAACATTTACAAAGTATGGAGTTTCAATTAATTTTTCCAAATGCATATGGATGTGGGAGTCATCTACTGGGGTCTGAACAACCAGTGACTAAACCTTAAAGTAATTGTCCCCAAAAGCCATCAACAGTAAGGGTTTGTGAATTAATGATTGTGTATACCTACACATTTCCTTTAAACTGACATGTTCCTGTGGACAAATTCTTTTAAGAGTTGTAATTTTTGCAGTTTGTTTGTATTTACATGAGTGTTTTCCTCCATGCATATATGTACTCTTTAAGTGTCTATTGTCCATGGGGACCACAGAGGGCATAAGATCCCTTGAAAATGGAATTACAAATGGTTGTGAGCCCTAGTGGGGATGCTAGAAACCTTACCCTAGAACTTTACAAGAACAGCATGTGCTCTTAACAAATGAGTTATCTCTCTAGCATTTTCTAAAAGATCTTACGCTGAACTGCAAATTTTCAACCTGCTGGGTAGGCTGGCTAGCTTCTTAATGCTGGAAAGTGCTGTGCAAGCTGATAGGGAGAAAAAAAATATTTCATCACCTCCTGAATCCCGCATGTTACAATACTGAACTGCAAGGAAAGTTGTGCCTACAGATATAATAGTAGTGGCAATGGGTAAGTATGGGGGTAACTAATTGCACTCATGAATGGATTTATGGCCTGCTCTGTAGGATTGGATTTGGGTCAGATACGTTAAACATAGTTCAAACCCATAGCTATGTATGTCAGCGTCCCAAGGTTGAGCTCTAAAGAGAAGTAACTTTTAAATACAGCAACCAGTAAGATTATAATGGAATTTTGTGGTGTCTGCATTTATTTTTGTGTTTTTCTTTCCTACATTCTTAAATTAAATAAAAGGCTGAATTTCACTTTCATCCACTAAAAAGCTGGTTAATGATTATAATTTAGATGCTAGTGTAGGGCAATAGCTATTTATACAAATTATTACCCTGAGCACCTGCTCCAGTTTTTCATGTATTATGCTAACAGTGTTTTTTGTCTTAATTAAAAATGTTAATTAGTGGTGATAGAAACAGCCAAAGACGAGCTGGTAACATATGCACAAGAATTTTACAATATGTGCCTGACTTTTTTTTCCCCAAAAATGATGAACTAAGCATGAAAGTAACTAAAACAATTAAAAAGTTACAATTTATCAAATGAACTCGAGATTGTTTTCTGAGCAACCATGCTAGGTAACATATGATTATTCTAGGCTGAACCTGAGATTGTTTTCTGAGCACCATGCTAGGTAACATATGATTATTCTAGGCTTTCACAGATTCTGTCTCCTGACTAGCTTTTGTACATTTTGGAATTTTGAACACTGCCAGCTCTATTTTTTAAAGGTATTTTGAATCTGTATTCATTACATTCCTCATTGCTGTGAAGAGATATCTGACAAAAGTAACTCAGGAAGGAAACACTTACTTACTTGAGCTCATGGAATAAGGTTACAGTACATCATGGTGTCAGGAGCATGAAGTGACAGCATCCTCATTATTCTCAGTGTAGTTCACATTAAATAAGTATATTTATTCACAATCAGATTTTCTAGTGCAGGGACATGTGTGTCTATGTCTGGGGAGGTCAGATGTTGATATGGGAAATCTCCCCCTATTCACTTTACTTGCTTGCCACTACTCTGGACGTCTTACTGAATTGGGAGGATACCCTTTGTGTTAGTCTGGCCCTTAGTAGGCTGAGACAGAGGATAGCTCCAGCAATCCCCTATCTCAGCCTCCTAAGTGCTATGGTTGTAGGGAGGCTGGCATGTCCATCTGGCTTTGTGTTTTGTGTTGTGAATTCTAGGAATCCAAACTCCTGAACTTACAATTGCATATGCTGAGCCATATTCTCAGCCTAAGAAACATATGTCTAAGAAAAGGAACTGAATTTTAATTTTTTCACATTGTTCTAGCATATTAAGACAGCTTTTCATCATTATACTCTGTTTCCAATTTTTGGAACATTGATTATCATACTAAATGAGGAATGAGAAATAACATTTCACGATAAAAAGAGAAATGGGTCAGTTTTTTGTCTACATTAAGTCTAACTTGTATGCATGTGATATGGAACAACTGAAAAAATGACTCTTGACTCTTTTCTTGAATTTTGAAACCTGGAGTATTAAAACATTAATATTACAGGCATATATGAAGTTTGCATCCCTCAACTTTTTGTTTCTATTTAGGACCTACTGCAGCAGAGAAAAAAGAAATGCCTATTTAGCAAACTTGGCTAAAAATCCCTGGTTCAGGAGCTCAGGGACTCAGGGGTGATATTATTACTATTATTCTGCTAAATGGGCAGAGTACACAACTTCTATCTAAACTCATATTTCTCTAGCTATAGAGCAATGGTGCTTTCAGATTATAAAAGACATGTGACATGTATGAGTGTGTGTATGCACGGTGTGTGTGTGTGTGTGTGTGTGTGTGTGTGTGTGTGTGTGTGTGTGCGTGTGCATGTACATGTGGGCACAAATGTGAGATCATGCACAACCAGTGGTTAGTGATTAAACTTGTCAGTGTAAGAGAATAATTTTTAGCAGATAGTTCAGGAACAAAAGGAAAACCTTTGAAGTGTTGTTATATTTTAAAAATAAGAGATTATAGAGATAAAGTGCTAGAAAGACAGCATAGATCTTGGCAGTAGTAAGTTCAGAATTAATAATTCATATGGCTAGAATAAATTGTTAATATTATTAATGAATTAATAAGATGTTTTAAAAGTTTGAATATCCTAATAAGGCTAATATTTTCAATTTTATCTCTAATTACTATTTAAAGAAATATAGAACACTTGAAACTCAATTAGTTCTAAAATTATTAAGACAAATTAGGAAATGAATATTGGAAAATGACAACACAGCAATTATACATCTCATTGAAGTTAGGTGTCTTATTGAATGCACATGAAAACTACAATGCTGGTGATTTGGTTTCCAGCTATCTCTGATATATTTTGCTTGGTTACTACTTTCCATTCAAACATTATGTTTTTTAGAGTGTTTTCTTCATAACCAGGTCCAGTGTGGTCTACTCATATTAAAAAACAAACAAACAAAAAACCCACAAAAGTCTGGCAAGAATTTGATTTTAGTTCATTCTGTTACATTTTCCATCATCACTTTTCCAGCTTATAAAATCACTGTAGTCATCTGATGTCTCATTTGGTTAAGGGGAAAAGATCATGGAAACCACAAATTTACCTATTCTTTGTCTCTGCTATATGATGCAATATCCCCTAATTGGATATTATTACTGAATGTCATAAACTACAGTAAGTATTGATACAGATATGATTGGTTTCTGATAGCTGTGTTGGGTAAAATCGTCTTAAGTTTTTTTCGACACCCATATAGAAGCTTGATTTAATGACTCATTGCAGACAGGTTTCTATGATATGATAGGTCCCTGTCATGTGACTGAACCATTTCTTCCTTATTTACTAATATAAAGGCTACCATACAATGCTCATACCATTCCAATTTTTGATTAATTTATAGCTGAGAGTCAGTGATGCAAACTGTAAGAATCATAACTTAAAAGTGACTCTAACAAACAAATAAGAATAAGTGCATTGGCCTTATAAGGAACTCAAATAATTTTAATTATTAGTCCCAATATAGAGACAGACACTTTAGTTTATTGTGTGTGTGTGTTTGTGTATGGTGTATGTAAACAACATTAAAACAATTGTAGCTGCATATATTCTATCTAAATATAAATATAACATAAGTATCTTGAAGCATAAAAGAAGAGATAGAATTTAAACACTGTTTTGTAAAGATCATGAAAACTTGACAGTGATGGTTGGGTAGTAACAATCATAGCCTGGCTTTAGTGCACATTAACAATGTACTGATGATTCATTCAATTTAGTTGATGAAAAAACTAAATTTAAATCACAGGAAGATGATTCATTTACTTCTATCTATCCTCTGACTCAGAATTAGCATGATATAATTAATGGCATCTCAGTTTTAATAACAAATATTATTTTTATCAGAATAGCATTCCTTTTATAAATCAGATGATTAGTAATATAGACACAAACCATTTTTGCTCTCTCTCACTCACTCTCTCTGTATTTGTGTTTGTGTGGGGGTAGGTGGGTAGGTGTGTGTGTGTGTGTGTGTGTGTGTGTGTGTATTACTGGATGCCTGAAGTTCCCACTTCCATACTTTCCAGATATGGCAGGCTCCATCATGTATATATGTTTTGTATTATGTATGTATGTATGTATGTATGTATGTATGTATGTATGTATGCATTTATATACTGTAGATATATATGATCTTGTACAATATGTGACTATTATATTAGGGAAATCATTGGGAGGGCTTTAAAAAAGAATATGTTGAAAAATTCTCATTATCAACTTAACCAGCTTTGTAATCACGTAAGAGACACAATTCTGTACAGGTTTTTAAGAATCTTGCCTGATTGAATTAAAATGTTGAAATGTATGTTCCAGGTTATGGCAGGAGGCTGTGTGAATATCCATGACCTGTGCTGATGTGAGAAATGATGCAGAAGTCCATGATCCATGCATCTCCTGGCTGTTATGGATATAGAGATATCTGGCCTTGGTATTGATGAGTTCCAACTCATATTGGAGAATGGAAGAAACTGAAAGCTCCTCTGACAACAAGCCCCTCCATGCCAAAAAATATTGAAGCAATGTACATAAAAAGCCATTGAAAAAAGGCCTTAATTTTTTACTTATTTATTTTATTGGCAAGTATGTAACTTCACTACTTACTAAATATTAAATCAAATTTGCATGCACAGGTGAACACTCACTGAAACACCTTGGATTCATCACATATTAGAGTTTCAAAGAGCATATATATATATGAGAGAGAGAGAGAGAGAGAGAGAGAGAGAGAGAGAGAGAGAGAGCAATAATGGCAATACGTTATGCATCAATAGCAGCAACAGCTTTTCCAGGTTTTGCAGTCATTTGAACAAAATTGCAGAGACATCCAGCATACTCCATTTAAAAACAAAAACAAAAACAAAACAAAAAAAGAACCAAACAACAGCAAAAATGTAAAAAATAAAATCCCAGAAAGCAGCACAGTTCTGTTACTCTTGTGGTACTTGGCACCATTTTATTTTAATTAGCTTCTCAATCATCATCTGGGAAGACAAATGTCACACAATTTCAATTTTATGTGTAACCTAGAAATGATGAACTTATGGGAACAGGGAGCAGAATTGTGGCTATTAGGCTTCAATGTGAGTCTTTTAACAATGGGGAAACGATTGGTTTAAGGATATAAAACTGCAGTTGGACAAGAGGCATGGACTCTGTGATGTCTTGAGGTCTACTGAGAGAATGATAAATATGGTTGATAACAATATGCTATATTGTAAAAGTTGGGAGATAGTATACTTTAAGTGTTCTCAAAACAAACAAGATGAATATGTGTGATATAACATAATTGGTTTAATTTAGCCCTGCCATTGTGAACATACTGTATTATGTATCATAATTGTGCATGACTTTATTTATGAGCTAAATAAATGAATGGAAAAAAGAGAAAAGAGGCCTTAAATATTGTGGTAAAGATGCTGAATGTCAGCTTTTCACAGCTTGTGTCTTATGGAATGGTGGGGTGGTGGTGGTGAGGGACTGAGTTTTCTTTAAGGGGCTGGGCACTGGAAGTTTGACCATGTAGTATAGAGTATATTGGCAACATAATTTGAACTTGGTGTATTTCCTCTTTCTTGTGGAGAGCAGAAGTTTAGGAGAGTGGACCTAGGAGTAATGGGAAGCAAGTTTGACTATGATACATTGCTTGAAATTTCCAAATAATAAAAAAATATTATGCTATAACCTTCACCCAGTAGCTGATGGAAGCAGAAGCAGAGATCCCCAACTAAGCACCGAAACCCAACTCCAGGATTCCAGTTGTAGAGAGGGAGGAGTGATGAGCAAAGGTTTCAAGACAATGCTAGGGAAACACACAGAAGTAGCTGGCCTGAGCGAGTGGGAGCTCACAGACCCAGTCTGACAGCTGGAGAACCACCATGGAACCAAAGAGGCGCCCTGAACGTGGGTGTAAGTTGGGAGGCCTAGGCAGTGTATGGGGCTGCTATCAGTGGAAACAGTATTTATCCCTACTGTACTGACTTTGGGAGCCCATTTCCTATGGAGGGATACTCTCCCAGCCTAGATACACGTGGGAGTACCTAGGACCTGCAAAAAGTGATATGACAGGCTGCGTTTTTCCCCCATGGAAGGCCTCATCCTCCCTGGGGGAGTGGATAGGGGATGGGATGGGGGATTGATGGGAAGCATGGGAGAACCGGAGGGAGAGGAAACTGGGGTGGGTATGTAAAACAAGTTTGTGTAATGATAACTCCTTCCAAAAGACACCTGAGTTTTGCCCCCAAATAACACACAGAGATTATTAGTTGCAATGCTGCTGGCCAATGACTAGGATTTCTTATTTGCTAGCTCTGTCTTAAGTATCAACCATAACTACTAATCTATATATTTTATAATGACTTATCAAGGATGCCAATGGCATGTGTCCTCTCTTCCCTGGGATCACATGGCAACTCTCCTCTTTACTACCTTTCCCAAAATCCTCTTCCACTCCTAGCCCAACCTATCTTGCATCCTTATTGGCCAACAGTGCTTTATTTATCAACCAATAAGACAAACATATGCACAGAAGGACCTCCCCCATCAAGATTGTTTTAATTTAAATAAAAAGAGAAAAAATATTATACTGAAAAAACAATTAGCTTAGAAAGGTTAATAGCAGTGTCTGAATAGCAGTGTCTCAATGGAGTGGACCAGAGTAATGAATTGAATAAGAAAAGAAAGAAAAGAGGGAACCACTGTAACCCCTGCATTATTCTCTCTTTACCTTATGATTGTGGGATACAATGCAAACAGGTGCCTCACATTCCCAATCCCATGAGTTACTGTTATGATGTACTGTATCTCTTAGAAAGGGTGAACTAATGTAAATCTATCCATTTAGCTTTTATTTTCCAATTAGAGAAAATGAAAAAAGTAACTCATACATAAAAATTGTCATCAAAATTGGGACTATGATCTAAGATATGAATATATAATCCTCAGGTTTTCTATACCTGTTTTCAGAATGCATATGGAAAAATTGGCATCTGTGATCTACAAAAACATTAAGCAGACTTAATGAGACATTGTTATTGGAGTGTGGAAGACAAAGATAGGAACAAAAGGCAAACAGTAAAGGCAACATTTTGTAGTTTCAGTAGGAGGTAAAAAAAAAAAACAATAGAAATTGAACTAAGGATATTCATCTTGGTTCTTCTCCCAGTTCTGAGAACTTGAGTGGGGCTGAATTACATAGCAATGGGCTAATTTGTTTGATGGAGGGATTTTCAAAATAGTAGTGTTCAGACTACAACATTGGTAGTTTTCAGTGTTCTTACATATTTTACAATGAGAAACCTATCCATATAGAGCAAGAATATTACATAAAAATTTGATTTTTTTGTGTGTAAAAAACATGATCTTAGTTTTCACAAAGGAATGTCAGAGTGTTCAGATAGAATTTGTGTAATTATGACAGGGTTTAGTAAATTTAGGGTTTAATCTTGGTCTTCAGACTAAGACAATAAGCAAGAAGCTTTATAGGGCCATTCACCACCCATCCAAGTCTTCAGTTTGTATAAATTAAATCATGTTTAAAATGAAAGAAATTAAACTACAATGTTGATAAAGCTGGTCTATGTTGAAAAATAGACCTTCAAGAAATACTTTCAAAGGCTAGGCTAATATTGTAAGTAGAGTTGGGTACATTTATGAATGAAAGGTTATAAGCAATGTATTAAGTACAAGAGACTATGTCAGAATCTTCCAAATGGTACATATTTTATGGACATTGAAAACACAAGAGTGATATAGTCATGGATACTTGTGTCATTGTTTCATAAAGAGAAGCAATGTGGAGCAGGATGTAATACTCAGCAAGGAATCCTTGAATGTCTATTGGATTCATTTGGAATGGCAACCCAAGTTTCAATGGAGATTCCATGATGTTGCCTATTCAAAGGAAGTGGGATAAACATACAGAAAACAGAAGACATGGGGTAGACTAGGCTCTAGAGAGAATTTTTCTAATATAAGTTAAAGAACTGGGTAAGAGAGATGCTTGAGGCTGTTAAAACAATGATACCATGGATACAGATAAAGTTACATAGTATAAAGTTTGTCTTGCCATTCAGCATAAAAGGTTCCATTTAAGCATAAAAGGAGATTTGAGAGTTTGAACATTGTTGGTGTTATTATGACTTTGATGATCTTCACAGATGATCTATATGTGTTTTTTTCTTAGAAGATAGCCATGGGTCATTTTTCCTCAGGTATGAAAGATCATGGTAAAAAATTAATAATTTTGGTATCAAATTAACCAGGTATTGACTTTATAAAGGACATTCTTATTGCCAAGTTGATGACCGCTGAGAAGTTTTACTATAAAGAGAATACCAACCTTAAATGTGGTTGACATTATTCTAATTTTCCAGGCTTAGAGTGCAAAAAAGCAGGGATTAATAAAACAGATAAGCAAAAATATTTATCTTTCTCTGCTTCTTTATTGTACCTACCATGTTACCAGCTACCTCAGATCATTACACTTTTATTGACTAGATCCTTCAAAACATTATAAAATAAATACTATAATATTTCCCTTGATCAGACTTTGTGTTTTGTCAAAGAATTTAGAAAATAAAACATTCAGAACATAGTAAAAGTATTTTCTTGGTTATGTTTCTTTTTTCCTTTAATTGAAAACACATTTTCCTCTCACATAATGGATCATGATCATGGATTCCCCATCCCTCTGCTCTCCAATTTCCATCCCACTTTTGTGGGATATTGGTACACTGTGAAAATATATTGCTGTAATTTGTGTAATAAAAAGGTGAATGGCCAATAAAGAGGTTAGGCAGGTGGGCCAGGGAAAGAGAGGAATATGGGAAGAATAAAGTTAGAGACTCAAGGAGACATAGAAAAGACATAGGAGGTACAAGATAGAAGGGAGATAATGCCATATGGCAGACTGTTGATTAATAATATAAATGGGTTACTTTTAGTTATAAGAGCTAGTTAGGAACAAGCCTAATCTATAGGTCAAGATTTCATAATTAATAAGAAGTCTCTGTTATTTGGGAGCTAGTTGGTGGTACAGAGAAAGCTTCATTACACTCTACCTTTCTTCCTACCAGGATCCACTCCCTTCCTTTCTCTCATTTGAAAAGTATTCTAAGGGATAAAAATAAAATATAACTAAATAATATGTAAGAAGTTTAAACTAAACTATCATATCAGAGTTTGTCTAGACAAACAAAAGGAAAAGAGCCCAGCAGAAGGTACAAGAATCATTGGCATACTTGGGAATCCAATAGAAACAGCAAATAAGCTTGGTAGAGTTTTGTCTATCTGCTTTAATTTTATAAAAGGCATAAGGTAGAACAACTGAAAAAATGCCTCTGTCACATTGTCTGTAGGCAAATCTATTAGTCATATTCTTGATTAATGATGAGTTTGGAGGACTAGCTCACTGGTGATGGTCTTACCCCTGGGCTGATGGACTTAGATAGTAGATGAAAGTAAGTCTATCAAGCCATAGAGAGCAAGCCATCAAGGGGCAAACTGCCATGCCTCCTGCTTCAGTTTTTTTTTCTTCAGGGCCCTGATTTGTGTAGCTGCTCATATTTCCTTTTATTGCAGAATACGACAATAAACTTCTATAATTATAAATAAAACCTGTTCTACCCAGTTTGCTTTTGGTTATTGTGTTTCATCACAACAATAAAAAGCCTAATTAAGACAGGTATTTTCTATTTTCTTGTTTCAAATAGTATGCTATATAGCCTTGATATCCACAAATTCATGCCCCCCCTGCTTCAGTCTCCCTGTGTATAGCAATTATGGTGGTTTGAATGAAAGTGCACCATGCTAGAGGGTCAAATATTTTTATGCATGGTCTCCAGTCAGTGGAAATTTGGAGAAACTATTAAGACTTGTGGCCTTGTTGGAGGAGGTGCATCATTTGCAGTGGGCTGTGAGGTTTGAAAGCTCACAGCATCCTCTCTCTCTCTCTCTCTCTCTCTCTCTCTCTCTCTCTCTCTGTCTGTCTGTCTCTCTCTTGTTCTTTCTCTCAGCTTTAAGTTGCCAACTTCTGATCAACTGCCATACCTACTTGCCTGCTGCTAAAGTCATCACCAACCATAAGCTCCAATAAAATGTGCCTTGAATATATGCTTTTCATCATCAGTAGAAAAGTAATTTAGGATCTTTAAGCAGGCAGCAACATATTTGGTCTAATTTTTGAATTTAAAACACACAGATTTCTAATGAACAAATGATATAGCTATACATAATTGAAAAAATAATTCACAATATAGAGTATAATCGTATGCCAGTGTATTTCCTTTCAGTTGCAATGAGTAAATTATATAACGTGACAATGATCATAGGAAAATATCATTGTGAGTTTGGGTACATCCAAGGCATGTAGTTGATTGATATTTATAGAGAACCCAGACATAAACTTCATATGACAAATACATTTAAAGTATTTAAGTTGTGTTGCACTGAGTGCTTATCAACTACTAGTATCCCAACTCTCATGCTTTATTGCTGTCTGTTTTTCACAATGCAATATATGTCTATGACCTAATCTGTGATCATGTATCTATATCCAAGTCATAATTTAGAGCTCCTTATACCATGCCATGGTGTCATCTGACAGAATTAATCGATCTGCTATCCAAATCATGGACAGTCAAATTGTTTCCACCTCCTTTCCTTGGCAAGAATACTGTAGAGCAAATAACCTTGGACACCTCCCCATATGGAGTTATCTAGAATGACTGCCAACCTCCAAATCTTACCAGCAGTGAGATTTATATTCCACTAGCATTTGGCATTTTCCAGCTTTTTGATTATTGCCAATCCAATAGAAAATCTGTTTCTTATTGTTATTCTGACTTGCTTTCCTCTGCATAATAACATTATGAATACTTTCCATATATTCATTAGATTTAATGATTTCTCCATAATATGTTTATTTTTCTTTTGGATACTTGTTCTGGTTTTCCAGATAAGAATCTCTTTCATTTATAGATGATTACAGTACAGTATTCTCATCTTGTAACTTTATGATATTGAAAGTACATATAATGAATGTCTCAATGACTTTTGAGTAATTTTGCATAGCTATCATTTTGTATATTATTGATATTTAGTAAGAACTTATTTTTCTATTACAGGTAAGAAGGTTATTTGATTGTTTTATGCTGTTTTTATTCCAACTAGAATTCAATTTGCGTGTGACACTATAAATGTTCACAGCATCATTTTTCTCTATAAGACAGAAAACTTCATAGCCCCTTATATTAAATTTTCTGATATTGTTCTACTATATAAAGTATTGATACCCATAATAGAATATCATAAAGTCTCACTTAATGTCTATCTATTGTTGGTGCTATTTGTATTATTTACTCTTCATTATTTCATTTAAATTTTTATCATACTTCATTACTACAGCCTGCTCTAGATTTATCGATGCTAACACCTGATTAATTCTCTTATGTTTTAAATTATTCAATCTGAGGCAAATAAGAAAATAAATTATTATTTCATTGTCATGTATTTGGCTAGACTTTAAATATAATGTGGCACGACTAATAACCATAACATTTACTTCTCTTATATCTTGTGGCAAGTGGATGCTGTAGAAAGGTTTCTTTAAGCATGATATGTTATCTATAGTTTCATGAGTAGATATCAATGTTTACCTACCTAAGAATTTTTCTGTTTTCCTGCTAAGCATTGCCAACACAAATGGATAATACACTTTTTTGATTATTGTATTTTCTCCAATATAACCAAAGTAGTGTAGTTTATTATAAGTATGTTAAGATTCCCTCTTATATTGATATTAACTATGTGTGTCTCTCTGTGTGTATGTATTTATATTTGTATAAGTATGTATGTTGTTGAAACATTTATCATTACCCAATTAATATTATTTTGATTAAAATTTTATAAAATGCATGATGGGTTTCATTAAAGAAAAATCTGGTTAGGGAATTATTTCCCATATTTTTCAGCAAAAAGGAACTCTTAGTCTCTCTCTTTTCTCTTTTACTTACTTTCCTCTATACTTCTCTGTCTATTCTTCATTTTTATTTTTTATAAATTATTGGTTTGTGAAAAATAATCCTAAGGATTTTTCAGTTACAGGTAATTTCATTTTTGATATTTTCTTTTGTTATTACTGTACCTCAAGAGTTTAATAAAAGTATCACACCTCTTCCTCCATGGCACAGGCATGATTTTAGAAGAGGAGTGGGAAGAGTGTAAGAATTAGAGTCAGTAGATAAAGCTGATTCTATTGGGGAAAAAGACAAAATAGGGCATTTATACATGTAAATTCACAACAGCCATGATTACATAGAGCCAGCCTGAGCAGGATAATACCAGAAAAAAGTCACATCACCAAAGAAGGACATAGAGCAATCACAAGATATCACTATGTCTCTACTGATAACTGATCGTTACTGGTAGAGTTATACTTATTTTTACACATATTTGTAGACACGACAAAGCTTTCTATGCCATACTAAATTGTCTTACACACAGGCATATACATGCAACATTAAGTGGACTCAGAAGGTTTTTAAAAAGAACACACAAAATTAAGAAGACATAGTGGGGGGCAGTGAGTAGTGGATTTCATCAAAACACTAATGGATGCTTGGTTTTCTCAAAAATAAATTTAACACCATAAAATCAGATATGATAGGATAAAAAGGGTATATTATTGAATTTATTCTTAAAAGAATGAAGGGAGAATATAGAATCTGATAAGATACAAAGGTAGATTATTGAATCTACTCTTGAAAAGCAAATTCTAGTTTTAAATAGTTTACATTGGATTGAATTTTGATGTAGTGTAAACAAATGTTATATAATGATAAAATTTGAGATTAAATTTGTTAAAATATACTGTACACATTTTTTAATTTTGTTCAAGGAATTATATTTTATTATATATTAAATTATTATATTATTATATGCAACTAACATATTTTCTTATATCAGTTATAAACTTTTTAAAATTTTAAACAAAAACGGGGGATATGTGGTGATAAATTGCTTGTAGAAATGAAGATTGTCTGAAGGTCAGAGAATAGAGCTTAACAGTACCTAACCATAGAGGTCTGGAGGTCTGTACAGACAGATGGAAAGCAAGATAGCTGGGTGGAAACAGGATATACGCAGGGAGAAACAGGAACACATTCTCTTTTCTCCTGAGATGCTAAGGTGTGCTTATTCCTTCTCCTCTCTGATCTCTCAGTTTTTCCTCTATATCTAATGCCATGTCTTTATTACTTAGACCAATTAAGAACTCCATTTGCATATCTCTTGAAGAGATCTGAGTTTGAATGATCTGAATAGACATCTGGAGATTATGTTGCATTTTTTACAATAGATACATAATGCTCATTTACTTATAAAGTATCTTTTTCAAAACAATATGTGAATGTGTGTTTTTCTGAGTGCATGTCAATACACCATGTGGATTTGGGTGACCAGGGAGACCAAAAGAAATCCTACATACCATAGAACTAGAGTTGCAGGCCATTGAGAATCTGACAATAGGGGTGCTGAGAATGGACTCTGAGTTCCGAGAAGCAAGTGGTAATAATTAATGAGCCATGTCTCCAGGCATATAATATTTATTATTACATATATTTGTCTACCCCATGTAGGAAATTATGCTTCTAAGGCAGAGACTTAAATGATTAGCAGCAGCAACATTTTTTGAGGATAAAACCTTAAATTAATATTTTTGTTCAAAAGACATACCTGGTCAGTAAATATTTGATACAGGTATGAAAACATTTCATATATTTTATTTTGCATTTAGTTTCTCAGTGGTGTCTTTTCAGCTAGAATAAATGTGTCATGAAATATAAAAGCAGCAGTGTTAGCATATTTTCAATTTTCTTTTATTCCTTCTTTCTATTTGCTAGGTCATTGATTGCCATGGGTTTTTTCAAATGACTCAAAAGAAAAATTTTCATTCAATAGGAGACAGAATTCATGTCCAACATCACTTCTACGACTCTGTAAGCACACAGAGACAGAGATGAGACAGAGAACACAATACAACACAACACACACACTTCTTTTGGTGTAATTCTTCCCCTTACTTCCTTTCAAAAGCATATTTCACTGAGAAATACTGTATGTTTTAATTTGGTCTGCCTCTTAGGGAAGAGTAGTAGTGTTAAAATGCATTGTATTAAGGATTATAAACATGATCCACTATTCTTTTTCTAGTCTTGTGATTCTATAACCATGTGAAATTTCCAGAAAACAGCTTTATAACCAGTTAATTAGGAATAAAATCTAGTGAGTAACAGAAAGGATTTGGATTCTGATGGGAAGAGCAACAATGATCAGAATTTATTGGACAAAAAATGCAATTTTTAACAAAATAGGGGGAAAAAAGAAAATATATGGCCATGTGTGTGCCTGTTGATGTGCTTTAGTTAACAACAAACTGTCTTCAAGTAAGGGGTCCAGATGCTTTATTTAATAAATGTGTTTGGGTGAGGTTTGGGGTTGAAATTATTACTAAGGCTTTGTAATATATTTCTTTTGGTGGTTTTAATTTTTCTCTAACTTTTAAAATAACACTTGAACTTATTTGAAGATCTTTAAAGACCTATTCAAAATGAATAACTTTGATGAATACATGTTAATAAGAAAAATACTTGGAAAAGGAAAGCAAAGTATAGTGACTTTACATAACAATAATGAAACATATAAGTAACTGTTGCTTCAATTACAAATGGAATTATGATGGGAAAACTCCAAATGAAATGAGTTAAAAAATGAAAAGACCATCATGAGAAATTGTTGTAGTAGATAAACCCATACTCATAGTAGTAAAAAGGTACATTTATATGGCCCAGTGATACATGCAAATGAAAAATAACTGAGTCAGCGTACATTGTTATGGGACATTTTTAAGTAAGAAAACCTTTTTAAACAATATATAGATTTCTATGTTAAACAAGGCATTGAATTTTCATTTGTGCTAATGCACTGTCATGGAAAGGTCCTGTATTGCATCGATATTTTTAGAGGCTAAGACATAGGTGATATAAAGATTATATATGTTGAAGACCAAATGTAAATATTCTAGATATTAAAGAAACACATAGCATGATACTGTTGGCTTTATATTTTTATTTCCCATCTTCAATAAACTACAATGCTTAAACAACTAAAATCCATGAATCTTTTAAAAATATCATTATTTTCTTACTGTAGTTATATTTCCTTTTATTTTTATTTGGGTACTGTGAGCTGGAGTTTTCTTGTGAAGTCTCAAAAATATCAAAAATATTGTTTAAGAAATCTCATATTAGAAACTGAGTGACTAAATTTGAGGATCCTAGGCAATGATACGACATGGTGCTCTCTACATTACCACCAATCTTGGACTAGAAGTACACAGTAGGAAGGACCCTACAGTTGCTGTGAACACAAAAATACTTATCATCTCTGCTGTATGATGTCATGGGAACAGGCCTGTTAAAGTGAATAGAAATGATTTGTGAAATATTCTTTCTACCACCAATAAAACTAAAAAGTTTTGTTATCACCTACAAAATTTATAAGCACAGATTTCCAATGAAAATTATATATATAATTATATATTGCCATCTTTGTTTGGTTGTAATAGTATACCTTTCTTCAAAATATATATGACTAAGTGTTGAAAGATTAGAAATAAGATGACACCAATTTACATCTGATGATGTCTAACCAGCTAAAGAAAAATTGGATTACCTAATTACCTATGCAATATCGTTAAACTTATATAAGTAAATGCTAAAGTCAGAGAGATTTGCATTTTATACTAAAGTTTTGATTTACTTCCCTTATTTGTTGTCACATTTTACATGGATTCATAAAGAGAATTACATGTTTCCTGACTTAAATTCTAAAAGGATGAGAATCAAAATCCCTCCTTATTTTGTGTGGATATAATATTTCCTATAATTATTAAATATAATCTCCAATTCATAATATAAACATCCATTAAAAATGTTCAAAATGACTACTTACTTGGATCTATAGAGTGATGAGAGGGAATGCAAGAGAGAAATATTTCTTTGCCAGGAAGTATTGGAATACAAATCTGTGCAACGGATGGTCCTAACTGTAATGCTGATGCTCACTAAACCCTGTTTGGTAAAGTCATTCTATTTTGTATTTGGACAAATAGAAGTTAAGTGGTCTGATTTCATCAATGTATTTGTAGGATTGTAGTATAATGTATCATTTCTTAGGATACATCCACCCTGAATCAGATGTAGAAAGAGGAAAATAGAAGGGAGTATATTTTTAATGTGTGGAATTTAATTTAAGATTATTCTTTGAAAGAAGAAAATTGAACTCAAATACAGGTGTGAGAGCATTGCTTCCCTGTTTGATGAAGCTGTGTTCTTAATCAAGAGTGCTTAGGGAGCGGTTAAACCACAGGCCAGTTGGAACACAGTCTGAACAGGTGCAGAGGCAAATCGCCTGAAAATGAGCATGGCTCATTTTAGAAGTTTTTGATTAGCCTGAATACAGGTTCTTTTCAGAGTAGATTTTCTGATTCACATTCCTTGAGCTGCTCCAGTTTGCCTTGGACATAAGAACTGCAAATGGCACAGAGGAAAGTGAGTGCATGAACCAGTATCATTTCGTTTGCTTACCAATTACTTTGGATAATATCTTGCAGTGATAAAAGGTATTTTCATCAAGGACACACTTGCTCAGTGTACACCCTTGTAATCTTTTGGGTGTTGTTTCTATAGAGTGACAGGATCAGCTCTAAAACTAAATTAAAAAGTGGGTTTCTCTCTTAAAAAATACATGTCTAGGTCAACACAATATTCTGAATCAGGAAATTTGAGTGCTTATAAAGGCACCACAATTCTGACTTTTGAAAAGGGAATAATGTTTCTTTGATGTCAGATATACACCCTGACTCCTAAAGTCTTAAAATAGGATATTATTCATCCTGTTTCCTGTCCCTGATTTTATCAGCAAGAAGGATTCTTCAAACTCATCAGACACCAAAAGCAAAGACACAGAGAGGGCAGAAAAAGTTGTTGCCAAAAGCTTTATATCTTACAGTATGACTCAGATACTGAACACATATAAAATGTTTTCTGAATGGTTTAAAATATTTGACTTCATTATATTAGCAATATTTAATTTCCGTAATTGTTGGATATATACTTTTCAAAAGGAATCATGGTTTTATAATAAATGTGAATACATGTTATGGAATTTCAAATATTATATTTTGTTTTTTATCTCGATAAAATCTTTTTCAAACTATAAGTACTTTGCCACTCATATTTGTTTTTCATTTCAAGTTACATGTTTAACAAATTTGGATCATTTATCCTGTAAAGTTAAATACATTTTAGATACTATGGATTATTTTCTCTGAATGTTTACCTGACTTTGCAATACAACATTAGCTTAACCTCTAGTCTTGATTCTGTCCAGTTGGATAACACTATAGGAAGAAAAAAAGACATTAGAAACTACACAGATGACACAAATGCCTATTAAAAGCATGGGATATATAATTACCTTTTTGAAATTAAGTAATTACTATAAAGATCATTTGTGCAACCAATGATTTGCAGTTTAAATAATGATTAAATATATAACACAATAATATTCACAGTAACATTTATCTGTATTTTAGATAACAATTTTTATTTTCTCTTATATATACAAACAGGATATTACAACACATGATACCTCAATGTTAGTTTCCTAACTATATTCTCTTTTATCTTTGCTAATAATAACTACTCTATGGACTTAAAAGTTAACTATCACTATGATTTTACTTGTACTGTTTTATTTGTCAAAGAGCAAAAAATTGATACATACAATACAAAGTATAAAAACATAGCAACAAAAATTTATGCAATAAAATGCAAAATTTAATGCACTCATATTGGGAGATCTACTTTTATGTCAATTTGACACAAACTGGAATATATAGAGAGGAGGGAGACCCAATTGAGAAAATTCTTCCATAAAATGGGACTGTAGGCAAACCTGCATGTAGGGGAAGCTGTAGCCACGCCTTCTTAGGGGCTGGCCACAGGTGTGCCTGACCACGCTTGTGATGGCGTGGTCAGAATGATGTAGTGACTGCGTTTACGCTTTCGGTTTCTCTTTGCTTGTTGCTGTTCAGACCGCTACCACGCTGGCTGGCTAGGTTGCTCTGTAAGTAAGGCTTTTCCCTATTAAATACCCTTATATTTCTACCTGACTCCGTATTGGTCATTTCCCACTATACCTGTAGGGAATTTCTTAAAGAGCAATTGATGTGAAAGGACCTAGTCCATTGTGTGTGGAGCCACTCATAGGTCAGTAATCTTCCATTCTATATGAAAGCAGGCTGAGAAATCCATGAGGAGCAAACTAGTAAGTCGCACTTCTCAGTGGTCTCTGCATTAGCTCCTGTCTTCAGGTTCTTGCCTTCCTTAAGTTTCTGTCATTACCTCTTTCAGTGATGAAGAGTGATGTGGAAGTGCAAGTATAATAAACCCTTCCCTCCTCAAATTTCTTTTCATGATGTATCATCACAAAATAGTAATCCTAACTAAGGCACATACCTTACATTATAATAAAATCAGTGTATTTAGAAAACCCATTTCCTCAAACTCTGTTCATACTCACTGAAAATTTTTTTATTCTTTTGGGATATTATCAGTAACAATCATACTATCCAACAGAAACCCATAAGTTATTGCTCTTGATTAACTGTAACATTGTGCATAGTGACTAACCTCACCATTTCCTCCAACTCAATTGTTCCAGGCTTCTAGATACTGTTACTCTTCTTTGTATTTATTTGGTGTCATCATGCTTGGAGTTCACTTTTAATGGAAACATATTGTGCAAAAACTTTATACCAGACTCTTAAGTGTGTTTAAAAATGAAAATTTTCCCATTGCATATCTTGCATGTGTACAACTATGTGTAAAGTAAAAAGATTCAAGTGTTAAAAAGTCATTGATGGTGGTGCACATTTGTGATCTCAGCACTTGGGAAGCTAATGTGAGCAGTATCTGAGAGGTTAACTGGCATGCACGGTGAGATTATGAAGCTCTAAAACAAGAAAATGGAGCTAAAAAGAAAGGGCTATATGTTAATCCACATGAACATACTCTATAAATTAATGCAAAGTTCATAAGTTGGACAGCTCTTAATGTCAGGATTTTATGTCCCCCAGGACTCTTAGAGAGTATTTGTTCTTCCTCTGCTTACTATCACTTAGGTTAGTGAATCCAACACAGAATTCAAAACATTTATTATTTTAATTTTTCCTTAACAAGGAAGAGTTGCCTGTAAAAATATTGTCACACAACACATCAAATTACCAAATATCATGTTCTTCTTACCATGTTAAGCTGGATATTATCAAATAATGATTGAAGTTAGAAAACCACAACCTTTTCCCTGGACCAACCCTAGAATTGTGAAGCATCAGGGAAACCAGAGATATTACAAGAAGAAATGTGTAACAGTTGTTCAACATCTAAGAGTTTTTGCCACCGAGATATGTTACTTATAGGATTTTCTCTTGTCAAACCATATTGGAGAACAGTCAAGGAGAATACATAAAGTTAGAATCACTTCACATATATATGCATATATTTCTATTTATTTATGCATATATTATATATGCATATATAAACATATATGAAATTAATTATATGATGTATATAAACACACACACATACACACACACACATATATATATATACATATATATATATGCACACATGTATATGAAACTAATAATATGTAAATTAATTTGCTTAACTTTCGCCAGGGGATTCCCTGTTCCATATTTTGGACTTAATTTTTTACACACAGAAGGTTTAACATATAGTGGAAAATTTCCCTAACTTATTTTATTGGTCAGTGTATTCAGTTGTAGTATTCAGTTGTAGTATTATACCTTTTCACCAGCTTTACAACAATGCAATGTGGAGATTTTTAATGTCCATAATTTAATAAATTAATAAAACTTGTCAACTACTGATCTAAACTATGAAAGCTATATGTCTGTAACAATGGGCCTATTTTATCATATTATTAGGTGTTTTTAAGACATTGCCATTATTTTTTTGTCACATATAATTCTTTTCTAGGAGATTCATATTTTCTTATTTCAAAGTAGGATATACTGTTGCTGACTTTAAGGAAACTGTAGTAAATACACATGGGAAATAAATGGAAATTGATGCTATAATTTTTATAGAGAAGAAATATACTCATGATCTGCATTACTAGATTTTGAAGTGTTTCATAAAAATTTAGTAATAAACAAAAGCTTCAACAGAAAGAATGAGAACATTAAAAGGCCTAGATCTTTATGTATATGCATATATGCGTTTGTTTATCTGTGTGTCTGTCTGTATTTATGTATATATAAATATTCATACATTAATATAGTGTATATGCCTTTTGTATCATTGAATGAAAACATAGAGCACTGCTATTAGAAAAATTTGATATTGAAACCACATGGAAAGAATGTAATACCAGTATATTTTAAACACTTTCTCTTTAGAGAGTCTCTATATTTAAAAACTATTTTAATAAATCCTAATAGGGACGATGACTTTGATCTACTGACTCTTTATAGTAGTGTGAGATTATATTCTAATAGTCTGATATAAGAATTTATTAAGTGTATAATGTCTTTCTGTTTTCATGTCCCACATCACATGTTTCATATTACATTGCCTGTTTTCCCAAAGTAAAAAAAAAATCTTTGTGGATTTGGGGGAAAAGTATAATTTTTGAAGCTTTCTTTTGATATTATGGTTGCTACTGTCCCGAGAATGGGGTGACCAACACCATTAGGTACATTGTACAATATTACCTCTAGACCTGAGACTTGGGGGGTCATCTTTGAAGAGTAAAAAGAAAGATTATAAGAATCAGACAAACAGAAACTGCTGCAAGTCTGTGTGCTCTAGATGTGACAAGAAAGCCATACCTATGAAATCTTAAAAATATGGCTGCCTAAACAAGAACTAAAATTTACAGTACCAATTGGAGTCAGAGAAATGATGGAAATTTTCACAGGGTCCCATTCCTAGATGAAGAGCTATAGGCACTTGATTGCTGATAATTGGAAAATTTGTTTTAACAAAGATAATGTACCCTAATTGACTATCCAAGGCCAAATGGCCATGCAAACAAGACTAAATGGATTCATTATATATTTGTGTGTGTGTGTGTGTGTGTGTGTGTGTGTGTGTGTGTGTGTGTGTGTGTGCGTGTGTGTGAATGCATAGGTAGATATATAGATGATAGATAGGTAGATAGATAGGTAAATATAGATATTAAGAGAACATGAAGTTGAGGAAGATTGGTGGAATGTGGATGAGGCTGTGGATGGAGAGATCGGGGAAATGACATAACCATATTTAAGTTAAAAATAACATAACCCCCTGGGAGTCAGTATTTGGCATATCTTCTAGCGATGTTTGCATTTTCATTATTTCTATCTTAATACGTCATCAATATTTTTAACCCACTTTTCTAACCTGTGTAACTCCCTAGAGTTTAAGAATCTGATACTCAGCTTCTCATTTGATGATAGTATTTTGTGTCAAAGTGCAAGTCAAAGTTTGACGTTATGCTTGCAGATCTAGTTTTTAAAATTTATTCTTTAATCTACAGTTAAATTATTTTTTAATTGTTGAGATTATAATATAATCACATTTTCTTCCAAATGCTCTCCCATGTATCTGTCTTTTCTCTTTTATAAATTCATGGTCTGTTTTTCATTAGTTGTTGTTAAATATATACATACATATATGTATACAACACACATATTATATATACATATATATATATATATATATATATGAATGTGTATGTTTTTATCAATACATGAATACTATGTATTTTTACAATGCTCACTCAGACCCATAGACTCATGCAGACAAGATAAGTACTCCACTCTAAGATATTACACAGACAGTTTTATCTACATTTCATATATTCCATGAAATAATAAGTCATCAGTTTTTCCTGGGCAATGTAGTCTGAGTTAAATGTATGTATCTCATTCCCTAAATTCAGCATCATTGCCCTGACTCTCTATGACACCCTTATCTTGAAGAGCTGTCCTACAATATTGGGAACTTCTGTATCAAGAGAAGCCCCAATGATTCACTGGGTGTGAAAACACAGACTGGTGCCTCAGGGAGATACAGACAAAACAGGCACATTCCACCATCCACAAGTGCTTCTGACATCTTTTGTCCATATTTCTAACCAAGCCTACTTCAACATCAACTGTGAAATAGAAATGTAGACATAAGTACATGGATGAATAGGCACTTCAGATACATTTTCTACCACTAATTCACTTTGTTCTTCATTTATCCAACTTTAAAACTTAATTTAAAAATGCAATAGTGTAAAAATTACAAATGTAATGACATGACATTTGGGACAGTAATAGATATACTAGATCGGCAAATAGTGTGATAGAAGTGAGGAGAGGAGATGGCCCTGGAATCTAAGGAGAAGGTTGTGAAGCTGAATTTTAATAGGTGCTTAGAAATTGCTTAAGCTGTTCTTGATGTGATTTAAATTTTAAATTAGAAGGATATCTTGGTTGTTGCTTTCTGTTCTGTTTAGGGAAATATTGGCATCCTAATACAGAAGCAACCTTGCCCTGCAAATGCCATTGGCAATATCATTACAGGTCTTGCTTTAGACATTTCTATTTCTTGTTTAATTTGGATTTCCTTATGCCATGCTCCTTCTTTCCTCCCATGTATTCCGTGCTCAGACTTCAAGACAGGGGCTTACTGTTTATTATTTATACAGTATGCCCAGTGTTTCAGGTTTCACACATTGAATAATAATGTGTAAACCCTAAGTGTAATTGACATTATAAATATGAGACTGATTTAAATTTAACACAATATGAAAAGAAGTTATTGAATATATTATGCTAAGTACTAATACTTACAATAACTAAATATATCCTTCTGATATATATATAATATATATATATTAAATAAAGATCAAGTAATGTAGAAGTAGAGGCCCTCACTAGATCTTTATAACAAAACTTGAATTGTTGACTAAATATATAAATCTTTTATTCACTCCCTCATCTTTAATAAAAATTGTGTTTGTAACATTAAGATTATATTAGGGACTCCAAGTTTCTACCTTACATTCAGTTCTTGTGAATGGGAAATAAATTTCCCCTAATTTTTTGATAGTCCGTAATCTCATACAGGCTTAATTTTATGAGCCCTAGAAAGACTATGAGTTACTCAGGCCTAGGGGACTACTATTTTCCCAAAAATAGTTTCCTTGGAATTTGTCCTTGCAAATGAAAACAGGGAAGATCTTAGCTTCATATCTCCTATATTGTACTACAATCTTATTCGCTGATACTTAGCCACTTCTATTTTTAACAATTATTACTTTATATTCATAGTTTTACATACTCAGTTAGATATATTTTTCCTACAATCTTTTAAATATGCCTGCCCTTATTAAGAGCATTTTATGGGGACTAGACAGATGGATCAGTGGATAAGAATATATTCTGTACGTGGACTGGGGGGGGCAGATGGGCACTGTGGCAGGAAGGATCAGGTGGAGAGAAGCAATAGAGGAAGATAGTATAGGGGGAGACATGTTGAATTGGGGAGAATAGAGGGATGGTGTGGAAACGTAGTGCAGATGAATTGAAACCTATGATGATGGCTCCAATGAGGACTCCTAGTAATTGAGGGTAACGAGTAATAATTGTAATCTTTTGTATACTGATAAGGCTTCCAGTGGTGGAACTTGGTTACATTTGGCCAAGAAAGTCCATGGAGATCCCTAAAATAAAAAAAAAGGAAAAAGCATGCTGATATTAGGGCAGAAGGTTTCTCTCTGAAAACTAATATAAAGGGACCCATTGATGAAGACAACTTAAACTCAGCTCATTGAATGTAGAGAGGTTGATCTGGAGCCTGAATGGAGCTTTCCCATCTATGCTATACTGTCTTTGGCATTGGAAGGTATTCTACAGGATACCAAAAGTGTAACCTGAACACAAACCCAGACACAAAAACATCAACAAACACAAACAATCTGTGTTTCCTGAAAAGTGTGTTGGGGCAATAATGGCATACAACATATGGGAATGGTCACCCAATGTTTACTTTAAATTGAGGCTATCCTACAATAGGGCATCCATTTCCTGCATTGTCTAGATGGCCAGGAACAAGAGACAGAATAGGCCAGATAACTAGGGCAAAATAAAACACAACTAGCAAAGAAAATATCAATGTAATTATTTCTAATGATATTCTGCTATACTCATAGATCATTGCTTTATCAGTTGTCATCAGAGAGAGTTACTCTAGTAGCAGATAGGAATAGATGCAGTGACCACATTATTTGAAGAGAGAGAGAGTCTAAATTGAAGGTCTCCATTGGGCCCCATTTCTTGAATCTGGGGAAATTCTGCAGAAGACAGGGAGGAAAATATCTAGAAGTAAAATGGTCTGTAGGACACTAGGAGAACATGGCCCACTGAATTAACTAAACAGGCCTCACATGGGCTCACTCCGTGTGATAAAGCAAAGCAAGCATAGGTCTTTACTAGGTCCTCTGCATATATGTTATGTGTTTTAGCTTGGTTTGGAAATATCCACATAATCTTGTAATGACTTGCACTATGGGGAGGTGTGGCCTTGTTGGAGTAGTGGTTTTGTTAAATAAGTTGTGTTACTGAGGATAGGCTTTGAAGTTTCAGAATCTCAAACCTGGCAGTGTGATTTATTCTCTTGCTATTTACTGAGAATCCAGATGTAGAACTCTTAGCTATTTCTCTAGCAGCATGTCTGCACACTGCCATGCTTTCTACCACAGAGATAATTGACTAAATCTCTGAAACTGTAAGCCAGTCACAATTAAATGTTTTCCCTAGAAAAGCTGCAATGGTTGGAGTGTCTCTTATAAGAAATAGACACCTTAACTAAGAGTTTGATAGCAGGAATGTGGTGTTGCTGTGCTAGGATGGACCATGCTTTTGTTTGTAGGAATGTGGTATTAGGGACTTTTGGTTAGGAAAGCAGTAGGATGTATCAAGCCTTAATGAGACAGATTAGTTTGAGTAGAGAAGACAGCGATCCTGACAGTGATTTGAAATGTGGGGGCCTGTCTCAAGATATTTCAGAGGAGAAGAATATTGGTATGTGTCCTAGGGAGTATCCTTATGATCATTTGGTGAAGAATGTGACTACTTTCTGGCCTTGTCTAAAAATTATGACTGAGGCTATATAGAAGTTTTAGGTTAATTGTGTTTGTAGAGGAGATTTCAAAACAACCAAGTTTGGTTATGTCATGTGATTATTAGTGGGTGATGCTTAAGTATATCCATAATGCAAAGAAGAGGGCTGAGCAAGAAAAGTTACAAGATATAAAATTTGAGGAGAAAGCAGCCACCAGGAAGTGACATGGAGCTAAATGTTGTGTTCAAGACCATAAACAGATCAGCAAAAAGCTTGACATTTAATGGAGTAAAGGCAGTATTCACCTCAGGGCAAGAATCTACCCAGTTAAGCTTCCAACACATTAAAAGGAATTGAAGAAAAGCTTAGAGTCAGGTGTGGTGATACAGGCCTTTAATGACAGCATTCTTGGTCTTCCTGTGAGAAACTTAAAAGTGGAAGCTGGTGTATCTTTGACACCTCGGTCTGCTCTTCAGACACTTTTCCTTCAGTAGGCTATCTGATACAAGGGTTTTTGTCTTGTCTTATTGAATTGTCATTTGTCCTTTCTGGCTCCCATCATTTTGAGGCTGGCTCTTCTCTGAAAGAGGAAACAGGGGGAGTTGTTTTGAGGGAGAAGGGTTGTGGAGCAGAGCAGGCAAGACTAGATGGAGGGGAAACGATGATTGGGAAGTAGTGGATGAAAGAAAAATCTATTTTCAATTTAAAAAGAAAAAGAAATAATAGAAACCAACAAAATTAGTTCAAAATGACCAAATAAACACACACAAACAAACAAAAAACAAAACCACAAATTATTCTGGCAGAGTGCCCAATTTCAATCCCCATCACTCCCGTTGGGTTGTTTAAAAGTGATTGTAACTCTAGTTTCACAGAGGGAGACAGGTGTACAAAGCCTGCAATCTCTGAGCATATTCATATTTGCACACCATGTACACACAATAAACAATAAAACCTTGTAGAAAAGACTGAAGTTTGATTTCAAATTTGACACTATAATTGTAATTACCTTTCTTATTGTTCAGGTAGCAACACAGTGAGAAGCAACTATCTGTAAGCTAATCCCCAAAATGAAAACTCTCAAAAATTGAAAAACATACTCATATAACTGTGTATCAACTTCATTCTAGAAAACCTGAGATAACTGTGAAAAAAATCATTGCAAAATTTGATCAAATACCTAATAAAATGGGTACTTTGACTTATGTTGTTACCTTTGTCCATATTGTTATCTTTTCTTTTAATCCACTCCCATAATAACCACATTTGTATATATTTGTATACATTGAGTAACTACTTTTTCATCATCTTACTAAAATGAGCATATTTTGTTTGTCTCATGGTTTGTCATGATAGTAAATAAATGTTTGACTGACAGAAATGTGGACAACCTAGTGAATTATGTTTAAATTAACATACTCTCTTGAAAGAAATAAGGAAAAGAAAGATGTAGGAGCCTTATCCTTGGAAGAATAAAATCATAATTTATATATGTTAATCATTGTCTTATCTTCTTTATTTTCTTATCAATAAGATTATTCACAAAGTATGATGGAATTGTATCACTAAGAATGGGGATATCACATTTGCTGTGGTTTTAAAAACATGCAAAATGATGTTTTGTAAAAATTCCCACAAAAATGTGAAGTGGTATTTATCTAAATAAAGATAGACCCATATCCTGGGTTATTATATGAATACTTATTCAAATAACACATCTTATTCTTTAGCCGACCAAATACAGAAAAAATTATTGAAGAAAGAAAACATTTTTATTAAATAAATGGATCAGAAGTTGGTTTTGAGTTGTTTACTTTAACTGTAAAATATTTCTTTGAATTTTTTGTTTGTTTGTTTTTGTTTTTCGAGACAGGGTTTCTCTGTATTGCTTTGGAGCCTGTCCTGTAACTCACTCTGTATAACTGTCTGGCCTCAGACTCACAGAGATCTGCCTGCCTCTGCCTCCTGAGTGCTGGGATTAAAGGTGTGTGCCACCTATGCTCTGCTTACTTTGAAATTTTGATGGAAAGAACAAAAAAAATATATAAATAGCAGTCATCATTGGTTAATACAAATCAGAGTACCACAAGCAGCAATTTAGAAAAGAGAAGCACTCATCTTTCAGAGTTTGGATACTGTATGTCAAAGAGCAAGGTAAACTGATGGTAATATGCTGAAGGCTGCTAGAATCACTAAAATCACCTGTTCATGCCTTTCCCTACCCTGTCAGGTTTATGTCTTTTAGTTTCTCTTGGCTTTTAAGTTTTATCACTCTCTTTGGAGTAACTTTGCTATATAACGTCTGATTCAGATTTTTCTCCTTTTTATTTGAAAGTGGTAGTTTTTTTTCCTTTTTTTCCTTTATTTACCTTAGAGACAATCTTACTTTACATATCAATCCCAGTTCCCTCCCCCTCCCATCCTCCAATGCCCTCCAATGACCTCCCCATCCACTTCCCAGGGAGGGTGGGGCCTTCCATGGAGGATGATCAAAATCTGTCACCTTTTTGGGTTAAGTTAAGCTAAGAGAGACACACATGGTGCCCTGAGGAAGGGGAAAGGGACAATATCTCCTGAGCAAATTGAGAGCATTGGGGGAGGAGAGAGGGAGGTAGGAGAAAGAGAATGGGAGGAGAGGATGGGGAAGGAGAATATGTTGGATCAGCAAATGGTATTTGATTGAGGCTCAAACTATTGACCACATTTTAACTGAAATATTTTGTATAGCCCTGTCTCTCAATGTCCACATTGTGAAGCATAAATTTGGATGGATACAAACTCATTTGATAGCTAATGTAAAGGATATATTGTGCTTTTGATTCAAAGCTTCTTCTAAAGATATCTGTTTTTTCATAATAAATATATAATAATCTTTGATGTCTTATGTCAGGGTTGCTAATGTGTACCTTAGAGAGAAAGAGTAATCAGAAAAAAAGAAAGAATGGAAACAGGTTTATAAAAGACAAAGGAGGAATACAGGGTTAATATTTCTTAGTAAACTTGTGTTTTTTTTATTTTCATCATACTTTAAATTGTTAAGATGCCATCATTTCTGAGTATAAATTCATTAAGAGTAAAAACAGTCCAATTTGGGGATATTCATATTTATTTGGTAATTTCTTTTCAATGTCTGGAAAAAGCTTAAGGAATACCATATCCAGTCTGTCATAATAATGTCAAATTAAAGGTTTGTTATTAACATTTAATTTAAGAAGTAATTCCTGATCTAAAAAAATTCATTCATCAAACTTTATCACAAAATGTCTGCAATTAATGGAATTAGTTTCTTATATTTAAAAGTAACTGTTTAAAAATAAAACCAAAGTTTTTCTATGGGTGTTGGCATCTGGCTATAAATACTACCTGTCCAAATTCACAGACTTGTATCTGTAGGTTATGTACTTAGTAATCATTATCAATCATGTTTAATTGTGATTGTAAACACTCTTTTCTATGCTGTCACTGAAATTCATTTTGTCTCTCACAAATCAAATATTTAGCCTGAAAAAGAGAAATAATGCTTGACAAGTAATGTCACACAGATATGCCATTAACTGAGACGTTATATAATTCAACCTTGATGAAGAGCCTGATGCAAAATTCATAACTTCCATTTGAGTCAGGCTCTTGTATATTCATTTATCAGATAAGTACCACCTTGAACAGGCTGTTTTTTATGGTGATGCTCTTTGACCTATTTCTCATATATTTAAATGATGGTGACAGAAAATGCTTCTCAAATGCTGAAAATATTTTATCCCTGGTGACATTTCATAACCAGTTCAGTATTGAACAGTTGCTAAGCAGAATGTGAGATGAAGCTTTATTGGAAATTAAAAGGAGAATCTAGGATCTGATTTGCATGAGGATTAATCAAATATCATCACAGCAGCACCATCTATGGGTAGTTGTTTTCAGTGTGAATGCTGAATAATATTGCTAGTATTAACTTATATTTTTAAATAAAATTCAAGTATTTAATTCAAAGATTATTGAATGATATACTCTGAGTATATTATTTGTTTGTAAGTTCTACATAAATGATTTTCTTTCCAATCTTCCAGCTTTATGTTCTCAGAATACTTAGCACAGAATCTCCTTTGCTACTCCATATGTAATTATATTTGATAGTTTTACTAAACTATTCTGTTGCATGTAATTATTATTATTTTTTGAAGATTTTATTTATTTGTTATATATACAACATTCTGCTTCCATGTATATCTGCCCACCAGAAGAGAATAGCAGATCTCATAACGGATGGTTGTGAGCCACCATGTAGTTGCTGGGAATTGAACTCAGGACCTCTGGAAGAGCAGCCAGTGCTCTTAACCTCTGAGCCATCTCTGCAGCACAGAGTGTAATTATTTTATCATAATGCTATGAAACACTCCAGTGTGACGTTCAGTTTATGTTCCTTTCGTGCATTTCTAAACTTGTTTCAGTAGCTTTTAGTTCCACTTTTTCAGAATAGGTGATTTCACTCATGAACAATAGGAAAGTACATCTATTGTAAACTTCTCCTCTGCTCCATGTCTAATGCTATTGCTATTTTGGGGGGATGGAGAACTTAATCTATAGTATCAAAAGAGTACTTTCATTCTAAAGACTATAAATGGGGACAGAATTCTTTCTGTTAACATGGAGTATTTCCAAGAACATTTGTCAGCCCAGAGTTAAACTAAAACACGGGCAATTAATAAACGTTTGGCAGCATAATGCTAGCTACATAAAGGATATGTAAGTATCAATTGACATTTTCTAACTTAGAAAGTGATTCTGGGCTATTTTCTCACTGAAAAGAAAATTAGAAGCTACATACCACAAAATTTTTATTAAACTCAAAAGTGAAGCCAAAAAGTTACTAAGTCAGAGTTTACATCCTTTCAGGAGTTTTAACACCATCTGAAACATGAAAATTGATTATGCTTCCTTTAGTGTGAATATATTGCTTTTATTTTCAACACAATCAACATTCATGTATTGAAATTTATAAATGAAAAATGAATCAACCTCAATTGAATGTTTAACATTAACTAAAGAATTTTACTTATAGAGAAAAGGAGATAATGGATTAATTATAGGAAATAATCTATAAAAAGTCTTAGAAAAATATAATAAGTTGTAAAACAATTTTAAAATTTCAAAAGCAAGAATTCAAATGGAAATATTCTGTATGCTCAACAACTCCACTATGAGAACACATTGTATCTGGGTTAGGGTTTCTATCACTGTTAAAAACCCATGAGCAAAACAAACTTGATCAGGGTATAGTTTAGATTATAAACAATAATCCATAGAAGTCAGGACAGGAGTTAAAGATAAGAACAAGGGTGCATAAACTGATCTGGAGGCCATTGAGAATCACTGCTTACTAGGTTGATTTTGGTTTGGTCAGCCTGATGTCTGTTACAATTCAGGACCTCCTCCTAGGAGCTGGGATCCTCATATTCCATTGATATTTATATTGCAAACACATTTGTATTTCTGTGATAGTTTTCTTTGATATAAAATATTCTTTCCTGAATTGTGGTAACTAATCTTGTCTGTGAGTGTAAGTATGGATTGTTTTTACTATATGAATACTCTCTGGTAACTATTTCATAGAAACAGTGAAAAGTCACACTTCAGTAATACAGGGGACATCCCCAATCCAATCAACTTCAAAGGGAGGATTAACATTCATAGAAATTACAACAATTAACCCATGTGTGCATTCTCTGAATATTTGTCTGTTTTCTTTTTAATGAGTAAACTCATGTGTGTGATATTTCACTAAGAAAACTCTAATTCAAATAATTTTGGGAAGCACCATATATAATAGCAACAAACTTCAATCCCCTAAAATCTTTAAACAATTTTCATATGTTATACCATTATTATCTTATTGGAGGCTAATTGGTAATTATACCTTAAAATTGGGTGCTTAAAAATATAACTTACTTTTGAGCAAAAATTAACTGTAATTTTCCTCAATAACATTTTAGTCCATGTAGATACTTTGTGTTTCATTTTTATTATACAAAAGTTGATTTGTCCTTTTGAAATAATAAGATTATAGTACATTGGGTAAAACTGTTATTAAAATTAACATGATGTGATTAAATGACCTCTCGTAATGGAAAAAAGTTCTTTTACTTCTTTATACCCAAATTTATGTCACAGAGGTTATGTAACACAAGGACCAACAAGGACGAACAGCAGAGGAAAACATTTGAATGATATACATGTGCTTGCTGATCCTTTGGATATGTTGCACTTTATTGCTGCAAACATACTGCTAAGGAAGAGGGACAGAAATAGAGACATAACCTACAATTAATAATTTCAACTTATTGAATACATAGAAATAAAGACTCACAGAAAGAGAAAATGTTGCACATATTTAGAGGTTGTTCAAAAGACAACATTACATTTTAGCTATATTGGTGATTTTAGGGGAGGTGCAATGAATTTAATCATTGCTCTGGAATATTAGGGATGATTTTTGATTGAAGGCTTTTACTATTTTTCCTTTTAATTTTGCTATTCGAGTATAATGACATTTATCCATTCCTGGTCGTCCCTCCAAACACTCATATAAAACTCTCCTTGATATGTATAAGTCATGAACTCTGTTTTCATTAATTAATATTACATGCATATATATATAACATATATGTGTGTATATATATTAATATATATTCCTTATATATAAACTTCTCTGTCAATATGTAACTTGTGTGTCTTTTTTCAGGGTTAAGAATTTGGCATTGAATGACAATTAGTGTCCTTTTTCATGGAAGGAAATTATTTATCCCACATTCAACATTCTTGTTTTTTTCATGGACTGTTGAGACCTTGTGGTATTTTCCTCATCTACTTTATCTTAGCTATTATTGTTGTCCTCTTTCAGCTCATTTTTAGGCAGTCATGTTGATGAGCCCTTATGTGTGAGATTTTGGACATTCCTAAGAGACACAGTCTCACAACAAACTCCCTGATCCTCTGTTAAGTTTTTAAGAGATTTTCTCAAGGATTAAAATTTAGGAAAGTCTAAATTAGTTGGCAATGTAAAAAGAATGGCAGCCACCCAACTAACCAAATTAGGGAAATATTTTGCCACTGTGTGTTTGGAAAGCATTGATATCTTTCTTGTCTGTGTCCATCCATGTCTGGAGCCATAAGAGTTGCAGCAGGTGACAACTAGAGTTCATATGTCAACCAACCAGAGGAATGAGTATCTGCCCAAGGTTAATCCTGTCCAGATAAGTTCTGCAGGACTATTGACTCCAGAAATTGTATCTCACTTTTGCTAAAGAAGTTGGAGTCTCCCCAATACCTGCATTGTAGTATGTAATGATTTGTAATGTGTACATGTAATTTCATCATTGCATCCCAGGCTTATGGTCACATATATATTGTGCATAGCCAGGAAGATTACTTTCATTTAAATTATGTAGATTATATCCTGGAACATGCTTCATACATAGAAATATTTGTCCCTTAGAGACTGTGAACACTGAAAAAAAATCTACCTTATTTATTTATTTATTTATTTATTTATTTATTTATTTTTGCTTATTGGATGACAGTCCAAAACCTTGGGTCCCACAGTCAAATCTCTTCTCCGTTCCCTGAGATAAAACTTAGAAGCAATCTCCCTGTAATTATCTTTTATTTGGGTGGATATTTAGTAGGGAGAGGAACATTTCATATAGATCACCCGAGGAACCTTCAAATATAGGGGTATGGCACATCTGAGCAGGAATGATTCATAGTTCTTCCTGATAAGGAGACTGAGTGTCCCAAATTTACCACAATGGATTTGGGAAAGTGTTAACCTGTGTATATAAGCTGGAAATGTTGCAGCACAAAGAAGAAGAAATATAATTAATTGATCAGCACATATACGAGCTGATTCCATTACCTAAGATAGGAAATTTTCTAAGTTCTATCGCTACTCTGAGACAACCTCCTGAACCTTGCCAGTGAATCAGTAGAGCTGTACACTGCTGGACCCTGTTTCATCTGTGACTGGTTTGTTGCTTTTTTTTCTGTTCTGCTCCATTCCACTTTCAGAGTGACCTAGTCTGATGCTGATGTTCTGGGAAATTGTGATCCAAGGCAAATACCAAGGCATTATCGTTAGTTGGTTCATTTCCTAGCACCACCATAATCTAGATATTTGTTTTAGACTACTTCTTGATTTAAGGTGTTTCTCTTTATCAAAAGTTACAATCAGAATCAACTCTATACTTGTATTATAAGGCACACTATTTATATTCTCTAGGTGTGAAAAGCAAAGAGAGCTGCTATTTAGTGAACAAAACATTTCTCCTTTTCACTTTCCCCTAGACATATAGATTGGCCTAGGTAGTGTTCTATTGCTTTGAAAAGACACCATGAGCATGTGAACTTTTGTGAACAAAAACATTTAATTTGGGCTTGCTTACAGTTTCAGAGGTTTAATCCATTATCTTCATGGCAGGGAGTATGACAACATGACGACAGACATAGCGCTGGAGAAGTAGCTGAGAGTTCTCCCTACCTGTCCACAGAAACAGGAAGAGAGACTTTCAGCTTAGCTTTGGAATTTGTAACCTCAAAAGCCAACTACAGGAACACACTTAGTCCAAGGTCACACTTTCTAATTCTTTCAAACAGGTACATTCCCTGGTGAACAGTCAATCCTATCAGTGTATAATGGTGATTTTCATGCAAACGTGTGTTGGTCTTGTTATTAAACATCTACAATAGTAACCAGCTCCATCATTTATTATCTCTACTCAATAATAAACTTACAAGTTTCCTTTTATTACATATATCTATCCTCAAATATCTCAAAAAATTGTTTCATCATGGTTTTATATTTTGTAAATAAATTGTTTAGTTTGATTTTAACATTGTTTTATGTCTTAGTGGTCTTTCATTTGTTTGGACAGATAGAACATGAAATTGGATGGATTGGGAGATGGGAACAATCTCAAAGAAGTTAGTTTTAAAGCATTTATTTAATCTTTTCAAATATTCTTTTCATTATTATTAATTTTATGAAAGGTATAATTGTATACATATTTGTACAAGGTTATATTTTGTATTGCTTAAATTATTGAATAGTAAAATCAAACTAATCAGCATATAATTCACATTACATTGTCTTTTAGTTTAATAAGACATTTTAAATTAGTTATCTTGGTTATTTTGAAAAAATACATTATATTATTTTTAATTACAGTTATTATATTATGTTGTTTCCTTCAATATATTTTCTTCCTCACTCAGACACTTCAAAACTTTGCATCAGAATCCTCTCCTTTCTTTTTCTCTTCCATCAATCCTACCTTCTGGTAACAATCATTTGACTATTTGTTGATTTATAACTTTGCTTGTTTGTATGTATTTCGGTTTTAATATTAGCAATATTAGAGGAAAAATTTGTTAAATATATGATGGGGAATTGCTTCTGTGTATGTGTTTGTATTATTGAATGATAAATGAAGTACTGTTTGGCCAATGAGGCAGCAAGTTAGGCAGGACTAGTTGTCAAGAAGTATTCTGAGAAATGTAGTAAAGAAGTGGTGATCCAGGCAGGAAGTGACATAGCAGGGAGACACATATATAAGCAAGGGCAAGAAGGAAGTTGTTCCTTTTTCTCTTCCTCCTCCTCTCTGCTCTGAGCCTCCATGTGATCCTAGGAAGAGGCATCTTACATGAGATAAGTCTTATAAAATATATAGATTTATAATAATTATGACTGAGCTAGCAGATGAGAAATCCTATTCATTGGCCAAGCAGCATTTGTACCTAATATAAGTCTCAGTGTGTTACTTGGGACCTTAACATAGCTGTGGGTAGAACTCAGCTGCCTGGAGGAAATTACCCATGTGGCAGCAGGGTTCAGGTGGTTTGGAGTAAAACTTATCATTACAAATATAGCTTTTTTGTTTGTTTGTTTGTTTTGTTTTGCTTTGGTTTGTTTTTTGTTTTGGAGACAGGGTTTCTCTGTGGCCTTGGATACTGTCCTGAAACTAGCTCATATAGACCAGGCTGGTCTCGATCTCAGAGAGATCTATCTGCCTCTGCCTCCCAAGTGCTGGGATTAAAGGTGTGCGCCACCACCTTTAAATATAATTTTTATAAAACCTTTATGTGTTAAAAGAAGGGAAAATATTTTTCTATTTTTATTTTTTTTACAATTGCAATTAGACAAGTTTTTAAATAGAAACATGTTTCTTATATCTTTAAAGGGTAATTTATTCCAGTACAATAAAGTTATTGCTTAAAAAATGGCTCTATCTGAAGAGTGAATTGGGGTAGTGGGAAAGCAGGAGGAGCAGAAGGAAGGGAAATTGGGGCTGGTATGTAAAAGAAAGAAAGATTTTTTTAAATAATAACAATAAATGATAATACAAATATTAATAATACTACTACTACTAATAATAATAGAATAACAAAATATGCCTAGAAGTCCCCTGGGATATCTAGCTCCTGTAACATTTCCACCCCTCTCTTCTGCAAAATTTATTGAGCCTAAGGAATAGAAGGACAAATATATGCATCCTGTTTAGAATTGAGAATTACAAGGTCTCTTATTCCCAACGCTCAGAATAGTTTCTTATCTCTGTACTAAAAACTGCAATGCTGGCTCCATATCTAAGCACTCACTGGTAGTACTAAATGATTTCAGAGTGTTAAAAGCAGAGTACATGAAATTGGGTTATAGAAGTATTGGGGCACATAGAAGATGTTATAAGGGATTGAGTGGAGGTGAATTTGATCAAAATATATAGATACATATGAAAATCTCAATGACTTTTTAAAAACAATACAACATATTAACCTGTGTCTATCTATAAGCAGGATCATGACAAATATTTGCTAAGAATATTAAAACATAATGCAGAATTCTGATTTACCGAACACACAGGTGCCATGAGGAAGTTATACTTTCCTTGTTTTCCTCATGTCTAAATTTCTGTCTGCTTTATTTCAAAATTATACAGAAAATTGTATTTTTTTTATTTGTAAAGTTCAAGTCAATCATCACTGTGTGGTTTACATGAAGTTCTCATATTGAAATGCTTGTTAAAATATCAAATACTTATTATGATTAATTGCAGAATAAAATAACATCTTAAGTTGTCAATTCAATGAATCTAGCGTTCAAATATATCTTATGATGACCAAGAATACATTGTAGAAAATGTTTTTTTTATTTTTATAAACTTGACCAAAACTGTGAAAAGGAAACTTCAACCAAGGAATATCCTACTTCTTGTTTACCTGTGTACATTTCTAGCAGGCATTTTTTTGATGAATGTTTAATGTGGGAGGGTTTAGCAGATTTTGAGTGGTGTCTCCCTGGGCAGGTGACAAGTCATTTGTATAAGAAAGCTGAACATTAAAATTGAGAAGATACCAGTCAGTAAAATCTTTAAAGGGTCTCAGCTTTACTCTCAGCATCCAGTTTTTGCTTTGAATTTTTTGTCCTGATTTCCTTTAGTGATTGACTATATGATAAAGAAATGTAAGTCACATAAACCTTTATTACACAGGGTTGGTTTATTTAGTTTTGTTTTCAGAGTGACAAAAAACAAACTAAAATACAGATTTTCCTAGTGACTTCTTAAAATATATATTAATAATTTGAATTATTTAAATATATATTACCAAAATTAATAATATTTTGAATAATTAAAATTTTGTAATAACCAAATCTATTGATATGATTATATGTCACTGAAATTTAGAATTTAGAACCCTGGTAAGTACGTGTGTGTGTGTTTGTCTGTAACTAAAACACAGAAAGAAAATCTGTTAAAATCCGTAAGTTGAAATTTCAATAAAATACTTCTAACTGTACAGTCTTATTAATTTCATTGTGAAATACCGATTATTACTGTATATGTCCAAAAACCAGAAGATTCGTACAATTTGATTTGCTATTCAACAAAGAGTTCCTTGTGTTTTTACTGTCAGAAGCACACAATGGAAGGAAGCTGCAGAATTCAGGTGAGATGTGAGAGATGTGGTAATTTCTGTCTTCATAAAAAACTATATGAAAAATTTCTTACTCTTCTAAAAACATTTGCATGGGGAAAGCTTAGAATAAGAAGTGGTTGGGGAGATTGTTTCTCAGCTATGAGATGATCAATTGTTTCCATGTTTCTCTACTCTTATCTGATAGGTGCAGAGGACCCCTTTAAAAGATAGGCTCCTGCCCCTTTACTCCTCTTTCTCTCTCTCTCTGTCTGTCTCTCTCTGTGCTCCCCCGTCTCTCTGTTCCCCGCTCTCTCTCTCTATGGCGACCGGCCATGGCGGTCAGCCATTACCCTGTTCCTCTTCTTAGTCTCCCCATTCTACCGGCCCTTATAATAAACTTATAGTCAATATGTCTGTCTCAATATTTCTCTTTTCTTCTTTTTAAACAAAAGAATAACATTTTGGCGCCCAACGTGGAAAGGCTCTGCCCTTATACCTTCTGCGACCTGCTGGCGGGCGCTGGTTAGGCAAGGGCAACCTTATAACCCACTTCCATCTTCGCAGCCTGAGATGCCGGAACTCAACTTGCCGTTTTCCAACTAAGTATTTCTGGAACTCACTGATCTGCCTATTCGCTACAATTCGGTAAGAAACCCAAACTGTTCCCATGGGGCAGACCCAGCGCTGTTCACTCTGGGTCCATTTTTCGGTTTCGGGCCGGGTGCTCTCAGACAGGGCAATCTGTACATTTTTCGGCCTTGCCCACGGGAAATACATTTTTACGGGATCTTTCGGTTATTGGCAGCGAGTAGGTAAATGAGCAGAGTTCTGCCTCCCAGTGGCAACTTTCTTTCACCTGGGAATGTCCCTCATTGTTCTGATTGCTCTATTTCTGACTGTTTCTTCTTGGTTGGCAATGTCTGCTTGAGATGCTCTGAGAGTTTTGTTTGTTTGCTGGTTTTCATTTTTCCACATGAATGAGGTTTCAAACTTTTCTGGCAATTGAGAATGTGCTTACGGGGGTCGCCATCAACCACGTGGGCTACCCTGGGGGCCACCATCTTGGTCATAATCAGGTGACCTGGCTTAGGCCTACCCACTCAGTTCAATGACTTCCACCGGCAAGCACTGCCACCTGACATCTTACTTTTTATTTCTTTCACTTGTTGGGTGCATTTCCTAAAGGTCAGGCATGGGATCCCGCTCCAGGAGCGGTGCTTTTTTGCTTTTTTCAGTTCGGACTGCTGGGTCCTTTTTCGGTTTCGGGACAGCTGTGTCCCCTTCGGGGCCAGGCCCCTGGCAACTCCCACGGGCAGACGTGCATCCGTAGAGGAGCTTTTTGCCGGTTCTCCACCTGCCTCACCCATGGGAAATGCACAGAGGAACCTTTCTGGTTTCATCCAACAAGCAGGTAAACAGACAAAAGCGGCTTAAGGTTGCCGCCATTTTGGTCATGTGACCTACCTGTAGGCACGCACAGCTCCAGTGGCCTATCTAGCAAACCTGTCTGCCAGATTTTTGATTTCTGCCAGATCTTTTTGCTTTTTATTTTATTTTTGTCTTTTTCTTCTTATTTTATTTTTTGTCTTTTTCTTCTTTCACTGGCTCTGTTGTTCATTGCTTGTTTACTAAATACTGTGCCTTTCCAGGACCCTCTGTTTACTCTGTCTATTTAAATCTCCTGTCTGTTTGCTACAATGTACGGATCAGAGATTACAATCTGACTCCCCCTTTACTGTTATCCAGTCCTGCTTATCTCTGTACCTGTAATTTAACTTTATACTTATCTAGCTCTATATACAACTTAAATTAAACTATTAAGTCTCATATTTCTAAATTGCTATATATCTTTAAATGATGATAAACATTTAAAGTCTATTCAAATTAACAAAATATTTATACCACTCAGTTTATCCTGTAAGCCGTTTACAAAGGTACAGCTTTTATTACAAAAAAGGTATTTTTTCTCTAACTAAAGGCAAACTTAACTGCTAAGATACTAAACAGACAGCCCTCAAATGCTCAGAGATCTAGAGAATATGGCATTTAAAATGTTTTGTTAAAAAACTTTTTATAACAGAGAGATAGGCCAGTTGCTGGCCCCACCCCATTTCCTCCGAGAAGACTGGGCACTGAAGAAACTTCATCTCGACTCAGTGACAACTCTGGTCACTGAGCAACCCTGCCCTTCACCTCAACTGGTACAAAGTATTCCAGACCATGGACAAGAGGACAACGGAATCGACTTTCCCGGCGTTGCTTGGGCCAACGGTAGGCAAGTCTTCCCAAAGTCTCTAATCCACAGGTCACAAGTTATCAGCAAAAAGGCAGATGTCCTGCAGCCCACTACTATGGATGGAGCACCTTGGGGATGGCTGTCCATGCAGCCTGCTGGCAAGTCTCTGTTATTCTTTAATCATTGATTCAGGTAAAATCTTATCCTTCTCAAGAACTCTGATGCTTTTGACGACTGATAGTCTTGTCGGCTTAAAGCAAAACAGATTCCAGTAACAGGTATTTTAGGGTTTATCTATATAAAGATAGGAAAGTCTAAGAATGTAGTTACGAAGGCCTGAGGATATAAAGGCTTAAATGATGGCATTTAAAATGATGGCATTTAAAATTCATTAAAAAGAATAAAAAATGTTCCTGACTTCTCTATTTCTCATGCTACTGTTCATAATAAAGTTCAACAATACCACTATAGGATAATAACTACAAGGTCAAGATTAAGATGCTTTTCATTGTCCAAAGAAAATCTATTTTTAATTGGCAATACTTTCAGCCAAGTTGCTTCTAACATAAATATGCTGCTAATGTGTCTAATACTTATGTTTCCACAAACTCTAAGGATTCTTGTAAGTTCCAGGGAGCCGAATCAGATCCAAACAGGTCAGGTACACTCCAGGTAATATTCAACCTTTCCCCGGTCCCAAATTCCCTTCACTCATGTTGGGACACCTCGGGTACCCCTCCCTCATCTTATAATCTTCCCCTCAAGTGACAGGACCTAAGAAAAAAATTTTTTTCTAATCTCAACCTTGTCTTCTGCTCTGTCAATATCTTGCCAGGTCTAAGAGGCGCCAGGGAGTTGCATACAGCCTGGACTACAATGAAACAACCAGCTTCCCCAGGACGTGGCAGCACCCCAACCTTCTCGGGTCCCCCAAAGATGGTCAACGCCCCCCACGTCAGCAGGAAGCAGTCTTAAGAATTCGACGCCCTTATTCCTTAACCTGCCATGTCTAAACACCCCACCTTTTTTTAATAATAAGTAGAGGTGGGAATGAAAGGTTCAGGCATTATGCTGGCCTGCCCCTGTTACCTGGTGGAATCCACTCAGGCAATACCCTGGTCAGCCCAAGGTTCCATGGGAAAGAAGTCTGCACGCAGGTGCAGAGGACCCCTTTAAAAGATAGGCCCCTGCACCTTTACGCTCTCTCTCTCTTTCTCTCTCTCTCTCTCTCTCTCTCTGTTCCTGCTCTCTGTCCCCTCTCTCTGTTTCCCCGCTCTGTCTCTCTATGGCGACCGGCCATGGTGGTCAGCCATTACCCTGTTCCTCTTCTTAGTCTACCCATTCTGCCTTATAATAAACTTATAGTCAATATGTCCATCTCAATATTTCTCTTTTCTTCTTTTTAAACAAAAGAATAACAGAAGTCATTAATTTACACCTGGTAAAATCACTGAGCTCTTAATTTGCAGTTTATACAATCTTTATGTTCATCAACTTGAAGTGAAACTTAACTATTGTTCCCATTCATTTTTGTTTGAAAACCATTTCCTGAAATGATAAAGACAATTGGAAAACCACTAATTTATGGAAGTATGCAAACCTCTAGTTCAAGAAAGCACATTAATGTAAAGCTACAACAAAAAAGGAACAGTAACTTTTCTCATATCAGTAACAAAAAGAATGACAGAGGAAACAAAGGAAGGAAGGGATCCCTTGTATAAAGGGTTAGATGGATATATTACATTATGGAAGAGAAGGCATGGCAGTGGGAAGTAGCAGTGAGACTTACGGTCATTTGGTGTCTGCAATTAGGAAGAAGAGACAGGTGATGCTGCTGCTCTACTCCATGTATGAATTTAATTCAGTCTGGGTCCACTGAGATAGTGTCAGCAATTTTCAGAAGGGTTTGGCTACCTCTCTGGAAAGATCCTTGCAGATACACAGTCAGAGCTTCTGTGTCTCCTGGGTGATTCTAATCCCCATCAAATTGCTCAGCAGCAGTAAACATTGAAAGTCCCTAGAGTTCTATTAAGATTCTAATTTTCTGAAGAATCTAAAATCATCATTTGAAGAAGGTTGTTGTTTGTTGGTGACCTGTTTTTCTGGTTTATCAATAGAACCATGTGTGTCTTCATCAAGGGATGATGAAGTAAGTGCACTGGTCACTTCTTTAGAAGGTGGGTAAGCTTTTAAACCTCTGTTGTAATTATCTAATAAATCAACCTCCCAAATGGTCAGCATTTTGACACTGTCATTTAGGGAGTTGTAGAATATAAGTATATGGATCTGGGGGTCAGGTGAACATAAACAATCAAAGTTAGTCAAAAGAAGACAAGAAGACCTTTCTAAACCTTTTCTTCACCTTTTGTTACTCAATCCTGAGGAAAACATGCATAGTTTAGAAATCACAATTTATTCTTGTTGAAATATTGGCAATCATGTGACAATCAGCATGTTTTCCTAAAACAGTTGGCAGCTTTATAAAAGTTCAGTTGTTTATTTAACACTTATTGAAAGGTTTGGGGCACATTGATCATTCTCATCCTAAGTACTTACTTTTATTATTGATATACCTGCTTGCTTTCAGACCACAATATTGTTTACATTCCCAGTTTGATATCAGCATGAGAATATTAACCAATATTAGTAGATGATGGGTTATCGAGTGTTCTCCAACTCTATCTCATAGCAACACAACTTCTCATCAGGTACTCAATATTCTTCATCAGAATCAGTACAAACTATAGTCAGAGGTGTTTTACTTTGTGTTGTGTAATTTATACTGTGAGTGTGTATGGTGAATTAAGCTAGGGAACAACACACTTCTCATGAAGAAAGAATTTATCTTCCATGTAAAATCAGAAACTGTTTTCTAAAAAGCGATCTGAATAAATCTTTATCTGCTCACCAACTCTAAGATTTTATTTCATTTTTGTGATTATGTGTTCTCTCTCTCTCTCTCTCTCTCTCTCTCTCTATATATATATATATGTGTGTGTGTGTGTGTGTGTGTGTGTGTGTATGTGTGTATTCACATAACCTATAAATTTTCAGCATGAGGTAAAGTCATTACATGACTGAAATTGTTATACTGAATTTTATGTAAGAAATAAAATTTACTAAACTAAAATAACATGTAATCTCTTTTAGCACAATTTGTATTTAATCATATCTAGAAAATATATAAAATTATTTGTATTATTTATGGCAGTGTAACTATCATCATTGCAAACCATTGCTTTTATAGTCTAAAAAGTCTTATAGGATATTCTTCATAAATCTTACAGTTTTTAAGATAAATATGCATTGATGTAAGAGTGTTAAGATATGTAGATAGCATTTGGTAAGGTAAATAAGAATATCCTATTAAATGATTCATCCCACAATAAGTCTGACACCAAACAACAAAATTTAGCAAATTTTGATAATAATGAGGAGGTATGAGGCACAATGGCAAAGTCAAAATGGAAAACAGGAAGTTGATAGTAAAACATTAAGAATTGAACTCCATTATGGTTTAATAATTCTATTTTGCATTTATATTCATAGTATTTAAAGTCAGAATCTCAAATGAAAATCTGCACCTTATTTCTTTATTGCAGAATTATTTATAATTTTCAAAATATGAAAGCAGTCCCAAGGACTGGGGAAATAAAAAAATTACACAAACACAGATGTGCATATAAGACTATCATTCAACAAAGACAAAAATACCAGTATTTGTAATAATGCAGATAAAACTTGAGGGAATTTTCCTAAGACAGAAGGACAAACACAACAGATTTCATCTATATGAGTTATCTAAAGCACTCAATTTCATGAATTTTAGATACTGAGGGTTTGAGCCAAGGAAATGGGGATTGTCTTGTACAATAAAGTCTTGGTTATTAAAGATGAACATGTCCTTGAGAGATGAAAAATCTAACAGCACTATAGTTAACAGTGAAAAATATGCATAATTTATGAAGATAGATTTCATGATTTTGTTCTTCACACACACATGAGCATACACACTCACAGAACACTTGGACAAATAAACATAAGAAAAACTGTAAGCTTCTGGGTTTATTTAGTTACTTTATTGTTGAGATATTGGTGGTGCCATGTTTTGTTGATATACATGGGAGACCTGCCCTTTCTTGAAGAGAAACAGAGGTGGAATAGATTGTGGGGGATAGACTAGGAGGAAAGAAGGCAGAGGAAACTGCTGCCTTAAATAAAAAAATTGATAGACAGACAGACAGATCGATAGATAGATGTTAACACATCCTTGACAATCCACTAAAAACATTGCAGCATATAATTTTTTACTAGATGACCTAAAATGGATGAGAATTATAGCTCAATATATCTCTGGGTAAATAACATTTTTTCTCAGGTTCTGTTGCAGTTTTTCAGGAATCTGATGAGTATATGAATAAAGACACAGTTTTCCATCATGTGAAATAGAGAAGACAGAGTTACACAAAAGGGCTTGTCATGCTATAGACCTTATGTGTGTTTCATTCTGGCATAGTTTCTCTTCATTTCTTACTTTTAATCTTTGATATATATAATATAATATATATATATATATATATATATATATATTCGGTGGGTGAATTTTATTATTCTTAGAATGGCTCACAAGATGTACCTCTGTTATTTAATAATGCATATGATGAGTAGAATTTTGGAAATAGAATCTTTTAAAAATAGTATGTAGTCAAACACTACAGCAGTTTAATGCATGATTTCTGATGGATGCAACAGTGAAATATTTTATTCAAACTTTAAAATGCTTAAGCTGAAAGTTTAATGAAGACATAGTTAGACTCATATTTCTTTCCGAGTTCTCTGACATTATAGCCCTTCTGCTTTCAGCATTAAATTCCAGCATTGCTGCCTGAATCTTGCTAAAATCACCTTCAATTGTTTGTCCTCTCCCTCCCCTTCAGATGAATGCAGGAACAGCAGCAGTTCTGAAAGCTCTCTGGAGATTTCTCATGAGAAGGATCTGGAGATGAAAAGGACTCCTGTTGTTCCATAATTCTTTTTTCCCCCTTTTAAAAAGAGTTTGGTAGCTGTTAAAGTAAAACTTCACTGCATTTCTATGGTAGACCAATGAATCTGATCATTTTCTCCTACCCCTTTGTGGCTCCATGCTCTCCAATGACATTACAGAAGGTGAGTTAAATTGTCTTTAAAGACATTTAACTTTAATCTATCAGGCTTCACTTGAAAGAAAAGGTATTATATTGGTGGAAAGAAAGTTCTAGGGAGAATACAAATACCAGATACCCTCGACAATTTTTAAATATAACTTCACAAATGAAGAAGGTTATCCAGACATTAGTGGATAATTAACTTAGAAGGTGCCACTTGCATGGAATAATCGTCTCCTTGCAAGCCACCTAAGTGCTATTCAGAGTATATGTTGCTAGCAGAATAGGGACAACAAACAGCTGAGGATTAATCACAGAAGAAAGCAATTTTCTTTAATAAAGGAGTTTAACAGAGAATCAGGTGACTTCCTCATGTTTATAATCTGCTAGTAAAAGCAAGCTTCTTTATGCTTGCTTCTGCTTATGTCTAAAATTACATTTAAAAAATTTAATGTATCCCATCTTTGTCCACATTTTAGAAGTAACATAATTGTAGTTTTCCATCCCAATTAGTAAAAATATCAATTTATCTTTACTAGAATTTTCTATATATGTGGACTTAGCTAAATAACCCAATCTCTTCCAGGATATCCCTGTATTTTAAATATTGATAACAATTTTTATCATTCTTTTGTTTTATAAAGTTTGGTTAGAAAGATTTTAGAAAACACCTCTCAGATATCTCTATGTTGATTCTCTTGCCCAGAAAATAAAATAGGTTAGTACATCAGATTTTACAAATATATTAAGAACATGTGTGATCTGTAGATTAAATTTACTTAGTACAGGTTGAAATAATTGATGAAAATATAATTGGAAAGCAACAAGTGTATATATATATATATATATATATATATATATATTATATATGTATATATGAGTAAGCCATAAGATCAACACACTAAAATTAAGCAAACCTTTAAAGATGATTTAAATCATAATCCACAACCTTTGGGAGTCATAATGGAAGTGCTAGACATTTATTGTCTAAGTTAGACTAAGGTTATTCTCTCGAACAATATACATTTTTGTTTGTGATGAGATTATATCATCTTGTTCATCATAGAGCAGTGACAAAAAATTTAGTACAACTGCATCAGTAGCTTTTGAGAACTGAAGTGACCCAAACTGGAGTTTAGATAAGTCTGCAAAGTGTTTTATTTTTGGAAGAGAATAACAAAGTAACAATAAGAATTTATGAACTTCACTTTTCTATAATTTTATCAAACACATTTAGAAAATGGCAAAGATAACTAAACAAGTCAATTGTTTTACCAGTCTGATGTTTCCAGTTTAAACAAGAAAAACTTATTTCATTCAGTAGCTGCCTAATTTATTCCTTCAAGAATCATTTTCTCTCAGGTAGTAGTTCTTAAATGTAAAACTAAATTTATGGTTTACACATAAATATACCAGTATGCTCCATTCGTGTGTGTTTGTGTGTGCGTGTGTGTGTGCGTGTGTGTGTGTGTGTGTGTGTGTGTGTGTGTGTGTGTGTGTGTGTTCAAATGGATGCTGGAGACATATCTCATTAGTAAGAACATTTTTACTATTACAATATCAAATGTTTGATTTCCTGAAACTACATTCTGAACATACAAAATTATCCATGTTTGTATGCATTTTTGTGTGTATGTTTATATGTGTGAGACAGAGAGTGATAGAGGGCGGGGCATGTAAGTGGATAATTCTCTGTTTTTTATCATTTAAAAATTCTCAAGACCTTCCTGTTACTAGATAGCATATAAAGACTGCTGCAAACCTAGAGACCATAATAGTAAGAACATATTAAACACTACCTACACAATTTTTCAAATTAATTTTTCCATAAAAGTTTTACTCGATTAAATACAATCAAAATTTTTGTGGTAAGAAGGCATTATTAAGAAACACCAGGGAATTGTCATCTGTAGACTTAACCTTTGTGTCAATGCCCCATAGCTATTTCTCTCCCCACTCTCTACTCTGAGCATGTTTCCATAATCATTTGTCTTCATCAAACGTATGATCACTGTCTGAACATTGGCTTCTGGTCTCAAAGAAAATTTTTTCCTCATTCATTCTTAGAAGTAGCTGAGCAACAATAGACCTTTGTTTCTGAATGCCTAATTAATCCCTGCATCCACATTTTTCATGTCTGAATGTACCTCCAGAAGTTTTCCATTTCCATCATTTATGAATAAAGACATGTGGTCATGGCCTCCATTCTCACCTGATTAAATCTCAAATAATAACAATTTCCATTAGAATTTCATTGAGATAAAGACAATAATGTAAATAAAAACACAACATATGATTGGCTCATGACACTCAGGGATTACACATGACACTTCAATAACTTCCTGAATAAGTTTTTTTCCTATCAATTTACTCAGTTCACAAATACACTTCCTGATGTTTTAGACAATAGCTTTTGGATGAATGTAATTATCTTTATTCTTACAGTTATCAAATGCCCAACTACTACTGAAAAATCTGAAATAGTAAGAATTAAATATATATATATATATATATATATATATATATCAATTTATCTACCTATACTCATGTGTGTTTGTGTGTATGTGCGTGTGTGTGTGTGTGTGTGTGTGTGTGTGTGTGTGTGTGTGTGTTTGTGTGTGTCTACTAAATAAATGTATATAGTGATGTATGAAGAGATGCTAGGTAAAGTTGGAAACAAAAAATGGAAGAATTAAAAGATGAAGAAAATAAGTAGGTGAGGAGAGCGTGTAATGAAGAAGGTGAAAACAAGAGTAATAGGACAACATGTAAAGAGGCTTTTTCAACATTCAACTAGTAAAGGTGTTCACGTTCATGTCTCTTCATAGACTTAACTTTGATGAACAAGTAGTTTTCATATTGACTACAAGTACTATATTTTGTAAAACTGTTCTTCACAGAAATGACAAGATTATAAACCTTATACAGGAAACCTTGAACAAAGAATAGAATTAGTCACCACAACCTTCCAGTTACTGTTTACTATAGGATGTTTCTATTTGTTTTACTAGAGGATCCTACTACAAATTTCTTATATCTAGAAATTAGAAATTTTTGCCAGCCAATATTACTAAAAACCCAAAAGTGAGATCTTCATTCACCTGCAGAATGGCCTGCCAGTACATTGACAAAGGGCTGATAATGAGCCGCAATACTTAAAATGATGAGACATTTTATCACATTGAGGGAAATCCTTCATGAAAAACCAGCAGATTAGAATTATTTAAACCACCTACCGCAAAACTGACAGTCAAAAATGCTTAACTAACTGAAAATTCAATACTTCCTCCAGTTCTAACAAGAGCTATTAATGGTACTCTGGACTACAGAATATGATCGTGAGAAATATCATCTCATTGAGGATTATAGTAACAGTGAGTTAAATAATTAGCAGAAGGTAACATTGAAGACATCCTTCTATATTTTTTCTTTCATTTCTTTTTTAATACAAGTACTGGTTTTATTATAACTTTTTTCAACATAATGTGACATGATAAAGTTCCAGACTTTAGTTTCTTGCTTTGTAAAACTGCCTAGATGACACCCTCATTTACAAATAAATAAATGACTAGAATCATTTTATAAATGTCACGACATTAAAAACACATCTACATAGTGTCTAGATTTATATTAGAATTCCCCAACAAATGCAAATATTGGCTATAGTATTGGTAGTATTGTCAATATTGTGTTGTGACTTTATGTGCTTTTGATTAGAAAAACTTCATCAACATCACTGCTAGATGAATTCCTAAATGAAAACTAATGAAAAGTCACCACAAGAACAAAAAGGACATGAAAGTTGACATAAATGTTCTTTTTTTAGTGCCTACCCAGGATGCACATGACCAGGTCAGACTGGGTTTTTGCTCAGATGTTTTTCTCACAACCTCTTCTTGCACCTGGTTTGAAGTAATTTTTAGGAATATTACACAGTACTAAATTACAGACCTTTAATTTTGTACTGGAAAAAGAATCCCCAAAGTTGTTTTGTTCAGAACTTGGAGTACAATTATCAGTGGCAATTTCTTTCAGATTTTATTCTAAGAGTCTTCTTGTGAGAATGAAATCACATTTCAATCAGAAATATAATTTGATATCATTTGTACAAAAAGCAATAAGGCAAACACATTTGCTTTTATTTTTAATTCTCAGAGGGTGAAAAGAAAGAAAAAGAAAAAAATTTAAAGGAGTGGAAGTTATAAAAGTTCTTCAAGATTATTTCACATAGCGAAGAAATTTCAGAAACTATTTTACACAAACTGACAAATAGGATTAATTCTAGAATAGTTAAATGAGCAGTCTACTGAGGTTAATCAAATACACTCTTCCAATATTATGTTTGTTAAAACATTGTGGATATTGCTCAGAATTCATGTTACAATGTGATTTTCATCAAAGATATCTTAACTATATGAAGACCTTAGAACTTGTATCCATTTTAATTATAGAATTTTATTTATACTCTACTTGCAATAGAGAGATATGTAGGTAGGTATGTAGATGTAGATAGATAAAAATATCGAGACAGGCAGAGTGTTAGACAGATGAAGAGAGAGACAGATGATAGATAGACAGACAGATAGATAGATATATAGATAGGTAGATAGATAGATGATAGATAGATAGATAGATAGATAGATAGATAGATAGATAGATAGATAGATTGTTCCACAGGCTGATAGATTGATGGATGAAATTTATTTAGACAATATTATTGAGTTTTCTATTAAATGCATCATTTTATACATATTTAATTTTCTTTCTGAAACAGATTCTTGTTTCTTAGAATGTATCAAGTGTTGATAAGAGCCTTCTACATTTTATTCACGTTGACTAATACTCAGCTGACATGGGTGATTAGTTCAACTGAGGGACATGCATAACAATGTGCTGTGAAACTAGAAAAGGAGAATAAAATGTGTATTTCTAAAAAATAAATTACTCAGTTATGTATTATTTATGTCATAAAATTTAAATAATGTAAAATACATGAGGAAAAATTTACTATTTTGGAGCAAAAATAACTGAACAGTCTCTCAGGACCATTATTAATATTTCAATATCAGTCTTATTCTGCTGTATAATTGATTTTTGGAAGATATTTTGCATATATTTTCTGAAATCTAATGACTGACAACAAACAACATCAAAGTCTGTTTAAGTTTTATGAGATAAACTTTGTTTGAAGACAATCGGAGAGTTCAGTGAATATTAGCAATAGCTTTAGGTCACCCCTCTTAGGGTGATCACTTCCAGAGATTATATCCTCCAATGGTTGCACCAAAATGTGTGAATAGATAGAAAAATCATCAGATTGTTTCTGTGTAAGGCCCCTGGCTTTCTGGAGGCAGCAGAGTTGATTAATTTCAATTACTTTTTCATGAAGCTGATGGGTTCATTATTTTAGAGGAAAGATGAAATAGCTTCCAAATGACACAGCTGTGATGAACATTCTGGGGCACTGAATTTCTGAGCAAACCAAAGAGACATTATTTTTTCAATCCACAAACAGAGTATTTTGATCTCCTTTGAAAGAATAGTAAATGGGCTCCAACTATTCATAAATTTAAGGTAAAAAATTATGTGAAATTGTTGTTTCTTTGATGTCTTTCTGACTCCATTTGCCATTTGTATATAGAAAGAATTTTCTGTGAGTTAATTTTGTATGCATCTATTTCTCTGAAAGCGACTATCGGGTCTAAGAGTTTTCTTGTAGTATTATTAGAGTTACTTATGTGAGTTAGGTTCATAGATGATGCAAATTAAGTTGTATCAATGTTTCTTTTATGAAACTGGTGTCCTTGATTTGGTGCACAGATGTTAAAAATTGCAGCATTCTCTGTGTAGATGTTTATATTGTTGATTATGTTGTGCCCTTCCTTATTTCTTTTAATTAATTTTGGTGTGAAGTCTATTTTGTAACATATTTAAATGACTACATTTATTTTGTCCTTATTATGTCTATTTGCTTGGAATATCCTTTTTAAATCCTTTACCCCTGAGATGTCTCTCCTTGATGTTAAAGTATGTTTGTAGTTGTAGCAGAAGGATAGAGCTTGTTTTCACATCAATTCTGACAATCTGTCACTTTTGTTGGTTAACTAAGACCATTAATACTGAGAATTATCAGTTATCATTGTTCATTGATTTCTGCTATTTTGTTATTGTGTGTGGGATTTTTTGTTATTTGTTTGTTTGTATTTGGTATATACTCAAAGGACTCTACAATCTACTTGTTTAACCTTTTTAATGCCTCTATATTCATAAAAATCAGAAGTAGGAAACAACTGGCTTTACAAATTTTACTTTTTCTTTTTTTATATTTTCTTTTCACTTGTTTTTCTTTCTATGGTGTATGTCCTTGACACATATAACCTTGATTCTGGATTTGTGTCTTTGTGGGATTTCTACATGTTCAAATGCGGGATTTCTGTACCTATACCTGTTTCTTGTGCATTTTCTGGGACATTCTCATTCTTCTCTGGGATATTTTCATTCTGTTTGTTTGTTTTGTGTTATTTTGATATTTTGCCTTAGGTATTTTATTATATTTTCATTTAATATAATTATATAATTTGATTATCACCCATCAAGAACATGTTCATTATTTAATGATAGAAAGGGATAGACCTAACGAAAAAAAAAAAATCCGGGCATTGGTGATACATGTCTTTAATCCCAGCACTGGAGAAGCAGAGGCAGGTGGAGCTCTATGAGTTCGACACCAGGCTGGTATACAAGAACTAGTTCCAGGACAACCTCCAAAGCCACAAAGACACCCTGTCTCTACACCCCCAAAAAAAAGAAAGGGATTGGCTTGTATGGGAGTTGAGGAGGGGGGGAACTGGGAGAAACAGGTGAAGGGAAAACTGTAATAAAGACATATTATATGAAAAAACCTATTTTCAATAAAAGAAATAGGACACACACACACACATATATATGAGCTTAATAAAATTATATATTAATAAAAATAAATATCTGAGTATTAATTTATTGAATTTATTTTATTGACTACATGCCCAATACATATCAATGTAGAAAATTTAATAGATATGAAAGGAAAGAATTATAAACATATTTACACTTACAAGTAGGTAATAATATGTTAACAAGGTCATATTGAGTACTCATTATGTGTGTGTAGATTACCTTTGAAACCTTGAACATAATCATAAAATACATATTTCTTTTTTTTTCTTTTTTTTTCTTTTTTTTGGTTTTTCGAGACAGGGTTTCTCTGTGGTTTTAGAGGCTGTTCTGGAACTAGCTTTTGTAGACCTGGATGGTCTCGAACACACAGAGATCTACCTGCCTCTGCCTCCCGAGTGCTGGGATTAAAAGTGTACGCCACCAATGCCCAGCATAAAATATATATTTCTAATAATGCTATTTTGACATTTTATACACTTCTGAAAATCTTAAACAGCATACTGAAGTCACAATAATTACCATATTCCATAGTGTTTACATATATTTATTTGAAATTGAGTGTGGAAAATTTTATCCTGGAGGACACACACCATTTTGATTTCTTTGTTATCCTTTTTCTTACATCATATAATAAATATTGTCTTTTCATTGTTGTGACAACATTGGAATAACTTATATATTTACTCTAAAAAGATGGTAAGTGGTATCTAAAACAAAACTTGCATATGAATGATACAATACTTTGAAAAGCACAATTTATTTTATTGGCATAATGAGTAAATACAACAAAGTATTTTTAATGCCTAAATTATTTTCAATTGTAAAGTTTTACACCACAAATCCAATTCTGCAATTCAAAGAAAAAAATCACATCTCTCTAAAGCAAGAGTTTTCTTTTCTAAAACTTTGAGTGCATCTGGCATCAGTCAGTCAGATTGCTCTGTCCTATCTAGTACATGAAATTTTGTCTGGAGATAATTATGTATGCTGGGAATTTCTCAGTGTAGTTGATAAACTGTCCAAATTCCATGAAGTGATGACTTTAGTATACTTGAGGGTGTGCTTTAGTATACAAAGATCCTTACAATCATTTATCTGTTCTTGAATAACATTTGTTCATAGATGATAATATCTCTGAATCTAGCACCTTTTTTTTTTTTTTTTTACTATTTCCAGGGTTATTTTTAAATTTGGATCTTAGCTAAGTATTAAATATTTAATGATAATATATTCTAGGCAAAACCATCTATTTTCTTTCTTCTTTTTTTTTTTTCTTTTGGTTTTTCAAGACAGGGTTTCCCTGTGGCTTTGGAGCTTTGGAGGCTGTCCTGGAACTAGCTCTTGTAGACCAGGCTAATCTCAAACTCACAGAGATCCTCTGCCTCTGACTCCTGAGTGCTGGGATTAAATATATGTGCCACCAACGCCCAGCCAAAACCATCTATATTCTGTTAAGTGCTGATAATTCAAGAATAGACAGCAATCACATATAAATTTGTTCTCATTTCAGATATAAATTAATAAATCTGTTTGATTGCTGAAGAAGGAGCTGCAACTTCTAAAATATATTTGATTATAAATGTTGCTGGATTAATCCAACTTATTTATCTTGAAAATGCTTTGATTTAAATTTCAGTATAAGGACAGGTTACTTTGCAAAAGAATTTCTGATTTTTTTTTACCACAGAAAATGAAAGGCTGTGAATTAATTTCAGACTAATATTGGTTGATGAAGCAAGACCCCCTGAAGCACTGAAAACAGCTGAGACAATACTACATTGCAGATTACTACAACAAGGACTTGGCCAGTTTTCTGTGTTTTCTGATGATCCCCATGGTTTACAGTGCCCCTCGCACAGCAGGACGCAACTTGGAGAGAACAATGCCCACATTCCCAAATATTGTTTATAAATGATTTTTTTAAAATGGGGCTGGTTATAAATTGCTAAGGATCACAACTAATTTTTTCTAAAGAAAAAAAAAGAGGGGGTGATATGATAAAGACATAAATACATTGATAGGGATTTTGCCCTATCAATACAAATTTAAGATCAATTTTGTTATATGTAAAATTCTCCTCTTGTTTAGTTATTGTGTTTAAATAAATCTTTTAAAAACATAATTCATAATTAAACACATATTGTATATAGTCACCTATAATTGCCAAAACTTATAGTTAGTTAGTTAGTCTAGGTTTTCTAGATACACAGAGATGTATTTGAGATGGATAGATATTTTTCAAACCTTTCAAAGACCTGGAGAATATGGTATTTGAAGTGGTTTAAGGTTTTTCATGGCAGTGAGACACAACTGCTCCTGGCAACACCAATTACTTCAGAGAGGAAGATGGGCATTGAAGAAACTTATTATGGAGTTTGCCTTTGATGTGACAAAACTAGCCATTTGTGTAAGAAACTGCTCTTGCCTAGACTATTTGACTGTTGCTGTATAACCTGGGAATGGAGGATGCACAGGAAATTGACTGCTGAACTTGAAAAACAATATGGACTTTCCCAAGTTTTCCCTGCTTTATGGAAGAGTCTGACAGACATTCTGCAGGACACAGAGAAAAATCACTGACAAATTGCCAATGCAGGTGAATAGTTTAAAATTTCTTGCTTCACTGAGAAGTCTGCCAGACACTCTGTGGCCTATGGGCTGAAGGTGGATGCCCCAACATTACAGAAAAATTTGTGTGACTATCTACACAGTCAGATGTCTTTGTAAGTTCTAGAGTTTATATATTTTTCTTCTGTGGTCTTTGATGGAGTTGAAGACATCTACTTCTATTCCAATAAAATACTACTTATAAATATTATATTGAGGAAACTTATAGTAAATGGTTTATTCAATAGTCTCTAGGCTCTGTATGCATCTGAAAGTAGAATATTATAGTATCTCACTATATGTATACCAAAATCATATTGAAAGGGGGAAAGGTTATGACAATCTAATCAAATAAGGGATGAGACAGAATTGTCTAATATTCCCTCTGCTTACTATGTTGTTCTCGATATACTAGCTGGAGTAATAAGGTAAAAAAAGAAAATGAAATAGATTCAAATAGCTAATTAAGAAGTTATATTTTTCCTTTTTCCAAATAAATGCTACTGGGCATGAGAAAACTGCAAAAATTCTAGATGAAAACTTCTAAAAGTGATAAGCAAAATCACTAATGTAACAAAATACAGAACCAACCTGCACAAATATTGTTTCCATATACCAACAACACAGTAAGAGAAATAGATTGTGGACACATATTTATTCAAAATATAGCAAATCAAATTAAATAAATATAAATAAACACAAATAAAGTGAATGGCATATACAATGAAATGATGAAACCTCCAAGGAAAGAGATAGAGAATTATCCTAGAAAATTGAAAGAAATTTCACATTTATATATTGGTAGAATTAATATGAAAACAACCATTTTCCAAAAGCTATTACAAGTTCAATGCAATTCCAGACTAAATACACATCTCATTCTTCACTGAAATGTAAAATAATGTCATTAAATTCATAATGAACCACAAAGGACCTGGATAGAAAGAAATCCTGAAATGAAAGAAAATGCTGGAGAGATTAAAGTACCAGACATTTATGAACCAAAAATACAAACAACAGAAAACAAAGATTCTTCAAAAAGGCTGCAGAAAAACTGGTTGTCTTTATGCAGAAGAATGAAACTTGAGTCATATCTACATCATTGTACAATGGTGACCTCCAGACAATTTAGGCTGATGCAATAGTGGCACAAAATTAATAGGAGCAAATACTCAATATCTGTCTAGGTTAAGGCAAGTTCCATGAGAAGGAACCCATATCTGACTCTCTTTGTGTGACCAAGAATGTGAGACTACATAGACCTGGATTGTAGGGAACACCAAATACTTCATGGAAACTAACCTACCACCCAGGCCTATTTCAGACATAGATCATGGAGAAGAACATAAAACTACTAGTTTGCTAAACCACATGATCCCTTACTACAGTCTAAATATTTGGTTCTTAGATCTACAGATAAGTGTTGTTTTTACCCTCATCAAAAACAATTCTCTTTGCATCAAAAATCAAAATACAAAAAATACAATGATCAAAGCATAGAAATGTGTACACCAGTTCAAATGGATACAACTATAAATAAGTGCTGCATATAATGCTGAGAGAATATTATCGACATGTAGGTAGAAGAATTGCAAGAGAAGTCACCTTAAACACACCGACCCAGGAAAGAGGTTAGTGAGCCTCTGCCCTTACCCAACTCCCGCCCAAACCATCACTCACACCGACCACCACCCCCCACCCTTGTCTGCACCTGCCGGTTTGGGTTAGACAAGCCCAGGCAGGGAGGAGCTCCCTACTCCCTGAATCTGGCAGCACCACACTCTTCCATCCCTTTCTGCTGACCAACCCAGGAATGAGGTGAGTGAGCCTCTGCACTTACCCAACCCCCATCCAAACCATCATTCACCCCAACCTCCCCAGGCCTGCTTGCTGTAGACACTCACAGACAAGGAGGAACTCCCTGAATCTGGAAAAACCCCACTCTTCCATCTCTTTCCACCAAATGATCCACAATGAGTGAGGAGACTACAAGTAGAGGCAAGACCATCCAGAGTTGTGGACATTGAATTGCTGGCCCCCACACACCATTGGGTCACAAGAAGAGAGAGAGAGACCCCACCTGCACCCACTAGAAGAAGATATGGGAAGAAGACAGAATAAGATTTCACTCAACAAGAGAAAGACCAATATGACACTGCCAGAATCTAGGGACTCCACTCCAGCAAGATCTGAAAATCCCAACAGAGAGCATGAAGATGAGATGGACCTAAAACATTATCTCAGCAAGATGATAGAGACTTTTAAAGAGGAAACAAGAAAATCCTTTAAAAAAATAGAAGAAAAAGCAAACAAAAAATTACATGAAATAGAGGAAAAGACAAACCAAAAAATTCAAGAAATAAACAAATCGCTTAAAGAATCTAAAGAAACCCAAGATAAAACATCTAAACAAGTGAAGGAAGTTCTTGAAACAGTTCAAAGCATGAAGCTGAAACAGACACAATAAAGAAAACACAGAATGAGGCGATGCTGGAAATGGAAAGCCTGGATAAATGATCAGGAACTAAAGATGTGAGTATAACCAATAGAATTCAAGAGATGGAAGAGAGAATCTCAGCTATTGAAGACTCACTAGAGGATATACATTCATCAACCAAAGAAAACCTCAAGTCCAACAAATCCCAAACACAAAATATCCAGGAAATATGGGACACCATGAAAAGACCAAACCTAGGAATAATAGGGTAGAAGAAGGTGAAGAAACACTGCTCAAAGGTAGAGAAAACATATTCAACAAAATCATAGAAGAAAACTTTCCCAGCCTATGGAAGGATATGCCTATGAAAGTACAAGAAGCTTACAGGACACCAAACAGACTGGACCACAAAAAGAAGTCCCCCCGACACATAATAATCAAAACACCAAATCTACAGAATAAAGAGAAAACATTAAGAACAACAAAGGAAAAAGGCCAAGTAACATGTAAAGACAAACCAATCAGAATCACACCCAACTTCACAATGGAAACTCGGAAAGCCAGAAGGTCTTGGATAGATATCCTACAAGCACTAAGGGAGCATGGATGTCAACCCAGACTACTGTACCCAGCAAAACTTTCAATCACAATAGATGAAGAAAACAAGATATTCCATTATAAAAACAATACATATCCACAAATCCAGCACTACAGAAGGTTCTGGAAGGAAAATTCCAACCCAATGAACATAACTACATTCACAAAAACACAGGTAATAGATAATCTAATTTTACCAAACACAAAAAGAAACAGGAAGGTGAAATCCACACACAATGACACCACTAACAATAAATCCAAAACAAACAAGAACCAATGAAAAATGGACATTAATATCCCTAAATGTCAATGGTCTTAACATACCGATAAAAAGATAAAGGCTAACAGAATGGATATGAAGACAGAATCCATCCTTCTGCTGTTTACAAGAAACACACCTCAAATTCAAAGACAGGCAATACCACAGAGTAAAAGGATGGGAAAAGATTTTCTAATTAAATGGGCTCAAGAAACAAGCTGGTGTAGCAATTCTAATATCTAACAAATTAGACTTCAAACTAAAAGCAATCAAAAGAGATGAAGAAGGGCATTTCATACTCATCACAGGAAAAATCCATCAAGATGAAGTCTCAATCCTGAACATCTATGCTCCAAATACGAAGGCACCCACATTTGTAAAAGAAATATTACTAAAGCTCAAACCATACATAAAACCACACACACTAATAGTAGGAGACTTCAACACCCCCTTACACCACTAGACAGGACCACCAGACAGAAACTTAACAAAGAAACAAGGATCTGAAAGAAGTTATGACCCAACTGGGCTTAACAGATATCTATAGAAGATTCCATCCAAACACAAAAGAATATACCTTCTTCTCAGCACCACATGGAACCATCTCAAAAATTGACCACATAGTTGGCAGCAAAGCAAACCTCCACAGTTACAAAAGAATTAAAATGACCTCCTGTATCTTATCAGATCACCATGCATTAAAGCTAGAATTCAACATCAATAAAAATTGCAGAAAGCCTACATACTCATGGAAAATTAATAACACCCAATTTTACCATTCCTGGGTTGAGGAAGAAATAAAAAAAGAAATTAAACACTTCCTATAATTTAATGAGAATGGAGACACAACATACCCAAACTTATGGGACACTTTGAAAGCAGTGCTAAGAGGGAAGTTCATAGCACTAAGTGCCCACATAAAGAAACTGGAGGAAAGTCACATTAGAGAATTGACAGAACAAATGAAAGCTCTAGAGCAAAAAGAAGCAAACAAACCAAGGAAGAGTAGACACCAGGAAATAATCAACCTGAGAGCTGAAATCAACAAAGTAGAAACTAGGAAAACATTACAAAGAATCAATGAAACAAAGTGATGGTTCTTTGAGAAGATCAATAAGATAGACAGACCTCTAGCCAAACTAACCAAAAGGCAGAAAGAGAGCATGCTAATTAACAAAATCAGAAATGAAAAGGGGGGTATAACAATGGACACTGAGGAAATGCAGAGAATCTTCAGGTAATACTTTGAAAACCTGTACTCAAAATAGGAAAATCTAAAGGAAATGGACAGTTTTCCAGATAAATATCACTTACCAAAATTAAATTAAGATCAGATAAACAGTTTAAATTGACCTATAATCCCCAAGGAAATAGAAGCAGTCATCAAATGCCTCCCAACCAAAAGAAGCCCAGGACCAGATGGCTTCACTGCAGAATTCTACCAGAAATTCAAACAAGAGCTAATTAAAGTACTCCTCAAAACGTTCCCCAAATAGAAGCAGATGGGATATTGCCAAACTCTTTCTATGTGTCTACAATCACTTTGATACCCAAGCCACAGAAAGATATGACTAAGAAAGAGAACTACAGACCGATATCCCTCATGAACATCCTTACTAAAATACTCAATAAAATATTGGTGAAACGAATCCTAGAACATATTAGAAAAATCATCCACCACGATCAAGTAGGCTTCATCCCAGGGATGCAAGGATGGTTCAACATACGAAAATCCATCAATGTAATCCACCATATAAACAAACTGAAAAAGAAAAACCACATGATCATCTCACTAGATGCTGAAAAAGGCTTTGACAAAATCCAACATTCCTTCATGATAAAGATCTAGGAGAGAACAGGAATAACAGGAACATATATAAACATGATGAATGCAGTATACACCAAACCAATAGCCAACATCAAACTAAATGGAGAGAAACTTAAAGCGTTTCCTCTAAAATCAGGAACAAGACAAGGCTGTCCACTCTCTCCATATATCTTGTATATTGTACTTGAAGTTCTGGCTAGAGCACTAAGACAAGAAAAGGGGATCAAAGGGATACAAATTGGAAAGGAAGAAGTCAAATTTTCACTATTTGCACTAATGATAGTCCACATTAGTGACCGAAAAACTCTACCAGGGAACTCCTACAGCTGATAAACAGTTTCAGTAAGGTAGCAGTATACTAAATTTACTCAAAAAAATCAGTAGCCCTACTATATACAGATGATAAATCCAATGAGAAAGAAATCAGTGAAACATCACCTTTCACAATATCCACAAGCAACATAAAATATCTTGGGGTAACACTAACCAAAAAAGTGAAAGATCTGTACAATAAGAACTTTGAGACTTTAAAGAAAGAAATTAAAGAAGATACCAGAAAATGGAAAGATCTCCCATGCTCTTGGATAGGTAGAATTAACATAGTAAAAATGGCAATCCTGCCAAAAGCAATCTACAGATTCAATGCAATCCCCATCAAAATCCCAACACAGTTTTTCACAGACATTGAAAGAAAAATACTCAACTTTATATGGAAAAATAAAAAACCCAGGATAGCCAAAGCAACTCTTTACAATAAAGGATCTTCTGGAGGCATCACCATCCCCGACTTCAAGCTCTACTATAGAGCCATAGTTCTGAAAACCGCTTGGTATTGGCACAAAAATAGACAGATAGACCAAAGGAATCGAATTGAAAACCCTGATATTAACCCACACACCTATGAACAGCTTATTTTTGAAAAAGGTGCTAAATCTATACAATGGAAAAAAGATAGCATCTTCAACAAATGGTCCTGGTACAATTGGATTGGACATGCAGAAAATTGCAAATAGATCCATACCTGTCACCAAGCACAGAACTTAAGTACAAATGGATCAAAGATCTCACCATAAATCCAGCCACACTCAGTCTTCTCGAAGAGAAACTGGGAATTACCCTTGAAAAAATTGGCACAGGAGAAGGAGAAGGCTTCTATCTATTTAGTTGATGAGAGGGAGACCATTACGCCAGTAGCACAGACATTGAGGTCTGCAATTAATAAATGGGACCTCCTGAAACTGAGAAGCTTTTGCAAGGCAAAGGAAACAGTCAGTAGGAAAAAACGACCACCCACAGAAAGGGAAAAGATCTTCACCGATCCCACATCTGACAGAGGACTGATTTCCAAAACATATAAGGAGCTTAAGAAGCTAGCCACCAAAACACCAAACAATGAAATTAAAAAGTGGGGTGCACAACTAAATAGAGAATTCTCAACAGAGGAATCTGAAATGCCTGAAAGACACTTATGAAAGTGGTCAAAATCCTTGCCCATCACAGAAATGCAACTCAAAACAACTCTGAGTTACCATCTCAGACCTTTCAGAATGGCTAAAATAAAAAATACCAATGACAATCTATGCTGGAGAGGATGTGGAGAAAAAGGAACACTCCTCCATTGCTGGTGGGAGTGCGAACTTGTAAGACCACTCTGGAAATCATTATGGTGGTTGCTCAGAAAACTGGGAATCAGTATACCTCAAGATCCAGCCATTCCTCTCTTGGGTATATACCCACATAGTGCATGTTCATACAACAAGGACATATGTTCAACCATGTTCATAGCGGCATTGTTTATAATAGCCAGAACCTGGAAGCAACCTAGATGCCCCTCAACTGAAGAATGGAAAGAGAAAATGTGGTACATTTATACAATGGAGTACTACTCAGCAGAAAAAAGCAATGGAATCTTGAAATTCACAGGCAAATGGATGGAACTGGAAAAAAACCATACTGAGTGAGGTAACCCAGTCACAAAAAGATAAACATGGTGTGTACTCACTCATATATGAATTTTAGAAATAGAGCAAAGGATTACCAGCCTATAATCCTCTTCACCAAAGAAACTAGGAAATATGAAGGACTCTAAGGGATAAATGGACCCCAGGTATGGTAAGTGGCATGAACACCTGAACTAATTGGGAGCATGAGGGTAGGGGGGAGGGAGCTGCTGCAATAAGAGCAAGAGAAGGGGAGTAGAGGAGAGGAAATGGAGGAGCAGAAATATTGAGTTGGGGAAGAATAGAGGAGAGAGAGCAGGATGAGAGATACCATATTAGAGGGAGCCACTATAGGTCCGAGAAGAGATCTGGAACCAGGAAGATCTCCAGAGACCCACAAAGATGACATGATCTGACAATCCAGGCAATGGTGGAGAGGATAACCTAAAAGCCCTTCCCCTAAAATGAGATTGATGACTTCTCTTTATGCCATCCTAGAGCCCTCATTCAGTGGCTGATGGAAGCAGAGACAGACATCCACAGATATACACTGAGCTGAAATCGGGAATTTAGTTGATGAGAGGGAGGAATGAAGAGCAAAGAGGTCTGTACCAGGTTGAAGAAACCACAGGAACAGTTGGCCTGAACAAGGGAGAGCACATCTACCCCAGATGCTGTCGGGGAGGCCATTACAAGATTGATCCAGACCCCTGAACATGGATGTCAATAAGGAGGCCTCTGCACTCCAGGGAGCCTCTGGTGGTAGATTAGTATTTTTCCCTGGTGCAAGAAGGGACTTTGAGAGCCCATCCCACATGAAGGGTTACACTCTGGCCCTGGACACATGGGGAAGGGCCCAGGACCTGCACAGGAAGATTTGGTAGACTTTACAGAGCCCCTGTTGAGGGCCCTACCTTGCCTGGGGAGTTGTGGGTGGATGGGGTGGGGGCTAGGTTGGGGTGGTGTAGGTGGGATGGGGATGAGGGGAGGGAGAGGGATAAGGGACTTATATGTGAAACAAGCTTGTTCCTTAACTAGAACTAATAAATAAATTTAAAAAAAAAGATTTACGATTGCAAGATTCCACTTTGTTTTTGTTGAGTAGTACTCCATTGTGTAAATACTTCTCATTTTCTATATCCATTCTTCATTTGAAGGGCATCCATATTGCTTCCAGGTTCTGGCTATTACAAATAATGCTGCTAAGAACATAGTTGAACAGATGTTCTTGTATGAATGTGCTTCTTTTCAGTATAGGCCTAAGAGTGGAATTGCTGGATCTTGTGGTACACTGGTTCATATTTTACTGAGGAATCCACATAGTGATTTCCAAAGTAGCTGTATGAGTTGGCATTCCCACCAGCAGTGGAGGAGTGTTCATCCCCCTTTCTCCACATCCTCTCCAGCATAAACTGATATTTGTGTTTTTGATTTTAGCTATTCTGACAGGAGCAAGATGGTATCTCAGATTTGATTGATTTGCATTTTCCTGATGGCTAAGGATGTTGAACACTTTCCTAAGTGTCTTTCAGCCATTTTAGATTCACCTATTGAGAATTCTGTATTTAGTTCTGTATCCCACTTTTTCATTGTATTATTTGGTGTTTTGGAAACTGGCTTCTTGTTTTCTTTATAAATTTTGGAGATCAGGCCTCTGTCAGATGTGGGGTTGGAGAATACCTTTTCCCATTCTGTGGACTACCATTTTTGTCTTGTTGACTGTGCCCTTTGACGGTGTCCTTTGTTCTTTGTTCTTCCTGTCTATTTTTGTTTAAATACCAAGCTGACACTGAGCAGCTTCTGTGAAGCAAAGGAACATTCTTCCACTGATGGTTGGAGTGCCAACTAATACAGCCACTTAGGAAATCAGTATGTGGATTCCTCAGGAAAATGGGAGTCTATCTACCACAAGTCCAGAAATTCCACTCTTAGGTATATCCAAAAGAAGCACATCTGTAGTACAAAGACATCTGATCAACTATGTTCATATCAGTATTATTTGCAATAGCCAGAACCTGGAAGTAATGTAGATACCATTCAGCTGAAGAATGGTAGAGAAAATGTGGTATATTTAAACAATGGACTATTACTCATTGGAAAAACAATAGAATATTGAAATTCACAGGCAAATAGATGGAACTAGAAGAAACCATTCTGAGTGAGATAACCCAGTCACCAAAAGACAAACATGTTATTTACTCACTCATATATGGATTTTAGACATAGAGCAAAGGATTACCACCCTACAATCCAAACCACCAGAGAAGATAGTAAACAAGAAGGACCCTAAGAGAGACATGCATGGCCCCCCAGAGAACGGGAAAGGGCCAAGATCTCCTGAGCAAATTGGGACATGAGGGAAGGGAAGAGGGAATTAGGAAATGAGAAAGGGAGAAGAGGATGGGTGAGGAGGACATGCAGGGACAGGAAGGTTGTCTCCATGGAAGAATAGAGGAGAGCAAGACAAATGATACCATAATAGAGGGAGTCATTATAGGTTTAAAGAGAAATCAGTGACTAGAGAAATGTCCATAGATCTACAAGGATTGCACCAACTAAACATCTAAGCAAGAGTGGAGAGGCTAACTTAAATGCCCTCCCCTGATAATGAGAGAGTGACTACCTTATATGCCATCCTAGAGCCTTTATCCAACATCTGATGGAAGTAAAAGCAGACACCCTTAGATAAACACTGAACTGAACTGCAACCCAGTTGCAGAGAGGGAGGAGTGATGAGCAAAGGGGTCAAGACCAGGCTATTGAAAGCCACAGAAACAATTGAGCTGAACAAGGGGGAGCTCATGGTCCTCATACTGATAGCTGAGAAACCAGCATAGGACTGATCTGGACTACATGAATGTGGGTTTCAGTGAGGAGGCCTTGGCAATATATGGGGCCTCTTGTAGTGGACCATTACTTATCCCTATCATAGGAATGGACTTTGGGATCCCATTCCCCATAGGATAGATAAAATGGGGAAGGCCTAGGGCCTTGCCCAAAGGATATGGCAGACACTGAAGATCCCTAATTGAAAGCCTCATCCTCTCTGGGGACCAGGAAGGTTATGCCATAGGTAGGGTGTCAGTGGAGGGCAGGGGAGGAAGGGAGGGAGAGGGAATTGTGATTGACGTGTAAAACAATCTTGTTTTTAATTTAAATGAAAAAGTGGAGAAAAACAAGGTTTAAGATTGCTGTTATTTGTTTAAAATGCCTTTAAGACAATATTGTAACAACTGATCTTTCTTTTAAAACATAGATCATGGTATATCTGTAATCTTAATTATGTTTTTTCATATCCTTGATTTGGAATGTAATGTACATGCATGTATATGTAGAATGGTGATAATTTTCTGAAAACAGCAAATCGCCAAAAATTATCTTTTATTAAGAATATAGGCTATAAAGATTGGAAACATAATATAGCTCATTTTTGATAAATGTTATGTTTGTAGTATTTAGCAATCCTCTTAAGACACAGAGGCCAATGACTTAGTCCCCTGTGAAATTCTGCTTTTCACTCTTTAGTGGGTCTCTGATACATCTTGGTAGCCTTCTTATAGAAATCTCTAATATGTTTCATCTACAGAGCTCTCCTTCAGTACTTCCGTCATTTGCTGTCAAACAGAAACATTATGGAACACCAAGTTATTTGAGATAGCAAAGTCAATGACAAAAGTTAACAAGCCTAATTCATTGTATTTTCCTATTCACAATACAAAAAAAAATGGCGTAACTTTCTTTTGTCTGTTAGACTGCTTCTGGATGATTTCTAGCATGTGCTTTCTACTTTTCTCAGTTAAATTGCAGTTTCATATTTATAACAACAAACCAAATCATCAACTTCTTTTTAGAAAGGCCATGGACTAGAGTCTGTTAATATTAACACACACACACACACACACACACACACACACACACACACACACACACACACACACAAAACTCAGGGAAAACCTTAAAATAACCATCATTCATTTATCTTTCCATTACAGTTGCAGCTAATATGACTAGTTGCTATTACTTAAACTCTAATTACCAGTATCATAGCAAGAAACTTTTGTTGAACATTTTAGAATAGTATTTTATCCAACAATGATTGACTCAAATTATTAAAAGTTAATCTAAGACTCTTGGTTTTATTGACTTACCTTCAATCCAAATATGAACATAATTACCAGAAGACACCAGGAGCTGAAGGTTCACTCAAATTTCTTAAGTAATTTATGGCTCTCATGAAAAACCTATAGCAGAAATCCACCCCTGTCCATAATTATGGTCTCATGAAGTGTGATGCAAAAGAATAAATGACTAATTTTGTTCCCCTTTATATTTCTCTCACGACTAATACTGAAAAGTTTCTTGGCTAAATCTTTTCCCTAATGATTATTAAAAGTGTCAATAATTCTCCTCAACAGTCCCGTTAAGGAACAGTTGCATAGCTGTACAGAATGTATAAATTTAGAGTAACAATGTTGTTACAGAAACTAGGAACAATTTTCACCAGGAGAAAACTAATAATTGAATTTGAGAAAAATATATTTCTCTCCCTTGATTCAATCACAAAGTATGCAAACAAGTCAATGGAGAAGGTGGAAATTTACAGAACAGAGGGAATTTAATCAGAAGTAAATGCTGCTTTCCTCAATTTCAAGCCTCAGAAAATATGATCTGATAACAATAAAGTACATGTTTATTCCCAAACAGTAATTTTTCCATAACATTTAAAAATAAATTAGATCATCTGTAAAAATATTTTAGAACCAGAGTTCATAAGTAGCATGTGTGTTTACAGTATGATTTTAAAGTACTTGAAATTTGCAAGCAAATGGATGGAACTAGAAAAAAAAACATCCTGAGTGAGGTAACCCATTCACAAACATAAACATGGTATGTACTTACTCAAATATTATTTTTTGACATAGAGCAAAGGATTATCAGTCTACAATCCACATTACCAGAGGAGCTAGGAAACAAGGAGGACCACAAGATAAGATTGCATAGTACCTCCAAGAAGGGGAGGGAAACAAGAACCCCTGAACAAAGTGGGGGCATGGGGTGGAAGTGGAGAGGAAGAAGATGGGGAGGTGGAGGAGAACAAGAAGACTGAGAGAGGGGAGGAAAAGAAGAGGACAAGAAAGGAGATACCTTGATACCTGGAGACTGTACAGGTGTGGAGAGATGTCTGGCACAGGGGAAATATTAGGGGATCCACAGGGATGATTCCAACTAAGAATACAAGCAATGGTGTAGAAAATGCCATTGATGCCCTTCCCCTATAATGAGATTGATGTCTACCTTAGTTACCATTCCTAGAGCCTTCATACAGTAGCTGTTCAAAAGCACAAATAGGCACCCACAGCTAAGCACTGACCCATACTCCTGGAATCCAATTGTGGAAGGATGAACAAAGGAGCCGAGAAGGTGCTGCAGAAACCCACAGGAACAGTTGACCTGACCTAGAGAAAGCATAGAGACCCTAGTCATAAAGCTGGGGAATCAACATTGGACCAAACAAAGCCCTCTGAATGTGGGTGCCAGCTAGGAGGCCAAGACAGTCTATGGGACCTCTAACAGTGGAGCAAGTATTTATCGCTAGTGCACAAATAGACTTTGGGAGCCCATTCCCTATGGAGGGATACTATTACAGCCCAGATACAGCAAGGAGGGTCTAGGCCCTCCCACAAACAATATGACAGACTATGAAGGTGCCTGGTGGAGGGCCTCACTATCCCTGGTGAGGATTTTGGGGATGTATTAGGGGTCTTAGTAGGGAGCATTGGAAGATGGGAGGGCAAGGAAATGGGGGCTATGGATATGTAAATATAAGTAGTAATTAAAGAATTTAAATAAAAAATAAAGGTATTTGGATAATCAAAGGAATAAAGAAATAATATACAAATTAACTCGTTAAAATAAATTCATGGTACTATAAAAAAGAATTTTCCATCTTCAATCATTGTACAAATGGGCACTTATTGATGATTATTGTGAATAAATTAATATAAACATTTTAGATTCATGAAAATAGTTTATATTCACATTATAACTTCATTAATAGATTTTCCATGTAGCTCATACAACTTAAGCTTCTAGATACCTAATTTACATGAGTTATTTTTACTGAAATGAATCTGATTCTGGATTTACAATTTTTGTTAAATGAGAGACTTACTATATGAGCCTTGAACCCACAAAGCATTACTCGTCATTTTCCTTAGTCTATAACAAATTTCCAATGACTACAATCTCTGTGTTCTAGAATCTTATCAGTAAATATTTCAGTCTTTACTACCTTTTGAGTTGCCAAGTAATTCAAAAATATGTTGAGCTACAAAATCTATAAACTATTATTAGCTTTTCAAATATTTCTTAATTCCAAGCCACAATTCTAGTATGTACCATTCTTTAGATCTCTTTACATTTTCTATGCCAAGTACTGGAGTCCCAGATGATTAATAGACAATGAAATTATTGATGTAGGGATGCTCATAATTGTATAACTACAAAGTTAGGTTTAGGTTCAGTTATTCCTGGAAAATTGTTCAGTATTTAAAACTTTACTGATCACCCAATTAATCTGTATAGTTCTTCCACTTACAGTCATTGGAGAAATATTTTGTAGTATAGCAGCATTCTTGGCTTCTCCTTGAAATATATACCCAGAATCTGAATTAGTTGAGAATACTACTGTTCTTGGAATAATGTTCAGGTTCAACTTTTAGTTACACTTTCTTATATGTGGTATAATTTTTAATTATACCACAGTTGAAGATTTAAGTAAGTCTTGTGAATATATGTTGTTACTACTAATATTTGTTAAGAATGATATACACTCATTAAGATTGTTTTATCATTATTCTGGTTTGAAATATCTTAACCATTTTCATTGCATTATCAGTAGAAATAGGACTTTTCTGTGTGAATGCCAAATACAAAAATGCAATCTTTATTCTTTAAAAAGTCAACATTCATTTAATATTCTCTTTCATGTCTCCCACCTCAGTATTTCTCATGGTTTCCTGCTGCTTAGGCTCACAGACTTCACAATTGTATGAATGTTGGAAAGAATATCATTTTTAATCAACATAATATAACCAAGCTGTGTCTGCGATCCTAAGAGTCTCAAACTCCATGAAAGTGCTAATGAAATTATTGAAAAGCATAAATTTTATTCTTATATTGTCACAAGGGTTGACCTTCAATATATAGTTCTTCAGTTTTCTGACATTACAGAACTACTTTTTTAGATTGCACATAATTTCAGTGATATATGTAAATTCAGTTTATTGAAGAAAATATAGGTGTGAATGCATGGTGTTTTAGGTCTCATTACTAATTTTCAACTAAAATTTTATTACTTAATGTTTATTTCCCAATAAGAATGACATGAGTGTTGGTTTTATGGATCTTTAAGTGTAGTAAGAATGTGGTTTTAAATAATAGAAAAAAACATGATCAATGGGAAACACACAAGCTACTAATGCATTCTCACAAAATCAGAATATTTGAAATACCACATGGATCTTCTATATATGACTGAAGACTTTTTCTGTTCTCAAGAGGGAATTAGTTTTTACAATAGCCAAGTTCTAGTGACAAAAGATCTCCTAGCATCACAACTATTTCTGAGTTCAGATTGCTAGGAAATTAGAATGTTTCAATAATCCTCTGTGTGAAATATTTTCCCTCTGTAGACACATAACAACCTTAAGGCTTACCATTATGAACTCCTCACCAAATTCATATAGAATCTTAGCTACTTAAACCTTTTGATCATTGAAACTCAAGGGTGGCTAACACCAATGCCTGATCATCTAATTTCATTATTGTGGTATCTAAGTGACTGGTAATAATAATATTTTCCTGATCTTAATGACTATATTCCTCTGAAAATCTTAGTACCATGAAGTTACATTTAGCCTTAAATCTCTATTTCATAATAGTGAGGTTAATCACAGAAATGGATGCTTAATCCAGATTATCCAGGAGCTCACTTAGCCTACCATGAGTGGAAAATAACAGTGGTTCTATTAGCTTTTCAAGTAAAATATTGACACAGGAAAAAATATTTATGAGGTTAGGGAGACAGCAAGAAGGCATGTCAGTTCTTAGTTGTCAAGGAAATGTATACCAGGAAAGATAGAAAGTTGAATTATTGATTTTCATAAAATATATCTGTTGTTTCTTTAATATTAGAAGTATCTATCCAATAACTTTGATATATTTCTTTTCTTGTTTACTAAAGCCTCTTCATGAAGTATTAGGTGGTATTTTAACAAGTGAGTTACATATTCAAGATTCCCATGACATTAGTGAAAATCCATCCAATTGTTTCCAGGCCTTCACTCTGAGTCTTTCCCTTGATAAAAAATGATTTGTCTTCCTGTTATATAATATCTGTCTCTATCAGAAATTAGTTCTTAGATGTATGCATAGCCACAGACCTTTTAGAGCTCAATGGAACTTCCACAGGATCTGATCCAATATCAGTATTTTACAGATGAAAACCTGGTAGGGAAAAAGAAAGGTTAAATGGTTCATCCAATGTAATCATCTAAATATAACTCATCTGACTTCAGAATCTGTCCATTCACTCCACAGTGCCAGTAAATTTACTATTATTAAGAATGGAACACTCACTATACAGGCAGTCAAAAGAGTCATTATAACTTCCCCACTGCCTGGTTGGAGACCTTCATTCACACCTTATGTGATTTCCATCATCACTTTAGTGTCAAGGTGATTGGCCAAATTAATGTGAAAACCTGCTGTTCATTTCCTCCTCTCTCAGTCCATACCTCTGAAGCTTTTACCCTACTGGTACCAGCTTGCCTATCTATTTCCCCTCTAAATTGGCTTGTCTGTAAGAAGTGACTTAGCAACTATAATGTTGGTACTACTTTGTCTTTTCAGAAGAATGCTTCAAAGAATGTCCAACCACAAGAAATGAGTGTTTATTAAATATACACTATGGAAAGAATATTTTATTCTTTGGGAGCCCATCCCACATGGAGGGATGCTCCCTGAGCCTAGACACAACAGGGTTGCCCTAGACCATATCCAAAGAATAAGACAGACTTTGAAGACCCCCTACAGAAGGACTCACCTTCCCTTGGGAGCAGAAAGGGTATGGGACAGGTAGGGTGTTAGTTGTGCGGGCCAGGGGAGGAGGGGAGTGAAAGGGACCTAGAATTGATATGTAAAATGATTTTCTTTCTAATTAAAATAAAAATAAATTTAAAAAAGTTTTTAGTAATAAGCCAGACCAACAGGTCAAACAATTTATAATTAATATAAGTCTCTATTTATTTGGGACTGAGCAGCTGCAGAACTGGGCATGACAGATGTTTCTGTCTATGCCTTGCTCCAGAAACTTAAATTCCTCCATTCTACGAATTTCCATGTGCAGCTAAAATATGCTACAATTTCCTTTCCTTTCCTTCTTTCCTTTCCTTTCCTTGCCTTGCCTTTCAATGTTCCTTTCTTCCTTCCTCCCATCCATTCTGTTTCTCTCTCTCCACCTCTTCTCGTCCATTCACTATCTACTTCTCTTTCTTTTCCTCTTTGTTCCATCATTTGTTCTTCACTTCAATCCTCCCTCCATGCCTTCCTTTCTCTTCATTTTAGAATCAAGTTACTGTCATTTGAAATAATGTCTCACCTTTGACAAATGAACAAAATTTTGTGTATTTCATCCCCTTTTCCCAGAATTTTCTATATGACAAGTTGTGTGTATGCTCTGTTGAAAATTAATATGAACTTCCTACAACTTATTTAAGATATCATTAATATAAATGCAATGCAAGGAATGAAAATTCATCAAACTAATAAACTTGAAAGCAATGTAGTATATTTGTGGAAAATGTAATACTTCAAATATTCTCCATAGTTTTTATTTAATATCAACTATTTTTTTCTTTTAAAGTTTTATTCATTCTGCATACCAACCACAGTTCCCCCTCTCTCATTTCCTCTGGCACTTCACAAACACCTACTCCATCTGTTCCTCAGACAAGATAAGGCCTCCCATGAAGAGTCAACTAAGCCTGACATTTCAAATAGAGGCAGGACCAAGTCACTCCCCCATGCATCAAGGTTGAACAGGATATGTCACAAAGGGAATGGACTCCACAAAGCTGGATGAAGCGCCAGGGATGAATCCTGATTCCACTACCAGGGGTCCCTAAACAGACCAAGACACAGAACTATCACCCACATTGAGAGGGCCTAGTACACTTCCATGCAGCTTCCCCAGCAGTCAGTCCAGTGTCCATGAGCTGTATTAATGAACAACTGGTAAATTCCTGATATGTAATAAACATGGAAAGAATAATAATGAATATTTTGTTTCATCAAGTGGCTAAATTATCATTTTTTGAATTAGAAACAAGATTGTTTTTCATGTCATTCCCAGTTTCCTATCCCTATCTTGCTCCCTTACCACCCACCAACTAAAACCCTACCTATCACATAACCTTTCTGCTCCCCAAGGAGGGTGAGGCCTTCCATAGGGGTTCTTCAGAGTCTGTCATATCCTTTGGGCTAGGGACTAGTCCCACCCCAGTATGCCTTGGCTCAGGGAGTAACCCTGTATGTGGATTGGGCTCCCAAATTCCACAACTATGCTAGGGATAAGTACAGGAGGCCCCATATATTTCTGAGGTCTCCTCACTGACACCCACGTTCAAGCGGTCTAGATCACTATAATGCTGTTTTCCCAGCTATCAGTCTGGGTACCAAAAGCTCCCTGTTGTTCAGTTCAGCTATTTCTGTGGATTTCACCAGCCTGGTCTGGACCATTTGCTCATCATGCCTCTTTCTATGCAACTGGATTCCAGTTCAGTTCAGTGATTAGTTGTTTCTACTTCCACCAGCAGCTGGATGAAGGCTCTTGGATGGCATATAAGTTAGTCATCAATCTCATTATCAGGAGAGGACATTTACGGTAGCCTCTCCTATGTTGCTTAGATTGTTAGTTGGTGTCATCTCTATAGATCTCCAGACATTTCCCTAGTGCTTCTCTTTAAACCTAAAATGTCTCCCTCTATTATAATATCTCCTTTCTTGTTTTCTTCTATTCTTCCCACAACTCAACCTTTCTGCTCACGTATGTCAACAGGGCAATTTAAAAAAAAAAGCTTAGATGTTGTTGGAAGGAATCTATCAGCAGGTAAATGTACTCCTAATGTCCTAGAAGACTGAGTCAATTTCTAGCACACATCAAACAACTAAATCCATCTCTAACTCCAATTTCAGGGAATCTGAAACAAATACATATTGTGGGAAGACATACATTCAGGCAAACATTCATATGTAAAGAGAATTTTAAGAACATCTAAAAGATTTAAAAAGTCTAAACCTGTTAGAAGTTATAGAGAACATTAAAAATTATTTATAATATTGTTCCCAGTAATTATGAAGAGTGGAAGTCTATTTTTAATACTCTACTTGAAAGATCAGAAGAAACCTCAAACTATGCAAGAGACTTTTAGTTTAAATACAGGAATCTAGTCCCTGACTTCTTGATATCCAGCAAAGCTAGGGACATCAACAACTGTCACTTGGTCTCTTTTAACTGTCAAACACTGTAACTTCCTCCTACTCTCTGAAGCCATATAAATGGCAGAGTGCAAAATATATGGCAAAGGTGCTCCACAGATTTCTGGATTCATGAGAAAGAGTAGAATGGAAAATATTTGAAAGTTTTAGTTAGATGAATTTTTTGGACAGCCAGCTCACAATTAATGACAAGGAGACTTTGTATTAATTATGAAAGCTTGGCCTGTACTTGGGCTTTTTTACTAACTAGCTCTTATCACTTAATGAATCTCATTATATTAATCTCCATTCTATCGCTTGGTTTGGTTACCTTTCCTCTTTCCTATATGGCTGATTTGTTCTATTGACATCTCTCCTGCACCTCTTCCTCTCACAGGTCCTGTGTAGCTATTGGCCTTTAAGCTTTTTATTACACTATTCACAGCAACTCAACTTCACATAGTGTAAAATATTCCACAGTTCTCCCATTTTGTCTGAATAAAAAGGAAAGATTTTTAACACTAACATATTGAAACAATTCACAATAAGATAAATTATAAAGGATTGAATTCACAATGTCCAGTCCATTAGTATTTGATAAATCTGATGAAATTAATTGATTATCCATTCTTTATAGATGAATCAAATGTTTTATTCATTAACCATTATTCTTATAATTTATATTAACATCCTAACAATGTCCTTTTAGATCTTAAAACATTTTCTTAAACAACTTAAGCTTTTATATCTGTCAAACTGTGCAAACTTTACATATCTTCTGTGAGTTTCTTTCTGAAATTGGTAACAAGGAAACCTGTACCTAACTATTACATCTTCAAGCACATCTGAGACCCAAGAAGGATATAACATTACTGGATTAAACAGGAACTTCAGAGCAAACAACTTCTGCAACTCTGGAAATAACAAAAACAGCTGACTGTCTGGATAGTCACCAAAGTTTCTTTTGCAACATTAGACATCCATCTTCAACCTATAATCCTAGATTATCTAACAGACCTTTTTGTGTGAAGCAGGAAAATTTTGAAGGCTCTACCCCCTCAGTTCCCTTACATTATAGGCTCAAGTTGCACTTTACCTCCCCCAGATCTGGGAAGTTGCTGTGTCCATTGTGCCCTAAGAATTTTTAGCTAGCATGCTGGCTGTTCAACTATTCTATTACAGAACAGGATCTTGCCTCACCTCTTACCTACCCGAGAGACTACTTTCTCAGGCCCTATGTGAATATTCAAGCCTAAGTGTTGCACACCAGAAAATGCCTTATCTAGGGGATTACATCAGAAAATATAACATTTTAACTGTGAATTCAGCAGGCACTGTTGGTTTTTGATACATATGAAAAAGCTTTTAAAGTTCAGTCAAGAGGAATATGCTTTTCCTAAAAGTTTCAAGGGAAATATTAGATGCAAATCTTCAAAATCATTATTTATTTTTGTATATGTTAATGTATTTGTGTGGCTATATGGTACATTATTACACAGTAGTATGAATGTTTTTTAATTGTTTTAGTTAAATTAGAAATAAGATTGTTTTACATGTCAATCCCCTTTCCCTCTCCCACCCCTCATCCCTTGCCCCCCACTAACACTCAACCTATCCAATACTACTTCTGCTCCCCAGGAAGAGTAAGGCCTTCCATGGGGGGTCTTGAGAGTCTGTCATATCCTATGGCATAGGTCCGAGGCCCTCCCCAATGTGTCAAGACTGTGAGAGTATCCCTCTATATGAAATGAGATCCCAAGTCCATTCCTAGTCTAGGGATAAGTACTGATCTACTACAAGAGGCCCCATAGATTTCCAAGGCCTCCTCACTGACACCCACATTTATGGGGTCTGAATCAATTCCATGCTGATTTCCCAGTGATCAGTCTTGGGGCCAAGAGCTCCCTCTTGTTCAGGTCAGCTGTTTCTGTGGGTTTCATTAGTGTGGTCTTGACCCCTTTGCTCATCACTCCTCCTTCTATGCAACTGGATTTCAATTCAATTCTGTTTTTAGACATGTGTATCTGCTTCTACTTCCATCAGCTGCTGCATGAAAGCTCTAGGATGGTATATAAGTTAGTCTTCAATCTCATTATTAGGGGAGGGAATTTAAGGTAGCCTCTCCAATGTTGCTTAGATGGTTAGTTGGTATCATCCTTGTAGATCTCTGGACATTTTCCTAGTGCCTGAATGTTTTTAATAATTACAAAAGTAGTATGATTACCTAATGTACAAGATATATGGAAAATACCAGACGGCATTCAGAGCTGTGACTTTATCACATTTGTGTCAAACCATCTTTTCTTGACATTTTTTCTAGCATTTACCATATCTGATAAATTTCTTCCAGTAACTTCACTGCACAGTGATATATTGAAAAGTCACAGACTTATGATAAACTTTGAGTAGCCATAGCCAAGCTTTAATAGGATGACCCTTCTCTTATGACAGCTTTCCAACGATCTCAATTGCATTTGAAAAGTTTATAATTTCATTTAATTATACTAGAAAATATTGCACATATAAGTAAATAAGTAAGGACTACAGAGTATGCACACATGCCATAATATAGAAAATAAGCATAAATTTGTGAGGTCAATTATTAAATTTGTAAAAAGTAACAAAAACACTTATAAGTAAATCATTGAGGAAAAATTACAGGGAATGTTAGCAAGTATTTGAAATAAATAACAATAGATATTTAACAATTTAAATCAGAGATATAAAGTAGAATGAAATGACAATATATAATCCTAAGGTGCATATCATAAAAAAAACTACTGATTTATTTAAGACCCTGGAAATTACTATTAAAAAATGTCTAGAAGAAAAGAAGGAGTTGTTTACCGTGACACCTAACTATCATCTGAGCAATTGATATTTGGAAAGGGGAAAATCAACTGTTCATGCCAGCTGTATTTAGTGCCAGAACTGACTATAAGAGGCTTTGTCTTGGAATGGAAAAATTAGACAGCACAGAGCTTAGTAAAGGCATGAGAAAAAAAAAACAAGCAAAACAAAAAACCCTCAAATGTTGAAATTTAAAAAAAGGAATCATAAAGCATGAAAGGGATTTAATATGTACATGAGACATAAAATATAAAAGGATAAATTTAAGAGAAAAATATTGAAATGTACATTTATAAAAATTAAGTCAGTATTTCCTAATCTTTCAGTGAAGTAACCTCTATCAGAGGCTTTTACCTCAGGGTTTCCATGCTCCACATTTAAATCAAATAGAAATAAGCATGTTTTAAAACATTTTTAGGAGAGAGACTTGAAGTTAAGAATTAAACATGAAAAACTAAGGTAATTTAAAACACAAAATTGAAGGTCTAACTTAATCACCAATAAAGACATTCAATTCTTAATAGTTTCTTAAGCAAATTCTTTCAATGTATATTAGAATAAAATATAATGATTAAATTTTATACTGTTTGAGCTAAGGAAAGTCAATTTGACATTGGAAAAATTAATCAAATAAAATCTTATGGAAGAACAAAGAATAAAAACTAAAATAGACTTTGGAAGAGATACAATAAAAGCATTTGTAAAATGAAATAGTCATTCATGTATTTTTTGAAAGGTAGGAACCTGAAGGAACTTTCAAAATGTGGAAGTTTCTCCAAATCTCAGAGAAAACTTACGATAAAATACAGGAATCCTTCCCTTTCAAGTTCTATTTAAAAGTGAAATGTGTTTCTAGCTTCATTTCAGTATAATATTTTTACTTTAATAGTCAGTATGTTCTCCATGGCAAGTAATGAAAACATTATGAAACTTTGAAAGAAAAAGTAAGACACTCAAAATCCACAGATTATGTTTTTTAAAAATGGAAATTCAAAAGCAAGGAGCCAATAAACTTTCTCATATGCACTTATATGGTGACTATAATGCTAGAAAGCAATGATTTCTGCCCAAATGTGACATTTTTACAATAAATAGTTTTGGAAATTGTGTGTGTGTGTGTGTGTGTGTGTGTGTGTGTGTGTGTGTGTGTGTGTGTGTTATTTGTAATTGAATCCAGAATTTCAAACATGTTAGCAAATATTTTTGTTATGCCAGCTGAAATCATAAGTTCAGCAGGAGACCCTATCTCAAGGGACTAAAGAAAAAGTGATAGAGGAAGTCATGTAGTGGCCTCTGCATGGACATGAAAGAACATGTGGACATGAAGGCATACATATAAACAAACATGCATAAATGTGCATAGATTTAAAATATACTTAGCCTCAATAATTGTGTGAAGATGTGCCACATCCAGAGTAAAATATATTATAAATAATTTTAAGAATTTTGATGACAGTGTACAACTATGATGACATACTGGTTCTATATTTCTACATTTTTGTTTGAAACACTGTATTTATCATTTTCTAATAAGTATGATAAGCAATAGAGATTGGGAACAATACTTTATCAACATTATTATACAACTTCTCACAAACTAAATTCATATTGACCACACAATTTGGAATACTGATAGCACTTACTTAAAATAAAGGTGGTCATATGCCCCAAAACTCCTATAATTCAATGCTGGTGAAATATTTTGGAGTAATTCAAGACTTTTGAAAGAATGAAAATAAAATGACTCTAGTCATTAAAACTGGAAACATCTTAAATAAATAAATATTTATTGTCACATAAGAGAAATCATTGTAATTTGTGATATGACCATAGTATGAAAAATACTAATATTTGGAAATAAATCTATCTTAAAAAGTTTTGTGCATCCCATAAGCATAGTATTGAACAAGAAAAGATTAATTCTAAAGAAACAGATTTTAATTCTACTTTATAAGCACAAAAAACAGTAAACACAACCACAGTGCTTGAAAATATACAAATAAAACAGAAAATACAAAGAACAGCAGCCATTATCTTGGCTGATCTGCAACTTAGATTCCATTTAGGAATTTTTACACTGAGAACAGAATTGCCAATTCTGATGAGAGCCCCTTGGTGATATCTGCCTTCTGATACACAGGAGGAAAGCTCACAGTCTAGGCTGAACTGTTCAATAACTGGAAATCACTGTCTGCACAAAAGGAAGTTGATGATGAGCCCATGTTTCTCCTGGATATCCCTGTGTTATTTTGCTACTTTTAACTCCAATTTACAAATCTCCTAGAAAGTGTCTGTGTAAAATATTATAGTTTCTGTAAAATTTATTATTGAGCCAGATATTATGTCTGTCTTTGCTGGTAAGAAACCTTTACATTATAAATTTTGAAGGATCTTAAGCCAGGTGGAAACTGCTTTTGGGTATTTCTTTCAAATTTGGTGTGAGACTTTACTTAGGAAATACTATATTCAGCTAAAAATAAACAAAAAAATACTTTTCTCCCTGATGTCTGAGACACTGAATAAACTTGGCCCAGTGATTCAATTTTTCATAAGTAGACACCATTTTCTGAATTATTTTGAAGCTATAATTTGCAGTGAGGAAAGTGCCTTTTGTTTTTTGTAGAGAAGGCACCACGAGGTTTGCTCTGTACTATCCCATCTCTCTGCAGGAAATTGCCTCATTAACTTCCGTGACATTCCAGGAGCTACTGTATCACCTCATGATGCTAGAAAATACATCCAATAGCCATTCTATTGCTTTACTTTACATCCTCAGTGACTCCTGAAAGGGAATTTGTCCCTTTGAAATTGCTACATCCTTTTATTTTTCATGTTTAGTAATATAAAACCCTTTGAAAAGCCTGGAAGGGTTTATAAACCATGATAATTTGTAACAAACAAAAACATAAAAGAAAAATGTTGTGCAGCCCAGAGTAAATCCACATGAGATAGGAGTTTCACATCTCGTTTAGACACTGGCAGCAAAGTAAGAGCACCAGAGTATCAACAAAGGAAAAATAAAAGCAGGGAAAATAGCCTTGCAGACAGTTACAAACATGAAATAAAGTCCAGCAGATAAAGAAAGGCAAACAAAGAAAAAGAAGCTCTGGAATAAATAAAGACAACTCATCTGCAAAATAACCAAAATAAAGAAAAGGTAAATTGAATGATAAAGACAAGTTGGAGGGGAAATTTCTCAAATTCATATTTAATTATCTCAAAAGCATAAGTATGAACTAAATTTTTAAAATATAGGGGAAGGGGCTTTAAAATGAGGGAAAAATCAAACAGTCTGAACAAATTATTTCCATAAATCTTTTAAAATGAGTTTTAAAGTTAAATCTGTTCTTCAATAATTTTGTACATTTAACTCATTTATACTGATTATAGTCAACACTCATCCCCACTTATCTGTCCCTATCCTCAGCAAACCCCTCCACACACAGACATCCACACAAGGGTCTCCTGCAGATCTCTCTCTCTCTCTCTCTCTCTCTCTCTCTCTCTCTCTCTCTCTCTCTCTCTCTCTCTCTCTCTCTCTCTGATTTTTTTTATGTTTGTTTGCTTGTTTTGTCAGAGCTTTCCCTGTGACTATGAGATTTGAGATATCTAATGGAGCCTGGAGATATCACTGATGGATACACACCTGAAGATAAATATACCAACTATCATCCCTGACATTTCCAAGATACTATCAATCATAAATAGTTCAGAAGTAAAGGGTAGAGGCCCCTGAATATATCAACTATTCCTGACTGACTACTGATCAGAGCAACCTTGTTCAGGCCCAATGCAAGTTAGCACAGATGCTGTGTTAAACATTGCAATGCTTGTGTCCTTCCTAGACAATGGCATTTCAAAGCCCTCTCACTGGGTCTTAGCTCATACATTTTTATGACATCTCTTCTGCATTGTTATCAGACACTCAGGAGGGTTTTAAATGTTCTATTTAAGAATTGGCCCTCAGTTGTCTTTCATACTTCACTATCAGCACAGCTACGAATCTTTGCACTCTCAGTCATTTGCTGCAAATAGAGTCTTCTAAGATTAAGGCTAAGACTAACTTTTGTTTATGGTATAAACCTAGATACAGTGAAAGCAGTTTGGTGCTATGTCAACTTAGGTAAACATCAATAGTTAAGTGCACCCCTTGAATCTCTGATGTCTCCAGACATAAGTTACTGACCAACTTAGCTATGTATCTTTAGGCTTTCAACATACATCAAGCACAATTATTTTTATTAATCACAAATAGAGAAATATTGTGTTTCTCTTAAGATAAGATACGGGTGGTGTCCAAGCTTAAAACCCACTAATCAGGATACAGAAGCAGAGGTTTGCTGCCAACATGAACCAGGTATGTCTGCATAGCATGTTTCAGGTTTGCCAGCATTGTGTAGCAAGAGCCTGTCATGAGAGCATAAAAGTTTGGGCATGATGACTTAAAATCTCAAAATTGAGTTGAGTCTTAATGATTTAAGGACCAAGCTGCCATAAATAAACTTGGACTGAGTTGGGACAGGTCAAAGATAGAAAGTTTGGTATAAGTCTTAAAGTTACTCTTTCCACATTTCTTTAAATAATTTCATAAATAAAAGTGGTAATTTAATCAGGAACGTATTAACGGACCATTTCTTTCTATGCATACTTTAGCCACAGGTCAACCTAAGGGGTCTAGATGTATCAATTGAGGTGCAGAGCATTTTCAAAGAAATCTTTCTGATACAAAAATATCCTTCCAGATAAAATTGTAATAAGAAAATTGGAGATTTTTCTAAATTAAATTCTTCCCATGGAAAAATCTTTTCTCAACTGGGTTTCATTAAATAAGAAGGTACACAGATGTAACTTGTGGATAAACTTATCCTTATTTATTGCTAGGTTAAAAAAGAGGAATAACTGATGAATAATTGCTGTCATTCAGCCAACCTTGACTTAGGCAGAAATATTGATGTGATGTATCATATGACTTGTTTCAGAAGCATCCTTTGTTACCTAATATTGAAGGATTATATAGCTCTGTTCATTCTTTGTCATTAAGAAAGACACATTGATGGACTGGGTTGAGAGTGATCTGAAAAATTAAAAGTGCAAAATCTACTCCAAATATCAGGGTATGAATATACCCTGTCTTTGTAATACAATGCAAGTCCTTACAATAGCATAATATCTAGTGGTAACATGTTACTGAAATAATACAGGAAAATTAGTTTAATAAGTAGTTCATCCCATGTGTTGACATAGTGTCATGGATTTTCATTTTTGTATCTTTAGATAGATATCACGTAAATTTTTTCTATTATTATTATTATTATTATTATTATTATTATTATTATTATTAATTCATGTTAGGGAACAGGCTTGTTTCGCATGTAATTCCCCTCTCCCTCTCCTTCCCCTCACCCCCATTCCTTCTCCCCCACCTCCAACCTACCCCCCAACCCATCCACCCACCACTCCCCAGGCAGAGTAGGGCCCCCAACTGGGGCTCCACCAAGTCCACCAAATCTTCCTGTGCTGGGCCTACGTCCCTCCCCATGTGTTCAGAGAAAGGGCGCATCCCTTCAAGTGGGATGGGCTCTCGAAGTCACACACACACACCAGGGCAAAACGCCAGTCCACCTCCGGAGGCTCCCAGGAGTGCAGGGGCCTCCCCATTGGCATCCATGATCAGGGGGCTGGATTAGTCCCGTACTGGCCTCCCAAAGAGGGTCGATATGCTTTCCCTTTTTCAGGCCAACTGTTTCTGTGGGTTTCTCCAACCTGGTACAGACCTCTTCGTTCTTCATTCCTCCCTCTCTTCAACTAGGTTCCAGATTTCAGCTCAGTGTATTTCTGTGGATGTCTGTCTCTGCTTCCATCAGCCACTGGATGAGGACTTTAGGATAGCATAGAGAGTAGTCATCAATCTCATTCTAGAGGAAGGGCTTCTAGGCCATCCTCTCCTCCACTGCCTGGACTGTCAGATCGTGTCATCCTTGTAGGTCTCTGGAGATCTTTCTAGTTCCAGATCTCTTCTCAGACCTATAGTGGCTCCCTCTGATATGGTATCTCTCATCCTGCTCTCTCTCCTCTATTCTTCCCCAACTCAATATATCTGCACCTCCATTTCTTCTCCTCTTCTCTTCTTCTTGTGCTCTTATTGTGGCAGCACCCACTCCTCTACCCTCGTGCTCTCAATTAGCTCTGGAGTTCATGCCACTTCCCATTCCTGGGGTCCATTTATCCCTTAGAGTCATTCATGATTTATAGTTTCTTTGGGGAAGAGGATTATAGGCTGGTAAACCTTTGCTCTATGTCTAAAAATCATATATGAGTGAGTACATACCATGTTTGTCTTTTTGTGATTGGGTTACCTCACTCAGGATGGTTTCTTCTAGTTCCATCCATTTGCCTGAAAATTTCAAGATTCCATTGCATTTTTCTGCTGAGTAGTACTCCATTGTATAAATGTACCACATTTTCTCAATACATTCTTCAGTTGAGGGGCATCTAGGTTGCTTCCAGGTTCTGGCTATTACAAACAATGCTGCTATGAACATGGTTGAACATATGTCCAAATCCTTGGCCATCAGAGAAATGCAACTCAAAACAACTCTGAGATACCACCTCACACCTGTCAGAATGGCTAAAATCAAAAATACCAATGACAACCTATGCTGGAGAGGTTGCGGAGAAGAAGGAACACTCCTCCATTGCTGGTGGGAGTGTGAACTTGTAAGACCACTTTGGAAATCAGTATGGCGGTTGCTCAGAAAAATGGGAATCAATCTACCTCAAGATCCAGCCATTCCTCTCTTGGGTATATACCCAAATACTGCATGTCGATATCACGTAAATTTATGAGAAAATACTATATATGTATTTTTACATATATACACATATATGCATGGAAATCTAGAGAAGATATGGAATATGGGCACATTTCATAGCTGTGCCACATAACATAGGATTTGTTTTTGTTTTTCGGGGGGGGTAAGTAGATTTTGCACTTGTACTTTTTTTCAGGAAGACTTCAATTTTTCTTTTGGTTTCTTGAGGCAAGGTTTCCCTATGTATCCCTGGCTAACCTAGAACTCCCTCTGAAGACCAGAGTGACCTTGAACTCAAGGTTCTGCTGCCTCTTAACTCCCAAATACTGTGATTAAAGCCTTGTACACCACCATGAGGCTACTTTGTTTTTAAGGATAGATTGAATTTCAGGACAGATTGTAAAGCTTAAATTCTCATTGGTGAAAAACAAATTTGAAAAACAAAAACAAATTAATAATCACTTTTGTTGGCTACCAATAGTTGAGTAATCCTTTCATATTTAAGGAATTACACAAAAATATCTAAAGTTTTGAAAGCAAAGTTTTTTTCTTGCTATAATAATTGTTACAAATTTGCAAAAATAGCTCATGCCCAGATTTCAAGAAGAGGAGAAGTTCTAATCATAGTCTGAAGACAATAGTTTATATTAAGAAAATTTCTTTGTTTGGGTGGGAAGCAAATGCTGCTTTAATTTTGTTCTTTGGAACTGAAAATAAGAGTTAATAATTCTAAATATCAGATGATTTTTGAACAAGTATAATAAGAGTAAGGTAAACTGAAAAGAGCTCAGTGCTTGCTCTCTTACCAGAAGTTTAGCATGTTGGGAGAACATCTTGTATTATTTGGAACATATTCATCATTAAACAGAAATGAGGAGGCTTAGATACACAACTGTACTCACAGCAAATGGTTACATGTATTAAAGACATTGTAACCATCTGGACTCAATATGGGACCCAGAATGTTGCCATTTATCAAAGTGTAATTCCCATACAATATTTTATATCTGTAATTCTGTGTTTATGAAAACATGACTGTTTTCAGTTTGTCATAGTGGGTTTCCATATCAGTATAGTAGGTGTTGGATTAGGAAACGGATTACAATAGAGAAATTCACTAACTCCTGTGTTTATCAGGCAGTCGATACAGAGCCACAAAGTCCTTACTACCAGAGAGCCACCTAAAGGTTTTCAGGACAGACACTTAGGTATCAAGCAACTGCTCCACACATGGGATTAGTCAATGTGTGGAGACAAAAATTATAATTTTTATTATGAAACACTATGTTCTATACTGAATTTTAAATCTATGAAGATTGATAACTAGTTTATCTATCTTTATTTTAGTAATTTCACATCATGAAAAAAAATAACCAATTATAACTGATTTCCAAGGATGCATAAGTGCTAGGCAGCCATCTAAACACCTCTCTATTCAACAGAATCTCAAAAGTAACCCTGGTAAGAATGTTGTAATCCTTTGTCATTGAACAATTACTAAAAGTTAAAAATTATGCATTTTTAATTCATCTGCCAAAAAGTATAAAATGAATATTCCACACATTTAGAAGATCATGTGAATTTCTACAGATTTATTTAAAGTGGTGTTGCCTATAAGATAAATCTATTTGACCTCACTGGGGACTTCTCATCCTCTAAGGACATGAATGTCAATCACTTCTCTTTGCAACTTATTGAGAATGTCTCCATTTGACATAATGGATAACTCAATTATATACAATTAATTTCAAGTACACCCATTCTATTATAATATTCATTTAATCCAGACAAAGATATCCACATACCTACTAATTATTTTCTTTGGAACATGTATGGTGGAGTAATACCTTGAGTTTTCAAGCACAACTAAAAACAATTTCTCTCAGAACATTCCTTGTCTGAGCCATCAGTTCTGACAGTAACTGGGGGCAAAAAGTCTTGGAGATAATCTTGAAGTTTCTCCATCTTCAAATTAACTGTGATATGTAAATCATCCACATTTACCAATTTAGTCAAAGCTGGTATCTGACATAAACAAAGCAAATGAAATCATTCAAGTGGTCTCTGATTTCCTGTCATTCAACAATAGATACCATATTTTATCTTTTACAAAGGATTAATTTAAAATGGGCATCCATTCATGAAATTCCTCCAAACCAAGTTCTCAGTGGCCATTCTTCACAGTTAGGAGAAAAACACTCAGAATTCCTTGACTTTTGTATCCCAAATTTTGCAGGTCTCTACTGCCTTCTCTACTCATCAATGGCCACCATTTTCTTCCTATTACATTTGAATCACAGTGAAAAAAATAAAAAACATGGCTCTTTAGAATTGATGTCTTTGTACTTTCAGCCTTCTACAAGCCTCACATATAGTTTGTTTTATAAATAATCCCACTGAAATATCAGAGATTTGTTTTGGTTTGTTTTTATCAATAGAACTATTCCATAAATAGAAAACATAAAAAATTATCTTATCCTAGTCATTTTATCGTAGTCTACAAATAAATAAAGATAGAGAGATTCATATATATTTATGTATATAGTCTACTGATTTATTTAATAATGCTATCAAATAAAATATAAATTCCATGAATCCAATGATATTATATATTTTGGCATAATAAACACATTTACATATAAATAAAAAGGCTTTTAAAACTGATTATATATAGATAGATAGATAGATAGATAGATAGATAGATAGATAGATAGATATAGATGTGTGTGTACATATATGAGCAGAATTTAAAACAAAAATGTTGATGAGGAAAGTAATTTTAGTGCATTCTTCAACAAAACAGAAAGACTCAAAACTTTGAAATTTGTCCTGAACTTAGTACAGACTTTATCATAGTGATTAAAAGTAAAATTTTTCCACTTTCCAAGTCCGCCAACGTTGACAATGTTCATAACAGTCTACATGGACTACATGTTCCTTTAATTTACTGATACAGTAGATCCTAGTATTCAAATATATCCATATTGTCAAATTCTTATTCCATTCCATGTTACCTCAGTATACTGCAATTTTTTTTTTTTTTTTTACTTTGACTACTCCCATAGCATCAAGAGCAGGTTCTTTTTCTATGGCCTTGGAGAAATAGTACTCAGTGAAAGAAGATGCCATGCTGGAGGGTCCAGTGCTGACGTGAAATCGGTGTCCTCATCTGTTTGCCTGACTTTCTAATCACTTTATTAATTAAAAATGACTCCTTGTATCTTTGAGTGGTCCTACAGTTTCTAAAGTCACACTTAGCAGTGACTGGTGCTCGTTATACTGAACAACATAATGCATTATTCTGGGAATTCTAGTGCACTCTGGGTTTAGATTTGTGATTCAGTGTTCCTCATTGTCAGAAGTGTTGCCTTGGATGTGATGGCTGCCACCTGAACGATCAAAATCCCAAAGGGTGAATCAAAGTCATCACTATCATCAGACAAGAGAATGTCAGAAATAGGATTAAAAATAAAAACCTCGAGTGAAACTAGCTACTGATAAGAAAACTCCATTATTACCTGACATTATAACTAAAGATAGGATGAAGAGTTGGCATGCCTTGTGGGTTTTTTTCCAACTCATAATTGCTATTCAAAGTTTGAGAGTCTTTTGTTAAGATTAAAAAGAAAAAAGTAAAATTGAATATTCTTTTTTAAAAGATTTTTATGACACTTTTGTGAAGTACTAGGGATATAGTATTTACAAAGGAAATGATATTAAATGCACACACCTATACAATTAATGTACAAACACACACATAGAAATGTATATGAGTTTGTTGGATTGTGTTATTTATTTGTTCAAAATTCAAGAAGTGTTCTATTACAGTTTACATCAGAAGTTCCCTTTGATTTTCCTGACTAAGGGCTCTCTGGCACAATTTCAGTGACTGTCAGTTATAGCTCTTCTCCTGATACCTGTCTTTCTGGTCTTCAGTTCAGGGCACTCCTTCTCATTGGTATCTCTTGTCCTTGACCTGGAAAAGTACATTCCACCCTTAGGGCATTTGTTTTCATTGCCTAGAACACTGTCTTGATTTGCAACTGGAAATTTAGTTTGTTTTACCTTCCTCCTGTCTCAGCTCAGCTATCAGCTTTCTAATAAATCTGAAACACACTTTCCTCTGAAAACTTCCAGGCCAGAAGCTCTAATTTTTAAATTTTATTCTTTAATTTTACACTTTTTGCAAACTGTATCATGTTTGAATTCAGGACATATATAACTCCTTTATGAGTCTGTGTTGCACTGTTTGTTTTTTTCCTAGAGCAATATAATCAGAATGAGTATAGCTTATTTTATTCCTATTTGTATGGCACTCATAGCGTGCCTAACATGGTCAAGGCTTTCAAGGAAGCGGTAAATTATATTTATTACACGAATAGTTTGAGAAACTGTACAAATAAACAAACAGAAAGAACACATGACAACAAAGAAATAAAAGCAGAAAGAAACAACTTGAGAAATGTGTTCTAAGAAAGAACAAATGAGGAAAAATCAACATTTGTAGTGTTATTTGAGTACATTTGTTTTTTGTATATTGCAATGTCATTGAAAATAAATAGGTACTGCTATCCATGGATACTAAAAAGGAATTTCAGGCATATTTTCTGCTTTCTCATATGATTCCACTTTCAATATATGCTTCTTGATAATATATTAAATCATACTGATTATTATGCATGACAGTAAAAGATAAGTGTCATATCTTCATTCTCTCTGAAGTCCTTCTTCAAGAACAAAAAATCCATGTGATAACAACTTGGAGAAGCCTTAATAACTTTCTGCCTTTTTGCAAACTTTCTTGGGTTTTGTTTTGTTTTGTTTTGTTTTGTTTCTCTTCCTTCCTTAGATTTAAGAAATTTATAAAGTTTTATTTTGTTCAGAAATCTTCCCTGTTTTGTGAGCCTATCTCTGATGATGAACTTAATGTTGGTATATTTAGAAGATTGTTCAGGCTATTACATGATGAAAGAAAGAGGGAAAAGAGAGACCTAGTAAAACTGCCTCTCATAGCAGACCACCATCTCATTAATGAATTCAGTAAATCGATGATCATATACATGGTGAATCTATTTAATCCTAGTTATATTTGAAAGATGACTAATTAAGAGCATAAAACATATACAGACAAGATCATGGTCAAAACAATAAAATACCTTTATGCAGAAGAAGTTTCTAGTCACTCTCATACCTGTTGGATTTTCCATTATTTCCCTAATAGTTCCCGGTTGAAATCTACATTTTGTTTACAGAATTCTCAGTGATAAAAGATACTGTCAACATTATTTTAAATGACTCTGAAGTAAAAACATGTCCAATATTAAATGTGGTCCATCCCAGCTTAATAGGAGTTCTTGGGAATTCTAAGCAGAGGCTTGCAAAGGAAAACATATTAGCACACTGCCATCATTTCCTCTTGTTTATCTCCAATCTTTAATTATTTGTGGAGTGAGAAGTCTAGGCCTAACATAGAAATCTGGTATATTAAAGGTTTCCTCAAACACTACATTATAAAACTACCAAATCCTATGTTAAATCTGAACTTATTTTGTGTATTTGCTTGTTGTGTATTTGTTTGTAATCTCAAGAGAAAAAGAAATAGATGTAGTGACAGAAATGACAGTAGAACAATTGTCTGGTAGACCACATTTTCGATGAAAAGCATCTATATTATCTACATAATAAATAAATGATTTTTGAGTCTGAAAGGAATGTAAAATTAAGAAAAACAACCTATTAGGAAAACAATGAAAGTTCTAAAAGAAAACATGTCTTTCAAAAATGAAAGTTGAGTCTGAAGAATCCAACTAAAGACACTCACAATGATGGTGCATGAAATGCACTTGGTACAGCTTCTCAGGGTGGTAGTTACTGGAATGAAATCTGAAAGAAATGGGTAAAGTTGTGTATTTCTACACTTACTGCTAAGTGTAGATCTTAGAACCACAAGAAGAATGGTCATTATTGAGGACATGCAACTGGAGAAATTGGTTACTTCTTGGTAACAAATTAGAAATTTAGCAAGACCTGAATATTCAATTGCTCCCTGGAGAATGGAGTTCTAAATCCTTCCTTCCAGGTACAGAAAGAACATTTCTAAAAACTAGGATGGTAAGCTCTGCTTCAAAGGAATCAAGGAAATGTCTCCTAGTTTTTTGGACTTGCTTTGTAGGAAAAGGGATCTCAAAAGAAGAGCCTGTGATGAGTCATGTGTCATATGTGGTCATAATATGTCTGATCATCTTTCTTACTCTCAACAGACAAAACTGTGCCAAGTCATGGTGGAACATAGGTTTCTATCTTTAAGGAACTCAAATTATTCTTTAATTACACTCATATTCACATATTTAGGAGGATATACATAACTTAGAAAAAAAATCACAGTCCAGTCTACTGCATGCTTCTTTTGTAAATAATTTTTATGTCTACATTTTATTTGAAATATTAATAAATGATGTTAGATTCATTTATCCTTTGTCTCTTTTATATACTTTCTTATTGCTGAATACACACACACACATAAATAAAATGACATAGAGAGATATAGAAGAGAAAGACAATTCCTACAATGTTTCCCATAATTACCTCTAGAAATCTAATTGATAACTTTTTTGTCACAGGAGTCTATGAGCCATGTTAAAAGTAATGAATCAATGTGATTTTGTTACCTTTATATTCAACAGAATCGCCAGTAACACAGTAGGAACTAAACAAAGTTTCTTTGAAGAACTGAACAAATAAGGAAACAAGTCATGCTGATGCTTTGATTAACACTTCTGAAGATAGTGATTTTTTGTTTTTGGTTTTTCTTTTTTCTTTTTCCATTCATTTATTTAGCTAATAGATTTTTATTCCTATCAATGACACTTTCCATATAAAAAAGGCACAGTCCCCAGGAACATCTACCAAATTGTGTGCAATGCTCTGAGAGAATTTCCAGGCTTGCATGTTTGTTAGATGTTAGAACTACATATCTTTGCAAGGAAGCAATCATTATAAAATCTTAGAGAAGAAACACATAGATCTCATAATCTGTTAGAGTTGGAGCAGGGGATTTCTTAATTCGTAGTTAAGACCATGACACACTAAAATAATTTTAGTAACAATGCATCTGAAAATGAAAGTAGGTGTTCCTGACCACGAAGAAATTTTTTAACATTGGTGACCGATAGGTGGCTCAGAAGTTTTGAAGAAGCACTGCTCCTGTAGAGGACACAAGTTCTATTCCCAACAGACATATCAGACAGTTTACACCCATGTATAACTAACTTCAGGCCCAGGGGAACCAATCCCTTTTTCTGCCCTTCAGGGCCATGTTCACAAATATTTAATCACATACAGATACAAACATACACACATAAAATTAAAACTCTGAGAAATAGTGAATATAGCTTTAAGAAAAAAATGAAAATTAAGTAAACTGTTTCATCTACCTTTATTTTTAACTATTTTTAGTTTTATCATTTCTTTATTTTTATTTTAATTTTCAATTAAAAATAAATTATAACATATTCCCATTTTTCTTTCCTCCCTCTATTCCTTGCCATGTACTCCTTCCTCAACATGGCGTATAAACAGGACCTGAACAAGCAGAAAACATACTGTGTTCTACCCCATATTCAACAAAACTGTGTAAACTCATGAGTGATGATTTTAAGACCCTCTTTAATTCAGTTACATTGATCTACCTGTCTGTTTTAATGACAATACCATGGTGTTTTTATTACAATAGCACTGTAGGAAAGCCTGTGATCAGGGATAGAGACACCCCAGGCAGTTCTTTTATTGTACAGGATTATTTCATTATCCTGTTTGTTCATTTGTTTGTTTGTTTTTCCATATAAAGTTGAATATTGAAGTCTGGAAATAATTTCTGTTGGAAATTTCGTGGGGATTGTGTTGAATTTGTAGATTCCTTTGGGTAAGATGACCATTTTTACTATGTTAATCTTACTCTCATCCATGAGCATGGAAGATGTTTCTCCAGGGATTTGTAAGGGTAAAAAGTTATTTCCTGCTCCACAACATTCATTTGCGTGACTATGAACCTTACACCTAATAAAACAATTGTGAACCATAATAAATGCTTAACAGAACATTCAGGTTTCAAAATGATACAGTATAAAGAATCCAATGCTGGGCTGAGGTGGCACATGCCTTTAATTTTAGCACTTGGGAGGCAGAGGCAGGCAGATTGTTGTGAGTTCGAAGCCAGCTAGGGCTATTACACAGAGAAACCCTGTCTCAAAAACAAACAAACAAAATTATCTAGAATGTTTGTTTCAGGAGACACTTATTGAGTCACTATGCCACAGCAAATAAGCACTGTAATATCCTGATTACTTGTTAAAGATGAAACACAAAGACTACAAATCAATTACTTAAAAAAGAAACCTGGTTTAAGAAATTAAAACATATGGGATAGAGGTCTTGAGAAAATTTCCATATCAATACTGGAAGGCACCAGTGGCTACTATGAGAAGGAAACTAAATTTTCTACAGGGACATGGCAGTCAACTCTAAACATTTTACATACCAGCAACATTAATGACTTCTGTAGGGTGTGTGTGTGTGTGTGTGTGTGTGTGTGTGTGTGTGTGTGTGTGTGTGTATTATATGTGTAACAACAAAATTAATGAGTAGGTCATATGCTTGAGAGAGAATGAGGGATAGAGGACTTTGTTTGTTGTTGGTGTTTATCTTTCCTTCCTTTTAGGGGGTGGCAGTACTGGCTATTGAAGTCCTGATAGAGAGAAAGATCTTTTTTTCTCACACTCAGCTCCTTTAGTCATCTTAAAAATTACTTAGTGTTTCAAAAAATTGTCATGCAAAAAATCAGATGACACTTAATCTTGGAAATGAGTGTTAAATATAACTACCAGACAGCTGCTACTAGAGAGGTTGTTCCCACCTGGGCCAGGTTTACAGAAAGACACAATTGGACATAGCACCTAAACAAGGCTCATAACAATATTACAGATTTTTCCCTCAAACAGATATTTTTTTCTTCCCAGTAAGAGAAAAGTCCTCATTTAATAAAAATGCCAATTTCATTTATAAAAATGTCAAAAATATCAAACATATCATTTAGCTATACAAAATGACCAAGATAGTCAAGAAAGAAGCAAGTGATAGGTAGGATTAGAAAGGAAGGGATTGAAAACTAAGGGACCTATGATTTACTTGGAGGTGAATGTTTCATATTAAAATTATATGTGATGGAGTTTGCTAAAAAGTGCTACTATACAAGTAAATTGATAATTGTGTTTATAAGTTGTATATAATTTGTTAACTACTGCACCAATAATATGTTCTAGAGGGATAAGCATTAAAATACAGGTTACAAGGTATTTACCAACTGACTGTGAACTGAAGATTTTGTCTATTGTCAGAATTTAAAACAAGAATCTTTCATAGACAAGAGAAAGGACAAGAAAGAAAAAAAAATGACACAGGCTACATAAGCCACCTTAAAGTACATTGGAAGAAATAGTACTCTCTCCCTGAAGGGTCAAGTTGAAGTCTGCTGCCAGCTGCAAGTTAAGAATTTTAACAAAATAACAGCATTTTCTGAAAGGACTGTCAGTATGGAAAAAAATCCCATTTATATGAAACTGTTTTAAAAAGGGAAAGTAAAATTAGTGATGAATCTTATTCAAAGCCTTTCAGTATATGACTTTTCAACTTTCCCAGATGGAAACTTAAATTTTATTAGAGTTCTGTTAAGATACCTCAATTTTAGTAGAAGATACTCTACATTGAACATCCTGCAACCCATGGTTTTATTTCAATAGATGTAATCTCTTTCAAGTACTCCAAAAGCCAGTGGATAAACTTGATTATGGAAAATGGGAGAACAGATACAAAGTTTTGTTCCATGTAAAACCTTTGGGAAAAGTATCCCTAGACCTCCAAATTTCAATATATAATTAGTACTAAAACACTGGAGTGGGACTCTCTCTAGAGAACCCCATGACGATGATAATATTCATATATATATATATATATATATATATATATATATATATATTATTCTTTTCTTCAGCAACTTTGCTTTTAATGCATGGGATGGCCAGTTTCATGTCAACTGGATGCCAGCTGGTGTTTCCTGTCACTTTGGGAAGAAAGAATCTTAATGGATCTGGCCCACTACCAGATTGGCTTCAGGACAAGCCTGAAGTCCATTCTCACGGTAGAGGGCAAATGTTGGAAGCTCCACTTCATGGCAGGCTGTGATAACCAGACTGATGGTTCTGGATGTTCTAAGAAAGCAAGCTGAACAAGGCATAGTAAGCAGCATTCTTCTATGAACTCTTTACTGCCTCTACTCTAGGTTCATGCCCTTATTGAGTTCCTTTTGTGAACTCCTTTAGTGGTAAACTGTGACATGGTAGCATACGCCAAACAATTCCTTTCATTCCTAAGTCACTTTTATTTCGGTATTATCTTACAACTGTTGGAACCCCAAGATAACTCTTGTGTTTATATTTATATTAATTTTTTATTAAACCAAAACAATGCTTCCTACTCGTTCATCATGGAAATTTTTTCTATAGTGAAATAATCAATCAGCTATACCTGAGTAGAGAAGAGAAATCCTTAGTCTGCTGGTGACAGTCTATTATTTGACATATAAGAGAAAAATGAAGGAGGGGAGGAAGACAAAAAAGAAAGGTAGTAGAGAGAGAAGACAAGCAAATAGGGATGTGAGTGGGAGAAAGAAAGGGAAGACATGCCAATGATGCATAGCTGTCTGTTTCATTTCCCTAACAGCCTTTCTCTCTGGAAGGCCTCTGAGAAGTAGGAATGTTTGAGCTTTTTTTCTACCTTCATATAAAAGACAGCAGAGAATGACAGCACCACTAGGCTTTTTATTATCTTCACTTTCTTATGACACTTTACACTGGATGAGATTTTAGTCAAAATGGGGAGAAGAATGGCAGTTTGCTCCTGCAATAAGGAAAAAAAACTCAAGTGTCAGTCACTGATGGTACTTAAAAAGCAACTTTCATTGACTGACAATTTTTAAACTAATATTACTTAGCCCAAGGAGTAACTGAGATATCAGACTTCACTGTTAAGACTGTTGTTTAGGAACTCCAGGAGGTTGCCAGGCTCTTACTGTTTAACAAGTGTAAGTAAGGGATCCTACAATGCTGCCGCTCCAAATCCCTTTTTATTCCACTTAATCTCCTTACCAATTTCTCTCCTGGGCTGGAGTCTCATGGCCACTTGGTCCTTTGAAGATTATTTTTCTGACTTCCATCCATGAGAATCACTCCAGGCCAAGTAGGACTCTGTAAGTGCCATAGTCAAGGGGAGCTGCTATCCCACAACTAAAGGCTGCATTGAGCACTAACTGGTGGCTGCTATTGTCTAGCAATTATAAACAAGCCCATAAGAGGAACAAGCTGAACTAGGAAGGTACTTAGAAAGGATGCTTAAAAGAGAAGAAGATAACATTTATTTCTTCCTGCAGAACTTGCTGTTTCTTTCTTTTTATTTCTCTGTTCTGTAGTACAGCAGTGATTTATAAAAGCAACTACAATTTGCTTAAAACATTGAAAGACTATTGAAAACTAGTACATTTCATAGCAGTATTACTGTGACCTTTATATTGAAAAGTATTTTCAGATTACATTGAAAGCATCACATGTTTAAGGGGAAATTACCATGATAGATAGAAGTTGATAAATTTAATTTTGTGATTATGAAGGTATTGATTTTAAGTGTTTGTCAAAGAGATAATTCAATCAAAAGTGTTCATAAATGATAAACACCTTTAGGGACTAGGGATATAGCTCATTTGTTGATGTGCTTGCTTAGTATATACAAATCACTATATTGGATGCCTAGTGCCAATAATGATGATATATTGCCATAGTACCATAATTTTAGCACCTAGAAAGTAAAGGCATGAAGAGCAGAAGTTCTGAGTCACCCTCCTTGGACACATGTAAAAATTAAAGCCAACTTGGGATGCATGAGACTCTATTTTAAAAATGTATTTAATATTCCCATTTTATAGAATATTGAATGTTAGAGAAATATGCAGATTACAGTACTGACAGTTTATCTGTATAATAATGCAGATGCCAGGAGCTAAAGTTCCTTTCAATTCCATGTATGACAAAATATACACTGTATATTTCTCTCTTAGAAGGAAAAGTAGAATTTCTTTTAAAATATATTACTTTTGCAATGGTGGAAAAATAAATGTTTTAAGTCAAATCATTACAAGCCATAGACTATTTGTAATATGAATCACAGAATTATTTTAAATATTATGATAGCTCTCCTAGACATATTTCAAGAAAGATATTTTAAATTATGAAAGATTTAGTTTGTCTGTTTGCATTTAATCACCAATTATATTATCCTACCTTGTGTTTCAAGATAACCAAGAGGCATTATCAAATATATAAAATACTTATTTGAATATAAAGAATCCCCCAAACTCTCAGTATTAAAATGTTGATTTCATGCTGGTGGAAGCAACCATTCAGATGTAATTGGACCATGAATCACTGGCATTATCAACTACTCTATTGATGGATTCTTTCTTGAGAGATAGAAGAAGACATAACCTGGGTTACAGAAAGTTTCTTGTAGCTGCCCCTTACTTTGGACCTTCTCTGTACACTACAATCAAGTGAGCTATATTACTCTGCTGTGATACCTGTATTTTCCTATTCATCCATTCTTGAGGAGCAAAACAATGGGACCATATGACCATGAACTGAAAACTGTATAGCTATGAACACAAGTTAAACTTGATTTCTTTAAGTTGTTTCTCTCAGACTCTTGTCACATGAAAAACAACAAAAACATAACCAACAACACTCAAAGCATATGAAGAGACATGCATATACTATATATTAGGATATATAACAATACTTATATATATGTGTATATATATATAGCTACATATATATGTATATTTATATATGTACTTATGGTATGTTCCTTTATCATATATCTTCAATATATAAGAACATAATCACTGAACTACATTATATTGGAGATTGGTGCTTATGGGTCTCTACACAGAAGATCTGATTGTTTAGGAAGTATGAGCTTCACATTAGCTTCATTATACTTTACTTTCTATATTTTTAAATTGATATAGATAGATTAAATGAGTAGACAACTATTAATTAATTACTTTGGAATTACAAAAAGTGGAGTCCTAGCCTCACCCTGAGAAAATTTCATAAAACATTTTTGCTTGTAAAATTTTTATTGCATTTTTTCAAAATTTATATTCTGAAGACAATTTCCTGATGGAGGATGTTTTTCTATATATATGTTTCTCTTGTTGGTTAATGAATAACACACTGATTGGACAGTAGCAAGGCAGAAAATATAGGAGGGGCTACCAGACATGGATAATTCTTGGGATAAAGGAGAGGGAAGCCACCAGGAGCAGATGCCATATAGTCACTGAAGGTATAGCATGCTAGAGCCTTTTCTGGTAAGATAAGGTTAATAGAAATACTTAGGTTATTTGTTATTGGTTAATAATAAAGCAAAAGCTACCTTGTAAGGAGCCTAAGACATCCACTGAACAGTTTCTAATTAATAAAAGTATTTGTGTATTTGTTGGGAACTGGAGGGCTGTGGGACAAGGCGGAACAGAAAGTGAGCCTACACTTTCCACTTCTACAACTCCCCATATATTTTCCTTACTTCTCCATCTGTTTAACTCCATACCATTTCTAAATCTATCTTTAGAAAAAAAACAAAATTAAAATTTCTGTAGGTGTCACTATCTCTGTTGTAATACACACCTATAGTAATAAAAACTGCATAGTATTGATATAAAAAGTGACACATTGATCAACGGAATTGAATTGAAAGCCCAGACATAAATCCACACACTTATGAACACCTGATTTTTGATAAAGAAGCAATAAATATTCACTGGAGAAACCCCCTACACAAAAAAACACACAAATACACACACACATACACACACACACAAATGGTGCTGCACAAACTGGATATCTGCATGTAGAAGAATACATATAGACCCATACTAATCATGCTGCCAAGAACTCTAGTGCAAGTGGATAAAAGACCTCAACATGGAACCACATGTACCAAAGCTCATAAAAGGAAAAGTTAAAAATAGCCTTGAATACATTGGCACTAGAGACATCTTCCTGAATATTACACCAGTCAAGTAGTACATACACTAAGATCAAAAATTAATGAATGCAACCTCATGAAACTTAGAACCTTCTGTAAGACAAAGGACACCATCACTCAGACAAAGTTGTAGCCTACAGAATAGGAAAGACCTTTACCATCTCCACATCTGAGGAAGGACTAATATCCAAAATATACAAAGAAGTCAGAAACTAGCTTATCAGAGACAAACAAAACAAAAAAGAAACAAATAAACCAATTTAAAACTGACATATAGATACAAAGAGAGGAAACTCAAAATGTAACTTTAACTAGTTTGCCTGATCTTTTAACTATTTTCCTCTTCTGTGGTTGCCTTGTCTAGGCCCAGTGTGAGGACTTTTGTCATTCCTTATTATACTGTGTTTTGTTGTCTTTAGTTGTCCCTTGTATGCTTCTTCTTTTCTGAAGGTGAGTGAAACAGGAGATGATTCAGGGAAGAGGAAAGTTTGGGGGAAATTGGGAGGAGAAGAGGGAGGGGAAACTGTGGCTAGGATGTATTGTATGAAAGAAGAATCTATTTTCAAAGAAAAAAATAATACAAGATTTATGGTGTTTTTTGAGCATTTCAAGTGGGTGTTGGGAACTGAACTTATGTAAGCAAGAACAGCACCAAAGTGTTTTAGCTGCTTAGCCATCCACACAGACAACATCAGAAACGTCTAATGACCTATGTGAGCCTTATGTTTACTGAATATTCTCCTCTTTTCAATTATTCTTGCTTATTTCAGACAGCTTTTAAATGATTCATTGCAATAGTAAACTTAAGTCAAATGAGTTAACACAAGTTCAACAAGAGTGAATTTAGAAAAGGTTGTCAAATATTTGAAAAAGTTAAATTCTTGGATGTGATGAAAATAATAATGAATTCAGGCACTTATGGTGGGTTATTTCAAGTTTATAGTGCTATAGACAACCTTATAGAAAGGTAGAATTAGTGGTTGGGTAGAAACTAAGGTGTGTGCTATTTAAAGGTCTGTTCATGTCTTCATATGTAGGAGTCTCTGGAAGATGAATATTTCAAGGAATGCAGTTTAATGTCTTCTTCATTAATATTGATATTTTATTGCATGGATAGAACAAAATATGGTCATCAATACCTAATTATCTTTCTCCAAAACCTTCCATATATTTCCTTAAAATATTCCCCTCTGAAGCTCATAACATTATTTTTAATTAATACACATTGTCCCTTTGTTGATGCCCATATGTACATGCATGTGAGGCTACACCATGCAGCATAGGGAACTTGTGAGTGTCCACATTCTTGAAAGAGAATAATTCTCTGTACATCAGAAATAATCCAATGCAATTAGTTTCCCAATGTGGAATGAGGCCTGGTGGTTATCTTTTCCACTTGGGTCAGAATTTTGGCTACCTGGATTTTACACATATCTTGTGCATATAAAAACAATTGCTATGGGTTCATGATTCTGTTGGGTAATTCTTGTCTCTATGTCAACATTTAACAACAATATTTCTGATTCTCTGGCTCAACATTAATTTGGCTTTCTCCTCTGCAGTGTCTACTGAGCCTTAGCATAACACACAAATACAGGTGTTCTTTTTGAGCATTCAGTCCTTATTATCAGTGCTTTTACTAGTTATATAACTTTCCAGATAGTTGCCACTGAAAAAATCAACAATGGTAAGAACATAATAGGTAAATGTATATGAACATAAATATTTAGATGACAAATTAACAGCTTGGTCATCTAACAAAATAATATCAAGCTCTGCTCTAGGGCCTAAGATCTCTCCAGCCAAGGACTTTTGGATAAGATTATACTCCCAAGAACAAAATTACCTGTAGAATCACAAATAGAATCAGAAAGGGGTTGGTAACTCATAAATGTCATGTCCATATTGCACCAGTAAGCATATTTTGTCAGACATTAAACTCTTAATTAGTGGGTCAGTGAATTTGATTGTCCTGGGACTTGTTTAAAAGTGAACAAACTATCAGGCATCTGTGAACAGCTATTTCTGGCCAGAGTTTCAGTAATGAACTTCATGCAGAGTCCCAAAAGCTTCAATAAAAGGTAGAACCAAAAACTCAGAAACAATGTGGACAAAATTATGGCAACATTTTCTATTGACCACAATGTATAAAATTCATATCTATTTACATATTGGCATAAGCTCCCACAACTGAGGCAGAACTTCAGGATTGATAGGTCATAATTTTTAGGTGTATGTGTAATAAAAAAAATGGGAATTGCTGCATATAATGTAGTTACTTGTTTTCATGACAACACATACACACAGGCACATACCAAAATCACCAAACCCAACAACAAAAGTAATCAGCTCACCTCCTTTCCATTCACTGTAAATTGTCTCTGCAGATAGTATTTTGTTGCCTGAGTTGCCTGGTAAGCACCACTGCTCATCTTCGAAGATTATGGAGCTGCATTTCCAATGTAGTTGTCAAGGTTAGGTTATATGTGATCATTTATAGTGATAACTAAACTGGAATCCTTGTCAAGGTCATCCAAGTATAAAAACTCTGTCTCCTCCTAATATGAATAAAACCCCCTTACTTACAATAATCATAATTAAATATTCTTCCAGTATGTTTGTTACCTCACTTTCCTGAACAAGGACTCTAACATGATCATGTGACAGCTATAACTACAGAAACTGAGTAAAGCTCTCACTCTCCTTTATAATGAATCATCTCTTATGAGAAAAAGAACTTTTAGAATAATACTCTGTAATATTACATTCGAAAACATAGAATTCCTACGAATTTTTTTTCTGCAGATTTGGACTGTTTCTCTTTCCATCCTCTGCTCTTTGTACCCTGGATTTCCATTAATCATGTGGAGCCACTTAGGTTTTTCCTTAGTAGTTTTTCCCCCACTGGATATTAGTATATAAAATAAAGGTATAAACATTCTACCCATTTCTATAAGTTGACCATTTATTCATCTTCCTCAGATATTGCTGTATTCATGATATAAATATAAATCCATCTGCTCCTCTGTCCAAATAATTGGGTCATTCATGATTGCCTAGGAAAATTATTTCTATAACCTCACCTGAATCATTTTGATATAATGTGAATATTTAGACTTATTTCTCCAAACAATGTCTAAAGGATTTACTTTTACTGTTATGCTTCTGATATTTCACTTCATAAAATGCAATGATGCACCAGTCCATTTTTACTCATATAAGTCTTCTATGTAGTCATTGTTTGCCCTTCCTCTAGTATCTAGGGGGGAAAGTACTACATTGAGTATAACATGAGTTGAGAGAAAAGCAGTAGCCAACAGCTGATGAAGATAGGTCATCTGCACTATTTGTTCTATGGTTTATTGTCAGTCATTGAAGTTCCTTGTGTCTAATCCTATAATTATCACTTTGGGACTGTGAGTATTATAGTTATCCCTATCTAAATCTAAGTTGGTATCTTTCATAACATCCTGTTCACAATGTTTATTTCTGGTTGTCCATTGTCATTTTCTCTCTCATAGTCTAATAGTTAATCTCTCCCAGTGTCTAAGTCCATTGTTTATGTGAATAATGCTAATTTTATAGTTTCAACAGTAGTCTGAAAGGTTCCAGAGTTATTTCTTTCCCTGGTCCTAATAAAACATTTCAGACATTCACTTTAGCTAATAAGTATGTCAAAAGAGTATTTCCATGAGGTATATTTTGGCCCACCACCCTGCCCAAGGCTTACAAATGTGCCCCCTATTACCTCAATTACTTGGATTGCTCTAGACTCCAAAAAAATTAGTAATGTGGCCATCAATCTCATTGTATGGATTATCTTGAAATTCTTTAAACAACACTTCTAGATTACTTGAGATTTTTGGATGGATCAAAATGATGCCTTAAATATTGAAGAACTTTCTCTCACATAGAATGTTGTTAGTGAAAGACACTCAAGGTTTGTTATGATACCTATATTTTGAATATGAAATATTTATTATCCTTATTTTCAATGTGTTTAAAAACAAGACATCTGTTGCATCAAAACCAGCATCGTCTATATCAGCGGCTATGCTAATTTGTCCTCACAAACCTTCTGTCAGGCACATCTGAAGCTTCAACTCTGTCAACTTATAGTAGATTTGTTTCATAAACTCATTATCAGCTGTGCATTAGATCTTAGTAGAAAGAATTAAATGATGAATTTTTTTCTAGTAATAATACTTTACCATTTGCTGTGTTTTTTGGTCATGTTTTATTGAAGCAAATGGTTTCATGGCTTCCACCTGAATTTCTGAAGTGCAGTACATTTTTTAAAAATTTACTAGACATTTTGTTGGAAGCTAATAATCATTTATATTCCAATTACATATCTACAAAGTACGAAAATGATTGCTACATTTTGGGGGGACCTAGTATATCTTCTTGTTTTCCAGGCAACTTTTATAACTGGATTCTGTGTGCCCATGCTGTAAAATAGCAGATATAATGATAATTAAATGTTTAGAATCTGTATCAAACTACCCATTGAAAATTGAAATTTTTAAATTCTTTATTATATAATTATCTTAATCAGTCACAACACATTGATTAGGGAAGAGTTCCCTTATTCTATAAAATTGCTGTATTCTGAAGAGAACTTCACTGAGTAGTCTCTTCCTTTAGTCGGGTGATTGTTTTTGAATTTAGAAGTAACAGAAAAGAAAATCATTCAAAAGACCAGAACTTAATTCTTACTAGCTATGTCCAGCATCTTATCCAACATCTGACTTCAACATTTAGTTCATTAAATATTGACAAACTTTGTATAGTCATTAATGATGTTTGAGGTATATCAGTAAAAATGTATTCTTTAAATCACTGTGGGCTGAAAAATATATATCCTTCCAGTCTCGTTTTACACTATGGGATAAATTATGCTTTCCTTATTCTTTTTCTTCTATCGTATTCCTGGATAGAATCACATATACATATTGCAGTTTTTTAGCCATGCCTCTTATGGTCAGTCTCTGACTATTCTTGGGAGTAATTGCTATCCTCAGCACTGTCAGAACATCTCTCATGTGCATGTACATTGTCAATTTTCATATAGAGTTCACCAGAGCAACACCATTGGTAATGGTTTTCATTCTATTTCAAGATACGGTTGGCAGTATTTAGGTACCATTTTGTTGTTACATTTGGAGAAGTTCTATTGATAACATGTGTTAAATAGCCAGAAAGGTAATGATTGTCCATCCCCATAGAAAAGAACAGTGATAATGAGATGTTCTTGTCTACAACTTCCAAAAAAGTAGTCAAATGTTAACATTTTTTCAAAGCTATATAATGCATTCATCTAGGAATATTCACATCTCTAATATGCTCATCAGTGTTCTTTACCAGTCTGACTATTATCATTCTGTCAACTTTATCACATTTAATACAGACCATTAGTTTTCAAAACATCAAAATTCTATGCAGCATATTAAAACTAAATCTAAGAACTCTGACCTAAACATTCTCCTCAGGCAATCTTCATTGTAACATAAAAATTTACTATATTTCATCAAATTTTCTCCTTGCCTTCTCTACTTCAGAACAGTAATGTTTCTCTTACAGATATAAATACCTGGGCAATATCTAATAACTCTCTCCAACTTCTTCATCATCTGATTCCTTTCTTCCCTTACTAGTTTCATCACCTTCCCAGTTGAAGACTGCTGCCATTTCATCCCCGCTACTTATTGGGTTTTATAAGACATGGGGTTAGGTCCTTGGGAAGCCAAACATCATAATTGTATAACACTTGTTCATCCTTTCCCCACAGCTTCAAGTAACAGAGTTTAGGGAATTACAGCAATTCAGATGAGCCACTTCTACAAACCCATAAGCTTCAGAGAAACTATCAGCATTTCTCGAGTGTATTTCTCATGTGCTTCTACTCAAAATAATCCATCACATTCCCCTTTCAAGACCCTTACTCCTGCATGGAATAATTGGGAATATAATGATTTAAAATATTGCTGAGGTTTTGTCACATTTATAGTATACCAGAGTTTTTTCATCTTTACCTGCTGTAAGAGAGGGTGGATCTGTATTTTCAAGTTTTTACTCATGAGTTATATCTAATATCTCCAGAGTTTTTCCTTTTTCTATTATGAAAACGCTGGCAAGATGCTTTGAATGATTCTTTTGTCTGTGATGGAAAATTGAAAGATTATGCAGGCAAACTCTTCCCCATATCCTCATCAGAGACCATCCGTCCATAGGTTACCTTCGTTTCCTTCATTCTCAAGATGTTTTATACTATATGGAGATATGATTTTTTCCTAAAGTCTTACTATATGAGTAACTTATATCATCAATCTGGATAAGGAAACCTAATTTAAATAGAAATACATCTTTGCAGCTCTAGCTTAGCTATAAGCTATAGTCAATTAAAATCACATTAATTGCTTCCAAATGACTCCCTGACTTTAAAACAAAACAAAGAACAACAATCTTATGAATAAGATAGAACATTAAATGCACCACAGTCATTGAATCTTCATTATATAGTTGTTGCTACATTTACTGTCAGAATTCTCAAAAATTGGAACAGCACAAAGAAAGGAATCTCTCCTTTAATTTTAAAAATGAGTAAATTCTGAAGTCAATACAATGAAGAATGCCTAGCATGGTACCATGGTCACCATGGTCTCACCATGGTGAGATCATATAGGATGGCAGGAACATATTATTATCTGCCTACTTAAAGAATGAGAAGTCTGAAAAGCAAGGTCTCCAGGCTCAGCAAAGTTTTATTGAGAGCAAAAGACACAAAGAAACAGACTCCTTATGAGTGAGAGAGGATACCTACCTCAGAATCCTGTGATACAGAGTCAAACCTTTTATATGGTAGTTTTGTACAAGTTCATGCTCAGAATAGGCTGGTTTGAGACATAATGAGGGCTTAAATAATCCAGGAAAAGAAAGGGGTCTTTGTTGAGGTTTCTGTTTATGTGAAAAAATGTGACCAAAAGCAACTTGCAATGGACACAGAGATCAAGAGGGAGTCTGCTTGGGGAGCAGGATTACACTAATGGTTTTCTCAGTTTGCTTTTATGTAGCACATAGAGCCTGCAGAACTGGAGAAGCACTATCCACTATGATCTGGGCACTCCCACATTCATCAACAACAGAAAAATATACCAGGGTAAATTCCCAACTGAGGTTTATTCTTCTTAAATGACTCTAGTTTAGGTCAAGATAACATAAAATTAGACAGAAATAAATGTTAGGTGAATAGTTTCACACCCCACACCCCATGGAAGACCTGAAGTCCTAGCAAATCTTCTTCACATCTGGATAATCACCTTGTTTGTGAGGGAGAAGCAAGAAGGCAGCCATGTTAGATGTTTAAATTAAAAGCACATCAGTTTCCCCAGAGCCTCTCTCTCCTGCCTGTCATCCTTTCAGAGATATGATTAAGTACTGGTCCCTTAAGTTCCCAATTAAGAAGCTAACATTACATTTTCATTGACACCCAGGCACATGTCTTATGGATTCTTAATATTGGTTTCTTAAACAATATCACCTACCAACTATTGCAGGTCCTGCACTTAAGGTATTAGTGCAGATGAAGTGGTTTATACAGATGACATTTAAAAACATATCTTGGATAAAACATGAAAAGTGGTATGATATTAAAGTATGTCTATGTAAGGGATAAGGAAAAAGTAGATTCTACAAGAAATTCAAGAGCATAAATGGCACCAGAGCTAGGACTTCCCTGAGAGAAAATGTCAAGGCATCTTTTATTTTAAATTAGTTTAGTTTTTGTTTGTTTAAATAAATCAGTAGGAGTGGATTCATGTAGTGCTAGTTAGAGTAAATAATCACCTACCAGAAAAAAAGGAGGCAAGATGATTTCCATTGACAATGGCAATTTCCTAGGGTTAAGAGAAGCAAATATACAGTAAATGCTATATTTCCAATGTCATGATAAATGAGCCCATATGACATATGAGATATACTGCATAATGCAGAGGGATACAAACAAATTGCAATAACATCTTAGCATGCTATATTAAGGTTTGCACTTAGGCATCTCAAAGCCCTGAAAAGATATTTCATTGTCATCTGCTGGGCTATTAGAGTGATATGAGGTGGAGTGGAAGTGTTAGTTGAAGGCAAGATCAGATATGCTTTTCAAGGTAGGATCCAGAGTGAATTTTATCTTGACTGTGAACAGAAGTTTTTTTGAAGAGATTTAAGATCAGAGGTAATTTGATATTTTCCTTTTAAGTACATTTTTAAAAAGAGAATTAATAAGCCTTTGTTACTAAAAGTTGACCCTTATAGAGAGGATTATAAAGTTTTTTTCAAGGTGAACAAGGATGAGATGCTCCTTTCTCTTCACTAAACTTTAAAAATTTTAATGTTAAAAAGAGAAGTACTGTGGGGAAAATTTAAAGATTTTTAAAAACCCAGAAGACTGACTGGATATATCACTCACTGTGCAATAAAGCTATCAAAAATCATTTGATTTAAAAAGGTGCAATGTTAAAACACATATCTTTTCATATTGTCAGTTGTATGATGATATATCCACCATAATTCACTCTTCTGAGCATCATCTCTTTTATCAAGTACAATACCAACTACTTCTGCCACTCACCTGCATAGAAAAGTATCTATATTACATATCAGAGCATTCCACATACAATCAAATTTCAATAAGTACATAAAATGAGTTGACAAAGTTTTCTTTCACAAAGATAGAAAATATACAAACCAAAATTCTTGTCTTTTTATTCTTTCAGTTAATGATTCTTATTACCATATAATTTGTTAAATGGAATAGTATATTAAGTTTATTTTGGAAGCTCTAGAAGTAACTGATTAAAGTTAAATGCCATGAAATATGTTAATCTAATATAAACTGAAAATACTTTTTCCATTTTGGGCTGAGAATCTAACATGTATCAATTGCCTTACTTTTAGAAAGATACTTTTTGAAGTCAAGAACACAAACTGTTGTCATTATTCTTGATACAGTATATGAAATACTAACTACTGAACCAAAATAAAAAGAACAGCATTTTGAGATTCATCAAGCTGTTTAAATGTATCCACTTATTTGTATTTATAAGTTATTAACTTCATGTTTAATCATGATCCAGTGTAATCAAAATGGTATATGACCTGCCATGTTCTATTTAATTTTCAGTAAAATTATACTCATTAATGTTCTATGTATAGTAATATGTATATCATATATATGTATATATATCCAATGCTATTGTAATAGCTATATATATTTTATTTTATTGACCTTATAATATATTATAATTACTTGAAATTTCTCACAAATTATTTGTGTTCATTTAAAACTAAGATGTAATTTGGTTTGGTCTTCCCCAACACACCCAGAATTGGAAGATTTCTTGTTAGGAGCCGTTACAAGCTGTGCGCATGCGCAATAGGTAACTCTGTAACTCTCCAGCCCTTAGTCTCCGCCCCTCCTGTGATGTCATATGGTTCGATCAGCTGACATCATATGGTCCGAGGGCTTCAGCCAGTCAAAAAAGTAACAGTCTGAGGCGACGGTTGCCAGCCTATATAAGGAGGGGTTTTTGGGTGTTCAGAGTCTCCATTTTGTAAGCTGATGCTCTTCCTCTCAAGAGGCATTAAAGCTTTACTGCAGAACGATCCTGAATAGTGTCCCCGTGTCGTTTTTTGCTGGCGAGATGGTTAGCGTGGGACAATTTCTAACTTGAGAGGCTGTGTAGAGCCATAAGAAAACATGGGATATACAGTATCAAAATTATAATTATAATAAAATTTTGACCATAAAATGAGAGAAATGAAACCTATTTTCCCACTGACAGAATATTGATATGCTGAACTTAATGATTCTCTAGTTTGTCGGCCTCTCATGTTGAAAACAGATCAATGATCATGAATATTCAATCTATACCATAGAATTTTCAACTGGACTGTGAAATAGGCATTTCACAGATAATGGAAAGAGAAAAGAGAAATTGTTTGAAACTACATTTTTGCTCCAGTTCTACTCATCAGGCATACACTGATTCCCAGCATTACACATCTCCAGGTTCCAAAGCCTGGAAGATGCAGCAGAAAGTGTATGATAGATGCTCTTTATGTAACAGTAGCAGAGATAAAACTCCCAATATTTTTAATTGCTTATTTTTTTACAGACAACAACCCCAGCTGTTAGATCCCTTTGTGTCACTTCTGATTTATTTGCATACAGTTCCATGTAGGTACAGGTATTAAAAAATGAATAAAATAGTCTTGTTTATTTTAACCAGTTTTCAAAATACAGATGAAGTACTTTGTGGATTTGATGGCCAACCTATTAAAACACAGAACAGAGTCTTAACTTCTATCACCTCCCTAACTGGCTACACTTGGAAATAAGCTTGTTATCAGATCGATCTCTTAAAAATGACTTGAGCCCAAACACAGGACTAGGTATGCTTGGGCCTGTTCCAGGCCTGTCTTCCTCTGCCCTGCTGGGGAACACCTGAGGCCAGGGGTCTTCTCACAGCCCACCCAGAGACTGCCAAGTCCCAGGTTCCAGTCCTGCATCCATCCATGCTAGAGGGGAGACATCAGATTATTGGATCTGTTTGCACCTACAGGATGGGAAACTTGGTCCCATACTCACCAGGAGAGGAAGAGACTCCTTTTACACACACCAGAAGAAGGATGAGAAGAAGACAATATAAAAACACATCCAAAAACAGAAAAAAAAAATGACACCACCGGAGTCTAGGGACCCTACACCAGCAAGAGCTGAACATCACAGTGCAGATGTAGCAGAAGAGAATGACCTAAAAACATCTTCCTGAAAATGATAGAGGGCCTTAAAGAGGATATAAGAAAATCCCTTAAAGAAATGGCAGGGAAAAAAAAGCAAAAAATACTAGAAATCAACAAATCTCTTAAGGAAAGCAAAGAAAATATGAACAAACAGTTGAAGGAAACAATTTAGACAGTTCAAGACCAAAAAACTGAAATAGGACAATAAAGAAAACACAAACTGAGGGAATGTTGTAAACAGAAAAGCTGAGTAAATGATCAGGAACTACAGATGCAAACATAACCAACAGAACACAAGAAATGGAAGAGAGAATCTCAGCAGTTGAAGATACACTAGGAGAAATAGACTCATCGTCCAAAGAAAATCTTAAGTCTAACAAATCATTAATACAAAATATCAAGGAAATATGGGACACAATGAAAAGGACAAACATAGAATAATAAGTATAGAAGGAGGTGAATAAACCCAACTCAAAAGTGCAGAAAACATACTTAACAAAATCATAGAAGAAAACTTTCCCAGCCTAAAGAAATACATGCCAATGAAAGTACAAGAAGCCTATATAAAACCAAATAGAGTGGATCACAAAAAAGTTCTCAATGCAATGTAATAATGAAAACCCTAAACTTACAGAATAAAGAAATAATATTAAGAGCAGCAAAGGAAAAAGGCCAACTAACATATAAAGACAAGCTTATCAGAGTTATACCTGACTTTCCCATGGAAACTCTGAAAGGAAGAAGGCCCTGGATAAATGTTCTACCTACACTAAGAGACCATGGATGCAAGACCAGACTAGTATACCCAGTAAAGATTTCAATCACTATAGATGGAGAAAACAAGATATTCCATGACAAACCAGATATAAACAATACATATCCACCAATCCAGTCCTACAGAGAGTTCTAGAAGGAAAACTCCAATGCAAGGAAGTTAACTACAACCAGAAAAATATAGACAATAGATAATCTCACTTTATCAAAAGCCAAAAGACAAATGGGGTAGAAATCCACACACAATTCCACCATCACCACCAAATCCAAAACTTAAGAATGAAAATCAATGGTCATTAATATCCCTCAATATTAATGGTCTTAACTTGCCTATAAAAGGGCACAGGCTAGCAGAATGGATAAGAAGACAGATCCATCCTTCTGTTGCATATAAGAAACACAACTCATCTTCAAAGACAGAAGGTACCTAAGAATTACGGTTTGGGTAAATATTTTCCAATTAAATGGACACAAGAAACAAGAGGGAGTTGCAACCCTAATATCCAACAAATTGGAATTTAAACTAAAGTCAATCAAAAGAGATGAAGAAGGTCATTTCATATTTATCACAGGAGAAATCCATCAAGATGAAGTCTCAATTCTGAACACCTATGCCCCAAATACAAGGGCATCCACATTTGTAAAAGAAACATTACTAAAACTCAAATTACATATAAAACCTCACACACTTACAGTAGGAGACTTCAACACCCCAATCTCACCACTAGACAGGAACACCGGACAGAAACTTAACAAAGAATCAAAGAAAATAATCAAAGTCATGGACCAATTGGATTTAAAAGACATCTATAAAACATTCCATCCAAATACAAAAGAATATACATTCTTCTCAGGGCCACATGGAACCTTCTCTAAAATCGACCACGTACTTGGCAACATAACAAACCTCAACATGTACAAAAATTAAATTAACCCCCTGTATCTTATCAGACCACCATGTTTTAAAGTTAGAATTCAACAACACAAATTACAGAAAACATACAAACTCATGGAAATTGAATAAAGTCCAATTACACCATTACTGGGTCGAGGAAGAAATAAAAAATAGAGATTAAAGATTTCCTAGAACTCAATGAGAATGAGGGCACAACATACCCAAACTTATGGGACACTTTGAAAGCAATGCTAAGAGGAAAATTCATAGCACTAAGTGCCCACATGAAGAACCTGGAGAATAGTCACACTTATCCAAACTTACCAAATTGAGCAAAGAGGTGAAGGCAGAGGAATACAGGGTCAGGATCGTCTCTGGCTGTACAGCAAGTGTGAGGCTCAGTGAGACCCTTCTCAAAGACCAGAGACAAAATCAAGTAAAACAGAAGAAAAACCTCCATCTAATAACTCAGAAAATTACTTCAATTTGAGCCAGAGGAAAATGGCAAAAGAAGAAGCAATTGGCCAAAAGGATGGTGACACTCCATGGTGCTCACGGCCTTCAGAGCACAGGGGATAGAGGTAGAGAAGTCATAGTTGGAGCCATGGACAGAGCGAGCAGGAGTGCTTGGACTGTGAGGGAAGGCGAGAATGCTGGAGGCTGAACCAGAGCCACTGGTCAGATTCAGAGGGAGACCCTCAGGTCAAAAGTCTGGGAGTATAAGCAACAACACTAGACCATCCAAACTGCATTCGTGGGACCCATCCTCACAGTCTGACTTGGCTAAGGAACACGCATGGGGCTCCTGAGCCCTGCACAGGGACTCCCGGTATCCAGGGACAACAGTATCTAAGTCTGAATCCCTGAGTGGCTCTCGGAGCCCTGTTGGGTCTGCCCTGATGCTGAGCTGGCAGCAGAGACTGCAGGAGAACCTGTGACTGCATGAGAAGTGCAGGATGTAAGAAGAGCTGTTCGAGGCCTTGGAGACTCCTGAGAAGAAGCATACATGGAGACTGGCCAAGAAGCAAGCCAAGGTACACCAATGCCGAAAACCCCTTTGGAGACAACAGTCACTTGGGCACCTTCATCTGGATGAAGGCACTGGAGAAGATGTGCATCAGTATGTTGATGGAAGTTACTGAAATTTTTAAGTATTAACTCTGAAAGGTTTGACAAATCTCCCACTTCCTGGAACTCTGGATTATTAAATTTAGTATGTACTATACATACATAATTGATAATTACCTAGAGATCTTATTATGAACCATCAGATTGTTTTATATTCCAAGGTTAGTATATTTCATTAGCTTTCTCTACAAGGTGAGAATCAACAGGATGAATATATATTACTAAGGGGTGTTTATTAGTCCATCAACAGCTGTCTTCATACTGAAAAGTGTGCAAACTGGTAATTGCTGATACCATGAGGCTAGGTACCACATGTCCCAGACTTATTTGAATCTATATTACTCTAGGTGATGCTGTTCTCTCTGGGGTGTCATTCTTACCCTTAATCTTTGTGAGGCATGTCAATAATTGGAAAGGAAAAGGGTACTTATATTTTCAGAAGGAAATTGGCATTATTCTAAGAAAGCTCTTAGATCCAAACAAGAAAAGACAGTATTAAAAGAGGCTGCTCTTTCACGAGTAAAATCATTCTCAAAATATTTTCATCGTTTTAATGAAAGTTAAGTTAGAATATTACATTTTATATGATACTCATACAAAAAAGATGAATTCTCAAACTATGAAAACACAGGTAACCTTAACTGCATGTTATGTAGTGATGCAAACTAACCAGAAAAGATTAGATGTTTAATGATTAAAATTATGTAAGTATAAAGAAGATAAAGAATCTATAAAGACAGTAGATTATATGCTGTTAAGAGATGAGAAGAAAAAGACAGATTACAATATAATTTTAGAATTAGAAAACATTGTGATTGAACATAATGTAACAGAAAATATAAACATGCATTCATCCATTTACTTAGTTAGTACAGCACCATACACTTCAGCTACAGGTAGAGGACATATTCACATGTCTATGCAAGCCTAATTTCCCTGGAGGGATCATGCATTTCTGACAGCTGACCTTGATCCTGAATTGCTACAATGTGTAGACGGTGGATGGCATAGGAATTTCTGAATTTTCTACTGAGCTTTGCTATGGAATTAAAATCACAGTGAAAACTATACTATCAAAAGATGAGTCATACATATGTCATCAATGTTCACATTTCCTAAACAAGAGATTAGAGATCTGACAAACTTATATTGTGCAGTTACAGAAAAACAGATGGTAAATGCAATCTGATAACATGGAAACCAGGATAAAAATGATCAATTGATGGAAAATAATGCCTTGCTCTATCAGTAGGCAGACAGAATGCAAAGATCTTACTTTGAGGGCAGTTGATGTTGGAAACAACATCCCAAGGATAAGCCATTCTTTCTTTTATTTTTTAAATAGAAACACACTGTGATTGTGAGATGAAAGCAATGTTTCTCAACATGAAATATAGTATTCTTTGGTTTGGTTTTCTGGAAGGTAAATATGTAATTATGTATGTGTTAATTTTTGAGACAAAAAGTAAATTCACAATAATCTGAATACTTCAAGAATCAAAGACACTTCAATTTGTGTATTCTTTTGAAATAAATATGTATTTTATTTCATTTTATTTTTTGGTTTTTCAAGACAGGCTCTCTCTGTGTAGCTTTGGAGCCTATCCTGGCACTCACTCTGGAGACCAGACTGGCCTTGAAATCACAGAGATCTGCCTGCCTCTGCCTCCCAAGTGCTGAGATTAAAGGCATGCACCACCAATGTCTGATGATTTGGTTTTTTAATATGTATTTTAAATAATGTTTTTATTTAATATTTGAAAATTATATACACTGGTCTTTCCCCTTCAAACTCTGGGGGAGAGGTGAGTGCTAGGGCCTATTTCAGGCTACCTTTCTCTCTTCTAGTCCCCTGACCTGTGGCCACCAAATCCTTCTTGCCACCAAATCCCCCAGAGGGAACTGAAGGTAGAAAAAAGCATCCAGCATCAGCTGCCATTCCTGTCTTGGGACTGCACCCTCTGGCTGACAGGAAAGGAGAGAGCCTTTAACCAATACCCAACAGGAGAGTGAGAGACCACACCTATACCTGCTGGAAGAAGAGATGGGAAGACAACAGTTTCAGAACACATTCAACAACAGAAAGACTTATAAGACACCACCAGAGTCTATGGATTCTACATCAGCAATACCTGAACAGTCCAACACAAATGACACAGAAGAAAATGAGCTTAAAAAACAACCTTATGAAATTGATGGAGACCCTCAAAGAGGAAAGGAGAAAATCCCAACAGAATACAAGAGGTGGAAGAGAGAGTCTCATGTGCTGAAGATAAACTAGAGAATTCATCCACCAAAGAAAACCTTGAGTCCAACTCATCCTTAATACAAAATATAGGAAATAAAGACCAAACCAAGGAATAATAAGTATATAAGAAGGCAAAGAAGCCAAGCTCAAGGGTGCAGAAAACATATTCAACAAACTCATAGAAGAAAAACTTTTCCAACTGAAGAAGGACATACCTATGAAAGTACAAGAAGCTTACTGTAAAAAGAGATGAGACCGAAAAAAAAATACAAAAAATACCCCTCACTACATAATAATGAAAACAACAAACATACAGAATAAAGAAAGAATATTAAGCAATGCAAAGGAAAAACACCAATTAACACAAAAAGGCAGACTTATCAGACTTAAACCTGACTTCTCAGTGGAAGCCAAGAAAGCCAGAAGGTCCTGTTCTACAAACACAATGAGACCACAGATGGCAGCCTAGACTATAATAACCAGCAAAACTCTCAATCAATATAGATTGAGAAAACAAGATATTCAATGACAAAACCAGATTTACACAATATATATCCTCAAATCCAGCACTACAGAAAGTACTGAAAGGACCAATCCAAATCAGGAAAGTTAACTACAGTCAGAAACACATAGGCAATAGATAATTTCACTTTACCAAAAGCCAGAAAAGGGGGAATAATTAACACACAATAACCCCACCAAGAACAAATCCAAAATAAAAAAAGAATCAATAATCAATGGTCATTAATATCCCTCAATATCAATGGTCTTAACTCACCTATAAAAAGACACAGGCTAAATGAATGGATACAAAGACAGAATCAATCCTTCTGCTGCATACAAGAAATACACCTCAAGTTCAAAGAAAGATGGTACCTCAGAGTAAAGGGTGGGGAAATAATTTTCCAATCAAATGGCCCTCAGAAGCAAGCTGGTATAGCTTTTCTAATATCTAACAGATTAGACTTCAAACTAAAATTAATCAATAGGAATGGATGAAGTCATTTCATATCCATCACAGGAAAAGTCCATCAAGATGAAGTCTCAATTCTGCACAGCTATGCCCCAAATACAAAGGCAAGCACATTCATAAAAGAAACATTACTACGACTTGAATCACACATTAAACACCATACACTTAACTGTGAAACTTCAACATCCCACGCTCACCACTGGACAGGACTACCAGACAGAACCTTTACAATGAAACAAAGGAACTAACAGAAATCATGACCCAATTTGGATTAACAGACATCTATAGAACAGTCACTTTGGAAATCAGTATGGCAGTTTCTCAGGAAAATGGAAATCAGTCTACCTCAAAATCCAGCAATTCCACTCTTAAGCATTTATCCAAAGGATGTACATTCACACAACAAGGACATCTGTTCAATTATGTTCATAGCACCATTATTTGTAATAGCCAGAACCTGGAAGCAAACTAGATGCCCCTCAAGTACAGAATGGATAAAGAACATATGGTACATTTCCACGACTGGGTACTACTCAGAGGGGAAAAACGATGAAATCTTGAAGTTCTCTGTCAAATGGATAGACCTAGAAGAAACCATTCTAAGTGAGGTAATCCAGTCACAGAAAGACACACATGGTATGTAGTTACACATATATGGATATTAGTCATAGAACAAAGGATTACCAGAGTACAATCCACACCTCCAGAGAAGCTAGGAAACAAAGATGACCCTAAAAGAGACTTACATGTTCCCTTGTAGAAGGGGAAAGGAACAATATCTCCTGAACAAATTGGGAGCATGGAGGGAATGTGGGAGGACATAGGAGGAAGAGGAGAGAAGAGGAATGGGGAGGAGAACATGAAGGATCAGAAATATTGAGTCTAGAAATAAATAGAGAAGATCAAGAGACACATTGTAATGAAAATTCTTCCCACCAGCCTGGTCCCACAGTGGCATAAGCCCTAAATGAACACACAAGACTTCTATTAGATATGAAACCGGAGAATGGGTTTGGACCTGTTATTCCTCTTGTATCATAAATAGTAACTGCTCAGCATGTCTACACAGAAGATAGTGATTTCCTGTTTATCCCACTTATTCTCTGATTATGCCCAACTACTTCACTTCCTGCTTGTCTGTACAGACCTCCAGACCTCTATGGATAGCTAATGACAGTTTCTGCCCAGCTTCATCACTTACTGGGATCACATGATGATTCCTCTCTGCCTGTACTTCACAGAATACTTCTCATCTCCTAGTTCTACTTATCATCCTGCCTGGCCAATCAGTGTTTTATTCATCAACCAATAAGACAAACGTATACACAGAGGAACATTCCCCATCAACACATCAATAGAGGGAGCCATCATAGGTAAAGAGTAATGTGGCACTAGGGAATTGTACAGAGATCCACAAGGATAACCCCAACTAAGAATCTAAGCAATAGTTGAAAAGCCACCTTAAATGCCCTTCCCCTATAATGAGAATGATGACTACCTTAAATGCCATCCTAGAGCCTTCATCCAGTAGCTGATGGAACCAGAAGCAGAGATCCAAAGCTAAGCACTGAGCTACACACCTGGAATCCAGTTGCAGAGAGGGAGGAGTGACAAACAAAGGGGTAAAGACCATGCTGGGAAAACCCACAGAAACAGCTGACCTGAGCAAGCTGGAGCTCAATGACCCCCATTGTGACAGTTGGGGAACCAACATAGGACCAAACAAGGCCCCCTGAATGTGGCTGTTAGGTAGGAAGCTGTCTAAGGGGCCTCTGGCAGTGGAATCAGCATATATCCCTAGTGCTTGAATGGACTTTTGGAGCCCATTCCCCATGGAGGGATATTCTCTTAGCCTGGATACATGGGAGAGGGCCTAGGGCCTGCTCCAAATGAATTGACAGATGATCCCTCATGGAAGATCTCAGCCTCCCTGGGCAGTGGATGGGGGTTGGTGGTGGAGGGCATAGGAAGATTGGAGGGAGAGGGAATAGGGATTGACATGTAAAATAATTTTTTTCTAATTTAAATAAAGTGTATATAAAAAGAAATTATATACACTATATTTTGTTCATTTTCTTTCCCTTTTCTCAGAATACCTCTATTTTACTACCAACCCAAGTTCATGTTCTATCTTTTTTAAATAAATTTATAATAAAAAAGGAACTGACGTTAGCTTGTCTTTGTCAACTATTTCTGTTCATGAGGTCTGCCCAGACATGATTTGTAAAACAGATATTGCTTCAGTGGAAAAAATGATATTTTCTTCTTGCAGAATCTGTCCTTCATGAATACCTTCTTGGCAAAGAGTGGGACTTTGTGTTTCTGACTTCCTCTCCTCTATACTAGAATCCTGTATGGCTAGAGCTTGTTCAGGTTTGTGCTGTCACTGTCTCTGTAAGTTCATATGTGTGCCATGTTTGTTGTTTCTGAAAAATGATGTTTCCTTGAAAGCATCCACCACACTTGGTTTTGCAGCACCATTCTGCATAGAATTCATTAGCTTCAGGAAAGTATAGGAAAAAGGCATCTAATTTAAGCATTTCAGAGACGCTTATTATCTACACTTTGTCCACTTTGGGGTTGATGTGTTAATTATAATCTACAACAAGAGGATTGGAGGATTCACTCACCCATGGTATAGAAAGAACCATGTGACAATGAACATAAAATTAGTTGAGCAGCGAGTTTTGGAGTATTAGGGAAAATTTTGGGAAAGGAGAAAACCTGATCAAAATATATTGCATAATTTTTCAAAAAAAAAAAGATCTCTTTACTACAGCCTCATTTAGCAGAATAATTGGATTAGGTTTTTTCCTAAGACCATTGACCTATCTATCTAAAGAGCCTTGCTGTCACTGGCAATGTCTTATGTACAATGGCAAGTGCTATTTGTTAATATACAGTTGCAGCTGACTCCTATCATTGTCCCCCATCAGATTGTACTGAATGAACACTTTAATCATCATTTGATTTCTTCACCTTATTAAAAAGTGAAAAATTTATTCAATGAATATTTATTCTGCACTTTCTTCATGAATGTTATAATTCTGTTTATTATTATTTTTGGGGGGTGGCTCGAGACATGATTGCTCTGTGGCTTTTGAGGCTGTCCTGTTACTAGCTCTTATAGACCAGGCTGGTCTTGAACTCACAGAGATCCACCTGCCTCTGCCTCCAGAGTGCTGGGATTAAAGGTGTGTGCCTCTAATACACAGCCTTCTGTTTATTGTTTACTTATAATTTTTACAGGATTTACTCAGCTGGTGAATAAATAATCACTCTCTCTATCTTTTAGTATATGATGGATTTTAAGCAGTTTAATGCTAAATGCATAAGGCTTTTTTCTGTTGAAATTATTTTTAAATTGCCAAATTATGATTTTTTTCCAGTTTATGCTCAGGTTAATAATAGCATGTCCATTGTCATTTTAATGGCTTTTAATTGTCCTGTAGTTGATAGAAGCAGATGCCAAATGTGTCCTTCTTGTAGTTTGTTTCATTTAACCACTATAATGTGAACTTTAAAATTTGTTGAGAAAGCTGAATAGTAAATATTCAATAAACTGCACACACACACACACACACACACACACACACACACACACACACATATTAACTATTGGTTATATGTCCTGTGTCCTATAAAAGATAGTAATCTAGAATTAAGTTATGTCATATTAACACAAAACTATTATTCAAAATGCATAGATTCCAAAGAAATATAATAAATGTAGAAAATGTATTCACTGACAAAAATAAAGGAAAACCATAGATCTATGCATTGTGAGTGGACATCAACTCCAAGAAATCATTTTGCTGCACAATACACATTTCAACAATTCCATTGATATGCCTGGAGAAACACTTATTACATTTACTATTAAATGTGGATTTTAGAAAATATATCTATTAAAATATACAAATACCTATTTTTGTTGAAACATTTAAGTTGCAAAAACCGAGAAATCATTGTCTTCAAACCTAAGTTATTTTCACCATAAATTCATTCTAACCAATACACTGAAATAACTCACCAGTACTGTAAATTTCAGTATATTATTTAAAAGTCTCCATTTTCCTTTAAAAATGTTTTTCATAGTCTCTTACTTTATTCAGAGTTAAAGAATGTAAACTTGGGCATGTACTCACACATACTTTTAAATGCAAAACATTAATTCAATTGACATTTAAGCCCGCTGGTGTGTGTGATTAATTACTGTCATCCAAAATATTGCAGTAGGCTGAGGCAAGACATTCCAAAATTTGAGGCCACAATTGGTAACAGAGCCAACAAAAGGATTTCTTGCCCTAAAACACACACAAAATCCTGTTTCCTAAGTATGACATTTTTTTCTGGATTGTGATGTTTCAGGAATAGTCTCCATTTTCCTCAGAAAGTTTTTTCATGGTCTTCTACTACTATCAGAGTTAAAGCAAATCACACTTTTTACTTCTAACTCTCTTTTGTTTAAAAGTATATGAAGTTTTCTTGCTTCTATGAAGTCTGCTTGCATTCTTTAACAACTCTCAGCTTTCTCATAAAATTATATATCTAACTTTATTTTAAGGACTATCCTTTGTATGAAATTATAATCTATAGTTTATTTATAGTATTTCCTATTTTAAAAAGTTTATAGTCATTGGTTTTAAAGTGATGTAAATATTGAATATAGATTCATACATAGCATGTAGAGGTTATTAATATAAAAGTTTTCTAGGTTATTATAGACTCACAGGAATAAGAAATACATCAAAGGCAAGAGAAGAAGTATGTTATAAATATAGGTGCTAAAGTTTTTCTTCACCTGATAGACTGTTTCTTCCATGAAATGATGGTTTCTTTCACCGTACATTGGCTTTAGTTTTCTGTGGTCCTTTTTATTAACCAATGGTATTTTAGCATATCCTATTAGTAGGCTGTTCAGAGAAAGTCCTTACATATGCTCAAAAATTTGGAAGTATTTAATATTTTCTCCTCTATCAGATTTAGGGTACCATGTCTTCTGTTAAGGCCCTTGAATCATTCGGAATTGAGTTTTGTTCAGGGCAAAATGTAAGTATTGTGTTTCACTCTTCTGCATCTAGCTATCCAATTTGGACAGCATTGTTTGTTCATGGTGTGGACATGAACTGTTTGTAATAAAACAGTTGTTTGTGATAAAACCCTGAATTTCTTCATGGAACACTTATGCCAACAAAGTAAGTGTAAATACGGCACTCTTCCACTCTAACCAGTCACTATTTGTTCTGTTTTTATAAGAAAAATTTGCACTTCCCAATTAGAATAAGCATTTGGTATAGGTAAATATGTTTATCAGTGTAAGATCGTTCAAATGACCCAAATACCTTTAAATCTTATTTAAATATACATTTTAATGTAATTCTATCATAAATGGGATATCAGTGTTGAATAAACTGCAATTCAGCTGAATTTCGTTGTTCCAGTGTGTTTGAGTTTGACTAGCCATACATATGTAGTAGTTAGGAATTGAATACCTTACTCTAAGCATTCATCTTGAAAAAGACAATGTAACAGAACATGTAGATTATATACAATTCAGCATTAGGGCACTTGTTAAAATATATTTTTTGGTAAGGACATGTGCTTTACTGAAATGGAGAATTGAAAGTGATAAGACATTCATGCAGACCAACAAGTTTGAAATTTTTCCCCATGGCCACATTGAGGAATTAATTTTAATCAGATAGCTTCCTGCTTTCTGGAAAAGGCTGGTTTTCTGCTACAATGTCATTTTCCAGTCATTTCTCTTCTGTGTTGTACCTCTCCCTAGTTTTCTTAAAAAAAAAAAAAAAGAACTATCATCCTAAAGACATATAACCTGGCATTTAAAAATTCAATACAGAGACATTTTGAACTATAAAATAGTCATAATAAGGTCAAATTAGTATAATGCTCAACACTTTAGAAAGTTTTGTAACACATTTTATAATCTGAAACTTGAGTTAAAGCCAAGGGGTGAATAATTCTGAAGGTGAATTGCTTGGTTTGTTGAATGCTAGAGAAAATACCTAGAAGATATTTTGTCTCAAGTTTCTCCCCAAATCCTATCACCCAATTAAAAGTAAATTAATCATACACACACTCAAAATCTGAATTATTTATAAAACACACTTCAATGATTCGTTTCTTTTAGGATTGCTAAAAGTGGTTTTGTCTCTATTATGATATTTAATTCGAACACTATCTCTTTGGGCATATAGTTTCTAATGAGAAAACATCATTGACAAATAAATGCTTGACTATTTAAGTAACTGCCCTGCAAAGTCAAATACAAATAAGAATTCAAAAACATTAGCTGATAAAGATATGGTAGAAAAGAACACAGATACTGACAATGTGGGCTACAAGCAGTTTAAAATAACATGGTTCATCATGAGCCATGTTAAAAAGCTGGTAATTTTCATTATTGAAATCTTAATTGTCTTAAAGACACACCTATATGTGTACAGATAGAGATATTTATAAACAGACATAGATACAATGGACTTTTTCTTATTATGTGAAAGATATTAAAAATATATAATTATAATATATGAAACATAAATATATGACTAATTATATTGTATATTATGAGAAATTTTATAAGTAATTCAAAATTGATTTTATTATACATGAAGAGAGTCTGCTCAAAAGAACCGTTTTAAAGAAAAATTTATAAAATTGGAAGAATAACTATTTAAAGGGGGAATATGTGACTTTTCAATGGAAAAAATAATATTGTAGAACTTAAATATATGCAATTAAACAGGGAAAAGTTTTAGATGTATTGCAAATGAAGCATTGAGGAAAATCCCCAAATAGACTAAGAAAAAAGTAAAATGGATATAATGTATGACTAAATTTAATAAGTAATTAAAACACATATGCAGGAAATTTCATAACACACAGGGGAGTCAGCACAGGGGAGTACATGGAGATATACTGATAGTCAAGTGTTCTATCAGCAATGACAGTACTCATTTTTTCTGATAGTGTTAATGATAAAGAGATATCTGATTCATAGTCTATTTATAGCAATAATTACATTTTTGTCTCTATTTTATTTCTGTTATATTTTCCATTTTTTAAATACTATTATAATTACATAATTCACCCTTCTCTTTCTGTCTTCCAAATCCTGCCACATACCCCTCCTTGCTCTCTTTCAAATCTGTGGCTACTTTTTTCATGTATGTGTACACTTGTATATTCCAGGTTTTTTTTTTTTTTTTGGGAGGGGGGTGGTTCGAGGCAGGGTTTCTCTGTCGCTTTGGTTTGGAGGCTGTCCTGGAGCTAGCTCTTGTAGACCAGTCTGGTCTCGAACTCACAGTGATCCTCCTGCCTCTACCTCTGTAGTGCTGGGATTAAAGGCATGTGCCACCATGGCCCGGCCTACTTGTATATTCTTAACCGTAATTTGCTCAGCCTTTATAAAATTACCTGTATGTTTTTAAGGGTAACCAGTTAGTGTGTTCTTCCACAGGTAGGGTTATTTCTCCAAGTCAGCATTCCTTAGTTGCCTGTAGTCCTTTGGGTAGGCTTGAGATCTTGTGGTTTTTCCCTAAATACTTGGGCATTTCTATAGTTGATTTTCAGCCATGTTGGTGAGGTTTATAGATATAACTTCTGATGCACAGGAGGCAAGATCTCATAGAAAACTTCCTGATCCTCTCTCTTTCTGCCCTCTCTTCTGAATGAATCCCTGATCTTTGGATGCAAGGGTTGTTTTGCATATGTATCCAATGGCACTAAGGTTTGTAACTCTGAAATGTGATTGATTATGATTTTTTTAAATGGCCTCGGTTCCAATGGGAAAATATTCCTTGATGTAGGATGAGGACTATATGTTATGTAGGTATAAGGATGAATATTTGGACTGTAGATAGTGATTGTGTTATACTAAATGATCATTGAAACTAACATATATGAAGGACTGTTGTAATACATATTTTGGTATATAAAATATTTGCCTCTGTATTATCTGATTCCCACAATGATTGTGTGCTTTAAGGAAAGCAAGAGAATAACATCCACTCTCTAAAACATTCAGAAGAAAAGAGAAATAGAATTGTTGCATAAAGTCAGAATTGGGACATAGAACCACTATATCTTGTATGTTTACCACTATATTTTATAGAAACACAAAAGAAAATTCTTTATTTGGTGCAGAAAATAGTATACGATATTTCATGGAAAATTTACATTTTAGTTTTCAGTGGTTATGAGTTTCATTTTCACTTTGCTATACTCAGAAATTACGTTTCCAATTATTCATGGACTATTACATAAAACTGGTACATGGACTATTACATAAAACTAATAAAAAAACACGTGGTTTTTTGATGGTATTTCACCACCACTTAATCAATAAATTTTATGTTACAGTTCCAAGGCTTCTGTACTTAGTTTCCTAGTGCATTTTGTTCCTTAAATTAGTAATTATTTCTATTCTTGAGAGATTTGAAGATTAACCTTATTAGAAGGGGTTTCTTGTCTCTTGGAAATTAGGGTGACAGATTTTCATTGGCAACATAAATAAGAATGTTCCAAAATTCTGTTTCTAATCCAATGAGCTATACATTACTGTACTAAACAATTTTTATCATCTTTTAATGGAAATAAGTTGCTCTTTAATACTTCTGCCGTCTGTGTGTCTCACAACATTACCCAGCTGACTGAACCATTACATAAAAATGAATATTTCACTTTGACAAGGCAAAACCCAGAAACATTTCTTTGGATGCTTCTATTCATCAAAATAAATAATGTCATTATTCCACAAACTATAATTTTATTTTCTCTTTTTAAGACAAATTTATAAAGAAAGTTACCCATTTCTACATGGTTTGTGGTGTGTGTGTGTGTGTGTGTGTGTGTGTGTGTGTGTGTGTGTGTGTGTGTGTGTATTCAAGGCAGATTTGAAACTTCCCTATTATCTATGAAAAAATACTTTTAGTTTCAAGTAGACTTGTTTCTTCCCTAAAGAACTCACTCACACAGAAGTTAGAGTCAGAAATAGTTATCTTAACCTTCTATACTGCTGAGATTCACAATTTCTTGAGAGGTTCACATTCAGAAACATGGAATCCTTTCTGTCAAAGAGAAAAAGGGGAGTCAGTTTCAATGTGACCAGTGAAACAAATATCTTGATGTATTTGCACTGTGTGAGTTTAGGTGTTTGGTATAGCAATAGCATCCCCTTGAGCCACAACCAACCAATAGAACAGTACAATTCGGCACTCAATTTTGAAGACTAGCTCTGTTTTGGGGGAGATTCTGTGATCTCCTTTTTTACTTTTCCTCTTTTTTTTTTTTCATATTTTTGTATTTGAATTAGAAACAAGATTGTTTTACATGTCAATCCTAATTCTGTCTCCCTACTGTCCTCCCCTGACCCCTCCCCCAACTAACACCCAAATTTCCCATACCATTTCTGCTCCCCAGAGAGGGTGAGGCCTTCCACGGGGCGTCTTCAGTGTCTGTTATAACCTCCTACTTTTTTTTTTTTCATTACATTTACTTTCTTTAAAAACAAGCTACATGGAATTCTTAAAATATCCAAATAAAAGACCAAATTGAAGGTTTCTTTCTTGTGGCTGGGTAGGTGTTTTCGTGTGCAAATGTAGGAAACCACTCCTTACTGACATAAGGTGCCTGTCTGTGAGTACCATACATGAGCTCCAGAGGATGCTCAGTCCCAAGGGCATCCATTGCTCAGGCTGTAGTGACCCAAGTCACTGGGCAGTCCCAGCTCCTGTCATTTCTCTGCTTTCTTGGCTTTCTTGAGGGCATCACACCGCTCATAGATGCTGGCTATACATTCATAGAGCCACACTTCCTCCGTATTCTCCACCAGGTAGACAGCTTCCCTGTAATGGCAGATAAGCCTCAGCGACATGGGGTCCAGGTGCTTCTTGATACAAGGCCCAGAGTGGTTGTACTGCAGTCGAATGTCTCTTGTATTCCTGACTTTGTTCTGTGTTCCCTGGTGGCACAGGCAGAGTTTGGAGTAGCCAAGCTATGAAATCAGAATTGATAGGGTAGGGTCCCTTTTCAGCACTGGAGAGCCATCCCTACCCCTCACAATTAAAAATACAAATTTAGACTAGATGTGGTGTCTGACACCTCTAGGTAGAGGCCATTGGACCTCTGTGAGTTCAAGGCCAGTCTAGTCTACATAATGAGAACCCATCTCAAATATATATATATATATATATATATATATATATATATATTCAGCAGCTTGTTTTTCTCCCCATGTTTTACATTTTCCTTTTTAATCTTGTTTTAATTAAAATGAAATTATTTTTAAAGAAAATCATTGGTATCTTTGGGAGCAAATTTTTGGTTTGTTTGTTTGTTTTTGAGACAGGATTTCTCTGTGTAGCTTTGGAGCCTATCCTGGCACTCGCTCTGGAGACCAGGCTGGCTTCGAACTCAGAGAGATCCCACTTCCTCTGCCTCCAGAGTGCTGGGATTAAAGGCACGTGTCACCACTGCCCAGCCGGAGCCATTTTATTTAGAAAAAAAAAAAAACTTAAAATATTTGAGAAGAGAAACTGTAAGATCACTTTCTGGGATTTTTAAAGATGATTTTAGATTTATTCATTTTTTTTTAAGAAATGCCATATTCAAGCAATATGGGTAACTGTGTCTTCAGGTGACTAGTTTTTACTAATCCTGTTTTGACTTTGGAAGAGTCCCGAGGCCCTTGGGTTGAGCATATGGGATGGAATATAAGTAATACAAGTAGTGTGAAGCCCCTTAATACTATATGTGAGTTTCCCTTGTCCTGTAGCACTCTTAAAGGTTACCTGTGGCTCAATCTTTCTGCCACTGCCCTGTGGTGAACACTGGAAGAAGATACGAATGCACATAGATGTTGAGGCATAGTTCACATGGTCTTCACTTGAGTCCTGTTCCCTCTCCACACAGATGTTGAATGGGAGGGACACACACACTGGAACACAATGGTTAGGGACATTTTTGTGTGATTTGTGGGTGGGCTTCTTTTGCGTTCACCAAGAACTGTTTACTTTCCATGTATTTATACAGAATCCTTATCCCCAGCCCTCAGTGTTAACTCCCCCCATCAGCAGCAAGGCCTTTACCTCTGAGACCCCAGTGCTTTTTTTGTAGGTGTTGAAAGAGTCCAGACCATCTTAAATGGAGCACCCATGCCCTGCCCTGCCCCACTCAGACCTTTCCTCTCAAACCTTCCAGGAATTTCTACCATCCTACCCTGGCCCACCCCTAATGTGGAGGTGCACATCTCTACCCTTCTGTACTAGGGTCAGATGCCTAAGAAGGAAAGGAAGCAGTGTCTTCCAAACTGAATCCATCTCATCATTGACCTAGAAAATTGAATGAGTTGCCTGGGTAGTCATAAACCCTTGTGGGACACTGCAAGTGTGATGACTTAATAGCTTACTATTTTGGTACTTAATATGCAGAAATAATATTAATAATCTATGAATTTTCTCATACAGATAAGAACTTTAGTTCTAGTAGACAACATGGTATAATTTTCCATGTACTCAATGGGCATTTAAAAACAAAAACATAATTTTGAATACTGTAGCACTTTTTTCTTTCTTTTTCTTTCTTTCTGTACTTTTCAGATTATTTATGCTGTAACTGTAAACCTAAATTGTCGATGTTGAGAAGTGCACAGGGACTTCATGGCTCTGTCACATGCCTGTCACATTCCCACATCTGCAAACATATCTCCTAAAGTGAAATGGAGGGGGGGTCCACAAACTAACCAAACTTCTTTGTTCACAGAAAGAAGGTGATGGGGGCAGCCAGAAGATTACCTCTTTCCCCTAGCTCCGGCCTCTCTCAAATGCCTTAGATGAACACACAAATTCACACACACACACACACACACACACACACACACACACACACACACACACAAAGATGGCCATAGTGCTCTTTTACTGCTTCCACTAATCTGAGAGAATTTCATGGGATTTTTTTTCTGGTCATGAGGATGTAACCAACAGGAGTCCAAGCCAAATGAGAATTGCCCTGCTTTTTAGAGAGCAGAGTGTGGCCCTGAAATGTCAGAAGCACAGTAGGTTACTAGGATTTTAGAAGTCATGTCTGCTCACATCAGAGAAACAGGTTCTAGGAATGAAGCTGGACTTTTTGTAACCCAGAGTGTATTAAACTCTGGAAAACTGTATTTTGTTTTCTATATCACTTGAACTACTTAGGACTTCACCCCACCCTACCCCCACCCTTTCACCAAAATCTCATTGTACCTTTCAGTGGAAAGAGGAAGATACTCTGGGAGCTGTTTCCTGTCCAGGAGTGTATGGTTCCTCATTTACCAAGCCATACAGGTGGGTTCATTGAGCATTTCTTTTCACGAAGCAATATAAATATAGAATATATATTTTTTCAGAAGTAAATGGCTTTCATGGAATCTGTTGGCAACTGCTTTCCTTGTTCCTCATCTAAAGTCTTCCTTCGTGTTTGGATTTTTTTTCCTTGTATACAGAGGACTAAAGATTAGCACAGACACTCTGACTTTGAATAAGGTAGTATGTCACAGTGGATAGTAGAGGTCTTGTTTTTCTCTGTTAGGAAGTTGTTAAACAGTCCATGAAGATATTCATGAATGTATAGGTTCGAATTCTGCTTTTATTTCATGTGGCCATGTCTGTATGATGACAAATGTTTGTCAGGGAATAAAGTGTCTAGTGTCATTAGCACTCAGTGTCCTTCCCCTTCAGTGTTGATCCCCAAACCTTTCTTTCCTTTTAAGGGGTGAGGGACTCATAGCAGCAGCAATCATCAACTGACCTATGGTTGATGTGACTGAATCTACTTAGTGGTGACTGGATTTGTCCTGATCATACCACAGCATGGCCAATTGGGTTCTTGTGGACATAGCCTCACTTTCCACTGTTCCTCCAGAGATTGCATCTTACCTGAGAAGGAAGGGCCTGCAGACTCCTAGTTGGAGTCACTTGGTCATTCTGAAGTTGGAGTGAGGGCCCAGGGCTGGTACTGCTGTGGGAAGTCCATGCCTCTCGTACAACCAGACTTAATGTCTAACATCCCAGCATGAGCAGGACTTGAACAAAGTGGATATCAGAGTTCCTACTCTGAGGAGTAAACAATGAGGACTTTTTTAGCAAAGAGAATGAGATACCAGGTATCCATGTCTGCTTGTTATAATTGACTTGAATTCACCCTTAGAAAACTGAATATGCTGGTGGCTCATGCCTTTAATCCCATCACTCAGGAGGCAGAGGCAGACGGACCTCTGTGTGTTTGAGACCAGCTTGGTCTGTAGAGCTAGTTCCAAGACAGCCTCCAAACCCACAGAGAAAATCTGTTTCAAGAAACCAAAAGATAGAAAACTGACTGTACACAAACCCAGGACATTTTTGGAAATTGTATGCTCTTTAGCAAATTTTTGTGAATTTTTATACAAGCAGTGTTTTACTAATTATATAAAATGTAAAAATAGAAAAAATTCCAAATAATACTTATAATTTAAATAAAGATATAATCAGGTGGATCTACTTGAAATGCTTGTCTCTGAGAAAGATGTAGAAAGATCTATCAAGAGTAGAAAACATCTGTATGAAAGAATCTTAGTACATTTAGAGGAATAGGACAATTTTTTGACATTTTTACATATGCTCTGTTTTTTTATTAAATTTCATTTCATTTTCCAACCAAAGTTCTCCCTTCCACCCCTCCTCCCACCAGCCCCCCATATCGTACCCCAAGACCACCCCCCCATCCACTCCTCTAACAGGTAAGGGCTATGATGGGAAGTCAACAAAGTTTGACACAATAAATTGGGGCATTACCAAGCCCCTACATCCTGGGTTAAGCTGAGGATGGTATCCCCTGGTAGGGAACGAACCCCAAAAATTTAGCTCATGCATCAGGGATAGATCCTGGTCTTACTAACCATGAGTATTTTAGCCCAAGCTTTGTAAGGAGGGCCAAATAAAGAGGGTCAATTTTGGTTCCATAGAGGCTCCAGAGCTGTCAGCACAGAGTTCATGAGTATCCACAAGCTTGCCATGAACTCCCTTGCTTATGTATTCCCTCCACCTCTTCAACTGAATTTCTGCATCTTCAGCCTGGTGTTTGGCTGTGGATCTCTGCATCTGGTTCCATCAATAACTGGATGAAGAATCCATGATGAAAGTTGGGGTATTCACCAATCTGATTGCAGGGCAAGGCCAGTTAGGACACCCTCTCCAATATTGCTAGTAGTAATAGGACAATTGTTAACAGGTGCAGGCAGTCCTGGAATCCACAAAGGACAAAAAGAAATTGATTATTTATTGAAATTAACTGAAACAACCATCTCATGACAACTTCGATGTTATATTTCTGACTTTCAAAATTTAAAAAATAAGCCTGTGTTATTCTAAGTCACTATTGTGACACTACACTGCAGAAGATCCTGTATGTCCTCTACAAGGAGAGAGACAATTTAGAAACTGGAGTGGGTAAAGTATAAAGACCTAATTGGAAAGAAATCTGGAGACTAGAAGGATAGATTACTTCCATAATTATTTATTGAATTTTTTCTTTCAATAAAAAGAGGAAACATTGCATTTCTGAAGGACATTACAGTGAAAATTTGCTTCCAGTAACAGGTGTAGCATATAAGAAAAGTGAGATATCTCCAAGGTTTGCAATCGCTAATAATTAATTTTATATACTGTGCATTGTGCTGAGAAGCCCACATTCATGTCCTGTTTTGACTTTCACAGCAACCCTATGAGGTGTATGTTATTATTATCATCCTTATTTTAAAAAATGGAAATTGTGCATAAGCAAGGCAAAGCAATTTGGCACAAGTCATAGAGCAATTGAACTGGCATACTAATAGACTATTGTGGGCAAGGATAAAGAAACCTTGGCTAGAATAATAGAGCTGCTGTGAACACAAACACAGGATTGTTTACTTTGGGAGAAGTGCAAGATAACCAAATGCTCTGAGGAACTGGGTGCGCATAATTTCTCCCTTGCTAATACATGAACTTTAGAATATGTAATTTGGGAAAAATATCAGACTCCAGAAACAGAGTCCCAATGGACAGCTGAGCAACTGTAAAGACAGCATTGATCCCTGATTCCTGCAGGACTAGTATAGATAGTGAGTATTAGGGAGTGACATATAGCAAATTTTTTGCTGGTTACAATGTAGTAAACAGTACTTATCAATTCACAATTAAAAATTGTTGTCACCCTGAACCCATAGTCAGAAGATGCTATAAACTGTGCTATACCTTATTATTAATTCAGTATATATTTTCTGCAACTGGAAGATATTAGTAATAGAAATGTATAAGCATCATCCTATGAAAACTGAAATTAGTTGAACATTTTAAAAAAAGTTAATAAAATATAATACATTTTAAAATTGTTTCAGAGAAATGCTTAACTATCCATTGGCAGTCAGACCCTAGATTTCTTATATAAAGGTATTTATATGATAAGACTGATATAAAATGGAATCATGACTCTGGTATTTGATATATTTTGAAGGAAATTTTCTCTAGTTTTCTTCTCCAAGTCTTAAAACGTAACTTAAATTTTCAGAATATAATGGAAAGTTATATTTCTAATGTAGATCAGCATGGCCCTGGTCTTGTGCTGATCTTCCTGTCTCTGCTTCTGCTATGTCAGGCTTATACAATAACATTATGCCTCTTGGAGGTCAAATATATAAGGTAAAGTAATTATTTTAATGAAGGTGTCATGGAGTCACACATCCTATAAATGTATTAAATTCAGATAAATGTCTCTGAAGAAATAACATAAGATACCTTTATACTGGGTAATTTTATTGAATTAAAGTATAGTTGCCTTATTCCTCTCCATCTCCTTTCTCCAATGCCTCTCCCATGCCTGGGCCTCACAGTCTCCCATATTCACTACTAATTGACTTTAAAATAAATTTTAGCTTAATAAACTCTAACAGCCACTTAATGCTTTAATGGGTAGTTTATTTTATCAAACAAGATGAGAAACCTTTTCTCAAACTGGGTCATTAATTCTCTGTTGACCTTGGACTATCACATCTTACACTGTTGGGACCTCTATCTTGCATCTCTGGTGATTATCATTGAAATTGGAATAGTGCAAACCAAACAGATTTCCTGACTATAAATCCCAGATATTTATGCTCAAATGAATTATTTTCTCAGCTTTGCTGGATCCTTGCCTTGCAAGCAGTGGTCATGAGTTTTAAGAACCATTTTCTATAAGCTACATATATATATACATATATATATATGTATATATATATGATATGTGTGTATGTATCTATATCTATCTACTTATCTATCATATATCTCACATACCCACACACAAAGATGCACATGCACAATGTTTTAGTTCTCTGAAAAAAAAACTACATATTAATACAGAACATTTGAGAAAATAAAAACATGACCAAAATGACTGTAGAAATCCAGTGCATTGAATATGGCCATAAATTACCCAGGTGATAAAAAAAATATCCTTATCATCTATCTGTTGCAAAAGTGCACTGAGCAGGACCACTGGAATCCAGTTGTAGATTAGGAGTGATGACCAAAGGGAAACTAAACAGAGACAGCTGACCTGAGCATGCTAGAGCTCATGGATCCCAGTCAAACAGCTAGGGAACCAGAATAGGACCAAAGCAGTCCCTCTGAACATGTGTGTTAGTTAGGAGGCCTGGGTAGTCTATGGGGCCTCTTGCAGTGGAACCAGTGTTTATCCTTTGTGCAAAAATGGACTTTGGGGGACCATTCATCCATGAAGGGAAACTCTCTCAGCCTTGGTATATGGGGGAGGGCCTAGGCCCTGCCCCCCAAAATGTGACAGACCTTGATAACCCCTCATGGAAGGACTCACCCTCCCTGGGGTGTGGATGGGGGATGGGATGGGGAGGTTTGGTGGGGGCCATTGGAGGATGGAAGGGAGATGGAACTGGGATTGATATGTAAAATGAGATTGTTTCTAATTTAATTAAGAAGAAAACTGAAAATAAAATGCCTCATAGCCATAATTATGCTCTGATCAAACCCAGTAGAAATTTCTCTCTTACATTCCTAAAATTCTGAGTCAACATAAATAGAGGTTGAATTAACTTTTGGAAAGGTCATGAGGAAAAACATGAATATACTTGAGATGAGGATTAGCCCATGTGAGGTGAGTATTGTCTCAAAATTGTTCCTACCAGGTCTCAGAGCTATAAAAGATGTCTACTTGACACTATCAGGACAGTTAGGCTACCAGATAGAGACTCAAGTGATTACATTGGTGCCAAATGTTGTGCATATAATAACAAATTATTTTTTTTATATTTACTCCTATAGAATGGTGACATTTGTTTCAGTTAAAGGAAATTTTAAGTGCTTATATTCCATCTTCATGACTTCTCTCTCCCTCCTAACTCTCAGGAATAAAGTATACATAAATACATACAAGAATTACTATGACAACAAATTCAGCTTTGCAAAGTTAAGTGCATGATTGTCTTCTACTGATTCTTACCACAATTTCTGGAATATGGGAATGATAACTGAATAGAGATTTAATATATAGTTGCCCTTCATGTAGAAAGATTACTCTGATAAATCTCACTGGTTACATGAGTTCTTTAATTTTTCTCCTCTTGAAGGAGAATATATATAATGACTCATCTGAGTTAAATCATCACTCTCTTCTTTGTGACAGAGCAGCATTCTCAACTAAGATAGGCAGAATACCAGAATAACAACTACCTAAATTCATGAGTGAATAGATGTATTTGACTTCATGAAGAAAAATAGTTATAAAACTGATATCTTATAAGTTATTTTTATATGTTATAAGCTTCCGGTAAAATCAATCATGTCTTATGCACATGATGAAGATATGTTATTTACACTTACAGATGAAAACCATGAAATGCATAGCTGGTAGTGGCATGTCAAGGCTAACGCTAAATGCAGGAGAAGACATGAAAACAAAGTCAGACAGGTTTTTTCCCCAGGTTCAATGTTATTGCTATTCCAATACAATAATTTACTTAAATTGTATTGGTCTTTCTTTCTTCCTTCCTTTCTTTCTTTCTTTCTTTCTTTCTTTCTTTCTTTCTTTCTTTCTTTCTTTCTTTCTTCCTTTCTTTCTTCCTTTCTTTCTTCCTTCCTTCCTTTCTTTCTTTCCTTCTTTCTTTCTTCCCTTACTTTTTTCATCTTTTTGGGGGGGACAGGGATACTAATGGTAACAGCGCTGGCTGTCCTGGGACTCTCTCAATAGAGAGATGGCCTTGAACTCACAGAGAACCACCTGTCTCTGCCACCCATGTGCTTGGATTAAAGGCATGTGCCACCACTTCCTAGCTGACTTTCATTTTATAACATTCATATTATAATCTTTTGGGAGCTACCTAGTAATCAAAAGCATTAATTTCAAAATGCATGTTAAATTTGTTTAGAAAACTCTAGCAGAGATAACATTTGTATACATTGATATAGAAACAAAATAATTGAGGGAAATCAGTATATCAAGAATCAAGTTAAGTAACTTTTAGCATTTTCATCTAAATCTGCTAAGATTTATATAAAAAATCGAATCTTATTTAAGGTACTTTAGTACTAAATTCTTAATGCTAAATATGTTTCTTGGCAACCTCTCAGGGATTTTTAAATGTTCTAGCTTGAGAATACATGATCTTGCTATGGTATCACACCTGACTTGTTCTAGGGGACAGTCTGTAGTGAGAATTATGAGTAATAATTTTAGGAATGGAATACTCACTAATTCATGATCCAAGCAGAAGTTATCTTTTGAAAAAACCTATTACAATATCTGAAATAATAGACCGTATATTTTATCTAACCTAATATTTAATTGAACATTACCATGATCATAGAGAAAATATGAAATGATACCTGCAAAGAATTTTCTCCAAAATGTATCATTAAAATTTGTAAGTTTTGCTGGGCATTGGTGGTGCATGGTTTTAATCCTAGCACTTGGAAGGCAGAGGCAGGCAGATTTCTGTGAGTTCCAGGCCAGCCTGGTCTATAGAGTGAGTGCCAGAATAGGCTAAAGAACTACACAGAGAAACCCTGTCTTGAACCCCCCCCCAAAATTGTAAGTTTCTATAAAAGTTTGAGAAAGAAGTGGTGCATCATCATTATTACATACTTAGGAACATTCAAAAGTTCTACAGTCAGATGACTGACATTCTTTTATGATTCAGGAAGTCTTCAATTCTATGGCCTTGCAGGGGTTTGATGTCCATGGAGCAAGTGTAGTCTTTATTACTCCAACATATGTTTGAATGTCCAATAAAACATTCAGTTGAATAGATTTTCTGTTTCTGGTAAAATAGAACTAAAATATGATACAATAGTACAGGCTAGTAATACTGTATTCTGTATTATGCAATGAGCTTACAAATATTCTTCAAACTATATAACATAAGGTAAGTTGTTCTGTACAGTTCCATAAAATTAAATGCATTCATTGTTGGTGATCAAGAATAGATTTTAAATGTGTGCATTTAAATCTAAGCTCCATGATTTATATATATATATATATATATATATATATATATATATATATATATATATGCCAAAATAAAATAAAATGTTTCTATTCTCCCTTATTAGCTAATTTTATAATCTATAATTTTATAATCTATGAAATGGAGAATGTAACCACCACATTATATAGTATGACTTTGATAAAATGCAAAAGTGGCTGGAGGATATTGAGGATTCCTAGGGCATGAATATTTGCTATAAAGACCAAACAGATTACTGCTATTTAAAAATAACTACATTTTATTATTAAATTAAAAATTATAACACAATTTGAATTTCTGTTTAATAAATTAATTCAGGAATATCTTGCTCTTTGGACTAAGCAGATAGTGTACACACTTGTATCCACTTTCACACATGAATTTATCATGGAGATCCTTTTGGATCGAAATTGTCCAACAAAATATACATAAGGTAGATATCACACTGCATAGAGAATCACTAGAAACTTTTAAGAGTACCAATTATGCAGTAGTATTTAAATCATAAGCTAAACTTCCCTATACTCTTTGTCTAACTTCTGATAAATTTAATCCTAATTTCTTTCTTTTTTAATTTCTTTTTTTCCTTCAACTATTTTTCATTTGAATTAGAAACAGGATTGATTTACATGACAATCACATTCCCTTTTCCCACCTGTCCTCCCTACCACCACCACCCCCAACTAAAACCCTATCTATCACATATCCTTTCTGCTCCCCCTAGATGGTGAGGCCTTTCATAGGGTGTCATCAGTGTCTATTGTATCCTTTGGGATAGGGCCTAGGCCCACCCTAGTGTGTGATGTCTCAGGGAGTATTCCTCTATATGGAATGGGCTCCCAAAGTCCACACCTATGCTAGGGATAAGTACTGAATTTCTACAGGAGGTCCTGTAGATTTCCGAGGTTTCCTTACAGAAACCCATGTTCCTGGGGTCTGGATCAGTCCCATGCTGGTATTCCAGCTATCAATCTGGGAAACAAGAGTTCCCTGATGTTCAGTTCAGCTGTTTCTGTGGGTTTCAACAGCCTTGTCTGGATCCCTGTGCTCTTCACTCACCCTTCTTTGAATCTGGGTTTCAGTTCAGTTCAGTGATTAGTTGTGAAGGTCTGCTTCTACTTCCCTCAGCTGCTGGATGAAGGCTATATGATGTCATATAAGTTAGTCATCAATGTCATTACCAGGGGAGTGCATTTAAGGTAGCCTCTCCTCTGTTGCTTAGATTGTTAGCTGGTGTCATCTTTGTTGATCTCCAGACATATCCCTAGTGCCTGCTTTCTCTGTAAAGCAAAATTGTTTCCCTCTATTATGATATCTCCATTCTTGTTATAATCTAATTTCTTTTTATATGGAACATGTGGTGTCTTGAATAATAATAACCCCTATAGACTCCTACATTTGCACACATGGTAACCAGGTAGTGGTACTATTAGGAGGTATGGCCTTGTTGGAAAAGGATGCCCTTATTGAAAGTAGTATTTCCTTGGGGGTGGACTTTGAGAGTTCAAATGCTCCACCCCTGACAAGTGTCTGTCTCCTTTATTGCTGCCTGAGGATCCAGATGTAAAACTCCAGTACCATGTCCTACTTCCACTGTGATGACAATTGACTAAATCTTTGAACTGTAAACAAGCTCCAGTTGAATGCTTTTCTTTATAAAAGTTGCCATGTCATAATGTTTCTTTACAGTATTTGAACAATTAGTAAGACAAAGTATATGTAGCCAAAATTATGATAAAAGCCTAAAAACATTATTTTATGTGGTGATATATTATTTATGATCTAATAAAACTTGTCTGGTGATCAGAATGCAAAGCTAGCCACAGCCATTGAGGCCAGGTACTAGTGCAACAAACCTTTAATCCCAGGACTCAGGAGACTGGGGCAGATGGATTTCTGTGAGTTCAAGGCCACTCTGGGCTACATGAGAGTAAAAGGAGAGCTCATGTCTTTAATTCCAGAATTAGAGAGAATATAAAGATCTAAGGGTTGTGTGAGAGAGCAGTTGAGTTTTTTGTTTTTTTGTTTGTTTGTTTGTTTGTTTTCTTTTTTTCCAGACATGGTTTCTCTGTGTAGCTTTGGCGCCTATTCTGGCACTTGCTCTGGAGACCAGGCTGGCCTCGAACTCACAGAGATCCACCTACCTCTACCTCCCAAGTGCTGGGATTAAAGGCATGCGCCACCAACCCACAGGCTAATTTTTTTGAGTTTTTTTTTTAATTAGAAAGAAAATTATTTTACATGTCAATCCCACGTCCCTCTCCCTCCCCTCTTTTCCTGTCCCCCCCAATAATACCCTATCTATCCCATATCCTTTCTTCTCCAAGGGAGTGTGAGAACTTCCATAGGGCATCTACAAAGTCTGTCATAATTTTAGGATAGGGCCTAGGCCAACCCCCTTGTGTCTAGACTCAGAGGCTATCCCTCCCTGTGGGATGGGCTCCAAAGTCTATTCCTATGCTAGGGATTAGTACTGATCCACTACAAGAGGCCTCATAGATTTCCAAGGTTTCCTCACTGACACCCATATTTAGGTGTTCTAGATCAGTCCCAGGCTGGTTTCCCAGCTATCAGTCTGGGGACCATGAGCTCTCCCTTGTTCAGGTCAGCTGTTTCTTTGGGTTTCAACAGCCTGGTTTGGACCCCTATGCTCATCAGTCCTCCTTCTCTGCAACTGGATTTAAGTTCAGTTCAAGATTTAGCTGTGGGTGTCTGCTTCTACTTCCACGAGCTGCTGGGTGAAGTCTATATGATGGCATAAGAATTAGTCATCAATCTCATTATCAGGAGAGGGCATTTAAGGTAGACTTTCCTCTGTTGCTTAGATTGTTAGTTGGTGTCATCTTTGTAGCTCTCCAGACATTTCCCTAGTGTCTGATTTCTCTTTAAACTTATAATGTCTCCCTCTATTCTTTATCTCTTATCTTGATCTCTTCTGTTATTCCCTCAACACAACTCCTTGCCCCATCAGGTCTTCTTCACTCCTCCACTTCTCCCCTTCTCATTCTCCTAGTTCCCTCTCTCCTTCCCCCATGCTCCCAATTTGCTCAGGAGATCTTGTCCCTTTCCCCTTCTCCAGGGGGTAATGTTTGTCTCACTTAGGGTCTTCATTGTTTACTAGCTTCTCTGGCAGTGTGGATTGTAGGCTGGTAATCCTTTACTCTATATCTAAAATCCACATATGAGTGAGTACATAACATGTTTGTCTTTTTGTGACTGGGTTACCTCGCTCTGAATGCTTTCTTCTAATTCCATCCATTTGCCTGTGGATTTCTCAAGATTCCATTGTTTTTGTTCCCAATGAGTAGTACTCCATTGTGTAAATGTAACACAATTTCTCTATTCATTCTTCAGTTGTGGGGCATCTAGGGTGTTTCCAGGTTCTGGCTATTACAAATAATGCTGAGATGAACATCTTTGAACAGATGACTGAAAGACACATAAGAAAGTGTTCAACATCCTTAGCCATCAGGGAAATGCAAATCAAAACAACTCTGAGATACCATCTTGCACCTGTCAGAATGGCTAAAATCAAAAACACCAATGACAAATAATGCTGGGGAGGATGTGGAGAAAGGGGAACACTCCTCCACTGCTGGTGGGAGTGCCAACTGGTACAGCCACTTTGGAAATAAGTATGGCGATTCCTCAGGAAAATGAGGAATAAAAAATCAGTGTACCACAAGATCCAGCAATCCCACTCTTAGGCATATACCCAAAAGAAGCACATTTATACAGTTGAGATATTTGATGGAGAACATCGAGTGAATCTGAGGAGCAGTCAAGTAGGGAGCAGTCCGAGCATTGCCCCTTTGATCTGAGCATCTGTAGAGGTGAGAACTCTCTAGTGGCAGACTGCTTTGCTTTCCTGATCTTTAGTTTGAACCCCAATATCTGTCTCTGGGTTTTCTTATTCATGTTACATTTTTAACTTTACATAACACTGAATAAACCTGTCAGGAGATCAGGTACTTCTCATTATAGAAAAAGAATTAGGGGTTAGAGAGATGGCTCAGCACAAAAAAAGTACTTGGGGTATTTGCAGAGGCCACTCATTTGGTTTATAACACACATACTCAATAACTCATAACACCCATAACTCCAGTTTGAAGGGTCTGTCTCTCTTGTCTGCACTCCATGGGCACAATGCACACACTTGGATTGGGTGGTACTATAGCTAAATGAAGCACAGGCTGTAATGTATATAGTGTAAGCAGACAAAATATCCATATACATGAAATATGATTTTTAAATCTACAATTTATCAAATAAATAAATAAACACTGTTTATACTACAGAGTTTTTATAAGGACTAAAATGAAAAAAATGGTAAACTACTTTATTTAGTTTGTTAATGACAACTAAACAACTGCATGGTATTTGACTATTTAGTACCAAGTTAGTAGCTCATGTTCCCACAATACTTATTATTGCCTTTCTAGGTCCTATCCATGAAAGTATACAATTTATTCGGCTGATTAAATTCTCCAAAAATGCTAAGAGATTATGCTTGCAGAGAAACATAAAAATGGGTATAATCAGGTTTCAGTAAGCTAGCTTTACTTGTTCTTCAACAATAAGCATGAAATGTACTCCAGTCCCTAGAGCACAGCAGACAGCAGAACCAACAAAATTTTAATGCAAATGAATGTATTTCATAAGAACAACCATAATGTATCTAGGATATTTTTCTATTCAGTGATTAACATCTACATATTTGTTTCTTGATTCTACATTGTCCTTACTATGATAAAGGCCATATAGTTTAGTGGCATGGTAAATAATTTACACTACATAGAGAATCACATTTTATCATGAAATTAGGGAAGCAGATAGAATTATATTGATAAATGAATGGATAGATAGATGATAGATATATGCTTAAAATATAGTTTGAATACTATGAAGATGATAAAAAAGAGAAGCTTTGATAGACTGTTAAAGGTAATCTTATACCACCATGGACAGTCCTTATTTCAGGTACTATAAAGAGAGTGTTTAGAAAGCTGTCAATGTTGGTTGCCTGCTGACTGTTGCTACTTTATTTTCCTATAGGATATAACCTCACTGGGTCCATTTATCTTCAAATATTGATGTAACTGTGTATCCACGAGAAAGGGAAGAGCATAGAGAACTTGCAGGTTTCTCATGTACAGCAGGATATCTCTTTGTGCGACTATTTCCTGAGCTGCTTGTCTAGAAGTCACCTCCTTTCAGGTTGAAATTTGTTTGGGTTGTTTTATAGCTAAATAAAGCACAGAGTGCCAGGCTACTCAGTATGTGACCATCTAACAAGAGGGACACCTACAATGTTTATCAAGGAGCATAGAATGTTAGCAAGTATGGAGATGTCACACACATGCTTTTAAAAATGTACAGACTGGATAAATTCTATGTAATTTCCAAAATATTAAGCATAATATTTTAAACATGTTAGTTCAATGTTAAATGGAGAGTTGAAGGATGGAGCAAAGCATATAGTATATTGAAAGACACATAATGCTAAAAGCATTTACAGGACAGTATTGACAGCATATACAGGTTGCTATGGAATTTGAGATTAGGCTCTTCTGCCTGAGACAGAGACATTACAGAACAATTGTAACAAAAGCTAGTGCTTAAAATTACCTTTAAATGATGAGTGGGAGTTAAATGCCTGCTGAAAGATGGCAAGATCACTTTAACTGAGAAAGTTAAGTACACAGAGACTGCATTGCTAAAAAGTCCAATGCTTCATGAAAATGGCAAGTTTTTCAGTATGGTTCAAAATAAGGGTGGGAAGGCAATCAGTGTACAAATAAAATCCCATTTCTTGGTTTACCATTGCATTATCTTAGTTCAATTTTTTCTTAACTACATTTGAAATAAACTGTTCTTTTCTTACCTGACGATCAGCCTGTGGCTTAAGATCATGCCGAACTTCAGAGAATCAGAATTGGGAAGAATCCAAATTGAAGTAACACTTCTTTGCCTTAGAGAAAATATTGCTTCAGTAAGTATATTACTATACAAAGTTAAAAGAAATCCAAGCACAAATAATAATGTGGATTTTAAGATCAGTACTTACAAGTCAGAAAAGCCCTTAAAAATACTTCCATGAAAAAAATAGAACTAAAGAAATAGAAGTAAAATAATAATTTTGGCCTCCTGTGTTCCTGGGAAAGTAATAGAAACTTTGGGCTGGGGTGGATAAGACTGCTGGCTTCTTTTCCAGAGGGTCCACATTCTAATTCCAGCACCAATATAGCCTGGCCCAAAGAAATCCAATTTCTTTTACTGGCATTCAAATGCACTGCATGTGGTGCACACACATATATGCAGGTAAAACATAGATATTTCTAAAATAAGCAAATAAATAAAAATAAGCCATTAATAGCTTTGAAATTATAATATTAAAAGACATAAAATAAGGAAATACCTTAATGAAATAAAATGGTGAATGTATTTAATTTTCTAAAAGTTATTTGGGACACAAACAATGTAAAAAACAAGAAATTGCTGATGTGCTGAGCAAAATTAAGATCTTCATTGACAACTAAAACAGAAAAACCAAAATGGTAAACAGAAAGAAATATTTCAACTCTTATGAATTAACATTGTCATCATAATAAGAACTTGATTTAAAATTCATATAATGTTAAAACTCATTAGTTTTATTATCTATAATTATAGTTGAAAGGACTTGAAATATGATGAATGTAAGAATTCCAGCTTATAACCCTGGGAAACACATTTAATGAATTATAGGATATATTTTTCCTAACATAAAAAGGGCATGCCTATAAAGAAACAAAAAGAAATCTATTACCACCCCTGATTTCAAGGTGTAATATTGAGTTGTAGTAATAAAACTGCATAGTACTGATATAACAAAAGACAAATAGATTGATGGAATCAAATCAAAGACCCATAAGCAAATCCACATACATTTGGTACCTCAATTTTTACAAAGAAACCAAAAATATGCAAAGAAATAAAGAATTTCAACAAATGGTGCTGATCTAATAGGATGTTCCTCTGTAGAGGAATGCAAGTAGATCCTTATCTATTACCCTGCACAAAACTCAAGAACAACTCCTATAGAAGACATAATGGTGAATAGCCTTGAAAACATAATGGAGAAGGCACTAAGCTCAACAATTAATAAATGGAACCTTGTGAAACGGAAAAGCTTCTGCATGACAAAGGACACAGTCAATAGGACCAAATGGCACCCTACATAATGGGATAGATTTTATCAACTCCATATCTAACAATGGGCTAATTTCCAAAATATGTAAAGATTGGAGAAAGTATACATCAGCAAACTACATAATCCAATTAAAAATGGGATATATGGGGAATAAAAATGGGGAATTCTTACCCGAAGAATCTCAAATTACCAAGAAATAAAGAAATATTCATCATCATTAGCCATCAAGGAAACACAAATCAAAAGATGCTCAAATTCTATCTCTCACTTTTCAGAATTAAGATCAAAATCTCAAGAGGCAGCTCATACAGGAGAGGTTATGAAGCAAAGGGAATACTTCCCCATTGCTGGTGGGAATGCAAACTGGAAATTATCATGGAGATTTGTGAGAAAATTTGGAATTGATCTACACCAAGACCATGCTATATCACTCCTGGGCATATACCCAAAAGACACTTCATCCTATCACAGGGACACTTCCTCAACTATGTTCATAGCAGCTTCATTCATAATAGCCAGAAACTGGAAAAAGCTAGGTGTCCCTCAATTGAATAGTGGATAAAGAAAATGTGGTACATTTATACAATGCAATCTTACTCAGCTGTTGAGAACAATGACATCACAAAATTTGCAGTCACCTGAATGGAACTAGAAAATTCATTCATCCTGAGTGGAACCCAGAAAGATGAATACAAACAGTAGTGTGTACTCATGTTTAAGTGTGTTTATCTGTAATGTAGATAATCACACCAAGGTCTAAAGACTCAAAGAGGCCTAGGAGCAAGGAGGGATTAATGGGGGTGGTGCAAGGATCTCCCTGGAAAGGGAAAGTAGAATGATTTCTCTGGGTGGACCATGGGCAGATGGGGTTGAGAATAGGAAAGATCAAGTGGGAAGTGAGGGAAAAAGTACTAGGAGAATTGACTGGAGTTGTTGGGGAGAAGATGTGTGACAAGGTACAAATATGGTACCATGGAAACTTTATGTAACTGTGAAAGTCAACTTAGAAAAGACTAGTCGTAATGGAGGACATGGAGCCAGAACCAGTCTTCTTCTGTAAGCAAGCAAGGCCTCATGCAGATGGAATGGGCCACCAACCCAGCCACAAAACCTTCAGCCTATGGCTTGCCCTGCCTGCAGAATGTTCTGGTACCAGAGCCTGGCAGAATCCTCATCATAGAGACTTCATTCAGAAACCAGTAGGACCAGATGGAGAGTCCCACAGAAAAACATTAGGCAGAGCTCAAGAATGGGTAGGAAGGATCAGAGGAACCCGAGGGTTCAAAGTCACCAGGAGGACAAGACCCATAGAAGAAGTTGACTGGGACTCATGCAGGGTTTAGGGAACTTTTAGAAATATGACCTAGGTCATCTGCATGTATATTAAGGCTGAGTAGCTTGCAGTTCTTGTGGAATTCCAGACAGTGGGATCAGGGAGAGGAGAGACGAGTCTCTGTTGTGTCTGCTCCTACTGGGTTGCTAATCCAGCCTTCATGTGATGGTATGAGCCTGGTATTATTGTAATCCTTTATGCTGTTTGGTTGAAGTCCCTGGGAGGCCTGCTCTTTCCTGAAAGGATTGGATGGGTGTCTGGGATGGAGAGAATGGGTGGTGGGGATCTGCAGTTGGGATGTAATATGTGAGAGAAAAATAAAAACAGGTAAAAGCTGCATATAAAATATATAATAAAGAAAAATTTTCTGAATTAAGTGAGTCACCATATTTGCAGGCATGTCATTTTGCCTTTCATCTCAATTAAATAAGAGGATCACAGTCACATTGTGATAACTTTAGTAAAATGATTGACTTTTAAGGAAAAAGAAAAAAAAGCATAAAAAACTTTTAACCAATTCACCAGAGAATAAAAGAACTAAGGAACACTGCAGACTTTTCATAGAATCCACTTAATTTCATGAAATATGCATATTTGTTATTATGCAATTTTTGGAAAAATCTCACATTTGTTTTCTGCTGCAAATATAATCTTGGCATTAAACATGATTAATAATGAAAGCCTTGAACCCACCCTGACTGGAGTCAATCGACTCCATTTCTTATTTTTCTGTGACATTAGACAAGCCATTTTTCTTTGTTTTCATTCTGCACCATGTTATTTTTTTCCTTGTGCCACCACAAAAAAAAAATAATAAATGCAATAAGAAGTGGGTGGCCTAAAACACAGATTTGTTTCTCACATTTCTGGAGGCTGGATGCCTGAGAGCAGGTACCAATATACTAGGATTCTGGTGAAGTTGTGACACAAATAAGAAAAACCCAGAAACAGATATTGGGGTTCAAGCTGAAGATCAGAGAAGCAAAGCAGCCAGCCAGTATAGAGTTCCCAGCCACAACCATGCTCAGATCAAGGGATCAATCCACTGAACCTCAGATTGCTTCTCCTTACTATGCTGCTCTCCATCAAGCCTCAAAATCCTAGACTGCCCTCTGAGACTGTACTGAGCTCCTTATATACTATTTAGTGCTGGGGTTAAAGGCATGAGCTCTCTTTGACTTTTAGACTGATTTATTCTCAGGTAGCCCTGGGTAGCCTTGAACTCACAGAGATCCATCGACCTCTGTCTCCTGACTCCTGAGATTAAAGGAGTGTGCCACTACTACCCATCGTGTCTATCTTGACCAGCAAGAGAAACATGACCACGACTCTTCTTCAAGCAGTTTATTCAGAAACCTTGTACATCAGCTTCTCTCTCCCAGCCCCCCCCAAGCAAGCCCTTAAAAGCAAGCTCTTTACCCAATTAGCTCACGCCACCTGGCGATCCCGGATAGGTCACAGCTGGAGGAGGCACACCAGATCCACTAAGCACTTCCAAATAAGGCTTGTTTACAGCTAAGCTCCTTCTCCCTGGCATCCAGCCAGGCGCCATCTTGGGGCTGTGGCTCCCCACAACTACCTAGATTCTATGGCTATGGCTAACATTGCATTATGATCTTCAGTGGCTTTATTAGTTCATAAACAATATATCACCACACAAATCCTCTCTGTGGGCAAGAGTTGACAACCTTCTTGCTTTGTCTTCACATGAAATATCTGATAACGATCCCATGATGAGTCTTCCAACTTCATAACCGCAACTGAATGCAAATATATTACAGAGTTTCCATCTCCAAAAGCCATCACATTATGATTGAAGGCATCAACCTAGAGAGTCTTCAGGAACACAATTCAGTTCACAGACCCTATCTTAGCCATCAAATCACCTGTGACTTGGAAATGACAGTAGGCTTCTGTAACTATTGTCTAAACAAGTTCAGCTAAACTGAAAGACATTGTTCTCCTGGAATGTAGAGATCACTGCCCTTTTGTGAAATTCAAAGCTTGATTAAATATGTACCGTGGGTGAAAAAAGAAACTGGATATCATACAAAATGAATCATTCATTTGTCACAATGTTGCTGTTCTTAATACACTTAATACTTTAACTGTTATCAAAGAATTTAGGATCTTGACATTGTTTTGATTTAGGTATTCAAGAATGTGTGGCAAATAGTGTATTCAACAGATCTGCCTCCAGAAAGAAAGAGGCAGCTTTCTGTGAATATGAAAATCTGTGGCACAGAGCATTCATTCAACTCCATGATTGAACACAAGGTAAATGACTGAGGAAGAAAATATTCATTTTTGTCATTTTTATTGTTCTTTTTCTAACTTTCAAAATTATAACACAGAAACATCTTGATGAAAACATCTCAATTATTTCAATAGTAAATACTACATTACACAGTAATTAAGATCATTAAATTTATTTGAATGAAAACAAAATTGAAATATTGCTTTTGTTATCTACATAGTTTTCACTAGAGCAAAAAGGTAATACACATTAATTAGAGATAATAAAAACAACTGAACAGGTTTCAAGGACAAAGGACAAATTGCTTTCTCATTTGTATCTGTTAAGGCAAGGCAGTTTATGACATAGAGTATCATATTGACAACAGTAGATCAAACTCTACAAAGTATTAGGCAATGCCTATTTTTTAAATCACAGCAAATATGTATTAAAACCATGCAAACTAGGAGACTAATAAAAATATTCTTGCAAATATGTTTTCAAATAAATTTGTTTAAAAACTGTATTATACCTATCTTATAGTACTTTCATAGATGAAAACACAAATGAAAATAAAATTGACTCTAAAAAATGTGTATTTCTTAACTTTTGTATAATTTCATTAATAGCATGTATTACAAACTATTTCTTAAAATGGTTTGCAAAATAATATAGTGCTTCTGGTTGATAGTTGTTGCTCTTTTACATTAAGGATGCAAGATGAAATAATTATCCAAATCTAAAAACTGCATCAAATCCCAGAATTTGTGTGCGAGGGGCAAGGGTATTACGCTGAGTTTCTGAGCAGTATAAACTAGATAGATCTTTCTATGCCATCCTATCAAAAGAGTGATATCTTGTCTCAAACAACAATAACATTAAATAACTCATTAAATTAATAGCAGAAAGCCAACAATTTCAAAATGAAAACACTAGCTTATTTCTGTACATAAGAGTAACAAATATCACTTCATATAATACCAAATACCTGATATCATAATATGTAATAAATACCATTCTAACAACTTGGAGATCTTTAATATATTTCACCATCAATGTTCTCATTTTATCTTTCTCTTTTCAGAAGTCCTTTGTCAGCTCTAAAGGACTATGTTGGAGTTTGATTTACAAAGAGAAATAAAGGAAGAAAAGTAATCATTTTTTTTCAGGGATCACTATCAGCCAAGACCCAAAACCATGTGTTTGTTGTACTTAGATAATTTTCCCATATGTAACCCCTGCTTCAGTCAAAGTAGAGCATTTCCAGCTTCTTTTAATTTGCTGAGGACTCCATGTTTTTCTTTTTCCACCTTACAGCGACTGGATTATTGCTTCATCACAGAAAGATCATGAAAACTAAGGAAACTACTGGCTGTTGTCTGAACTCCCCCTTTTAAAGTAGTTAGCCAACTGTCCTAGACTAACATTCTATGTATTTTAATGTACAAGCCATGAACAAGGAAACTTTGTTTCCTTTGGCTAACACACACATTAAACAAAATTGGAAAAAAATCTGAATTTTAAGATAGAGTTCATGTTACAAGGCCACCAGATAACAAGACTACTAGGTTAAACATTTTGTATGGTCAAAGCATGTTAGGTTTTACATATTAAGAATAAAATTTACATATTAACAATAAAATTTCCAAAATTGTCTAAGTGTGCATGAGTCCTAGTATCTTTGCTAATTGGGTGAAATTTTTCTGTAGAATAATGTTGTTTGTCTTGCTGATTTACAGTTATTTGTTTGCGTGCTGGTTCAGGATCTTTGTTCTCATTTAATTACATTCATAGATTATACCAAAATTTAAAAAGTAGACACTGGCCACATACATTCACTGCAGAGGAACCAGAATTTTTGTTCTGTTATTTAACACTAATTGAAATGATTTCTGATACCTAAGTAAACTTAAGAGAAGAAAACTGTCGATATTTGTGTATGTTTCATGTAATACACACACACACACACACACACACACACACATAAATACACACATATTAGTCAGTGCTAATTAAACAAAAAAAATCGTTCCCTTAGAAAAGCCATGAATACCATATTAATCTAGAGTCCTAGCATGCTTACTCACATGGAAGAGAATGAACTATATCGATTTACCAACTTATTTATTTATTATTGAATATTGACTTTTATACAATATATTTTCATTACTCTCCCCCTCCCTCTACTCCTCTAAACTCCTCCTCAAATCCCCACCAATCAATATCCACATACTCTCTGACTCGTTAGAAAACAAACAGGCATAGATGTAAAACTAATAAAATAAAATAATACAAATAAAAAATCAACAAAACAGAACAACCAAACCATAAAAAGGAGCCAGGTTAAATAGAAGTAAAGACTCAGATAAACTAATAGGATAGAATTTATAAGATCAAGCATAGACACAAAATTCCATTGAAATTTTATTGGAAATATGTTAGGAATAATTGGTGGTTATGATTGTCAACTGAACAAGGGATAAATTATCTAAAGCTCCATAGATTCAAGTAAACTGGTTTTCTGAATGAGAAGGAGTGAACACAACTAATCTAAAAATGATGTTGAATATAAACTTACATACTATGGGGGATCATCTTTCATCTATTAGCATGTAGAATTCAGTTCCCACACCACATACAACTAAAATGAGAAACAGGAACCCATAAATCTCAGCCCAGTTCACCTTGTATATAGATTATTCCTTACCAGAGATCTGGAATAATAAGGGAGGTTTTATTATCTCAAGAAAAGTGCCCTACAGAAGAAGTTGTCAATATGATTTCTTCTGATCATTTTAACTTGAGGCTGAGAATACAGCAATGTTCTAGTAAGTCTCTGAAGCATTATTACTGTCTAGCATTTTTCTTCCGGAGTTAGCCTACATTCTCTGTCATATTTAAATATGCTCGAATATATAACTTTAGTTCTATATACTATAGTGCCTATCTGCTATTAAGGATATTGTTTAACTCTTTAACTTCAGATTATCTACCTATGATTCTATAAGATTGTTAAAGGAATACAAAACTTTTTTAATATTTTAGGTCAGGGACAAACTGTATGTGCATATGAGTAGAGACATGGTTTGTCTTGTGCATTATTCTTCAAGAAATATCCATCCTGTGATCAGAGATGGGGGTCTCTCACTGCCACCTGAAATTTGCCCTTCTGGCCACACACACACACACACACACACACACACACACACACACACACACACACACAGCCCCAGCATGGAAACCACAAATGCATGACCCCATACCTAATTTTATAGGGTGAACAAGGTCAAACTCATGGCCTAATGCTTGTACAGCAAACACTTTAGAAACTAGACTCTTTCCTCAGATCCTGCTCTTAATTTGTTGTGTGCTACATGTATAAACAACTACAACAATGATGCATTCAATACATACTATTTATATAAATCTTCAAAAATGTCCATGGTATTTATTTCCATTTTACACTCAAAACATTCCACCTAATATTTGCTAATAAGTCACTACATGGAAAATAATTTTATTAAGGACTTTATCCCAGGTTCTAACTTCTTGTGCCCAAATGATAAATCTGTCTCCATCAAATGTTGTGTAGCTTTTGCAGTTTAAAATTAGTTTCTAAAGCATTAGAAACTGAGTTTTAAAAGTAATTCTGACTGCTGTTAAAATTCTTTTATGCAAGACATGGCACTGACTATCCTAAAGTATTTTAAGAATCCAATAAGTCATTATTTTATAAATTTTGTTTTCCAGTTACTAAGTATTTTATTACTAAAGTTATTTATAGTAGTTGTCAATTAAATGTGCAATATACAAAAAGGAAAATAGTCTCTAAGTACTTCATTACTTTATTTTCTTCCTTTGTTTTCTGTCCTTTATTTTGTTCATGAGATTATCTGCATCTAGTTTATCTGTGTGATGGAAATGACAAAATATACTTTGTGTTACTTTGTATTTCTTAACTCCACATTCACTTTCATTTATGTTGGTAACTATACTTAACTATAGTAGTAGTATTCACATAAAAGCCTGTTTTTACGATCTCTTTTTCTACATTTTTATTAAATTGTTTTCGATAATTTCATAATTGTATGTAAATACAATTGTTAAACATCTATGCAATCACTTTGACATGAAATCCTACATATATTACTGCTGTACAGTCAGCATAACTATTTAAAATATAAAACTAAATAAATTATATTTTTGCCCTCAAAACAAATAAAAAATAAATGAAATTCAAGAATTTGCTGTAGGCTTATAGGAAACCAACTTCCTCATGTAAATATAGACCACTGAGAAGGGAGGTTTAAGGTTTACCCTGGATGAATAAGGGCAATTCACCAAGGAGAAGATGAGCAAATCAGTCCTCCACAAGAACAAAGCAAAATAAGAAGAAAACCTTTCATTTCCAGCCACCATGTTCTTATTAGAGAATACTTATGATCATATTTAGGGAACAGGCAGATAATCCAGGGTAATCCCAACCAAAATACCTAATTCAATTTCCCAGAAATGTAACATATATTTCTGTTTGTTAATTCAATTTATTATTAATTTTCTGTGCAAGTCAAGGACGACTGTCAGTACAAAGAGATAAAGAATGACGAGGACAACTTCATTAAGAAGGACAATGATTCCTGAGTGAAAATAAAGAATTCAAGAAGACACCAAAAAGCCCAGGAAGAAAACAAGGAGAGGAAGTCAGGATAGAAACCACCACAGTAGGAAAGATACAGGAGAAAAGCAAACAGAAGAAAGTGGTTGATGGAAGCAATATTAAATTATAAAACAGAAATCTGTCGAATATTTACACATTCTAGTTGTAATAGAATAGGTTAGTTCCAGAGTCAAGCTAGGGTAAGATCTTACAAAATGGATTTTGGATTGTGTGATGGTCAAACTGAAGATAACTTTCCACAGGACTCCCAGTCTTTATGTTCCAAGCAATGCAAGAAGCACACTAACGAAGTAGCTCAGATGTAAGATATTAAAATTTACAGCATGGAGAGAACTCTATTCATAGTCATCAAGGTTCCTAAGTAGCTATTAAAGGAAATTTGTTTTAACTTACTGAAGATTCAATTATGTTCTCAGACATGTATAATTAGTATAAGAATCACATAAACCTTTTAAATCATTCCTTAAATACTATACATCTGGATTTCTTTTGGGAAAAATAAAACAGGTGATTGTGATTTAGACTGAGTGTATTCCAGCTTTCAATACAGTTTTTAGTGTTAAGTTTATTCTAGCTTTCAATATTAATACTCATTTCTCTAAACGTGCAGTTAGATTCTTGGTAACCAGTATGTCCGAAGCAACGATCTATAATAATGTGCCACCTTTACATCTCCATTTCAAATAATCCATTGATGACTTTCATTGAGCAAAGATAATAAAATCTCCCCTGAAAAAATGAGCTTGGAAATGGAGTCTGGAGGTTTTTAACTCTTGAAGTTCAGAGAATAAGTTTGAGTTTTGGCACATGCTTGGCATTAATTTAAAAGCATGGTTTAAAGTGCTCAATTTAGTTATACTAAAGTGTAAATAAAGCACTCATTTCATGTAATCTTAAGCAAAGTAGAATTGCCTTTTTAAAGACAAATATGGCATGGTTGAAAATCATGAAATTAATTGATCTCTTCTTTAGAAGTATAATGTTCTTTATTTTTTATATTTATTTATTTATTTATTTTGGTTTTTCGAGACAGGGTTTCTCTGTGTCGCTTTGGAGTCTATCCTGGCACTCACTCTAGAGATCAGTCTGGCCTCAAATTCACAGAGATCTGCCTGCCTCTGCCTTCTGAGTGCTGGGATTAAAGGCATGCGCCACCAACACCCGGCTATTGGTTTTTAATATGCATTGTATGCTTTTTTCCCCTGTGCTGTCAAGAAGGATGTGTGTCCCAGAAATCTAATATTGTCGATAAGGAGTTTCATTTGCACTCATAAATTCTTTTGGGATTCATTCATTTGTTTGTATGTTTCTGTTTTCTTGTGTTATTCTTACAAGCCTGGTTATCTTACTATGATTCTGCATTTCTAACATAGCTGATTGTAGAGTTACTATTATGGAAAATTACAAGTGATATTTAAAGTCATATGTAAGAAAATCAGGATATTTAAATGCAATTGTATTATATTACAAGTTAATTTAAAATTTTAGTAGTTTAAAGATTAAGTTCATGTAAGATAGTTAAGTATTTACCAATAGCTCCAGAAAAAAACTTTAGATTAAAATGCAACTTGATTATTATTCTAGATACTAACACAAAATTGACATTGAAAGTGAAATAAAATGTTTAAATCAAATAATTTGGACATGCAGAATTTAAAAAAAGAAATGTTTTAGAATCACCTGAATATTTTCTTTATCTTTTAAAGCTCTTGTCTATTTTTTACAATGAAACTAATAGACAAGTTCTTTGCTTAATTTTTTCAGTACTGTTTATATATAATATGTATACATGTGTTCAAAATAATTTTTCCCACAATTATTGTCAACCACAGAAATGAAGGCTTGGAGGAATTTCTTTGCCTTTCATACTGCTTTAATGTAGGAAGATACCTCTCTTTTTCTGAAAATCTTACATTTCTCTATCTGGTTTGATATATCTTGAGTGATCAAAATGTGCATGATGTATAAAATTTTGAAACAACAGATCATAATGATAGCATGTTCATTTCCTCTAGGATGACACTTTATATAAGTGAATGGATGAACTTGGATTCAATCATAAGTGCATATAAATCTCATACACTTTAACTTACATATTTAGAATTACATAATTTCTTGGTGTTTAGAGACAGTAGCCTAGGTGGCGTCTAAACTCAGACTATAGGACTGTACAGCCACAGTACATCATATTTAGTTTGTGTATATAAACACTTCAGAAATTTAATTGAATTTTAAACTTTTGTGATACGATTCTCTTTTTACAGATTTTGAAATGTTGCCTGTAATCACAGGCACTGCCTCTTTCTTTCTTTTCTTTTTTCCTTAACAGGTATTTTTTCTCCTTAACAGTAGTTTGCTGCTGCATTAATCTGGAACTAGGATTTCCAAATTCAAAATGCAGCTCTGACACTCAGATAAGTTTCCAAAAATAAGATAAATAAAACCATTTATTTCTGCCCAGTGTCATCTTGAAGAACTGTTAGTAATCTTAGAAGGAATCATGTGTGAAGCTACTCCATTAATGTGGAACATGTAATAATGACAAATATTATTGAACTGATTGGTCAACACATAGCCAGCATGTAAGTAGGTAAGGAAAAAAAAACTCATTTTTATATGTGCAGATCAAGCAATGGTGTAAATTGTAGAGATTACTTATAGAATCTATGTCAGGGCAGACACTGAAATCTAACATGGTGCAGTGAGATGAATTAGATAAAATAGTTATATCTTGCAAAAGGCTCATGGTGTTGGCCACATCTGACCCTTATTGGCTAAAAATAAAATGTAATTTCCTTAAATCTGGCTCAAAATTCTAGGGAGCCAGAATGAGTAAAATACATTCACAAGGTAAGTTGTTAATACTTGAAAGGAAAATTGCCTCTCCTGAGGCTCAAAAAGAAACAATAAACAAGGGGGAAGGCTATTTCTCTGGGAATTTCTTCTAGAAGAGTTGTCTAAGCAAGAGACTATTTTATACATCAAAACTTTTCACAAACATTCATTCTGTAAATACAAATGACACATTAGGTTTTCATGCAAAGTTTAAATCTCTTGATTCTCAATATGTGCCTTAAAATGCTAATAAAGTAATTCTCAAATTTATCCCACTTTGAAAATACACTATGTTGAAGACAGACAGTTAATGATTATTTTTTATGTACTTAATGCACCAGTTAACCAGTGTGGAAGGAGTCCTTTTCTCCATGTTCTTATCAACATTCAGGAGTTCTTGTTCCTTCAATAGGAATTGCTCTGTTACCAATGGGATTACCATGGTTTTCATTTTTAAGGTAATTTGTAAAATTCAACATGTTTTCATATACTAACAGCCATGTTTTATGTCTTCTTTGGATAAATATTGACCTATAATTACCTCTTTAAATCATACCAAAATGAATCAAATTTATTACTAATATATATTTAATGGTTTAATTTTACAAATTATAATTAGAAGGAACATATATATATATATATATATATATATATATATATATATATATATATATATATGCATGTACACACACACCAAAATATACATATATGATCCATATAATATTGTATAATGATTTTGGAGATCACTGTGTATTATTGTAAAGTTAGTCTTTATAAATCAATTTTAAATTTTAATTATTTAAAATATACAGATAATACAACACTAATAAATATAATATGTATGAAGTATACTCATCTAGAATAACTTAACTGCTGAAGGAAGTGCACCTTAGTATTTGTTATATCATAGATTTGTTCAGAGTACACCAAATTTTAGAAATGCACATAAACTCATTAAATAACAAACTGCTATTTTATGGAAAGTCAGAGGCTGCACTTTAAACTTTACCTAAATAAAATGCAGACCTACATGTTGATGATCTAAATGAGTATTTTAGGTTGCAGTTATTCTGAATATAATATAAAAAATTACTTGGGTTATCAGTTTTGATTATGTAAGATCAAAAGATTAAATATGTGAAATGTATTCTCTGCATTCCTAATGTATCAGGACTTTTTAAACAAAATCTTGCTACTCATTTATGTTCCACTTAATATGTTTAATTTTTATTTGTTGTTTAAAGATATAACTATTACTAAAATTCATAAATTTATACTGATCTTAATTTATACTCCTTAATTTATACATCTTCTAGAGAACAACAGAATTTATCAGCATCAATAATGTGATATGTCTTAACCAAATGATAAGAAAGAAAGAAAAAATTTTCATAAAGAAAAATCATTTCAAGTATATAATTGTCATCTTTGAAAAATCTTAAATGCAGTATTTTCTTTTCCTCCTTTCTTTTCTTTTCTTTCTGTATGCTTTGACATGTTAAAATCTTCTCTATGCATTAACATGGTGTTTCAAAAAGAATATCATAAAAACGGAAATATATAGGATGGACCATGTCTAGATAGAAATGCATATATATATACACCATTAAAGGAGATTATATATATATATATATATATATTCATTATATATATATATTATATAATATATATATATATATATATATAAATGAATACTGAAAGTACTATCTACCATACATGCCTCTGTATTATTTTCATTGTGTTTCCAGTTTGAGGTAATTTTCAAGGTTGAGAAGTCCAGTTTCCCCCTGACCTGCACTGTAACATAAGATATTCTTGAAATGTTTGCTCATATTACTCCTGGCTACCCCAATATTTGCTCATAATTGGAGAATCCTGAGAGCTTTTGCATAAATCTAAGAGAGTTCAATACCATCTCTGTTTAATACTATTGAGTAGAGCTTTGCTTTCATTGCTAGAAACTTTACAATTACCATTTATGAAAAATCCTGTGTCTGATTTTCTTGTTATTGTTGTGTTGTTTTGCTTTTTAAAGAAACATTTAGTGGAGCAAATAGTTGTATTTGCTTGTATTGGGCTTGTGTATAATTTTATCTTTTATTAAACATATTATTTGATAATTCCATAGACACACTGCAATTATGTTCCCTACCATCTTTATCCTTTCTTGCATCCTTCTCGCTGCTATTATCCTGTATGTCTTTCTTATCATTGCTATCCTATGTTCATTTCTTTGGGCTGTATTTTGTTACCCATTGAGTTGAACCAATGAATTTAGAACAACCAAAGTTGTACATAGTGGGTTCACGAATGGATACACAACTAAAAAAATACGTACTCCTCCATAAAATTACATCACTAGCACACACTTCATCAAGGAGGAAGAGCCAAATAACACACTTCCTGATAAATGGTTGATGGTTCACAGGCCCAGTCTTGTACAAGCCCATTGCAAATACCCATTGTTTCTTTGAGACCATGATGCATTTGAAGAACTAATGGTGAATATGATGAGATATAATAAACTATGCCAAGAATAGTAACAGGAGAAAATGTATATTTGTCTATCTTTTTTTTTCTGGTTATAAAGTCTTGGATAATGGTAAATTTTCAGTTCATGTTAGGATGATGAAGAAGCTATAGTCTGATGTCATAGAATGATTGGAGAAAAAGTATACGGGGGAGAAAGAGATTCACACTCCAGAAAAGAGCACTGCTTTTTCCCTTTGACATTTTATGTTTGATTCCCAGTTCTGAATTATCACTCTCTCTGAAGGAATGTCCTCACCTCATCAATGTTTCCTGGAAATATTCTCACAGATCTGCCCAGAGAAATACAGTTTTGCTTGAGTCCAAATTCCATCAAATTGATAAGAAATATGAATCTTTAGAAATACCATGAGTAAATTTGACCATATTAAATCTGTGAAATAATCACACTATAATGTGAACAATTAAATGTAAAGAATTTTATAAATGAGTTAAAAATGGTTTCTAAGCAAGTGTTTGACTACATAGAGTCTAAATATTTTATTTATTCTTTCAATATTTTTAATAATTAAAAATTTTAACAAATATTGAAGTCTGCAATAAAATAAGATGCAAGATTGCTAAAATTATCGGAAACATTTGCAAGTTAGGTGATTTTGGACAAGCTAATTACTCTCAGATTTGTATTATATATGACAAGCATGAAAGTAATATTTTTCCAAGACTGTGACTTTAAGAATAACTAATCTTCACCCAACCTCATGTTTCATGCCTGTTAATCACAACTAGGTGGAAAGTGGACGAGGAGGACAACACCCTCAAGGCTGCTTGGGCTCTACAATGATTTCAAAGCCAGTCTCCACAACATGGAACCCATACCAAAAACTGATATTGTGGCCAAGAACCTGAGATTAGATAGCCCAGAATCTGGAGTAACACCAAATACTTCTGTTCTAAAATACAAATAAAGGCTAGCAGTAAAATATCTCCTAAAGGCATTCTGCTGTATTCATAGATCAGAGCCTCATTCAGACATCATCAGAGAAATATTTTGTATAGCTGGTGGCAGCAAATACAGAGACACACAGCCAAACAATATGCAGACTGTGACAGATCTTGGAACACTAAACTTTAAACTGTGTCTCCATAAATTATCTTTCCTCTCTAGGAAACAAGAATGACTCTAATAGAAAAATGCATGGTCCCCAGAGAATGGGAAGGACTAGGATCTCCTAAGCTAATTCAGAGCATGAGAGTAGGGGAGAGGAAGCTGGTAGAATGTGAGGAGGAGAAGAGGAGAGGAGAGGAGGAAATGGAGGAACAGAAAGGTTGAGTTGGGATAAGAATAGAGGAGAGAATGATGAGAGACACCATAACAGAGGGAGTCATTATATGTCTGAGGAGAGATCTGGCACTAGGGATATTTCCAGAGATCTACAAGGATGACACCAACTGCCCCCCCCGCCCCCCGCCCCCCCCCGTCTGCTGTCTGGGAGGCCATCACGGGACTGATCCAGACCCCTGAAAGTAGATGTCAACGAGGAGGCCTTGACACCATATGGGACCTCTGGTAGTGGATCAGTATTTTTCCCTGGTGTAAGAATGGACTTTGAGAGCCCATTCCATGAGACAGGATGTTCTCTTGGCCTGGACACATGGGGGGTGCTAGGCCAGGTCCAGGATAATGTTGTGTAATTTGGGAGCCCCCGTTTAGGGTCCTACCCTCTATGGGGAGCAGAAGGGGAGAGGGGACTGGCAGTAGGGTTGGGGGAAGTAGGTGGAGAGAGAGAAGATACTGACATGTGAAATTATAATTTTGTAAAAATAAAAAAAAAATCTTTCCTCAGGACTCAGGAAAACCTGTAGAAGAACAGACACATGGAGATTAAGAGACAGACTAGATGGAAAACACCTAGGAAACAAGGTTCTCTAAATCAACAAAACCAATTCACTTTTGAACTCGCAGTGACTGAGGCAGCATGCTCAGAGCTCAAAGGACAAGGAAATGCATTACCTATCACTAACCCAGAAGCTATCTCCAACTGATAACCACTTTCAAATGAAAATTCAGGTTTCTTGATTGAAGTCACTGGGGGAAACAATAAACTTTAGGGAAGGCTGCATCATGAGAAAAAGATGATCAAAATATAATAAACTCTATGGCATTTTTGGAGGTTTCTTGGTTCATAATGTCATATCAGGACTTATTCTTGTTTATTTTTAATTCTATTTTATTTCATATATATGAATTTATTTCTTATATGTGTGTGAATTTATATAGTGATATGTTATTTATGATTTATTAAAACTTGCCTGAGGTTTCAAAGGGCAAATCAGCCACAAGCACATAACTTTAATCCCAGCAGCCAGAAGCTAGGAGGTTGTGGTACACATCTTTAATCCTACGACTCAGGATTAAGAGGTAGATGAGATGGACCTCTGTGTGTCCAAGGCTAACCAGATCTACACAAGAGTGAATCAGTCTAAAAGAGAATTATAGCTCACACCTTAATCCCAATATTAGGCAAGTATAAAAAATAGAAGCAGGGTCTTTGGCATTCAGTATGAGGCAATTATTCTCCAACCACACCAAGGAGAGGTTACCATCTGAGGCTTGGGGAGAGCTTGTGGAGAAAGGATCAGCCCTTTCAGGTTGAGGTAGAGGTAAGAAGCTAGTGGTCAGCTGCATTGTCTTTCTGATATTCAGTTTAAAGTTTGAACCCCAATATCAGTCTCTGGGTATTTATTAATTTGTGTTACAAATTTATTTAATGTGTGTGTGTATGTGTGTGTGTGTGTGTGTGTGTGTGTGTGTGTGTGTGTGTGTGCATGTGTGTGTTTATTTACCCTGCAGGTCCTTTGAATATATATTATGAAATACAGTTTAATGTTTTACTGTATGGTATTTTAATTCCTTAGAAGGCTGTTTGTTTTTAATGAGAGTCAGGAAATGGGTGGATCCAGATGAGAGTTGAAGTGAGGAGCAACTGGGAGAAATAAAGAGAGGAGAAAATATAATGTAACCAAACAAATCTATCTGCAAAAAATGAACAAAGATAAACTCAGTCTGAATAAATCAGAGAAGCCTTGTTTCAAAATTTTATTTTTTGGAAATATAATGTACCTAATTTTTTAATACATATAATATTTTATGACTCACTATGTGTTGACTATAAGTTGGATTTATTAATGGTATTTTGGAAATTAGTTTACTAAATAAATAAAAATTTATTTTATTTTTGGATGAGAAGTTTTGGCTAGGAATTCAAATGCAAATAATGTCAAAAAGGTGTTTGAGTTGTGATTTGGTAATTGCTGGAGTTCTAGTAACTAAAGCTGAGTTCTTTATAATTTCCTACGTATACTGAAACCTGGATAGGCTGATGCACCTATGATTATGATGAGGCAGAAATAAACAAATAACATAAAGATTTGTTTTTAGAAGTGATGATTGATTACATTATTGATTTGAATATTTTATGCAGAGAATGGTACACCTGTAATTGTGTTTTATGCATGCTTAAGGAATTTACAGAACACAGATACCACTTTATTCCCCTCTGTGCCTCTTCTGTGTTTGTTGATTTATTTTGATAAGAAGAAGCCACAGGTCCACTAATCATTCAAAGTGAAAGGATTAAAACTGTTCTGAGTTTATTGACTAAACACTCATTAATGCATATTTTATAAATTCATATTAAGTGATTGTGTCTGAATAAGGTGTCTTCTTGTCTTTATGAGAGAAAAGAGGCAACTCAATTTTAGTTTCCTCTTTCTTTAAGTAAAACATTATAATAGACAACCACAGAATCTATCTTGGGAATACACTTATATCCTGAACTAGATAGATAGATAGATAGATAGATAGATAGATAGATAGATAGATAGATAGATAGATTCTACATTGTTATGTTATGTAAAGCCTACTTTCTCATGATTACAGTCACGTATGCACGCATCACCTGTTAAACAAAACCAAAGTTTATTCTAATAATTGCGCTTACATCTTGATTTTGGCCACACTTGTAGAAGCTTTTCAGCATAGTTGCTTGATATGATTGCTTTTAGATGTGTGCTAATGTACATTGTAGCAGTTTATATCTCAAAAAGTAGTCACTTCATGGAAGCTGAAATAATTGACACAGAGAAAGTGAGAGAGAGAGAGAGCCTATGCAAAATATATTGTGTGCAGCATGCCTTCAATGAGATAATTCTTTAGATGGGGGTCTAATGTTTGACTTCCCAATAAATAAGCTATTAATCCATGGATATATCTATTCATCTATGAGTTCAGAGGACTAATCATCCAATCACATTTCAAAACCATGAATTTATATATAGTACTTATGGTCCAAACGTTTATATTATCCAAAAGTAAAAATAAATCATAAAGACAATACAAAATTTATTTCATGATTACTTCATAATATAAATACATGTATATTTCTTCCTGATAGTAATATTTATGAACAGCATTCAGTGAAATATATGGTTCTTTCAAAACTGTAGTCATATATGACTGTTCTTTGTGTATAATAGATTTCATATTACTCTGAAAATTTTAGTTAGTTTCAGAAATAAAGTAGTTTTACCCAGCTATGCCAATGTTATTAGTTGCATATTGTAAAAATCTTATGAGGTTGTTATGTTACAAATTTCTACCACATAAGGCAAGTGTGAATCTCTCAAACAATGAATTAATTTATATTTCATTTACAGAAATTTCAGATGAGAACTTCATGTTCCTGGGTGATTGAATGTCAAAATAAATAAATAAGGAAGTTAACAGTGGACTTACACAATTGACTAAGCACAATGATCAGGAAGCAAGTTAGAATGATGTTGTCTTCAACAATGTAAGATCGTTTACTATATTATTGAAGATATTTGGATACTAAAGGAGAAGAATACTTATATAATCTGAAAATACAGAGAAAAATAATACATCGCATAGAATAATTGTTTATGGTGACTTTGGATATCGCACCATGTGTCCACTTGAGGCTCTGAAACTAAATGAAAGAAAACAGGATGTTAGACATAAAGAAGACTTGAAATAAGGAAGGGGTAGTTAGAAACCAAAATAGAAACTGAGTAGAGAATGTGTAGAAATATCTGCTTTGGGAATTACAAAACTTATTTTAGACTTTACAAAACAAGAACTAATCATTTCCCAGTTGGTGGAACTTTGAGTGGAAAGATTAGGGAGTGGTGCCTTGTTATAGGATGTATGCCATTTAGAGTGAGATTTGAGTTTTCCAAAGCCTGTTGCATTATCTATCTATCTATCTATCTATCTATCTATCTATCTATCTATTTATTTATTTATTGTTATTCTCTTAAGTTACAGTTTACATTCCAACCACAGTTCTCCCTCTCACTCCTCCTCCTGCCTCCCTGACCTCATTCCATAGCCCAGCCCCAGTTTACTCCTCACATTTAAGGGCTCCCATGAGATGTCAACATAGTCTGGCACAATAGGTTGGGGTGGGACCAAGCCCCGCCCCCATGCATTGGATCAATGGAATCAAATCAAAGACACTGATATCAATCCACACAGGTATGAACACACAATCTTTGATGAAGAAGTCAAAATGGTACAATGTAAAAAGGAAAATATATTGAATAAATGATGTGGCCCAACTGGATGTCAATATCTAGAAAATTGCAAATAGAACCATATCTATCATCATGCATAAAATTCAAATCCAGGTGGATCCAGGATCTACCCTCATTCTTAACAAACCTTTCTCTGTCACTTAGTTGAATATAAGTTGTAAGCTCTCAGCTATTACTATGGCACCATGCCTGCTTGCTATTATGTGCCTTACATTGAAGGTCTTGGACTTTTAACACTCTGCAAATATGACTCCCAAATCAAACAGTTTTCTTTAAAAAAATTGCCTTGATCATTGTGTTTTGTAATAACAATAGAGAAATTACTGAGGTACAAGTCTTGAAAATTACTTCTATGAAAGAGAAAGAGTTTCAAGTATGAAGGAAACAATGTCAAATTTATTAGAAGCAACTAACTTCAGAATATATTCATTTTGTCAATGTATTGCACTGCTATAAAAATGAAAATACATGTGCAAAAATGTGTGAAAAATAATCTTAGGGTTTTGAATTTGCTTGAACACTAAGTGCTATGTGTGCAACTTGCTGCCATAGGAAAATTTATTTTTTTTAATTTTTTTATTTGAATTACAAACAAGAATTTTTTACATGACAATCCCAGTTCCCTTCTCCCTCCCCTCCACCCCTACCATCCCCCCAACTAAAACCCTACCTATTGCATATGCTTTCTTCTAATCTACACCTGACTCAACCTTTCTGCTCCCTCATGATCTCTGCATTCTTCCTCTTCTTCCCTTCTCACTCTTGTAGCTCCCTCCTCCCTCTTTCCATGCTCTCAATTTGCTCAGGGGATTGTGACCATTTCCCCTTCTCCAGGGGACAAAGTTTGTCTCTTTTAGGGTTCTCCTTGTTTACTAGTTTCTCTGGCTGTGTGGATTGTAGGCTGCTAATCCCATACTCTATGTCTAAAATCCACTTGTGAGTTTTATTTTTGTGATTGGTTTATCTCTCTCAGAATGGTTTCTTTGAGTTCCATCCATTTTCCAGCAAATTTCAAGATTCCATTGTTTTTGTTTTGTTTTGTTTTGTTTTTTTGTTTTTGTTTTTCTGCTGAGGAGTACTCCATTGTGTAAATGTACCACATTTTCTCTATCCATTCTTAGGTTGAGGGGCATCTAGGCTGTACCAGCAGCACAGACAGTGATATCAACAATTAATAAATGGGACCTCCTGAAACTGAGAAGCTTCTGTAAGGCAAAGGACACAGTCATCAAGACAAAATTGCAGCCCACAGACTGGGAAAAGATATTCACCAACCCCATATCTGACAGAGGGATGATATCCAAAATATACAAAGAACTCAAGAAGCTACTCTCCAAAACACCAAACAATCCAATTAAAAAGTGGGGTACAGAAATAAATAGACAATTCTCAATAGAGGAATCTAAAATGGCTGAAAGACACATAAAAAAAGTGTTCAACATCCTTAGGCATCAGGGAAATGCAAATCAAAACAACTCTGAGATACCATCTTACTCCTGTGTGAATTGCTAAAATCAAAAACACCAATGACAGTTTATGCTGGAGAGATTGTGATGGGAACACTTCTCCACTGATGGTAGAAGTGCCAGCTTGTATAGCCACTTTGGAAATCAGTATGGCAACTATTCAAGAAAATATGAATCAGTTTACCACAAGATCCACCAATTCCACTCTTAGGCATATACCCAAAAGAAGCACATTCATACAACAAGGACATTCTGTTCAATGATGTTCATAGCAGCACTATTTGTAATAGCCAGAAACTGGAAAGTTTATTTTGTAGGTCTTGGTTGAGCAGGATTCACAAGGGAGAAAGCTATTGTTATGGAGATCAGTACATAATGGAGTTACTAGCACAAAGCAGCAGTGTTGTGGTAACTAAAATGCTGCCATTAATGTTTTATATCTACAGGACTCAACAGCCATTATAAATCAGGGCAGTTTCCCATTCTTCTTTCACATTTGAAAATATTACATGTCAGATTCTTCATCAAGGAGTTGGTTGATTAATAATTATTCTTTTAGTTGGTATAATATCTAAGTACAAGGAGCACTCTATATCTGATCTTCACAAGAATTCAGACTTTCAAATAGCTGGAATGGCTCACGATTTGGGTTTGTTTTTGTTTTTTTCTTTTGTTTCCAATGCTATTTATCTTTTGAAAACTTAAAAATTTCCTGGCTCCCATTGTCCTTGTGTCACAAAAGCAAATCATAAATGTGTAATAATAAATTATAATTACTAAAATAGAAATTATAATTCTCTTCTCTAGCTGCCAGTGAGATCAGTGTTTAATTCTGAAAATACTGACTCACACTTTGAAAAGAAAACATATCTGTGGTGAGAGAAAAGACAGGAATTCTGAGCAGCTTCAAATATTCACATACAGTCTTCACTAATTTTACAGGCAACTGCAATCATAAAGGAGTTGCCTTCAAATTCAAAATCTTTCTGATTGCTAAAGAGTTTGCAATTTTCCATGACATTTTTCTCTTCTAGCTCTTTGCATGTTTTTCTAAAACATGTAATTTTATGTGTTGAATTTTTTCCTTTTGTAAATTCTGAACAGGTTGTGATTTCCTGAGGATTCCTGATTGATACATCTTCCTCCCAACTAATGATTATTATATATGTGGAAGAGACAGCCAATCTACTTTATGTCAAGAAAGTGGGATGTGGCTTCTGAGTAAGTAATTGCCATTCTCCATTTGCCCACTAGATATATCAACACTGCATTTCCAAATACTCTATGTAAGTCATGTGACCATGTACCAGAAATAGAAACATAGTTGCGACATTTAGTGACAGGTCTGTTAAATATAAGTGAATAATGGTGCCTACCTTCTGAATTATTTTGAAAATTAAAACTAAATAGGCACTGAAATAAAATTGAACAAAAGTAACTCTTTTATTATTATTATTAATTAAAGCTTTGACAGAATTGACATCTAATTATATTTGACATTGTAATGCTTAACACTCGGTTGATCTACAGTAGAAAGATTTTAATAATGAAGATGTCAAGTAACTTATTCTGAGCCAACTTGTTTTGATAGGGCTTCTGCTTATTTTATACTCTTATAGTCTCATATTTTGACATTTATCTATTTTCAAGTCAAATTCTCTAAACTATGAAGAGTATAGTTAATTCTTATTGCAGAACATTCCAAAATGTTTCATACAAAAATTACAGCTATGCAGTTGATTATATAAAAAAATAATTAAAAAAGATGGGGTCAATTAAACCATGACACACCAGGTTTTAAGGTGGGAGAGGAATAGCCAACAGGGAGATATGAGGGTTCAGAATTTTCAGCAAGAATGAAATAAGAGTGTAGTGGTTTGAATAATAATGCCCCCTATAAGGTCATGTATTTGAATAGTTGGTCATCAAGGAGTGGCACTATTTGAGAGGGTTTAGAAGGTGTGGCCTTATTGGAGTAGGTGTTGTCTTGTGGGAAGTAGTATGTCAATATGGTTAGGCTTTGGGTTTTCAAAAGCTCAAGTCAGGCCAAGTATCTTATTCTTCCTGTTTCCTATAAATCCTGAAGTAGAACTTGTGAGTTGCCATGATCATGGTATACCTTCAGAGCAACAGAACACTAAGATAATGGATCAATATTTATCCTCTGGGTCTCATACACGCTTTCATGGGCAAAAAACCACCCTTCACATCTCCAGTAAATAGCATGTAAAAGGAAATACAGTGCTAATCCTCTTCACTAACCCTGATATGGTCTTGTGAATGAATGGTCACATGCTAAAGTCCAGATGCATAAAATTTTCCATGTATTGACATTTTGATTAACAGCCTTTGAACCCAGTAAATGGCAAGTGGTTTGATTTTGAATGATATGTCTTTATGAATGGTTACAGATACAGATAGATTCATATATGAATGATATTATTGAGATGTGGCAAAAACATTTGGAAGTAGGTTATAGTTGGAGGAAGCTGACCCCTGAGCACATGACCTGGAAAGATATGTCTTATTGCTGACACTTAATTTTCTTTATAATGTTTTCTCTACTTTCTAGCTATCACTATGTAAACAAATTTGCTTCCCTCTGATCTCTTCCTCCTATGACATTCTGAGTCAACACAGGCTCCCACAGCAATATACAAATCAAATAATAGATCAAAACTTAAACTGTGAACCAAAATGCATACTTTTTCCCCCTTAAACAGGTTTTGTGTCAAGTATTTGCTCACAAAAGTATTTGGTGCACATGAATAATCAAATTATCATTCATCATTAACAACACAATTTTTTGAACATTCACCAATGCCCCCTGCCAATGCTCACTTACAACATATCAGAGACAAGCATAGTAAATGGGACTCAGTAGCTGAAAACAACTTTGAAAGAGAAACATTATATGGAGGTATAATATTATAATATATTGAAATTTGCAAATACAAAATAGTCACTGATGTGTTGCTGTGGTTCTATGTCCCCTGCTCTCAAGCTTTTCTGATATGTTGGTTACAGAACTAAGCTCTATCCACCTGATCTACTGTTCCATTCTCCTGAGTTCTCAAACGCTAATCACATTAGTAAAGAACTCTTCCTTTCCATGTTCTAATGTTTGGTTGTTTGTCTCAGCAATCATTGGTAATATAATATGTACCAAAGCAAACATAAAGATGCAGGTCATCTGAGGGCTTTCATTCTTCCTTCCTTGTTCAATATGGAGTATATTATACTTATGATATTGGCTTATGATTTTCTTGACTTTATCCAATCTTCAATTTTAATTATTTCAAAATATTTCAATTTTGTCTCTTTATTTCCATCCATTGTTTTATCATAATTTCCTCACTCAGGCCTCTGTTCTAAGAAAATCATGTAAGAACATTTCAAATTATCAAATTGAATCATGAATTCTATTCTGTCCTGTAAATTTTTAGTTTAAAACATTAAAAACAATTATTATTGTTATTTGGTTACTAAAATTCTCTATAGAGCTTAGATGTTTTAAAATGGACTTTTATTTGGGGTTATCTACAATATTAATATCAGAAAGATTATAATTATAATTATATGGAAGGCAATATGCTATTCAGTAACAAGTTCCTTGGTTTGATTTTGATGCACACACACACATGCACATACACACACAGACAAACACACCCTACATACAATGTGCATATGCAATGAGTATTGAAATCATTAAACCCCATTTTATTTATTTTACCACTAAACAATTGAGCATAAATGAATGAAAACCAGACACTTTAAAGTAACTGTTATTCTAATGTTGTAAAAGCTAGTACTATTGCTCTCCAAGTTACACAGTAGAACTTCACTCAGAGGTATGATCAATCAATAGATATCATGATCTATAACTCTACTAAAAATATCAATGTCATTTTAGTATAGCTGAGATTTCATCTTCTGGGAGATAATTAAGTTTAAAGTTAAAGAAAAATGACCTTCTCTAGTCCTTTAATAAAATCTTTTAGATGAAATTTAACCCTTTTTAGAAATAGTCCTATACACTCTCTGTAGAATTGTTTTAGGACCTTCAGGGCCCCTCTCAGATGAACCTTTATTTTATCCATTTATCATCACTAATTCTGATCTAACAATCCAATATTCACTCCTCACATGAGAACCCCTGTAGTTCTAGTATACCTGGGGGACACATGGTTTTAGGTAATTACTATGTCTATTGGCTGCTGTAAATACCAATCTTATTTGCTTTTTACTCCTAAGACACTGAACTTCACATAACATCAAACTATCACGGGCTATGTTTTGCTGTGACTATACTTTAGGATGACCACCATTTTCTCATTTAATGCTCCATGTATCTCACTGTGCTGCCACATTCTTTATCTGAGGCTGCCCTGAGACTGTGTGTCTTACTGTGATAACAGACTCTCAGTTACCTATGACCTGGATATTTTATTCTGACTATCAATTGCTTTTAGTAAGTAGAAGCAGAGGGTTCCTTAATGTTTCACATCTAATTTCATACCTGTAAAAATGGCTTTTTTATATACAAATGTTTTGGTATGCATGTGTGTGTGTGTTTGTGTGTATGTGTTTTGTCCTTGTGTGTGTGTGTGTGTGTGTGTGTGTGTGTGTGTGTGTGTGTGTGTGTGTGTGTGTAATACACGTATGTACATGCAAGTAAAGAATTGAGTTCTATGTCTTCATCTTCCTCAATCATTCTTCAGCTTATGTGATTGAGACAGGGTCAATCACTGAACTTATGCATCATCATTTTGACTACTTAAGCATTTTACTTTAAGGATTCCTCCCCTGTCCTCAAAGTATAAAAAATTACTAAATCTGCCCTTTCCTTTACATGGGGTATTGCAGCTCCTCAGCTTAGCAACAGTGCTTTACTTCAGCCATTTCCCCAACTCTCTCCAGACATTTCCAAATGTCCTTCTCTGATACCATATCATAGAAAAATAATAAATCTTCACCAGTCAAATTATTGACCAGGAATCATAAACAAAATTCCCTTTACTGAGCCCAACACACATAATATTCTTATTAACTTTTATGTGTTATTTAGAATCTGAATTGTTTCTCAGACTACATGCTTACGGTTGGCTGCAAGCCTGTGGTATTAAGAGGTGGTAAAACCCTTATGGGTTGGGATCCAGTGTAGTGATATCTTGATTGAAGTAATAAAACTTGTTTTAGGATCAGAGGATTGAGGTTGCCAGTAGCTAACCAAAGAGGTCTGGGGTCTGAACAAATGGGAACTGAGATGGCTGGATGGCGAGGATATATACAGAAAGAAGCAGCACTCTCGTTTCTGTTGGGAAGCTAATGAGATAAAGGTGACTTTGTCTCATCTCTCATCATTTTCCTCTATATATGATTCCAGGTTTTATCATTTAGACCTATAACCATCTTATAGCCTTCATCCAGCAGGGAAGTAGAAGCTAAACACTGAACTGAACTGGAATCCTGTTGTAGAGAAGGAGGAGTGATGAGTAAAGGGTTCCATACCAGGCTGGTGAAACCCACAGAAAGAGCTGGCCTGAAAAACTGGGAGCTCTTGGTCCCCAGACTAATAGCTGGGAAACCAGCATGGGACTGATCCAGACCCCATGAATTTGGGTGTCAGTGAGGAGACCTCGGAAATCTATGGAGCCTCCTGTAATAGATCAGTACTTATCCCTAACATAGGAATGGACTTTGGGAGCCCATTCCACAAGGAGGGATCCTCCCTGACCTAAACACACAGGGGTGGGTCTAGGCCCATCCCAAAGGATATGACAGACTCTAAAGACCCTCTATGGAAGGGCTCACCCTCCCTGGGGAGCAGAAAGGGTATGGTATAGGTAGGGTGTTAGTTGGGAGGGGCAGGGGAGGACAGGAGGGAGAGAGAACTGGGATTGACATGTAAAACAATGTTGTTACTAATTCAAATTTAAAAAATGGAGAAAAAAAGAACTCCATTTACAATTTAGTGATCATTTTTGGGGAATATTTGGCATGCAGCCTAAGGAATGGAATGAATATTTGGCTACAGGACACTGTCTGTCTTTCTATCTTGCTATTTCTCTCTCCCTATCTCCTGCCTTTCATTCCTCAATTTCTTATTTTTCCCTGATAATAAATGAGGTGAGCTCTTTTATCTCAACAAGAATCCTTTTGTAAGTTTTTGTTTACCACTTCATAGGGTTAAAATAATGGAGCAAACTAGTCATAACCTAAACCATTTGAAATCATGGTATACAGTAAGTGTTTCTGCCTTTAAGATATTTTTCTCAAGTATTCTGATTTAATGATGAAAGGAGGTTCCATATAGATGAATAAATTATGTATTAATGTATTATATATTAATTCAAGTCCACTCATACTTACAACATAAAATTATTGTCAGTACACTGAATCATTATATTATAAAGTCACAGTGAAATAGGCAAAACATTTCCCAATTCTCAGAGCAGATTTCTATGGTGATAAAATAATTCAAGTATTTATATCTATATTTTAATAGGCACCAATGTCAAAATTTTACATTAAAATATAGGATAAATACAAAACAGAAAGTTTTTTCCCATTATGTCAGTTAGGCCACCATGAATATTGATTATTTTATGCCCTGAAACAGAAGTTAACTATGCCTCTGGGTATATAAGGATAATAAACTATGTTGCATAACTCCCAAATTCTGCCCCTGTTGTCATTAACCCAACCAACAAGGATAGATGAAAAATTTGATAAATATCTTCTAAGAAGTGACAGATATTTTTAAGTATTTCTGAGTTCCATTTACATTTGCTTCATGGTATACTAACAATTCTCCCACTTATTTCCCCTAGTTACCTCTATTGTTATATATCTTAAACCACACACTTTGTAGGTTACTTTAAAGCTCACAATATATTAAGTCCTTTTTAAACTTTAATTCTCTAGTTATCATTGAGTATTCTCCACTTAAATATTTTATATGCCATATTCCCTGTAACTCAATGCTTTAATTATTATAATTTTTCTATCCATAGCTAAATTTTAAGTGTACTAACCTGATAAATGGCCAATAAAGTAATATCTATTTTGAATAAGCATATCATTATTTCACAGTTAATTGATATTTGTAAGTCTTTTCTCAGATATCTATAAGTATAAAATTTGTTTCAATTTCAAATTTTAGTAGGTATGACAGAACTTTGGCTAGAGGCTTTTAATACTTCATAACTATTGAGAATTTAAAAAGTCAAATTTCTAGATGATAAAAAGCAAACATCACCAAGTATTAGTTATTGAAACTAGATAGAAATAAACCAATACGAATACTCCAAACAGGTGTTCTGAGGTGTTCTATGTATTATTTTTTATTTTACTCACATGGAAACACAAAAATTTATGAATGTGAATGAATATTTATTTGATTATTAAGACTTTTTACACCCATTCTCACGCTGATGTGCCATTTTATTGAGTCCATGAATGAGAAAAGACCATCGTTGCCCCTAATTTGGACTAGAGTAAAATTTCTGCATATTATGTATACATAAACATTGGTGAATAATGTCCATCTATTATTAACTCATAAAATTTTCTCCTCTAGTTAATACAAATACGCTTAAACATCCTCCTAATGCTTAGCATTGTGGTTTTAGGTAGTTCAGCTGATTCAGTTTAACATGGTATTACACTATTCCCTTGATTACCACTCCTAGAATATTAATAATATTGAACTATGGAGATTTCTTTTATTGTTTTATTAAAAAAGTAACCCTCAGGGATAAATATTAGGGAATAAACTCGAGAGAGCTACAGAGGGACCAAAACAAAATCCCTCTCTACTTACATTATCCCATTCAAAAAGTCCCCGCAGCCACTTTTCCCCTCCTCTTCCTCCTACCTGTGTCTTCAATCTCTACCTGAGTGAGCCAGGGAAATCTATGGTCCACCCTGACAAGATGAATGTGGATTCCACTCTCTGATCTGAGATCAGACTCTCTCGGTGGTCTTGGAACAATCACGCAAACAGGTCCCCAAATTTGACCTTTTAAAATTTACTTAACCATGAATTCTAATGAGAAATTACAGCTAAATATATGATATCTACATCTCAAATATCATATATGTCAAATACTTAATAATATGGAATTTGTCTTGCCCTATTATTCTAAATACTAAGTGGTCCCAATTCCAAATGCGGACAGCACTAATACTCCCTGAGCCAAGACACACAGGGTTGGCCTAGGCCCTATCCAAAAGGATACAATAGAATCTCATGACACCCTATGGAAGACCTCACAATCCAGGGGGAGCAACAAGGATATGTGATAGATAGGGTTTTAGTTGGGTGGGGCAGGGGGGACCGGAGGGAGAAGGGAACTGGCATTGTCATGTAAAACAATCTTGTTTGCAATTCAAATAAAAGAGGTGAAATAATGTGATCTTATTAGAAGGTGGTGAAAATGAATGGGAGGCACTGAAGTCATGTAGAACTCTCAAGGATGCCTTTACTATACTCACAAATTAAATAAGTAAATAAAAGCACAAGGGATCTGTCTCACCTCATACAACAAAAGGACATTGATGGAAGGTACCACCTGCTAAGAAAGTGAACCCCTTATCAGACACTCATTCGTCCAGTGACCCAGCCTGTAGCCAAACCTCAGAAGTATGAAAAATGAATTCTAATTATGTATAAGCCACAATGTATAGCTTTAGTGTGTTATATCGCTTTAAATTTTGAGCAGGTCCAGTTTAATAGCACTATATTTGAGTGAAGAGTAAAGAAAGAAGATATTTCCTTTGAGTATGCCAAAGTAGAATGTGTGAGGCTAAAAGAATTAACATTATATAAACATGACATTACTTTGCTCTGCTTTATAAACAAAGTAAACATGGTATATAATTTTAAAATTTATATTTACAATTTTGTGGGGAGAGAGGCAATGCCATAATGAGCCTGCTAACATCTGAAGACAACTTGGAGAAGTATGTTCTCCTCTTCTACTATATGAGACCTAAGACTGAACAGGTATGGCAGTAACATTTTCCCATCTAAGCCACCTCACAGCTCAAATGGTCCTCCAAGTCATGTGTTCATCTCAAGAGGCAAACTTCCAAAATAATAAGGAAAAACAGTGATGGGAATTGAGTTAAAAATATAGTAGTATCCACATATCCAAAGATTACTGAACGTCTAGTTTTTATCAGGAAATACACATGATATAGCCAGACAATTTTCCTTATTTAAAAGAGAGTCACAGACTAAGAAAACTCATTTCTGTTGCAAAGACCCTTAATTTATCTTTTAGATTTTGTCAATATCTATCGGCCATTTATTTCACAACATCCTCTGTTGTATTGACTTCAATTCCTATTATAATGTGTGGTTTTTATTTGAACTTCTTTTGAGCCTTATTGACAGAAACATGTTACTATTCCTACAGACAAGCAGAGTGGATAAGTCATTTTTCTGTTGTGATGAAAAAATTAATTAAATGATACAAAAATTATTTGGGATCTTGGTATCAGAGGTTTTAGTCAATGGTCACTTGACTTTGCTGACTTGGGCCTGTTGTAACGTGGAACACCATAGGGATGAATGGTTACTGGAGAAAAGTCTCTCAGCTCATGATAGTCAATAAGCAGAGAACATGATAGGGCAGTCCCAGGACAATTTATACCCTTCAAGTATATGACTCTAGTTACCTACTTTCTACAAATAACTTCAAATTTATAGTATTTTCCCCTTCCCAATAAATCTCCACACTAGGAAAAACAGCATTCAACACATCAGCCTCTATGGAAATATGCCCCACCCAAATTTAAAAGGGAAAACATACGTTAATAAATCCCATTAACCAAATAGATAGTAATATGATAGTAATAAGAATTACATACAACCCATTGACTATGCTGCAAGTTTATTCCAAAAGGCTCCTTTATGTGAAATATAATTGACAAGGACAAACTCGTACTCTAGCTCCCTTGAAGACAATGGATCTTCCGGGAATGAAGGAAGACTCATTTAATATTGTTTTTGGTATTCGGGAAGGAAGCAGGGCTATGCTTATCAACATAACCTTGTGGCTTTTCCTGTGCCACTGTTGGTTCATCTTCACAGTTTATTTTTATATATTATTCATTTAAACAGTGGTTTATTTTATGTGTAGGGTGTAGGTTAGCAAACTTGTATGAGTTTATAAATCCCTTCTTCCTCATACAGTTTTTGGTTTTGAATTCAGGTCATTATTCTCAGCAGGAAGCATCTTACCAACTAAACTATCTCACCCACTCCCTCACATATTTCTAATCTGTACTTTATTGTGAATAAAATAATAATAATATGTACTATTCAGTTATTAACTACCAAAACTATTATTTGTACTGTCTCAAACACAGGTCACAACTTTTTTTGGGGTGGTAAAATTAAAGTTCAGTGTAATAGGGTAAAATAAAAAAAAAATAAAAAACAAAGACACGTATGCTTAAATATATGAATTTTCAATTGCAGAGCTCTTGAATTGCTTGACATAATGTATTTTAAATATTTTTAATGGTAAGGTTTACTATACTTCCTATATCTAGAAATGGAAGTATGAATAGTTGTAGAAATACAGACAAAGTAAAAGGTATTTCTATAATGCATCAGCAGCTGCAAGGCTGGCTTTAAATGGTGTCCACACCTTTTCCTGCAAGTATTTTTGCAGTCATACTATATGAGCTTTGGCCAACAGGGAACCAGAGAAATGTCTATTTATGAACTAAAGGATTTGGACACAGAAATGTGTGTTCACCAAGTCATTCCTAATGACTGAAGTTTAAATAAAAGCTTCCTGACACTTCTATTAAACGGCATGGAAACATTCAGTCAGTGGGGAGGGAGGTATCATTATGAATTTGTCTAATCTTAATTTGTTCATGAATTTAAGTTTGGTTTATTTCAGAAATCTTTAGAAAGAGTTTTTCATGAAACTTTTGGCTGTTACGTTTTACAGAATACATGTGATCCTATCATATCAGCTGTGTGTATGTCCCTATGTGTATGTGAAGACAACTTACATCCTCAAAGTGAGGTCAGAAAAGGTGTTTGGAGAGAAATAACTTTTAGGAGTTTTACTTTTTTTTTCCTATTTTCCTCACACAGCAGTCATTTTATGCCTGGTAGCAATCTTTCTAACCCAATCCATAACATAAAAATACAGTATCCTTGAAAGGACAAAATTACCACACAGGGTGTCACCCTGTGTGGTAATTTTGATTAAATAGAACCTTATATTGAAAGAGAAAACTAATAACCTAAATTGATCCTTAATAAATTATTAATTTCATTGAAACATGATATCATTAGAATTATTAGAATTTTATTGTATGTCTGTTAAATAAATGACTTTAAACTAAAACAGAACCATGAAAATTATAGTTGAAAACAAATTTGTACTATTATTGCATGGCTGTTTTGTTTGCAACACCTAAAAATACCTCTATTATACTTAAAAGTTTTGTTCTACAAATAATAAGATCATGTCATATCTGTGAAGTAGGGCCCAGGCACAAATAAGATTCAAATACTATGGGTAATTTCACTTTCAAAAATTAACACATTGAAAGAACTTTCAGCAAGTGGCTTTTTGTATGTTTTACTTCCTAAGATAAGATAAAATGTGCAAGAGTTGTTTATTACAACCAGAATAACTAAACACCTGAATTGAAATAGTTTTAAAGATGCAGAAAAAGCACATAATACTCATTTTTGTTTTCATTTCAAACTGGATAACATAGAAAATTATCTATTCAATACCTCAAGGGATCAATCCTATAGGAATTATATATGTCCTTTCACAAATTTCTAGACCTACCAATTAACTGATCCAATATCTATAGAAGAGTCCACCAAACAACAGCAGGTTTAGTGGCTTGAGAATACATTCTGCTTCACTGTGTCTAAATCAGCTTGCTACATTGAACAGAAAGAGACAGAAGAGGTAGAAAACAGTCAGTGTGGGTCAGCAGGTGACACAGCTAAGTTATTTTTCTCATTCTCTAGTTAGTTTGAGCAAATAGTTGACATTTACCAAATTCTCTGCTGTGTTTTAATTTCTGTTCTTTCCTTCTTTTTTCCTATAAAAGAACTGAAAAAAGACTGAATTTTAACAGCTTCTAAAGTGGGTATTTGCAAGTGTTCTGAGATTCTGGACATCTAGTTTCATTAGAAAACAATGGAAATTTGCATGGAGCTTCCATTTCCAGTATCATTCAAGTCACACACAAAGTGCTGGCACATTGCATTCTTGTGAGAAATTATGAAACAGACATTTATTGCATATATTGTACCTTATACCTGGAACTTAAGCACAGTTCTGGAGTTCCACATGAAGAGGTTCTAAGTTCAATAGGTTTTACTTTTTTTAATAATTCATCAACTCAAACAAGCATCACAATATTCATTTTGATCAATTATCACTTAGAATAGTAAACTATTAAAGATAACATATAGTTGATTTGTATGCATTTGGACATAGCTTGTATTTTACAACTGAGAGCATTTTTCTTTTCCTGTTAGTTTTAGCTAACTGGCAGGAGTTCAATTGCTTAAATTTTGCTCAAAAATTAAAAAATAAATAGATGACTATGAAACTATTGTAAACACTGTAAAATCATGTTTTATTCAGCAGAAAAACCACTTGTGTATCCCTGGGCATTTGTAAAGGTGTTTACTTTCTGTGATAGGATAAACTTTATTATCCTATCTGCCAGTTGGCTATGGTGTCTATCTACTTAAGTGGTGACTTTGTTAGATTTATATTAATGAGATAAAATACCTTGAACAAAAACAACTTTGGTAGACAAGGGTTTATTTCTACTTAGGACTCTCAGATCCCATTCCATCACTGAGGGAAATCAAGACAGAAACTCAAGTCAGCAAGAATGCAGAGAAAAAGTAGTAGAAGAACAGGCTACTGGGAAGAGCTGTTTACTGGCTTACTATTTAGAGCTTTCTCAATCTTCTTTTTATATACTACAGGCTTACACACAGTCTAATCTTGGAGGTGGGTATTTTCTTGGTTGAGGTTCCATCTTCCCGAATGGCTCTAATTTGTTTGAAGCTAACATAAAACTAACCATCACATACAGTCATTCATATCTATAATCATTTGAAACTCTCTATTCTTTATGATTTCTACCAAGCTAAATAGTTTTATGCCTACCACAAATTCCCTATGATCTTCCAGCTTTAAAAGCATCTCAGTCTTTAATGTGTCTTAACTTCCATTTTTTATACTTGTCACAGCACCCCATCCTTCTGACCCTCACATTATGTAGTACTCCCTCAAGTAGTGGACAACTAATCCACACCAACACAAATCTTGTATAGAAAGGGTCAATCTTTATTTTCTGTGATAGTTCTATACTAATAGGCTTAGAGTATTTATGTCATTGACTACTTTAAGCAAAGTATTGAGGCAAACAACTCATGTAGTTCAACCTTGCCTGATCAGTGACTATGTGGTATAGTAAAGAATTTATAAAGTTTGTTCAGCATGAAATTGGACAATAAACAATGATTTTGCATTAAATCCTAATCTTTATTAATACAAAACATTCATTTGCATGATATTTTTTATCAGAAAATGTCATGAGTTTGAATTGCCTACCACATTTCATGAGAAAACAACATAGAATAAATCTACCATTTTCCTTTAAAAATCATTCACAGCAGATGAAGAGACCTGACATGCCTTCATTTAAGCTTTATTCAGCAAGGACCATTCATCCACAAATGCAAAATTCTTTTCAGTAGCTAGGAATTTTATCACTGAGCAGAAGGGTCTTTATAACTATTTATCTTTACTATGCTGTCACAAAATCTGTGAGCTCCTGACAGGCCTATATTTAATGAACTGGAATCCCCCTTTTCAACATGCTAGAATTCTGCCTTTTTCACCCTTCCTGCATAATTTTCTCTCTTGTGTTACAGTACAAGTCTGTACAGTAGTCTGCACTTAATCTCCACATCTCATCTTCCCAATTCATCACATTGGAAAGAATTCAACATCCTATAATTTTACCCTCCATCGAACTAGAATAATTTCTACATTTAGATTATTCAGCACCATTAAAAGAACTTTGTTTTCTCCTACCATTTAATTCTACTATAATCCACTGTCAAATGCATTAAATACAAGCACTGAGATTCCGTCAATGGCACAGAGGAATGGCAAGCAGAAGCAAGTGTTTAGAAATATCATTGTGAGCAACTATAATAATCACCATTATTATTAAGCCATCCTAGGAGTATTCCCTTCTATATGAAATCAAAATCACTTCCTCAAATAACAGTGCTTTCTAGGCTGCATAATGTTTTTCTTTTAGTCTTGCATAAAAGAAAGGCCAGGCAAGATGCTCCAGTTTAGCAATAGATACTTTTTCTTAGTTTATAATCATCATGGATACTTATGAAGCAGAGTCCCAAGGGGGAATGTATATATATATGTTCTTCTTAAGGTTTAATTTTTTAAATTTCATATTTACTATTGTGGGGAGTACATGCTACTGCCTATGTTTGTTGATAGGAGGACTGAAAGATTCAGACTTTGATGCTGACTGGCTCTACCTCTTTAAGAGACAGACCCCGCCCCCTGACAATACTCAGGCCATGCGCAAGAAAACATGATATGTCATTGCCACATTACCCATTACCCGAGATGACTCTGGACATGTGTGGAACCTCAGTGTGCATGCGCAGTCTTCCCTTTAAAAGCTCCAACTTCTCTCTCTGCTTTCTCTCTACTCTCTACTTTCTCTGTTTCTTCTTGGCTCTCTCTCACCTATGCACTCTCTCTGCCTCTATGACGACCGGCCATGGCGGTCAGCCATTACCCCTGTTCCTCTTCTCTCTTAGTCTTCCTACTCTTCCGGGCCCGTATAATAAACTAGTCAACATGTCTAATTTTAAAGCTTTCTCTTTTCCTTTTTTTTAAATAAAAAACGTAACAAGGACAACTTTCGAACTGGTTCTTTTTTTTTTTTTTTTTTAATCATTGTTGAGAGCAAACTCAGTCATTCAGGTCCTTGGGGTTAGCATCAAAACTCTTGTCTTCTCAGCCATGTTTCTGGCTCTTTACTTAAAACCTAACATTTTCCAAGAAGGAACACCACTTGTATTTATTCATTCATGTAAGCAAAGGAAATTTTCCTGTTGGAAAATAAAGTTTCGTTCTTTTTTCCCTGAGACTCTGCTGGCTGATGATGACTTAAGTAGTGAAAGGGGGAAGAGGCATTTGTCTGAGATTTCTGACTCCAGGCCTTGAGTGATCCTCAGTATTCTCCTTTTTTTCAGTGTTGTACTGTTGTTTTCTTCACTGTGACAAATACTGAAAAGAACAATATAAAGTTGGAAGGACTTATTTTGTTTCAGAAGAGTTGGTGTACAAACACTTCACCTCCGTGTGGCTATGCTTAGGGATCATTTCACAGGTGGGGCAAAGAGGAAGAGAGTTTCTGTTTCTGGTCTCATATACATAGAGAAGCAGGGACAGACATATTGGAACAGACTGTGAAAAGATATATCCTTCATGGACATGACATAGGGATCTATTTCTTCTAACCATGTCCCAACTCTTCCTAGCTTCATATATGTAGTGTGCTTCATTCAGTCATCTCTCAATATGCCACCAGGTAGTAACCAAGCTTTTAACACTTGAGCCTTTTTAAGGAAGTGTAATTACCGAAAACAAACTTAAATAAATCTGTAATATCAATTTACCAAGCTGTGAGACCCTAACAGCCTTACACACTGCCAAGTCTCCAAGACAAATGACCTAGTGGAGATTCCAGCCTATAGACATTTCCATACAGGGGTGAGACCATTGCAGACTTTCTAGAAGCCCCAGCCAGCATCACGTACATAGACACGATTAGTCAACCGCTTAGTTGCAAGAAATCTGTTTTTGTTTTAATACATTAAGCTCTGGGGGGACTTGTGATGCAATAATGTTAACTGGAACACATCTTTGTAAGGGACTATATTTAAAATTAAGTAGCTCCTCTTCTGGAGAGCAATGAATGCAGAATTGCAATGCAAATAGCTCTAATGAGATGCCTCCTACTTCACATACCAGTGACACCACTGATTAGCCCAGGCTGAGTTATTTAGTTAGGTCTCATGAATTTTACTGTTTCATTTCATTTATTTGAAGCATGAAACTGAAGGGACCAGACCCTCACCTAGCCCCCTGCTTTAGCAGCCATGACAGGCTGCAGAAAAGACCTAGAGAGACAAAGGCCCCTGACTCAGCACATGTACTTAGCTTCAGGCCTTCTAACTTTGTAGGAGCTGCCCTAGTCACTAAGAGGTAAAATAACCTCCTCGTGGCAAGGAACCAATCAGAAGTTACCTGGCAGGCTCTGACATGCCTTACACTGCCTTAAGGTAAAAGTGGCTTATCATTGACATTCAGAGAATAGCAACCACCCTGGGAGGGCCTAAAGGCCATAACAACCAGTTGACCAATCACCACACAGCAGGTTGTCCAAGCCCAGAAGCACACCAGTCCTGAGACCTTTGCATACAACTCCCCTTGCACACCCCAATAAATGACCTGCCTCTTGATTTCTCAAGGTACTTCTCATTCCACCTGCTGAGATGAACCTATGAAGGGCGGAGGTTAATGCAGTTAACTCCTTAATAATAAAAGACTCTTTGCTTTTACATCAGAATGGGATTCCTGGTGATTTTGTGGTTTAGAATTCAGGCACAACAAAAACCAAAATGGTAACTATTTTTCAGAGGTTGATACAGGTGTAATGCTTAGAAACGCAACTTGTACACAGTTGCTGTCTGCCTTAGTAATCTACAATTTCCTGATGAAAGTGTTTGATATGCTTTTAAAATTTTTCTTTAAATTTTTATTTTATATGCATTGGTGTTTTGCCTGCATTTACATCTTTGGGAAGATGTCAGCTCAAAGGGAACTGGAGTTATAGACAGTCCTTGAGCAGCCATGTGGGTGTTAGAAATTGAACCCAGGTCCTCTGGAAGAGCAGTCAGTGATATTAACACCTGAGCTATTGGCTCCAGCACAAAAGTTTTTGTCATTAGATGCTCATGAAAGCCTCTGGTAAGCAGACCATTTTTTCCTTGAGTAGCTCCTTTTCTACTACACTTGCCCCACAGCTTCTCATCTATAGCAGATGGTGACATTTGTTGCCACTGCTGTAAACTGCACATCAATTCTCCCTCTGCATATCCTTTCTAGGTCGAATAACTACTTCCTCCTCCTTATTCACCTTCCTCTTTTCTCCTTTCCTCTACCACCTCTTCCTATCCTTCCATGACACCTCCTTGTCCCCTTCTACACATTGACCTATATTTGACCTAGCCTCCCCAGAAGGAGCCTGTCCTAGCCACCTATTTCATCTCACTTAGCACCAGATATTAGAAAGCAATTTAAAACAGTTGAGGAGGGAGTCCCCAAACTCCCATACAGGAATTAGTGAAAATGGCTTTTAAAGTTTTCAATGCCCAGGAAGAGGCAGCAGAATCCTCCCAACAGACAAGGATATGCATCAAGCCTAAGCTTTAGCAGCTACCCTGGCCACAGGGGTACAGGGGAAGTCGACCACCAGGAGGCTCCATCCTACTTCTGCTCAACCCAAGTGAACTCTGCAAGGAGCCTGCTGCAAATATGGGCAGGATGGTCATTTGGCAAGATATTTTCTTCACCCTCAGCCAACAACAAGGCCATGCTCTGTCTGCTCTCAGTCTGGACACTGGAAATCAGAATGCCCCCTGGCAGGCTCACCTTCTATGCAACACCACAGTGGTCCAGCCTCACCAACACTGGAAGCTGAGACTATGCTAGCCTTCAAACTACTCAGCCTCTTGGAGGATTGACGCGGCCCAAACTTGGTGACTCCCATTGCCCTCTTAGCCTAGGGTAACTCTGCATGTAGCAAGTAAGCCCATTACATTGGCGGGCAGGGGAGCTACATATTCTCTTTTAAACTCTCACTTGGGTCCCACTGTGCCCTCTCTAATTACCTGTCATGAAGATGGATGGGGCCCATTCCTTCCCATTTCAGAAAAGTTTTGGAGTGCTTTACCTGAAAAAGCTGTCTCATTTCTGTTCATCTACTTATCCCTCATATCTGATAGTGTTTAATGACTAGGGTACTAATAGCTCAATAGTTCAGTAAGTTTTCTGCTAAAAATACAGCCAGGTTTGCCTCTTTAACAGGCTTCATAGTCAGGGATCAACAGGTTTCAGATGTCACTTGAGAATTTTAAATATCCTCTGGTTGTTTTTTAAAATGGTTCATGACTTTTAACCTAAAACCATAGCCGTTTGCTAGGACACCAAGATGTAAAATCTGTTGCAGCTGTCCTACAGATACTTGTAATTTCCTGAGAGAAGTTATGCTTCTGTATCAAGAAATTTGGTCTGATGAAAACTAATATTCTCCAGAGCCCATTTAGACCCTAAATTTTTGAGCATATCTTCCAGGTTCACTCCTCCTGCTTGGGCCAATGCCAACCCGCAGAAAGTCCTCCAGATAATGCCAGCATCTGTGCCAATGGTGTTCATGTGTCCTCATCAAAGGGGACTAGTATTACAGTGTCTTAGCAGTAGTCATGAATAACATTGGAGGGGCCCTGGGTACAAGGATTCATTTCTCAAGATTTCCCACTCTGTCTGTCTCTGTCTCTGTTCCTGACCCCCCCATCTGCCTCTCTTTTATCTTTTGTATGGAAAAACTATATCCCTTGTGTGGCTGTCAAAGGATCTGAGAAGGGAATAAACCATTAGTCACATGAAGTGCACCATGAGGACAAGACATGGTTTTTACTATAAATGGCATCCCTTGTGAAATTCTAGACAGATTTATTATGAAAGAACAGTCACAGGCACCTAGGTCTTTGAAATGATAAATTATTTTAAACCTTCTTATTTGGAAGATGGCTCAGTGAGTAAAGTGCTTGCCTTGTAGCAGGAAGGCTGTAGTGACCACACAAATTCTAAGATAGCAGCACATACTTTTAACCATAGGACTAATGGGAGACAACATTATTCCCTTGAAACTTGTTGGTCAGCCATCCTAGCCAATTATAGAAATTCAGTTTACATGAGAGACTCTGTCTTAATAAATATGGAGTTAATTGAAGGACATTCTAACACTAATCTCTGGTTTCCAAGAGGAGAAACAAACTGCTTTCACACCACACACTAACACATTTAAACCAAAGGAGGTTCTTTCTCTCCCATGTCATAATTAGCTTGCTACCTTGCTACCCTTCATCAATACCTCCTCCTCTCCTTTTCCTCTACCTACTCCTTCTCTCCCAATCTCTTCTCTCTCTCCAATATTTATAATCTATGTGTTGTGGTCTCGTGTGTGTGTGTGTGTGTGTGTGTGTGTGTGTGTGTGTGTACGCGCACGTGCGCACGCGTGTGTGCATGTGTTTTTGTGTATTTGTCCACATGGAAATGGCAGATGATTTAGGATGTCTTCTTTAGTTTCCACCTAATCCTCTTGAATGAAAGTATTTCCTTACACCAGAAACTTGTTCCTTCAACTAGGCTGCCTGACTAGAGAGCTTCTAAGATCCACCTGTGTGTCTTACTCAATTCTGGCTCTTGAAGGCAAATGTGACCATGCTCACCTTTTTTTACATGAATCCTCAGGACTATAACTCAGGTACTATGATTAAACAGAAAACACTCTCCTCTTTTACCTGTTCACCCATCACTCCACCTTCTCCAACCTGGGGCTCTTGACAGAATAAGAACTCCATTTACTTAATTTCACTAATTTTTGCAATTGTGTTCATACATAGACCCATAATTTCCTAGTCCATCCTCAAACTATTGCCAGGATCAGCCACCACTCTCTGAACAGCTCTGTGTCAGAATAAAGCTCTTTACCTAGTGTATCACTCCTTTCAAAGTTTACCACATTCTACACATCAGGCGTATTCAAGTCAAACATGCATGGCTGATTATAGATATGAAAATAGCTTAGACAGGACTTCTGAAATGTCAGGGTTCCTAGTAAGTTCATTTTATTTTAAATGAACACTGGATTTTAACCACAGTGTGAAGTATGTTCTATTATACACACATTCCATGTAAACATTGGATGAATCAGGTACCATTTCAATATATTACAAAATGAAAAGATGGAGGTTAAAAGTGGTAAGAAACATTCCTCCATAGAAATTGAGAAAGTGATTTAAATACACTAACTTCCTTGACAGCAGCCACATTCTCCATAGCTACTGCTTAGAAATAATAATAAAAAAGTAGTATTCTCTACTGACCTGCTCTCCTTAGTTGAAAGTTGTCCATCGTTAGGGGATTGTTTAAAACTTTCTCTTTCAAGAATCCCTCCTTCCAGAATGTCCCAAATACCAGTGATCAATTCTATTTCCAGATTCGCTCAGTGCTTCTGACCTCTAACATGCACTGCAAAGATTCATTCGTGCCAACTCTGTTATTATTTGCTCTTTACTGTAGCTCAACTTTCTGATTTCCAAAACTCATGTCAGACACTGACTCCTGTAAAACTATTTGAGCATTTTGCTTATACAATTATTTGCATCATTGATCCATTACAGACTGAAGATAGACTCATTAGAGATAAAGAGTAAGTTGAGTTGCCAGGGAATTGAGACTGACTTAATAGGTACAAAGGAATCTTGAGGGAGTGATGGAAATGATGTGGAATTACATCGTAGTACTTGTACAACATCTTGAACACACAGAGTTAAATGCTTAAGATGTTGAATTTTATGGCATGAAAAATGGAAAACTATATGCAATACATGACAATATAATATGGTATCACTAAGAGAATCTTTCACTATGTTCTCAAATTTAGAAATTGAAATTAGCTTATACTATATGTTCCATGCTTGCTGTTATTAAAATAAAAAGCAAACAATTTTACAGTGTGAGGGAAGAGACAGGGAGAGAGAAATGATTTAGAATGGTGTCCAGGGAACCATGGAAAAGTTGGGAATGAGAAGATACTGAGAAAATGTTCTTCTCAATGTGAACTTGGTTTTATCTTCAGAAACTACAAAGAATGCACAGATAAAGTGACTAGAGTGAAGAGTATGTGTAAACCAATGAATTTTGTTTAATTGGACCTGTATTCTACATGTCAAGCTGGGAGGATACAAACAGGTATTTTTTAATTTTTACAACCTGTTTCAGGTGAAACATCTCTCATCTCCTCTGACCCAGAAGTGTGTTCTATGTCATTATCTCCCATCATTGTTCAGGCTTTAGCCCATCCTAAATTTTACCACCACAACCCTAAATCTTTTAGTTTGCAGGCAATAGATCATAGGACATTTTCATTTATAAGAGCTTTTTTTGTCTTTCAAAAAGAGTTGGAGACAGAGAGAACAGGAGGGGGACCTATGCCTTCCATTTCCATATTTTTCATCAACACCTTTTTTATTTCAATCCTTTTTTTTTCTATTTGTAGACTACATTGCAGTTTTCCATCCTGAAATAGTTTGGTACATTTTTTTTCATATGAGCAATGCTTTTATAACAGGTTGTTTTCTATTTTTTTTAAGTTGGAAAATATTTATTGAGTAATCACATATATAATTATCTCTGGTAACACTGAGGGATATAGAGGACTAAATCAACATTAATAATAATGCATATGCCTTTTAAAAAGTATTTGTGTTGATTTATTTTATTTTTTTAACTTTAGAAAGAAAATTATTTTATATGTCAATCCCAGGTCCCTTTCCCTCCTCTCCTCCCCTGACCTCCCAGCTAATAGCCTACTTATCCCATACCCTTTCTGCTCCCAAGGGAGGCCCCATAGGGGGCCATCAAAGGCTGTCTTAATTATTTTGGGATAGGGCCTATGCCAACTACCTTGTGTCTAGCCTCAAGGAATATCTCTCTATGTGGGATGTGCTCCAAAAGTCCATTCCTATACTAGGGATAAATACTGATCCACTAAAAGAGGTCCCATAGATTCCCAAGGTCTTCTCACTGACACCCACATTCATGGGGTCTGAATCAGTCCCATGCTGGGAAACATGAGTTCTCCCTTGTTCAGGTAAGCTGTTTCTGTGTGTTTCTCCAGCCTGGTGTGGACCGCTTTGCTCATCAGTCCTCCTTCTCTGCAACTGGATTCCAGTTCAGTTCAAGGTTCAGCTGTGGGTGTCTGCTTCTACTTCCACCAGCTGTTGGATGAAGGCTATACAATGTCATATGATTTAGTCATCAATTTCATTATCAGAAGAGGGCATTTAAAGTAACCTCTCCTCTGTTGCTTAGATTGTTAGTTGGTGTCATCTTTGTAGCTCTCCAGATATTTCTATTTAAACCTATAATGCCTCCCTCTATTATATTATCTTATATCTTGCTCTCTTCTGTTCTTCCCTCAACTCAGCCTCCCTGCCTCATCATGTCTGTAGCCCCAGCTAGCCGGGAGGCTGAGAGAGGAGGATCGCTTGAGTCCAGGAGTTCTGGGCTATAGTGCTCTTTGCCGATCGGGTGTCTGCACTAACTTCGGCATCAATATGGTGACCTCTTGGGAGCGGGGGGGGGGGGCACCAGATTGCCTAAGGAGCTGGCCCTGGCCCAGGTCAGAAACAGAGCAGGTCAAAACTCCCATGCTGATCAGTTGTGTTGATTTTTTTATACTGTGATTTCTTAGAAAGTATCAATCCGTTATGGATACATCCATGACTAAAAACCATTTGCTTCTCATTAAAAGTAAAAACCTAGATGTCTTAACGTAGTTTATATCACCTGCCTTCAACTTCATTTCTGTAACAATAATTCTTTCTGCTAGCCACCTGAGTTCCACCGCCACATTAGGGCTCCCAATAATACACAGAGATTAATATTAGTTACAATGCTGCTTGCCAATGACTATGATTTCTTATTGGCTAGCTCTGTCTTAAATATCAACCATAACCATTAATCTATATATTTTATAAAGACATCTTATCGAGATCGTCAGTGGCTTGTGTCCTCTCTTCTCAGGATCACATGGTTACTCCTCCTTTCCTATATTTCCCAGAATCCTCCTTCTCTCCTAGTTCCCCCTAACTTGCTTCCCTATAGGCCAACAGTGCTTTGTTTATCAACCAATAAGACAAACATATACACAGAAGCACTTCCCTCATCATATTTCCTAGTCACTTCTATAAATATTCCTATCCTACATTTCCACAGACAAACTTACACTTCATGTTTCCCAGAAGACTTTCTATCATAGAGTTTTGTAGAAGTATTGGAAAGGCTTCTTCCTTTCTTGCATATGTAACTTGTACATATTGTGCTTGTTTTTTTTTTTTTTTTTTGGCTTATGTCTTTGTATTACGTCTTTCATTATTTGAAACAATTTGTATTATATTTTTATTATGTTTATCATTTTAAGACAAATTATAATTAAAATATATTTTAGCCATGTTCTTCCCCTCTTACAAGTTTCCCAAGGTCCTTTCACACTTCTTATTAACCAAATTTTAAAGTCTTTCTAAAAAACAAAAACAAAAGCAACAACAGCAAAAACAAAAACCCAGTATAAATCCAGAAGCACAAGAAAGCAAGAGGTAAGTTTGTGGCTGGCTTGGTCTCTAAGTTTCTCTTTTGAGAGCATGTTGAGTAGGTGCCTGTACCAAAGACATTTGAATATAGGGGGTGAAGATTCTATGTGTAGGCATGAAGTCTACAGAGCCATTTTTAATGAGTTGTGTAGGTGTTAATTTCAACAATGGGGACTTTCTGCAAGTTTATGGAAACCAAAAGCCTTGGCTACAGCCAGCACTACTGATGGATCCCTCTGGGACCCCTGTAGCCAAACACTCAATTAAATGTAACTCAAATCCTGGGTTTTTCATCTTAATCTTAGCCTTCTAGTTACCCTAGTCCAATAGCCCCCTTATGAAAATGTATCAAAAGTCACAATAATTTCTCTTTAAAGTCCAGAAAATAAACATAGTAGGCTATATAGAATATGTGGTCTCCATTCAAGCCTCTCAGCTCTGCTATGGTAGCACAAACGAAGACATAGAATACAGAAAAATGAAAATGTAGTTATAACTGGATACAATCAATTTCTGTCTTATGAATACATTATTATTTATTGTTGGGTCCCAAATTAAGTAGTCTAGAATTTACAAGATATTAAGTAGCATCGATGGTGTACCCAGTATGTTCCAATTGCACCTATAAACTGTGAAAATCAAAAGTATAGACAGACACTCATAAAGGTCTGTGTGTTAGCAAAGTTGCTCACATATGAAGACCAACAGAATAAAACACTGTTTAGAAATGCTGATAGGATTTGGCATGTTAAAAGGCAGGAATTACTGGATAAGTTTTCATAGACTAACTCCAATACATGCTCATATTTACATACCAATATTTTACACACACACACACACACACACACACACACATATATATATATATATATATATATATATATATATATATATGCAAATACAAAGTTGTTCAGTATTTCTTTTCTAACAACATTATGTATAGCCCTTGACTATATCAATATTTGGTTGACCATGATTCACCATAATAATGAGTGCATGAATTAATGAAATGGCCAATGATCATTCAGGAAAACCACAATAGAGAAGACAAAATTTTAGGAGCTACATTAGAGATAATGAATATATACATATGCATACTTTTAGAAGCAGAGAACACACAAGAAAGACAGTTACTTAAGTTCAGGTTGTATATTTAGATGCATCTCCATCCTATGCTTTGCATGAGTTATGATTTTCCCTCATTTGTAAAACAAGAAGGAAAATTGACTATGCTAAATAAATAATTGAGATGTTAGCAAAGGCAGAGGTGTGGAACAGTATAATGAACATACATGCAAAAAAAGAGCCAAAAAAACAGAATATATGCTCAAGCATGAAAGAAAGAGTAAAGTGGGTCTAGATTTAGAACAAGTTTCAGGTTGTGCTTTCTTTGCCAACATTTTAGTGTCTATTGACAATGAAAGAGCAAAATTGCCCTTAGGGTAGAGAGGCCTATTAACACCCCCATCAAGAACAGTGTTCTGCTGAGTAGACAAGCAAAGAAGCAGAGGAAATCTGTGTCTGGAGAGAATGCATTTATCATGGTTAAGACCCTGAGGCCAAAGACTTTCTGCTGAAGCACTTCTCAGAGGAGCCAGGGTCACCTTATAAGTGTAAGAATTCAGGCCATATTGTGTATAGATGCATCTCAAGCCTACAACCTGAATGAATTAGGAATATATAGTTTCTGTGGCATTATCTCATGTACCTAAATCAATGAAATTTAATTCTGACTTTTTCAGAAATCGTTAAGTTCAAAATGTCTATTTTGTTAAAAAAGAAGTTGCGTATGATTTTCTACATATGTTTAAGTTATGTTGTTGCATTGTATATGATAACGCTGTGAACCTCCAGTTTGCTTTTGCTTTAAACTGAATAAAATCAACTTTTGGTCAAGAGGCAGAGCCAGAAAATAGCTGACAGAAAGCAATCAGAGTCAGAGGGTGTCTAGAGGAAGGATAGAAAGACACACTGTAAGTACTAGGGAGGAACTTTGAATGTGGCAGTCTGTTGGTTTAGTGGAGCAGAAGGAAGTATTTTTTCAGAGACACTGGCAAAGAGGGAAGGTCAGGTAGTTGAACCGCAACCTCTCTGAGCTACCAGGTTTACACTGCAGCATCTGACTCCTGAGTCTTATTGATAAATAGAACTATAGATATTTGGTTAAAATTACATATGTTGGCAGGGGCAGGAGGTGAATTACACAAGATGTAAAAGTACCACCAGACCTCTCCTTAAGAAGTAGGCCAGTAACTGTGGAGTCACAATTATTGGCTGAAACAGCAGCAGATTCAGGTGCAGGTGCTCTCTTAGAGAAAAAACAACAGTGTGTGAAGATTAACTGTGTAAGGGTTCAGGTATTATGCTGGCCTGACTCCTGTCACTTGCTAGCATGCACTCAGGCAGTACGCTGACAAGTTCAGTGTCCTATGACACTATGTAGTCTGCACTAAGATGCAAAGGTTCCTTTAAGAGGAAAACTCCATCCACTTCTGCTCTCTTTTTGGTTGTTCTCTGAAGGGGTAGTCAGGACTTTTCCTGTCTCTTTCTCCCTTCCTTTCTTCCTTTCTTCCTTTCTTCCTTCCTTCCTTTCTTTCTTCCTTCCTTCCTTCCTTCCTTCCTTCCTTCCTTCCTTCCTTCAATTCTCTTTCCTCTCTTTCTGTCCTCTCATCTCTTATTTTCCCCCTCTTCCTTCACTTTCTCCTTTCCCTTATCTTCCCCTCAATAAAACTTTCTGTACTAGCCAAGTCTTAAGGTCTCTATTCCCCATCTGCCTGCTCTTCCTCACCTGCTGCCATCTGTCACCCACTGAAAGACCTATGGCACAGTGACATTACCTGTAACAGGAAAAATTAAAGACCCAGAATCAGATATCGGGTCTAAAACTTCAAGCTGAATATCAGAAAAGCAAAGCAGCAGGCCACTAGCTCTCACCTCTAGCCTAGGCTGAAAGGCCTGATCCATACACTAGCTCTTCACCTAGTCTCATACTGCTGCCTCTCCTTAGTATGGCTGGAGAACAAATTTCAAATACTGAGACCTTGCTTCTGTCTTATATACTTCCTTAACATTGGGATTAAAGGTGCTAGCTATAATTCTTTTTTAGTCTGATTCACTCTCTGTAGATCTGGGTGGCCATGGACTCACAGAGATCCATCTACCTCTTAATTCTGATTCCTAGGATTAAAGGTGAGTACCACCACCTCCTAGATTCTGACACCGGGATTAAAGGTGTATGCCTGGCTTCTAAGTCTTGTGGCTGACTTTGTCTTCTGACTCTTCAGTCAACCTTTAAGAAGTAATAAGTAATATATCACTACAACACCTGCCACAATCACATTGCTCAGTATTCCTAACCAGATATGCTTCAGAATTGTTAAAAATAGTAAAAGCAAGGCATAGAGTGCAGAACATATTATTGGATATATTTTTATGCCATTCTCTGTTGTTCTTATAGCTTCTACTATGGTTCATCCTCTATATATTTTGTCTCAGAAAACCTCAAAATGACAGAATATATAAGGAAAAGAATGCTGAGAATGAAAAAGATGAGCAATTCAGAAATACAAGTAATGCCTGCAATGCTGATTCTACGTCAATTTGAGTACTCTAACTTCAGTTACTCATTTTATGACAATGTCAGCATAATGATTCCCATAATGCCATATTAGATCATTTTCTCAAGTCACCTTTCCAATTGTCATGTTTAATATTTCTTGTTAAATATTCTTGAAGATATGTGAGGCCAAGGGATCAATGTACTTTGATCCCTAGTTACATATATAACTTCTAGGTGAACATATGATTGCTATATGAGACCCAAGAAGCCTCTCTCTCTTTCTCTCTCTCTCTCTCCTCTCTCCCATTTCCCATTCAACTGTAGAATACTTATTCATGTTGCTAGAACTGATTTCTTTTACATCACCATAATATCATAATGGCTGATCTGTTAAAAAAAATCTACATTCATCATTTCTTATTAAAGATATTTTGGAATCTTCCTTTCCCCTACACCACATTGACATCTCCTGAGCCCTACTCCTGCCCAATGTCCCTACCACCCCAGGATGTCTCTGGGCCTGTGCCTGCCTAGAGTTGACCATCCCAGAAAGGAAGGATCTCCCTGAATCTGGGAACAGCACACTCTTCCTTCCCCCCTATGAAGCCCTGACCTCTCCTGAGCCCTACTCTTGCCCAAGGTCCCCATCACCTAAGGATCTCTCTGGGCCTGTGACTGCCTTGAGTGGAACTGTCCAGACAGGAAGGACCTCCCTGAATCTGGAAATACCTCACTCTTCCTTCCCCCTCTGCTGCCCCAAATTCTCCTGAGTGAGCAGGCTACCAGGAGAGCAAAACCATCCATAGCTGCAGACATTGAAATCTTGGCCCACACACATCACTAGGTGACAAAAGTAGATAGAGACCCCACCCACACCCACTGGAAGAAGAGATGGGAAGAAGGCAGAATAAGAACACACTCAACAGAAAGACAAATATGACACCACCAGAATCTAGGGACTCCACACCAGCAGGATCTGAATAACACAACACAGAGGAAGAAGAAGAAGAGACAGACCTAAAAACTACTTTATGAAGATGTTCAAGACCCTTAAAGAGGAAAAAAGAAAATCTCTTAAAGAAATAGAAGAAAAAAAATCAAGAAATAAGCAATTATCTTAAAGAGTCTAGAGAAATATCAACCAAACAAGTGAAGGAAACACTGTAAAGAGTTCAATACATGAAAGCAGAAATAGAAACAATAAAGAAAACACAGAATGAGAGGATGATGGAAATACACATGCTGGATAAATGATCAGTATCTAAGGATGTGAGTATAGCCAATAGAATACAAGAGATGGAAGAGAGAATCTCAGATGTTGAAGACTCGCTAGAGCATGTACAGACATCAACCAAAGAAAATCCAACAAGTTCAACAAATCTCTAACACAAAATATCCAGGAAATATGGGACACCCTGAAAAGGCCAAATCTAAGAATCATAGGTATAGAGGAAGGTGAAGAAATATAGCTCAAAGGTACAGAAAACATATTCAACAGAATCATAGAAGAAAATTTTCCCCCAAAAAAAGGATAGGCCTATGATAGTACAAGAAGCTTACAGAATACCAAATAGACTGCACCACAAAAAGAACTCCCCTAACCACATAATAATCAAAACATCAAACTTACAGAATAAAGAGAAAATATTAAGACCAGAAAAGAAAAATATGAAGTAACATATAAAGGCAGACCTACCAGAATCACACCTGACTTCTCAATGGAAACTTTGAAAGCCAGAATGTCCTGGTTTGATTTCCTACAAATAATAATTGAACATGGATGCCAACCCAGACTACCGTACCCAGCAAAGCTTTCAATCACTATAGTTGGAGACAACGAGGTATTCCATGAGAAAACCAGATTTGAAGAATACATATCCAAAAATCCCACAGTACACAAAGTCCTAGAGGGAAACCTCAAACCCAATGAAGATAACTACACTCACAAAAACATAGATAATTGATAATCCAATTTTACCAAACAGGAAAAGAAACAGGAGGGTGAAATATACACACAATGACACCACCAACAAAAAACACAAAACAAACAAGAACCAGCAATCAATGGACATTAATATCTCTCAATGTCAATGGTCTTAACCTGCCTCTAAAAGGATATAGGTTAACAGAATGGATATAAAGACAGAATACAACCTTCTGCTGTATATAAGGAACACACCCCAACTTCAGAGACTGGCATTACCTTTGAGTAAAGGGTTGGGAAAAGATTTTCCAATCAAAGGGACCCAAGAATCAAGCTGGTGCAGCAATCCTAATACCTAATGAATTAGACATAAACTAAAATAAATCAAAAAAGATGAAGAAAGGCATTTCATATTCATCACAGAAAAACTCAAAGTCTCAAAACTAAACATTTATGCCCCAAATATGAAAGGCACCCACGTTTGTAAAAGAAACATTACTAAAGCTCAAACTACACATAAAACCACCCACACTTATAGTAGGAGACATAAAGTCCCCCCTTTCACCTCTAGACAGGACAACCAGAGAGTAACTTAGCAAAGAAACAAAGGATCTAACAGAAGTTAAGACCCAGTTGGGATTAACAGACAACTATAGAACATTCCATCCAAACACAAAAGAATATACTTTCTTATCATTACCACATGGAACCTTCTCTAAAATTGACCACATACTTGACAATATAGCAAACTTCAACAGGCACAAAAAAAAATTGAAATGACCCCCTGTATCTTATCAGACCAACATATTTTAAGATTAGAGTTCTACAGCAATAAAAATTTCAGAAAACCTACAAACTCTTGGAAATTGAATAACACCCAAATGTACCATTCCTGGGTCGAAGAAGAAATAAAAAAGGTAATAAAGACTTCCTAGAATTTAATTAGAATGTAGACACAACATACCCAAACTTATGGAAAACTCTGAAAGCAGTGCTAAGAGGGAAGTTCATAGCACTAAGTGCCCACATGAAGAAACTGGAGAATAGTCACACTAGAAAATTGACAGAACAACTGAAAGCTTTAGAACAAAATGTAGCAAACTCACCACAGAGGAGTAGATGCCAGTAAATAATCAAACTGAGGACTGAAATTAATAAGTAAAATAAATATAAAATTAATATAAACTAGGAAAACATTACAAAGAATCAATGAAACAAAGACTTGGTTCTTTGAGAAGATCAACAAGATAGACAAACCTCTATCCCAACTAACCAAAAGGCAGAGAGAGAGCATGCTAGTTAACAAAATCAGAAATGAAAGCAGGGCTATAACAACAGACTGAGGAAATCCAGAAAATCATCAGTCATATTTTGAAAACCTGTACTTCACAAAACTCAAAAATCTAAAGGAAATGGATAATTTATGGATAGATATCACTTACAAAATTAAACCAAGAACAGATAAGCAGTTTAAATGACCTATTACCCCTAATGAAATAGAAGCAGTCATCAAAAAGACTTCCAACCAAAAAAGACCAGGGACAGAAGGATTCACTGCAGAATTCTGCCACAAATTCAGACAAGAACTAATACCACTACTCCTCAAGTTGTTCCACACAATATAAGCAGAAGGGACATAGCCAAACTTTTTTTTTAATAAGGCTAATATTAGGTTGATATCCAGGCCACACAAAGATACAACAACAAAAAAAGAGAACTACAGAACCATATCCCATATGAACATTGATGGAAAATTACTCAACAAAATATTGGTGAGTCGAATCCAATAACACATCAGAAAAATCATCCACCATGATCAAGTAGGCTTCATCCCAGGGATGCAAGGATTGTTCAACATACAAAACTCTATCAATGTAATCCACCATATAAACACACTGAAAAAGAAAAACCACATGATCATCTCACCTCACTAGATGCTGAAAAAGCCTTTTACAAAATCCAGCATCCCTTCATGATGAAGATCATGGAGAGAACAGTAATAACAGGAACATATCTGATTATGATAAAAGCAATATAGACAAAATTAACAGCCAACATCAAACTAAATGGAGAGAAACCCAAAGCAGTGCCTCTAATTCAGGAACAAGACAAGGTTGTCCACTCTCTCCATGACTCTTCAATATTGAACTTGAAATTCTAGCTAAAGCAATAAGACAACAAAAGGAGATCAAGTGGCTACAAATTGGAAATGTAGAAGTCAAACTTTTACTATCTGCAGAGGATATGATAGTCTAAATAAATGACCTGAAAACTCTACCAGGGAAATCCTACAGCTGATAAACACCTTCAGTAAAGTAGCTGGGTAAAAATTAACTAAAAAAATTCAGTATCCCTACTATATACAGATGATAAAAAGAATAAGAAAGAAATCAGAGAAACATCTCCCTTCACAATATCCACAAACAATATTAAATAGCTTGGTGTAAAGCTACCAAAAAAAGTGAAAGACATGTACAGCAAGAACTTTGATTCTTTAAAGAAAGAAATTAAAGAAGATACCAGGAAATGGAAGGAGTTCTCATGCTCTCCGATAGGTAGAATCAACATAGTAAAAATGGCAATCTTGCCAAAAGCAATTTATAGATTCAATGCAATCCCCATCAAAATTCCAACACAGTTCTCCACAAAACTTGTAAGAACAATACTCATCTTTATATGGAAAAAAACCTAGGATAGCCAAAACAACCCTGTAGGATAAAGGAACCTCTGGAGGCATCACTATCCCTGACTTCAATCTCTATTATAGAGCCATAGTCCTGAAAACAACTTGGTATTGGCACAAAAATACACAGATAGACCAATGGAATTGAATTGAAAGTCCTGATATTAACCCACACACCTATGAACATCTGATTTTAGACAAAGATGCTAAATCTATACAATGGAAAAAAGATAGGATCTTGAGCAAATGGTGCTGGCACAAATGAATTTGGACATGCAGAGGACTGTAGATAGATCCATATCTGTCACCATGCAAAAAACTTAAGTCCAAATGGATCAAAGAACTCAACATTAATCCAGCCACACATAATCTTATAGAAGAGAATGTGAGAAATACCCTTGAACATATTGGTACAGGAGACTGCTTCCAGAACATAACACCAGTATCACAGATAATTAATAAAAGGGACCTGCTGAAACTTATAAGCTTCTGTAAGGCAAAGGACATAGTCAGTATGACAAAATGACAGCCCATAGAATAGAAAAAGATCTTCACCAACCCTACATCTGACAGAGGGCTGATTTCCAAAATATTCAATGAACTCAAGAACCTAGTTGCCCAAACACCAATCAATGAAATTAAAAAGTAGGGCGCAGAACTAAATAGAGAATTCGAAACAGAAGAATCTAAAATGGCTGAAAGTCATTTAAGAAAGTGCTCAAAATCCTGGGCTATCAGAGAACTGCAACTCAAAACAACTCTGAGATACCATCTTATACCAGCCAGAATGGCTAAAATCAAAACAACAATGACAATCTATGCTGGAGAGGATGTGGAGAAAAAGGAACATTCCTCTATTGCTGGTGGGAGTGCCAACTTGTAAGACCACACTGAAATCAGTATGGTGGTCCTCAGGAATATGTGAATCAGTCTACCTCAAGATCCAGAAATTCCTCTTTTGGGTATATACCCAAATCATGCAGTCTCATAAAACAAGGACATATTTTCAACCATGTTCATAGCAGCGTGTTTGTAATAGCCAGAACCTGGAAGCAACCTAGATGCCCCTCAACTGAAGAATGGATAGAGAAAATGTGATACATTTACACATTGGAAAACTACTCAGCAGAAAAAAATAAATGGAATCTTGAAATTCGCAGGCAAATGGATGGAACAAGAAGAAACCATGCTGAGTGAGTTAACCCAGTCACAAAAAGACAAACATGGTATGGTATGTGCTGACTCATATATGAATTTTAGACATAGAACAAAGGATTACCAGCCTACAATACTCTTCACCAAAGGAACTAGGAAACAAGAAGAATTCTAAGAGAAAAATGCATGGTCCACAGAGAATGGGAAGGGCCAGTATCTCCTGAGTTTTTGGGATCATGAGGGTAGGGGAGAGGGAGCTGGCAGAATGATAGAAGAAGAGGATAGGAGAGGAGGAAGTGAAGGAGCAGAATGTTTGAGTTTGGGGAAGAACAGAGGAGAGTAGGATGAGAGATATCCTAACAGAGGGAGCCATCATAGGTCTGAGGAGATATCTGGCACTAGGGAGATTTCAAAAGTTCTACAAGGATGGCACCAACTTACAATCTAGGTAATGGTGGAGAGGCTACCCTAAGTGCCCTTCCCCTAACCAACTGACAATCCTGGCAATGGCAGAGAGGCTACCCTAAATGTCCTTTCCCTATAGTGAGATTGATGACTACTTTATATTCCATCCTACAGCCCTTATCCAATGGCTGATGGAAGCAGAGGCAGACATGCACAGTTATACACTGAACTGAACTCTGGGACCCAGTTGCAGAGCAGGAGAAATGAAGATCAAGGGGGTTAGGACCAGGCTGGTGAATCCCACAGAAACAGCTGACCTGAACAAGGGGGAGCACATGGCCCCCCGGCTGCTCTCTGGGAGGCCATCACAGGACTGATCTAGACCCCTGAAAGTGGATGTCAATGAGATGGCCCCAGCATCCTATGGGGCCTCTGGTAGTGGATCAGTATTTTTCCCTGGTGTAAGAAGGGACTTTGAGAGCCCATCCCACCTGAAGGGATGCTATCTTGGCTTGGACAAAGATTCTTCTCTGAAATGATCTAACTTATGTTGATTATCTCCACATCATCAATGGAAAGGAATAACTAAAGAAATGCTTAATTTCTTTGTATCATTGTTCTAAGCATTAAGGTGATGAACTGTTTTGAGAGAATAATAGCACTAATAGCACATAGGATTTGTAAAGGTTTTAATGATTAAGGGGGGTGAAAAAGAATGTCAAATCCTACTTAATTTTATGGAATAATTTTGGCAGCACAAAAATGTAGAGGGTAAATGGCATGGTTACATAGGTAAGCAATGGAAAAGTCAGGAAAGTGGAACACACAGCTTCAATCTTCAATGGAATGAGATGCATAGCTGTTCTTTCTGGAATGCTATGAATGATGTAGTTTTGCAACCTGGTGATGACATACCATCTGATGAAATGGGCTCTGCCCATATGTCCAAAAATTTGCATTTTTACTCATCCAAGACCTTTTCACCTAAATTTGGATCATTGCTTTTAGACCATAAAATTCACTCTTATGAGTTATATCACTTGTGCTTTACAACAGCCTGAGTGATTCCTATTTTATCTTAAGGTCACATCAATCCTGACATCCACAAGGATTTTGTTTACCTCAATCAAATCCTTGGACCCTAAATCTTAGACAAAATCTCTGAATCAAGAATACCCATTCTTGTAAAAGAAGCCAGATAAACTTTGTAAAATATCTCAATATCAGCATGGCTTAAATTGTGTGATTAGACATGAGTTACTTGGCATCTGAGTACGTATTTTTCAAAAATTGTGCTGTGCTTAAATATGGCTAAAGTAAAATGATCTGGGCCAGACTCTTGACATCCTGGTGTAGCATTCATTACAATAAAATCGGGCTGAGCTGAGTTTCAATTGTGTCCCTTTGTGAACCATTTTTTCCCTATCGACTGAAATACTTCAGGGGATCCATGCACAAAAATTAAGTAGACTTTAGTATACAAAAAAGAAAATTTGGGTCATTTTCTTTTTTAATTATATTTTTGCATGCACTTACTATTTTCTGAGGACATATGATAGTGAGGAAATGCAACTTAATTTTTATTTTACTGTGCAAGCGCCTTTATGAAGGAAATAAGTTATATTTGATTACTGAACTTCCCCAATCCAATATGATCTTGAGGATTACTCTTCCACAAGCTATTGCTGAGTAAGCCCTCAAGTTAAGGTCCTGTAAACTAAAATTAACCCATCAAACATTGGTGTCAAGTATAGAGGCCATTAGAACAGTGTGACATTTAAAGAACAGTCCAACTCTTGGTGAAAAAAAATCCAAGATTTTTCCCTGTAAAGTTGAACAGTGTTCTGAATATTCAGATGCCAATCACTGTTTTGTGCTTGTTACCACTGAAATGTAGCATTGCAAAATTTCAATTAGTGGACTTTTAATTTTACACTTAAAGTGGTATCAAAAGAAAAGGAAACTTCAAAGCAGGGTCAAGTGGAGACAACCTCAAAGGGCTTACCTGGTTTCAAAGGGCTCTCTATCTCTTCATTCCCATCATTCATTTCTCAGTTTCCAGGATATGACTCATTATACCTCTACAGGATCTGCTACTCTCTTTTCATTCAAAATTCAGTAAGAATCCATTTGTATTGCATACCTCTCAGTGCTAACTGTTTATATACCACATTATGATGTGTAATTAAATAAACATGAACAAGAACAGTCAAGAAAAAATGGAAATGAGAAATGAGATAAATCACAAATTAGTGTCCTCATAGCTGTCCAATTGTTATGAAGAGACACCATGACCAAAACAACTCTTATTAAATCACTCATTTAGTTTGGGGACTTGCTTACATTTTTTGATGCTTAGTTCTTTATCATCATGATAGGAAACATGCTGGAAGGAAAAAAAATATTACTCTAGAGAAGTTTTTGAGAGTTCTACATCCTGAACTGCAGGCAGCTGACAAGAAGAGAGAAGGAGACTGCACTTGGTGTGGCCTTCTTAAATAAAGTGGTGACACGCTTCTTCAAAAAGACCATACCTATTCCAATAATGCCACACCTGCTACTCTTCTAATCCTTTCAAACAGTTGCTCATCATGGTTACTAAGCTTTCAAACATATGAAGTTTGAGGGGCACCATATTCAAACCATGACAAGTAGTGAAGTTCTCATCTGTCTGGGAAGATGAAATGCCTTTACCATTTCCCTTGGTCACAAGCCACACTGAATCTCCTTCATTGACTTATTTCTCATTAAGACTCCAGTGTACAGTTTTCAGAGCAGTGCTAGGAAGATTAATGGACAAAACCTGTAGGTTTTTCAGTTCAGTTAGTATTGCCCATACACTGTAGATAATTTAGAATTTGTCCCCTCAGCTTAATTTTTGCTGCTCAGTCTTCCAAACATCAGCCATCTTCTGAACAACTCTTCTTTCTTGTCTTTCAGGGGAGTTATTCTCCTCCTGTGATGCATTATGACTAAATTTCCTTTCACCTTTTGCTCCATTGAAGAAGGAGCTAATCCTCCACCATGTTCTGTGCTTCACCAGTAGAAAGAAAGGATACATGCCTTGAATGGCTATCATTGAGCTAACTATTCAGGTATTTCAAATTTTGAAAATCAAATGCATTTCCTAGCAAAATTTATTAATTCTACAGTTCCTATAGAAGATGAATTATACGCTTTTAAGTTTATCTACAAGCTTACTTGAGAAAAGCATGTTCCCAAACCCCTCAGTACAAAGAAAATATCTCAAAAATGTGCAAATCATACTAGATTAAAATGGTGTCTAAGAGTAGTTCCCATTTCATCACCACTAGTTCACAAAGTGTCAGAATTTGCATTCACACATTTATAAAGAAGAATATATAGATTACCCTCCAATAAGAATAATTATCCTGTTTATAGATTAATTTGGGAGATGTTACAATAATTTTTTTTGTTTTTTTCAAGACAGGATTTTTCTGTGTAGCTTTGGAGCGTATCCTGGCAATTGCTCTGTAGTCCAGACTGGCCTGGAACTCACCAGGATCCTCCTGCCTCTGCCTCCCGAATTCTGAGATTAAAGGCATGTACCACCAAAGCCCAGCTCAAAGAAATTAATCATTAAAGTTTCTAAACTTCCCTTTCTACTATGCATTCTGCTTCTAAAATTCAGCATTCAAAGGTCCAGGTTCCCAATAAGTGGAATCATCACTAAGTTTACATATCATTTCACCTATCAGATCATCTACTATTCCCTTCCATAGTCTCATAGAGTGTCTTGAAATTATTTTCTATTTTTGATAATTTTAAAGAATCTCTTCTTATTGCTTCATAGTTACTGCAGTTAATTTCACTTATACACTGTTCTTTACTGATCCTCATGGAAAAGTCAGTCATAGCACAAAGTTGCTACAGTTAGGTAATGTCCATTTGTAAATTACATGCCCCTTGAGAAAGACAGTGACAAATGTATTCCCTCATTTACTTATAGATATTTCAAATGAACTTTCATACTATTTACAAGTTGATGAAAACTAGGTAATATATACTGAACCAGTTATTTATTAGTCTAAAAATCATTATAAAATGAAAACTTAAGCAATCAAGATTTGAAAAATCAGACCTTCACGTTATAGATTTTTTGTGCTCATTTGCTGGAAGTCTTTTCCTCATGACAATGAAATAACCAAAGAGATGATGACTAGATCAATAGTAATAGTAAAGTTGTTAAGATTTTCAAGTAGATACAAGGATGGTAGGCCTCACCAATTCATCATCAGAGATTCAAGCTACACATAGTCTTAGTCATTGTGGTTGGGTCTATAAAAGATATAATTTTAATTGAGTGTGGGAATTCAGTGGTTCAGCTTCCAGTACATCCCCTTTATTCTGGGTCATGATTCCCATACTATGGAGTTACTGTTGGGTAACACACAATCCTGAAATTAGCATCAGTAAAAATCCATTGGTTCTCCAAACTGTACTTAGAAAGACTTTTCCCCTGTTGTTCTGTTAGTATTCATATTTATTGTAGCTAAAGTTTTAATGCCTCTCCAGCAAAAGGAAGCCAACAGACACAATGAACATTTGAGTACCTTCTTCCAAAGATTGCAGAGAATATAGTATGTTTGCAATAAGTAAAAAGATTTGGAAAACAGCAAACTGAACATTTCTTTGGAATTTATAGCTGTACATAATCTTAGTAGCTACTTCTTCCTAAATAATTTAGCAACTAATATGGGACTAAATGAAGCCAAATACAGCAGGTGAATCCAAACTTTAAATGTTAATTAAAAATCTATAGAGCTTAGCAAATACCTCTTACCCCAATCCCAAATATTTATAATCTTAAGAGAAAATCAGAAAAATTATTTCCTAGTTTATTGTGAGGCTATGTAACATTTGTAGAAGAGAGTATCTGTATGTCAGCTAGGGAGTTTTACCTTTGGTAATTTGACTGTATCCAGAAGGGAAAAGAGAGTCCTTTCATTGGGAAGAACTGTTGAAAGCAATAATGTTGTAGCTGTATGCATTGTTAATGATTAAATTTTGCAAGCACTTCTGCTTTGGGAGTATCTGGTTACTTCATTTTTGCTCCCATTCCATGATAAATATTGCACTCCTCTGATGCTTGTTCCTAACCATTACACTGGCCAGACCCCTGACTCATCTCAAAAGTGTGTTAGGTATTTTAGCAATCACTCAGTGGGTAAAATTTTCTTAGTGAGATTGAGGGCCTGTTTTAAATCTCCAGCACCTTGTAAAGATAAGCATAATGGTGGGTAATTATAAATCAAGTACTGGGAGTCCAGAGAGACTTGGTCTACCCAAAATAGTGAGTACCAAGTTCAGAGAGATATATTCATTTCACAATACACAGTGGAAAGTGATAAAAGACACCTGGCATAAACCTCTCTCCTACTTATGTATAGACAAACATATTAGCTCCCCTGCATGTACCAAAATGTGTACTTACTAATATGTCCATGCACACACACACACATACACACACACACACACACACACACACACACACACACACACACACACACAATCTCTCTCTCTCTCTCTGTCTCTCTCTCTCTCTCTCTCTCTCTCTCTCTCTCTCTCTCTCACACACACACACACACACACACACACACACACACACAATTCCATGATCCCTTTCCAGCATTTCGCTATCATCTTAAAAAAGTCTGTCCTCTGTCTGCTTGTGTTTCATAGTTCTCTTAAATATTGTTAGTTTATTGTATGGTTCAAGGAACACAGAAGTGTAAATCTACAAAATATTTGAGTGAACTTCTTTTCTCATAAGATTTTCATCCTTTGATGCTTATACCAAGAATATTAGGAAAAAATATTCTACTCCTCTGGTATTCATGTGTGAGTTGATACAGCCAACTTTCTGTTACCTTGCTGTCCACTTTAATAAGTTTAGGAAGTGACTAGATAATATTTCCCTGAATTCTTATTCACCCCCCACTACATCCCAGCTCTGGAATTCTGAGCTCATTAACTATAACCCCTCATCTATATGTCTAATGTTCTGAATAATATTAAAAGGAAAATAAACATTTTTTCACACAAGGCAGTTTTAAGCATCATGTAAAGTCAACACATGACATAATTTTCATAATGTTCTCATACAAATCCTAGGAAAACCACATGTAATTCACAAATGCTTTTCTTTTTATTATTTACATAATGTAAAAGATAAACCCTCTACTTTTATAACTTTTGCATGACTCCTATCCAAATTACTGGTTTGATTCCTTATTTCCCCATCAAATCTTTAATTGCATCATTTTTAATATTTTTAAGCCAGACTCCATTCTTCCTCTGAGCAATTCTCTCACAGCAAGAATTGGCAACCTGATGCAGTTACACATAGCTGTACCCTGGACACTAAGTCAAGTGATTATGAATTCTAGGCCAATCATTCTATATATTGAAGACTTCTTTCAAAATAAAATAAAATAAAATAAATAGAAAATAGAATAAGAAAAATGTATCTAGCCTCCACTCAACAATGTCATCCAAAGAATCAGACAGACTCCCCACAGATGTCTGCTCTCTCTGTTACCCCCTAAAAATCCTTTTTCATGTAGAAGAATGCAAGTAGATCCATATGTATCACCCTGCGCAAAACTCAAATCCATGCATATCAAACCCAAGCTAGATAAACTGAATCTGATAGAAGAGAAACTGAGGAATAGTCTTGAATTCATTGACACAGATGACATTCTGAAGGGAACACTGATTCACGGGCAGTAAGTAAAATCAAGCATTAATAACTGGGACCTCATAAAACTGAAATGCATCTGAAAAGCAAAGAACATGTTAAATTAAACAAGGTAGTAGCTTAAAAAATGACAAATAGTTTTAACAAGTCCACACCAATTAGAGGGATAATAATTAAATATATTAAGAACCCAGTAAACTAGATATAAAAATGCACCCATAATAGGGGTACAGATATGAACAAGGAATGCTCAATGGAGGAAGCTCAAATAGCTGAAAACTGTTCAGTGTACTTAGCTGACAGAGAAATGCAAATCAAAACTACTTTGAGATTCCATCTTATACCTGTCAGAGTAGTGAAGATCAGTAACACAAATAATAGATCTTGCTGGCAAGGATGCAGAGTAGTAGGATGAACACTTTCCATTGCTAGTAGGAATCCAAACTTGTAAGCCACTATGTAAATCAATATGGTGGTTTTTCAGAAAATTGTATATCAATCTAATTTAAGACCCAACTATATCACCCTTGGGAACATATCCTAATTGGCTCTATTCTACATAAAGGATGCTTGCTCAACTGTGCTCACAGTGATTTCATTCATAATAGCAGAAACTAGGAAATACTTAGATGCCCCTCAACAGAAGATTTGATAAAGGAAATGTGGTGCATTTATGCAACGGAATATTATTCAGCTGTTAAAATGACGTAATGAAATTTGCAACCAATTGAATAAAACTATGAAAAAATCCTACTGAATGAGCTAACCCAAATGCTTAATGACAAGTATGGTATATATGCACTCTAAGTGGGTATTAACTATTAAGTAAATTTCATTCAAACTATAGTCCATAGATCCATCGAAGTTAGGTAAAGAGAAGATATCTAGGGGAAAGATTGGATCTTCCTGTTAAGTAGGGCTTAATTGCCCAGAACAATATTTACACAGTTCATGAAATACTAAGAAGTGGAGCTAGTGCCTGCCTGGAACCTTTATGCCTAACTTGTAATTGCTTAAGTGTGGGAAGGCACTCTATAGGAAATAGAAAGAGGAAAATAGAAATCAAGCCACAAAATCTTTGACCTACATTCTTTCTTGCTTGCAAGAAGTGCTGGGACAATAATTGCAAAGAATTTCTGGGAGTGGCCAACATGTGTATGATTTGACTTGAGTCTCAGTCCATGAGAGGTATTCCATGGCCAGCACAGCTTGGTGGCAAGGATTCAGAGATTGGATAGCCCAGAGACCAAGGATAGAACCACTAATGTTCTAAAAATAAATGAAAAACACAGAAATGATTTCTAGTAATTCTCTGTTATACTCATAGTTCAGTGCCTTTTCCACCCACCATCATAGGTTTTCTTTAGGCAGCATATGGGGGCAGATGAACAGACCCACAAACACATATTATGAAGTTATGCACAGAGAGTCTAAATTGGAGATCTTCATTTGGTCTGTCCGCTTGCATCTTATGAGAACACTGTTGGATTTGGGAAGTCAAAATTATAGGAGTCAGATGGGGCTGAGGACATTAGGAGGGTATGGCCTACCAAATCAAGTAATCAGGGTGCATATGGATTCATGGAAACTGAAGTGACAAGCATGCAGCTTGCATGGGTCTGCATCATATCCTCTGTGTATGTGTTGTGTCTCTCAGGTTGAGATTTTTATGGGACTACTAATTGTGGGAGCAGCTGCATCTCTGACTCACTGCCATCTCCTTGGATTCACTTTCTTCTAGTGGGTTGCCTCCTCCATATTTAGTGTAAGTGCTTTTGCCTTGCCTTCTAGCATTCTGTATTGTTAGGTTTGGTTGTTGTCTCTTGGAGTCTTGCTTTTTTCTGATGGAAAAAGGAGTGGGAATGTTTCTGGAGAGAGGGGAGGTGGAGGCAGGGAGCTTGGATGAATTGAGGCAGGGGAAACTGTAGTCAGGATGCATTATATGAGAGAAGAATCTATTTTCAATTAAAAAAGAATAGTAAAATGTATCTAAATGATCTCATGCAAAGGTATCTAATTGATTTCATGCCTCAATCGATTGTTAGTGTTTCAGGAACATATTTACAAGTTTCTAGACTCCTGCTTTTCCATGGGGTTCCCAATTTTCATAACATTTACTGTCTATAAAATAAGCAAAGTACCAGGCTTCAAAATACCAGGATTTAGCAAAATACGTTTTGAAAGAAAAATCGGAGGTTGAAATATACCAATGCAAATTGAATATCATGAGTCAATTGATGAATGAATGAATGAATGAATGAATGAATGAAGACGAGTGTGTGTTAGATACATCAGTTGTTTTATTTCAGTTAGATGTAAATGTAGATGGATGATTCGTTTCTTGTCATCTATCAATTTCAGGGTCAGACAAGTCTTCCAAACTGAATCCAATTACAGAGACTTAGGATTTTCATTCTTAATTAGGATGAAAGTTGCAAAATATCATGTCCCTGGTGCCTTTAGGAAAAATAAGTATAATTTTAAATTGTCTGTGGAGAGGCTTTTCTTTTGTCAATCATTACAGCATAGATACCTGTCATCACATTTTGATTCTACCATAGACTAGATGAGAAACAGTAAGTAAAAATGCCAGAATTGGTTGTGTTCTTTTTAAATTTACAGACAGAAAGAACATTTACCACAAATTAACATTTCACACTCAAAATTTGAAGCTTGTTTGCTATTGACAACTATTTCATTTATTTCCTTAATTGGTCATGAGAAAGGTTCATAAAACAATATAACTTTTCCCACATAGGGAGTCTTCCTGAAGTGTACCTATTGATGATCTACCTTGGAACAATTTAGGATGAAGGCATACATATGGAAAATATCTACTACATTTTTACAACTTTATAAAATAAATTCTCTTACACAGTTATGTATTTTCAAGCTAAGACAACAAAGTCATTTTAGTTTATTAGATCAGTGTGATTCAAACACTAAGTATGTTACAAAAAATGTCACACAAAATCATTGTAGGCTTATAGACAAGATTATTTATACTGGTACTTCTTTGAACCTAAGCTTGTCAACTTCAAAACTCCTCCCAAACTACATAACAGACTTTTTCCTGGTAAATTCTGTCCCATAACCAAACTGACAATTTCAAATCTTTTTACATCCTATCTGTATTATCTTTGTATCTATCATTTATCACTTAAAAACAAGTTTCCCTGCATTGAATTTGAAATTTCTTGAGTCATTCATTTTCATGCTTTCTCCTCCTTATACTTGCTGTATTACTCATAGTTAAAAGAGACATAATAAAAAATAGAAATACTATGACAAATAGAGCATCAGTGGGATAACTGGAACTTATGATCAGCTCAAAACCAGAGTAAGAATAAGATACAGGAAACAGACCCTATAAAACAAAGGGAAATGGAGTAGCTTGAAATCACTCACAAATCACAAAATATGGAACTTCTTGTGCTATGAAGACATGGAAATATCCTATAAGAACATTTGCTAAATCTGATCTGAGGTTATTTCCTTGAGGCCTTAGGTGGCTTGCCATTCATTGTTTGCCACTCTGCCCCTACCTTGGAACATCTTACTTGTGGATGGACCCTATAGACACAGGATGAACTCCTTCAGTCAATAGACACAGGATGAACGCCTTCAGTCAATCAGGTTTGTTCACGCTCTGTATAAGATGTGGGGGACACAAATTCAGCATTAATCATAAACCTCTTCACCTGAACAGTTGACTTTTATTAATCAATAAAAAATGCCATTGATCTTTTAACCCAGCTAATTTGGTGACACAAAAATAAGGCTTCCAATAAAGCTGAGATACAAGCTGCAATCTCAGATACACCACTTACCTCACTGAGACTTGTCAGATAAAATATTGTAAAGTGGCTTTGTTCCCCTAAATCAAGTAAATTTTCCTGGTCTATTTACCTCTCTCAATAATTCAATGTATTGACCCTTTCCTTTCCATGATGCACATTTTCACTTTCTGTTGCAACTTCTTGATGGAAATTGAATATACATCTGTTTTACATATGTCCTTCCAACACAGATAATGAAGAATTTAAAATGTTATGGATGACAGAGACTAAAAATGGCATAGCTGTTTTCATGCATCTCAGCTATACACTGTCTCTTGTCTCTCACTGCTTAATTGTTTTTGTCATGTTCTTTGCCTAGTTCACGTAATTGCCAAACAAACTTTTAAATGCAAAATCAACTCAAGACCCATACTCTCTGGTCCAACCTATAGTTTTCCTGAGTTCCAACTAAAATATTCCCAAGAGTTTCCACTTGAATTTTTTTATAATTTTTCCTTTTATTGAATATAGATTCCTTTCTTGCACAATATACCCTGATTATAGTTTCCCTTCACCTCACCCCTCTGAATGTTGCCCCACCCCCTCCAAATCAACTCCATTTCTCTATGTCATTAGACAAAAGTAGGCTTCCAAGTGACAACAAACAAACATGTGATAGTTTGAATGTAACTGGCTTCTATAAACTCATTGGAAATGGAATTATTATGAGGTGTAGTTTTGTTATGGTATGTATGGCCTTGTGGGAAGAAGTGTGTCATTGTGTAGGGGGTGACTTTGATGTCTCTGTTGCTCAGGTTTCACTCATCATGACACTCAGATCACTTCTTCTATTGTCTATAGATCAAGATGTAGGACTCTCAGCTCCTTCTCCAGATGATGTGTCTGCCTGCACATCATCATGTCCTATCATGGTGCAAATGAACTAAACCTCTAAACTATAAGCCAATTAATGTTTCCTTCATAAAAGTTGCCATGTTTATGATGTCTGTTCACAGCAATAGAACCCCTAAGACAGGTGACAAAATAAAATAAATTAACAAAAACTATGATGTAAAAGCCAAGCATAACAACTCAAGAGGAGGAAAAGAGTCCTAAGTGAAGTTACACTAGTCAAAGACCCACTTGTTATCACAGTCAAGAGTCTCATAAAACTAGTAAGCTGATGGCTGTAATATATACACAGACGTCCTGGATCAGACCAACCTAGGTCCTGTACTTGTTGCTTTAGTCTCTGTAAGCTCATGTGAGCCTTTCTTAGTTGATTCAGTGGGTCTTTTACTCGTGGCATCCTCTATCCCCTGTGATTATTTCCATCTTTCTGCCTCCTGTTCTAATGGATTCCTTGAGCTATGAGGGGAGAGATTTGATGGGGACCACCAATTCAGACTCTCTATCCAATGAATGTCTGGCTGTGGATCTCTGCATCAGTTTCTCCCTACTGGCTCAGAGGAAGCCTCTCTGGTTACCACTGCTTAAGGCACTGATCTATGAGTATAGCAGGATATAGTTAGAAATCTTTTTATTAATACTGTTTTATTTTTGTGTCATTAGTGTTTGGTTTTACCCTAGGTCTCTGGGCTGTCTAGTCTCTGGTACTTTGTTCCCCAAGCAGTGTTAAGTATGGATTTCTTCTTGTAGAGTTGGCCTTCATTCAAATCAAAAATTGGTTGTCTGTGATGGGGACTATACTGTGTATGTTTATCTTATTGATTGTTAAAGAAAATACTGTTTGGCCAATGAGAGAGCAAGTTAGACGGGACTAGAAGTCCAAGAGGATTCTGGGAAATGTAGTGGAGAAGTGCTGATCCAGGCAGGAAATGACATAGCAAGGAGACTCATATTTAAGCGAAGGAGAAACAGGAAGGGCTCTCTTTTCCCCTCCTCGACTGCTCCAGTGGCACTATGTGATCCACAGCAAGGAGGGACGCCAATAAGGTGTCTGATAAGTTAAGTCTGATAAAATATATAGGTATATGATAGTTAAGACTGAGCTAACAGATGAGAATCCTAGTCATTGGCCAAGCAGCATTGTACCTAATACAAGTTTCTGTGTATTCATTTGGGCCCTAACTCAAGCCGGCAGTTGGCGTAAAGCTCACACTTGGTGGTGGGGCTCAGGCTGCTTTTGGCAGAAAGATTTATCATAACTGGCTGCTTCCAAAAGTTATGTGCCACAATTTCCCTGGTATATTTTGCAGTCAGGACAGATGTAGTCAAAGTTTTTATGATTGGGTTGCTATGTTTCTCTTGCAGTAGCCCACAGAGTACCTTCCCTTACCAAGAGACGAAAATGTATGTGTTAAAGCTACATATAGGCATAAGCTCTGTTTCCTCATGTTCAAGTTGTGAGTATTGTACCCAGAAGTGGGGCTCTGCTGTCAGTTTGCCAAGAGTAATCCTTTGTTGTAGCAATAGCTTGGGTTGTCAAAGGATTTCCATGGGGCCATTTTGGCCAACAACTCAACCAAATGCAAACCAGTTTTGTTACTGGAAGCCACCCATGGCAAGAAGAGATAATCAACTGAGATTCCTTATCCCCCATTACCAGAAGTCCTCATTAGGATTACCTTAATAGATTCTAAGGAACTTTCAACTACATTAGGTTTCCAAACCACACCAAAAGTTACACCATTTTCAACCTTTTCTCTACACACTCTCTCCCTCCACCATATGTCCCCCATATCTGATTCCCATGTTCCCATCTTTACTGGCCCCCAAACCCCCCAGTAAAATCAATTCTATTTTCCTCCCAGAGAGATACATGTTCCCCCTGACTCAATATTATAGCTTGGTTTTCATTTACTAAATGGCTAATATCTACTTATAAGTGAAGACATAACATATTTACCTTTATAGTTTTGAGTTACCTCACTCAGAATAATTTTTTAAGTAACATCTATTTGCAAATTTCATGATAAAATTTGTTTTTTTATAGTTGAGTAATGTTCGATTATGTAAATGTATAACTTTTTTTTCTTTGAGAATCCCTTGGTCTAGGGACATCTAGGCTGCTTCCAATTTCTGACTACAATGAATAAAGCCACAATGAACATAGTTGAACAAGTGTCCCTGTAGTAAGACGAGGCAACCATTGGTTATATAGTCAAGAGTAGTATAGCTGAATTTTGAGGTAGATCAATTCCATACTGTTTGGGAAAGCAGCATATTGATTCACATAGTGGCTGTACAAGTTTGCCCTTCCACCAGGAATGGAGAGTGTTTCTCTGGCTCCATATCCTTGTTAGCATGAGCTGTCACTTATGCTACTGATCTTAGCAATCCTGACAGGTGTAAAATGCAATCCCAATGTAGTTTTGGTTTGCATTTCCTTGATTGCTTAAGGATGTTGGATATTTCTTTAAGTGTTTCTCTCCCATTTGAGATTTCTCTATTGAGAATTCTTTCCTTAGATATATGCCCCCTTTTTAAATTGAATTATTTTATTTATTGTTCTGATATCCAGTTTTTTTCAATTTCTTATATATTTTGAATATAAGTTTCCTTTCAGTGTTGAAGTTGGTAAAAACAATGTTTGCTATTTTTTATAATTAATTTTTATTAGTTCAAATTAGGAAGGAGCTTATTTCACATGTCAATCCCTTCTCCCTGCCCTCCTGCCAACCCTCCCCGCAACTCTTCCTCCAACCCTCCTACCCAGCGACCCCTGCTCCAACCCATCCACCCTCCACTCCATAGACAGGGTAGGGCCTTCAACCAGGATCCTCAAAGTCCACCACATCATACTTGTTCGGGCCTAGGCCCTCCCCCATGTGTCCAGGCCAAGAGTGCATCCCTTTACATGGGATAGACTCGCAAAGTCCTTTCTTACACCAGAGAAAATAATAATCCACTGCAAGGAGTCCAATAGAGTTCAGTGGCCTCCATATTGATATCCATGTTCAGAGGTCTGATTCAGTTCTATGCTGGCATCCCAGAAAGGAGTCTGGGGTCCATGTGCTCCCCCTTGTTCAGGCCAGCTGATTCTGTGGGTTTCACCAGCCTGTTACCAACCTCTTTGATCTTCATTCCACTCACTCTAAAACTAGGTTCCAGAGTTTAATTCAATGTATATCTGTGGATGTTTGCCTCTGCTCCAATCAGCCACTGAATGAGGGCTCTAGGATGGCATAAAAAGTAGATATCAGTCTCATTATAGGGGAAGAGAAATTAGGTTTTCCTCTCCACCATTGACTAGATTGTCAGTTCTTTTTCCATGAAGATCTCTGGAAAACTCCCTACTGCCAGATCTCTCCTCAGACCTATAATGGCTCCCTCTGTTAAGATATCTCTCATCCTGATCTCCTCTATTCTTCCCCAAACTCAACATTTCTGCTACTCCAATTTGGCTTCTCCCCACTGCTTCCCCCCCCTCTCATTCTGGCAGTTCCCTGTCTCCTACCCTCTTGCTCCCAATTCGCTAATAAGACACTGCCCCTTCCCATTCTATGGGGTCCATGCATTTTTCACTTAGAGTACTTCTTGTTTCCTAATTTCTTAGGTGAAGAGGATAGTAGGCTGGTAATCCTTTGCTCTATGTCTAAAATTCATGTATGAGTGATTACATATCATGTTTGTCTTTTTGTGACTGGGTTACCTCACTCAGGATGGTTTCTTATACTACCATTCATTTGCCTACTAATTACAAGATTCTGTTGCTTTTTTCTGCTGAGTAGTACACCATTGTATAAATGTACCACATTATCTGTATCCATTCTTCAGTTGAGGGGCATCTAGGTTGCTTCCAGGGTCTGGCTATTACAAACAATGCTGCTATGAACATGGTTGAACATATGTCCTTGTTGTAGGGATGTGCATTATTTGGGTATATGCACAAATCCAGAGGAATTCCTGGATCTTGAAATATTCTAATTCCCATTTTTCTGAGCCACCACAATACTGATTTCAGAATGGTCTTACAAGTTGGCACTCCCACCAGCAATGGAGAGTGTTCCTTTTTCCCACATCCTCTCCAGCATAGATTTTCATTGGTGTTTTGATTTTAGGCATTCTGGCAAATGTAAGATGGTATCTCAGAGATGTTTTGAATTGCATTTCTCTGATGGCCAAGGATTTTAAGCACTTTCTTAAGTGTCTTTCAGCCATTTCAGATTCCTCCTTTGAGAATTCTCTATTTAGTTCTGCACCCCACTTTTTAACTTCATTGATTGGTGTTTTGCTGGCTAGTTTCTTGAGTTCTTTGTATATTTTGGAAATCAGCCCTCTGTCAGATGTGGGGTTGGTGAAGATTTTTTCACATTCTGTGGCCTCTTGTTTGTCTTACTGAGAGTGACCTTTTCCTTTCAGAAGCTTCTCAGTTTCAGAAAGTCCCATTTATTAATTGCAGATCTCAGTGTCTGTGCTACTGATGTAATGTTCATGAAGAACATAGTGACAGATTTGGATCTATCTGGAATATTCTGCATGTCAGAATCCATTTGTGCCAGCACAATTTGTTGAAGATGCTATATTTTTCCATTGTATACATTTAGCATCTTTATAAAAAATAAGGTGTTCATAGGTGTGAGGGTTAATATCATGGTTTTCAATTTGATTCCCTGGGTCTATCTGTCTATTTTTGTGCCAATACCAAGCTGTTTTCAGAACTATGGCTGTATAATAGAGCTTGAAGTCAGGGTTGGTGATGCCTCCAGAAGATCCTTTATTGTTCAGAATTGTTTGTCCATCCTGGGTTTTATGTTTTTCCATAGAAAGTTGAGTATTCTTCTTTCAAGGCCTGTGAAGAACTGTGTTTGGATTTTGATGGGGGTTGCACTGAATCTGTAGATTACTTTTGGCAAGTTTGTCATTTTTACTATATTGATTATACCTATCCAAGAGCATGCGTGATCCTTCCATTTTCTGGTATCTTCTGTAATTTCTTTCTTTAAAGATTCAAAGTTCTTCCTGTACAGGTCTTTCACTTTTTTTAGTTAATGTTACCCAAGATATTTTATGTTGTTTGTGGATATTGTGAAAGGTGATGTTTCTCTGATTTCTTTCTCATTGCATTTATCAGCTGTATATGGTAGGGCTACTGATTTTTTTAAGTTAATTTTGTATCCTGCTACTTTGCTGAAGGTGTTTATCAGCTGTCAGAGTTCCCTCCTAGAGTTTTTTGGGTCACTTATGTAGATGACCATATCATCTGCAAATAATGACAGTTTGAATTCTTCCTTTCCAATTCGTATCATTTTGATCTCCTTTTGTTGTCTTATTGCTCTAGCTAGAACTTCAAGTACAATATTGAAGATATATGGAGAGAGTGGACAGCCTTGTATTGCTCCTGATTTTAGATGAATCACTCCATTTAGTTTGATGTTGGCTGTTGGTTTGCTCTGTATTATTTTTTATCATGTTTAGATATGTTACTGTTATTCCTGTTCTCTCCAAGATCTTTATCATTAAGGGATGTTGGATTTTGTCAAAGCTTTTTCAGCATCTATTGAGTTGATCATGTTGTTTTTCTTTTTCAGTTTGTTTATATGGTGGATAGCATTGATGGATTTTCATATGCTGAACCATCCTTGCATTACTGGGATGAAGCCTACTCAATCATGGTGGATTATTTTTCTGATATGTTTTTAGGTTCGTTTCGCCACCATTTTGTTGAGTATTTTTGCATTGATGTTCAGGAGGGATGTTGGTCTGGAGTTCTCTTTTTTAGTTGTATCTTTGTGTGGTTTGGGTATCAAAGTGATTGTACCTCTTAGACAGAGTTTGGCAATGTCCCTTCTGCTTCTATTGTGTGGAACAATTTGAGGAGTACTGGCATTAGCTCTTATTTGAATTTTGGTAGAATTCTGCAGTGAAGCCATCTGGCCCTGAGTTTTTTTTTTTGGTTGGGAGGCATTTGATGACTACTTCTCTTTCATTAGGGGTTATTGGTCGATTTGAACTGATTATCTGTTCTTCATTTAATTTTGGTAAGAGATATCTTTCCAGAAAATTATCCATTTCCTTTAGATTTTCAAAAATTGTGGAGTACAGGTTTTCAAATTGTGATGTGATGATTCTCTGGATTTTCTCAGTGTCCATTGTTTTATCCTCCTTTTTGTTTCTTTGTTAATTAGCGTGCACTCTCTCTGCCTTTTGGTTAGTTTGGATAGAGGTTTGTCTATCTTGTTGATCTTCTAAAAGAACCAACTCTTTGTTTGATTGATTCTTTGTAATGTTTTCCTAATTTCTACTTTATTGATTGATATAGCCCTCATTTTGATTATTTCCAGGTGTCTACTCTTCCATGGTGAGTTTGCTTCTTTCTGTTCTAAATCTTTCAGTAGTTCGGTGAATTCTCTAGTGTGACTATTCTCCAGTTATTTCATTTGTGCTCTTGGTTGTATAAACTTTCCTCTTAGCAATGCTTTCAGAGTGTCCCATAAGTTTGGGTCTGTTGTGTCTATATTCCCATTAAATTCTAGGAAGTCTTTAATTTCACGTTTTGCTTCTTCCTTGACCCAGGAATGGTGCAATTGGGTCTTATCAATTTCAATGTGTTTGTTGGTTTTCTGAAATTTGTACTGCTGTTGAATTCTAAACATAAAATGTTTTTGTCTGATAAGATTCAGTGAGTTATTTCAATTTTTTGTATCTCTGGATGTTTCTATATTGCCAAGTATGTGGTCCATTTTAGAGAAGGTTCCATGTGGTGCTGAGAAGAAGCTACATTCTTTAATGATTTGAAGGAATGTTCTATAGTTTTCTGTTAATCCCAACTGGGTCATAATTTCTGTTAGATCATTCTCTCTTTGTTAATATTCTGTCTGGTACTCCTTTCTAGTAGTGAAAGAGGGGTGTTGAATTCTCCCACTATAAGTGTGTGTGGTTTTATGTGTGGTTTGAACTTTAGTAATGTTTATTTTACAAATGTGGGTGCCTTTGTATTTGGAGCATAGATGTTTAGGATTGAGACTTCATCTTGATGGACCTTTCTCTGATGAGGATGAAATGCCCTTCTTCATCACTTTTGATTGATTTTAAATTAAAATCTAATTTGTTAGATATTAGGATTGCTACACCAGCTTGTTTCTTGGGCTGATTTGATTGGAAAATATTTACCCAATCCTTTTCTCTGAGGTAACACCTGTCTCTGAAGTTGGGGTGTGTTTCTTGTATACAAGAATTCTGTCTTTGAATCCATTCTGTTAATCTGTATCTTTTATAGGCAGTTTAAGACCATTGATATTGAGGGATATTAATGTGCATTGATTTTCGGTTCTTGTTTGTTTTGGATTTTTTGTGGTATCATTGTGTGTAGATTTTGCCCTCCTGTTTCTTTTCCTGTTTGGAAAAGTTGGATTACTTATAACCTATGGTTTTGTGAGTGTATAGGCATATCTTCGTTGGGTTGGAGTTTTCCCTCTAGGACTTTCTGTAGGGCTGGATTTTTGGATATTCATTCTTTAAATCTGGTTTTGTCGTGGAATATCCTGTTTTCTCCATCTGTAGTGATTGAATGCTTTGCTGGGTACAGTAGTTTGGAATCCATGTTCCCTTACTGTGTGTAGGACATCTGTCCAGGACCTTCTGGCTTTCAGAGTTTCCATTGAGAAGTGAGGTGTGATTCTAATAGGTCTGTCTTTATATGTTCCTTGAACTTTTTCTTTTGCTGCTCTTAATATTTTTTTTTTATTCTGTATGTTTGGTGTTTTGATTTTTTATGTGGTGAGGGGAATTCTTTTTCTGATTGGTAGAATTCTGCAGTGAAGCCATCTGGCCCTGAGTTTTTTTTTTTTTGGTTGGGAGGCATTTGATGACTACTTCTCTTTCATTAGGGGTTATTGCTCGATTTGAACTGATTATCTGTTCTTTCTGGAACAGATAATTACTGGAAAGTAATCTTTCCAGTCTATTTGGTGTTCTGTAAGCTTCTTGTGCTTTCATAGGCATATACTTCTGTAGGTTGGGGAAGGTTTCTACTATGATTCTGTTGAATATGTTTTCTGTACCTTTGAGCTGTGTTTCTTCACCTTCTTCTATACCTATTATTCTTTTATTTGGACTTATCATGGAGACCCATATTTCCTGGATAATTTGTGTTAGAGAATTGTTGGATTTGAGATTTTCCTGGGTCTATGACTGTATATCCTCTAGAGAGTCTTCAAAAACTGAGATTCTTTCTTCCTTCTCTTGTATTCTATTGGTTATACTCACATCCTTAGATCCTGATTGTTTATTCAGCCTTTATATTACCAGCATCCCCTCATTCTGTGTTTTCTTTATTGTTTCTGTTTCTGCCTTCATGCATTGAACTGTTTCCAGTGGTTCCTTCCCTTGTTTTCTGTTTTTATTTTTCTTTAGATTCTTGTTCTTGAATTTTTTGATTGTTTTTTTTTTCTTCTATTTCTTTAAGTGATTTTTCTTGTTTCCTCTTTAAAGGTCTTGAGCATCTTCATGAAGTATTAGATCTGTCTCTTCTACTTACTCTGTGTTGTGCTTTTCAGATTATGCTGGTGTGGAGTGCCTAGATTCTGGTGGTGTCATATTGGTCTTTCTGTTGAGTGTGTTCTTATTCTGCCTTCTTCCCATTTCTTCTTCCAGGTAGGTAGGTCTCTCTATCTCTTCTTATCACCCAGTGGTGTATGTGGGCCAAGACTTCAATGTCAGAAGATATGGATATTCTTGCTTTTCCTGGTAGTCTCCTCACTCAGGAGAGTTTAGGGTGGCAGAGGGGGGAGGAAGATTGAGGTATTTCCAGACTCAAGGAGTTCCTGCCTGTCTAGTTGGGTCCACTCTATGCAGGTGGGACCACTCTCTGCAGCTGCAGGTCCAGAGAGATCCTGGGCTGATCAATATTTGCTATTTTTGTATGCTGCTGCTTTATTCAATTGACAGTGTCTTTGCCTCACACAAGATTTTCAATGTCATGAGGTTCCATTTATGAAATGATGATCTTACTGCCTGGGCTATCAGTGTTCTGTTCAGAGTGTCTCTTGTGGCAGTGCATTCAGTACTATTTCCCACATTCTCTTCTATCAGTTTCAGTTTATCTGCTTTTTTATATACTTGGACTTGGGAATAGAATAGTAAAGGAAACACAAACTGCAGATTCATTATATATTAAGATTAGTTGTCTGTTTCCTTAATATAAAGCATTTTCATGAAAAATTCCTGTCTTTTTAAAATGTTTTTGAGAGTGTCTATCATCATGAAATAGTTTCTACATCTTCATGAAATATTTTCATCTTTGGAACATATCCTTTGCTTTCACACAACACAGGGGTTGAAAAAATTCTTCCAAATTAGCCAGGCAATGGTGGCACAGGCCTTTAATCCCAGTACTTAGAAGACAGAGAAATGCAGATCTCTGTGAGTTAGATGCCAGCCTGGTTTACAAAACTACATAGAGAAACCCTGTCTGGAAAAATAAAAAAAAAATTCTTACCAAATTGTCAATTACATAAGTGAATTACTGCAGAAAAGACACTATGCATTTCACTGAGAATAAAGTTCAGTGTAGACAAAGGTCCTTTATATTTATGAATATCTCGTTCTAAACATTCATATATTTATTTTCCAAAATACATAATTTTTGATTCCGTATTGTACCACAAATAATAACAACTGATTTTTGTGAAGCACTTATCAAAAAGGCCCCCAAAGGGATATTTTTCTTGTGTTTCTCATGACAATTATATGGAAGTTATATTGTTTGTTTCTGTGAACCTCTTGCTAGTGCTAGAAATGTAATGGGCCCTTAGAGGAGACTCTGTATTGCCATTTTGAAAACCAGTATTCTAAATTACTATACCTATATCCAGAGCAAGTATATCTCTCATTTTTTATCAAAGAAACTCATGGATGCCACATATTGTGACTACTACAGGAGTCAATAACAGGTCAAAATGAAGAGAAGAATTTCATCCCCCAAACTGTTACATCTCTAATGTTACCACTTAATCTGAAGTTCAGTGACTATAACAGAAGAAAGAAAGAAGATTGTAAGAACCAGAGTACCAGGATGCTATATCCTGTCTTCTCAATATGGTAGTGATGTGTACCAGTTAAGTCTTAAAAAAAGGAAGGTGGTCACCAAAACAATAGCTATATAATGATACCAACTAATATGAGAAGATTGATGGGGGCAACCTCATAAAGTCTCACCTCTAGATGATTATCTACAGGTAATCAGAGTGCAATGAGAATACTGAGGAAGTGAGAATCAACTTTCTTTTGTTAAGAGTTCTGATTGATTATCCAATACTAACTGGGCAGCTATAAACATATGTGTAATTGAGGGACACTAAATAGAGTATATTGTTTTTGTATATGAATATATGTATATGTGCATGTGCGTGCATGTGTGTGTGTGAACTCACATTTGTGTGTGTGTGTGTGTGTGTATGTGCATTGTACATATGTAGCAATAACAATAGAAAAGAGGATAACATGGATTCAAAATGAAATTGGGGGTAATGTGGGATGAGTTGAAATAGATACAGAATAATAAGTGATTAAAATATAATATTCATATATAAAATTCCGAAAATAAAATTCAAAAGCTTGAAAGTATAAGAAATGAATTTTCACTAGAGGGAACAAACATTGCTATTATTATCATTTTTGGCATTGATGAGAATTGAACCAAGAGTCTAACACATGCTATGCTGATAGACACTTGTCCACTGATTTATAGCCATAGCCCTCTGTTTACTTTTGTTGTTTAAGATGGATCTTATTAAGTTACCTGGACTGGTGATGAACATACTATATACTAAACCATATAATAAAACTATAATCATTATACTTCTGTTTTCTGACTATTTACAATTTTGGGATTGTTCCCTCAAGAATGGCTTAAATTACATTAAACAATAAAATACAATGATTAGAAATGTAATATGATATTCATCTCAATACATTTGCTAATTCTAAAATTTGGTAGTACTGAGGGAATTTTAGTTTACAGTCTCTCTTACGTGTTTTTTCTTTTGTTTGTTTGTTTGTTTGGTTGGTTGGTTGGTTGGTTGGTTGGTTGGTTTTTCGAGACATGGTGTCTATGTGGCTTTAGAGGCTGTCCTGGAACTAACTCTTGTATACCAGGCTGGTCTCAAACTCAGAGAGATCCACCTGCCTCTGCCTCTGGATTAAAGGAGTGCACCACCAACACCCGGCCTCTCTTATGTTTATCATCTATAATTGTAATAGTTTAGCTTTAAGTTTAAACAATACAACCATTGAAGATTTATTGTGACCATTTCACTAAATTTAGCAAGTATACCAAAGAGACATAGGGTCCACATAGCTTTTGAAGTGCCATGAAGACTGATTAGTAAGGGAATTCATAGGAAAAAATATCTTATAAAAACAATTGCCTAAGTTACTAAAGATGAAGTACTGCTCTTTCAAAGGCCCTGGGTTCTAATTATTTAAAGTTGTCATTTGGAATGTAATTTAGTGATTTACTTTGTGCAAATCCAAAATGTTCTCTCTATATATGTGTATGTTTATGTATCTGTTTGTTTGTGTGTGAATACACATGTGTGTGATGGGGTATATGCATTCATGCAGAGGCCAGAGCACAAACCTAAGGGCATTTGCTCTCTACCTTTTGTTTGTTTTTGAAAGATGGTTTCTGTTTAGATAGCTAGTTTGTGATCAGGAGGGATCTGCCTGCTTCAGTCTCTAAGACACTGAAATATGGAACTCATCCAGCTTCTGCTGCAGTGCACAGGCTTATTAAAATATAACGGAAGGAATCTAAATGGTCCCATGTTTGCAATTCAACAGAATTGCAGGCTCAAAGTCCTTAAGATTGGAGTCATTGCCAATGTCCATATGTTTCCGAATTCCCTCGGAATCATGAGTTTAAAAAAATTCTATTCCAAGGCTGAGTACTCAGAAACATAACTACCTCCATCTCTTCTCTTTCTCTTCTTCCTGAATATGAAGGAGACACCTCTCATGGATCTTTATGTTCAGTTTCAACAGATATGTGAAATTATCTGCTATCATGTTGTGGAGCATCTTGTTGGGAATAAAGGAGATTATGTACCTCTTCCCACATATAGTTTTTAGTGTGAAAACCCTTGTCCAAGTACTATAGCATGTATTTAAAATGTCTCAATCCCTTACTTCATGGTGTGTATGTCAATTCAGTGCATGTTGACAGGTCCAGTTCAGAGAATTTTATTTAGGTCCTTGTTGTCTCAGAGCAAATATTTTACCAACAGAGATACTGTCTCCCAAGCCCCATCACAATTCTTAAAACAGTTTTATATTTACTTTCCATCACATATAATGCAAATTCATTTATAAAATAAACAATGTTCTCATTTTCATTTCCTTTGAAAGAATGTAATTAGTGTGTAATACTTTTTGCTAATATAGAATGTAGTCTTACGAGACATTCTGAAATTTAAATTAAAAGCAATAACTAACTTGATCTTAATATTATCTCATCATAACACACATCATTCAATGCTCCAAAATTTTAATGACTTAATGTAAAATGACTTCATCTATGTAAATACATCTGTAATTTAAAAATAATTTCCACAATGAATTTGTGTTAAAGCTTATATTGTCAAGTAAAATATAACACTTTATTGATAATTAGTCTTTTTTACAATGTTGAAATTACAGTGTAATTCTTTGAAAAAAATTTCTACGTCATTCAGAAAGGTATGCTGGGGGAAATAGTTATCCATTTCCCAATGATATATGATAAGGTAAACAGAATTTTAGTCAATGAACAACAGTAAGTGAATTGCATTTATTCTGAAATATGAGTAAGGTTTTACCTATATTAACAAGGTTAAGAATGTGTATTATGGTAGTAATTTAAATATATCAAATTGGCTGAAAATGTGTGTCTGTTTTTCAATAATGGATCTTAGGATTTCTGTTCAAACCCAGGAACAAATGAATAGCTTCCTCAATTCTGTATTTCACTTTGCCTGTGTGTATGAGACCACAGTTATACAAAGTCCAGTCTATATCAAAACAATCCTGGCAATTGATTTCCTTTCATTCTTAGAAGGACACTTATACATTTTATGAGAAGGCTTGTATTTGTAATAAAAAACATAGTTTACCTTCTATATGTTTTTGCCCTAGGAGCGTTTAAAAATAAGAATGTTACTTAATCCCCAAACTCTAGAAAAGTGTAGATGTTAGTTCTAGTCCTAGATGAGAAGAGGCCAGAGCTAAGATTTTGGTTACTTGTATTCTAGAAAAAGAGTTGAGAGGCTGAGCTTAGACGCTCCAGTTCACAACACTCAGGAGTCTGCATTTCCTCAGAAGCTCTCTGAATTCACACAGGGCTGGTAAGAACAACAGGCACCCACACATTTATTTAACTCAAATGCATCACTGAAAACCCCCTGGAATTTTAAATGAGGCTGAAACTCAGATGTTTGCTCAAATTTCAATCATTATATACATTTCAAATGTGTGTCTTTTAAAAAAGATAACTGAAATACAAATGATTAATTGATACTTTAATTTTTTCAAGGATATACCTATGATAAATTTATCATATATATATATATGTATATATATATATATATATAGAGAGAGAGAGTTAGTTAAATTTATATATATATATATATATATATAATATATATATGCAGCCATAACTGAATTTAGTAACTTTGTTACATATGCTGTAAAATATTTACTTTCACTTGATACAGAAAATATCTGAATAGTCCAATACAGTTTCAACTCAGATTTTTATACTTTTAATGCTATTGAGTTACTAAAAAAAAAGCTTTAAACCATACAAGGAACTCCATCAGTGATTTCGGTACTAAATTCCTCATCTTTGGGACTTTGATATAATCCTTATTAACATTGAATCAACCTGTCATATATAGGACCTACAGGCAGAAAGCATTCTTTTATGTGCTGGGCCATTCTACTTAATATTTAGTGACTTTAATTTCTAAGCCATGTGATCATATTCATTCCATATATAAGGAATGGCAGAGGGAAATTTCTTAAATGAGTTCAGAGCACTATGTTACAACATATTCACATGTAGAATACTAGAGAAATTGCCCTCATTGAAACAAGCAATAAAAGCCTTAAAGCAGTGACAGTCTTGGTAGGCCACACAGCCAGTGTAAAATTGGATTCAGTGTGATTATTTCTGGGCAATAATTCAGAGCAAATAACATCAAGGAAAGCTTGCATAAATCCAGACTGAAAAGGTGGATTTAAATCAAACTAATAGGTTGCACAAAATATGAAATATGCTTTGTACTGTGCCTTGGAGACACATGGCCAAATCCATATTCAAAAAGTAAAAACAAACCAGAGTGATTTGAGGAATAAATTACTTGTCATCGTGATCTTTAAAAATGCCAGAATTTAATGCAAAAATATAATCCTAACATTTATTGCAGCAAAAATAAATGTCAACATATTAGACTTAACTGGGAAAGTCTTGTGGTAGCATTTCTGCAGAGTGATGGGAACATGACAAGCTGTATTTTACATTTATTAGAATAAGATTTGGTTTTCTTTATCTTAAGCAGTAGATTTAAACACTTTATTTTAATTTACTTCCTTGTATTGAGGAAAACATTGACTCAGATAAGAAAAAAAAAGCCTTATAAACTCATTCACTGAAGCAGTCCATCAATCTGAGAAGCTAAATATGTATTATGACAACACCAACTCTTTATATTTGGAAGACTCTAGCACAAAATGGGTGTGAGATGGTCTACATACCAGAAAACATATGTCAGAAGAAAATTATACATGGATTCCTAGTCATACGCAGTAGACACAGCAATTTTTTTTATATATTCACTTCTCATTTGCAGACCTGCCCTTATTATTTTTCTAACCAAAAATACATCTAAAATATACAAGATATATGTGTACATTAAAGTATGTACAAAGGCCAGGCATTGGTGGTGCATGCCTTTAATCCTAGCATTTGGGAAGCAGAGGCAGGCAGATTTCTATGAGTACAAGACCAGCCTGATCATCTATAGAGTGAGTTCTAGGACACACTCCAAAACAATACAGAGAAACCCTGCCTCAAACAAACAAACAAACAAACAAATAAAAATACTTTGCAGTTATTCAAACAGAAATTGTTCCCTGTATGTTCAATAGATATAATATTTATAAAATTTAGTTGCTTTAAGGAAAGGAGAAAGGTGTCTTATCTAAATTTGTAAAAGGTCAAGTTTATCAGTAACAATGTTTATTCTATGAATAGTAGTCTGCTTATATTATACATATAAAAACATCAGATACATAAACACATTACATATGTATGTTTGTATGTAAATTTAAATGCTTGCATATACTTTCAGCATGCACAGATAAATATATATATATATATATATATATATATATATATATATATATATATATACCTTTTCCAGAAGGGTAAAACTAAGTTGTATTTGCATGAAGAAATATGCAATTATACATGCAAATTTTGAAATATCTTCTATGAAAATTAGTAATTCCAACACTGCACTCTGCAAAGATATTTACATTTAAATATGAATCCATGTAGCAGCTAAATAGTCAATAAAATTTAACATGTCTAGACCTAAATTTGTTTTACATCAATACCCTAAATGTTGAGAAAGTATGTAATTATGTGGACTTCCAGTATGCTACAATCCAAAACTGAAATGCAATATTGGGTAACATATTCTGACATATTTACTTCTATATATCTCATAGAATTTTCTTATTTTAAGTCATCTTTGGAAAATAAGACCTTAAAAATAGACATTTTGGCAGGCATGGTGGCAAATGTTGTAACCCTAATATTCTGAAACCACATTGGGGACTGGTGGAATGCTGAAGTTTGGTGACCAAAAATGGCTGCAAAGTGATTCACAGGGCAGCTAAGTGCTACATGGAAAGACCATGTCTCCAAACCAAAATAAAGTGATGCATAATAAATATTTTGTCTCTTTTTTCATAGTAAGTAAAGTGAAATTTTGTTAAGCAAATTTTCTTTGATTTTTGATTGAATTAACTTACTGTTAAATAATTTTATGTTACCAATTTTGCATATAGTATAGGAAATACAAAAAAAATTAAGAATACAAGGGTTTCAACTTCACTCCACAGCATAAAATTCCCAAACCACATTATCTATTTAATTATAATTTTAAATTTTTCAAGAGGGTAATGGGGTGAATGTGATCAAATTATATTATTTACATTTGTGAATGTCATAATCTAATTCATTATTTTGTATGATGAATATATACTAATAATACAATTTAAAATATTTTACCTTGAAAAATTATAGTTCTTTATTGTTCTTTACCTTTGAGATTTCATTCACACATATATGAAATTTTATCATACAGACCTATTTCTTTAAATGTCCTCTTGCCAAGTTCATATATTTTATTGTCTTTTGATTAAGTCCAATTAGTGCTGTTTATATATTCATGGTTGTGAGGCCATTACCTCCAGAATTTTCTTTAATTTCTTGAAGAAATATGGACAATATAAGAATAGGTGGAATTTACTTTTAGCGACAAAACCGGCTCCCAAGTAGGGATGCATAGATTTATTATTAATTACGAATACTTGGCCATAGATTATGATTGTTTCTAGTTAGCCTTTTAAAAAAAAAACTTAACTTAATCCATTTCTACTAATCTATGTGCTGCCCCAGGTTTGCATACCTCATCTTTCATCCCTGATTCCTCGCTGGCTGGCTGGCCTAGCTGTCTAGACTATGGCTGTCTGCCTTCCTTATCCTCCCACCCCATGCTGTCTGGTTCAGCTTTTCTCTCTGCCAGCCAGAGCAGCCTAACCCAACTCTGCCTAGCTGTTGGTATTCGGCCTTTTATTAGACAAATCAGGTGCCTTAGGAAGGCAAGGTGGAACACCAACACATCTTTACACAATTAAACAAACGCAGCATGAACAAATACAACACATCGTTATATAGTTTTAAAAAATTCTATTCCACAACAAAAAGTCCTAATAGAATACATGGAAATAATTAGTCAAAATCAGAATATAAATTAATGAAATAGAAACAAAAATATAAAAGAAGCAATAAAACAAATACCAGAATTTTTTTTCAAAATAAAATTGACACAAATTCTTCACATTTTTCTGTGGAATGATATATCACATTTAATATGATTTGTTCTTTCTGGCAGAAGTGAGAGCTTCCATTCAAACTAGGAATTTAGTGTACTAAAATTATCTCCTGTTCATAGATACATAGACTACCTATTTTATTCCCTCAAATTAAAACATTTTGCCTAAAACAATTTCATCTCTAATATTGTCTAATTATAATTTATTATTTTTAACTTTTGTTTACAAATGCTATCATAACTCCTATCAGTTTCTTAATGAGTAGTATACCTTTAGTATATATTTATTCCAGAATTGGCCATGGGAATTTATACACTCAGAATACTTGCCCCTTTATGATTGCTCTTGTCCATGAGAAGGCAGAGAATATATTCCAGTTTGTTATAAGGAGCCTAATGAAAAAATGAACAGGTGATCCTTCTTATATTGGAGGGAGTATGGGTTGGCAGGGAATCATGACAATTGAAATAGTGAGAGTTCTAAGGAGAGTCAGCTCCTTAAGTTCAAAAGATGGGTGACTTGACACAAGGGTAAACAATGGTAGTACAAAGAGGACATTGCATGTTTTTGTTGTTATTTTTTGTTTGTTTGTTTTGGTTTCTCGAGACAGAGTTTCTCTGTGGCTTTGGAGGCTGTCCTGGAACTAGATCTGGTAGACCATGCTCATCTTGAACTCACATAGATCCGCCTACCTCTGCTTCCCTAGTGCTTGGATTAAAGGCATGCACCACCGCCTGGCTGATATTGCATGTTTTATGTAGAGAAACACAAGTTACAACATCCAAAGGCCATTTAACATAAACTCTTGCCAGTTATTAAAATCATGGATGATTTTGATTTGCCCTCTTATTCATTACCATTAACTCAGTGGTCTCATTTCCCTTGATTCATTGTTTTGCAATATACAATGTACCCTATCCAAAGCAAAGCATGTTCATCAAAATGTTTACACACTAAAATATTATATATATGTATATATATACATATATATACACATATATGATTCCAATGAATATTTGTAGTTTAGCTTGATATTTGCCATCTTTTCTCCTAGATTATAGATTATTTTTGTTTTTAATATTGGTTGTTCTGTGATATTCTTGAGTATATGCTTGACTTTAAGCTTCGGAATGTTACTACACACAATGCAATGCAGGCAAGCATCTTTAAGTTCTACTTGTACTGTGTTTATTTAGCTTTCTTCTTTGAGAACTGATTATAAAATCCATTCTTACACTGTATCTGAAATAAATTATTAAATATAGCCCCAACGAAACAATGCCATCATATTCATATTGCATTTTAATTTGACCTAGGGAAAGTTATTATATATAAGTAAAATGTGGGGACAAGATACATTGAAATTTAAACATAACTTATCTTGATTTTAAGATTTATATTATAGAATCAAAATAAAGATACAACATTGTTAAGATCACTTTTGGCTTATAGAGCAGCTTCAACATGCTAACTACCATACATTTATCTTTAGGCTTGCTAATGAAACTGTAAATATTTTTTTACACAGATGAAGTGTGTATAGTGCTTTCAAATAATACTGTACAGCTTTATATATTATAAAAATGAATTTATATGCATAAAATATAAATACAAATAGTATATACAGTTTTAGCTTTATTTAAGTATGCTTTTTCTCCCCCCCCCTCTGTATGTGTGCGTATGTAAGAAAGAAATAGGAAAAGAAAGGAAGTGATTTGACCCACATACAGTTTCAATATTGAATGCAGTCTTTTATACTATCACTATCAATCAGACCATAACTCATGTATACATAGAAGTTGTTTATCTCCAAATTAGCAATTACTGTGCTGATGGCAGGGCAATTTATATGGCTCTTTCTTCTTCACTTAATATATTTACTCCTCTCCATCACAAAACAATACTTTGAATCAAATTCTAAGCAGACATGCCACAAGCCTATCTAGTGTATCTCTTTCCTATGCATATTTGACAGACATAAACTTTTATTCACTACACTTGTGTAGGTCAGTTCTTCTCAGAGGCCCATTGTTTGTGCTTCCAGTAAAAAAAAAATATGTAAAATATAGGACACATTAATGTATTTTGTCTGTCTGACAGGATATTGCTACCTCTGATTGCTGTCTCCTTTGTTACTGAAATAGCTGTTGTATTGATATATAACCCATTAAATCTTCATCAGAAAAAAAAAAAACATGCTATTGTGGAATATTCATTGACATAAACATGGTAATCCAATTGGAACAAAAGGGTTGGGGATCATTAAATTTTCTTTTACATTTCAGAGCTATGATAATTTTATCAACTTTGCCACATATGCATAAACACTTTCTCCTTCTAACTGTGGTGGGAGAAGTTGTACCTTTGTCATTCAGTCCATTTTTATAGCAATTCCTTCCTGCATGTTTCCAGAATCTTTCAAATTTCAGGTCAGAAGTTGTGACATACCTGTTCTAAGAGGACTTGGTTTACCCAGCCACATTTTGGGGTTTTGTTTTTGTTTTTGTTTTTGTTTTTTCAAAACAGGTTTCTCTGTGTGGCTTTGGAGCCTATCCTGGCACTCTCTCTGGAGATCAGGCTGGCCTTGAACTCACAGAGTTCCACCTGCCTCTGCCTCGGAGTGCTGGGATTAAAGGAGTGCGCCACCAACGCCCAGTGACCTAGCCACAGTTTGAATAGGACCAATTGCTTGATTATTCCCACTTACATTTAGAAATCTGCCATGAAAAATCATAAAGTCTGCAACTCATTTATTTCCTGAAAATATTTTCACTAAAAAGTGCCATAAATTCTTGTCATTACTTTGAATTTTGACATTTGCCATAAAGGAAAATAAAAGCAGCAAACAAACAAATAAGAAACAAAGGAAATAAACAAACATTCTCAGAATATAACTCAGAAACTGTTATTTTTTATAATAATCATCTGTAGAAAAAGTGATATTGGATGGTTTGCCCTTACTTTTTAGGTGGATCATATTTTTTTTGAATTTTAAAGATATTATTGCATTTAGAGGGAACAACCGTCAGGAGTTCTAAAGTGAATCCATATCTATGTAATCTAAAGGTTCCAGTTATCCCACTAATAAACAAATACAACTGGCAAAGTGAACAAGGTATAACTTTTGGAGATCAAGTGTTATATATTTCAATTAAGAACACTATTAAAAAAAGTTCTCATCAATGAACACTATAAACACAGTGTCACAGCTATAAGAAACTAAGAAAGATATTAATGACACATCCCAACAAAGAGTGGGCATGATCTGTGCTCGGTGTTGGGACAGTTCTAGTCAGGAGAAAAACTGTAGAAACACTCTGGAAGAAAACTGGGTATTCATCCACCTGCATCTATCAAGTGCCATTAACTCATCTGTTAGATGTAGGCTTCATGCCCGTCTCCCCATCTCCATTGTGAATTTGTATGGTTTGAACTTGAGCTTGTCTTGTGTATCTTGTTCCAATTGTTGCTGTTTTATTTGTGTTCCTATTCTATTGTGTCTGGTAAACATGATTTTATTAGTTATTTTTATATTTGTATGTATGTTTGAATTTAGATGTAAATTCAGTGTTCAATGAAACTAGATGTCAGATTCTCAAATCACTCTGGAGTTACAGAAAGTTGTAAACTGCACACTGTGGTCAATGGAAACTGAATGTTGGTCTGCTATGGATAGCAGAGTTATGCAGTGAGAGTTCAGCACATACTTCAGGGATCTACCCATCAGAGATTTCATACCTCTTGAAGGACATAGCTTTTTACCTAGGTGATGAGGAATATTGACATCAGAGATGCATTTATTAACCTTTTCTACAGTATGATAAGGCATAATGCTTTCTGAACATGAGAGCTGTCCTCATTGCAGATTCTTGTGTAAAGAGCCCTTGGCCCCACATTACAACTTGGGGATTCTTCACACAGAACTACAGTATTTAATTGTTTACTGGGCACATATATGGCTGGGAAGATGACTTTTCATTTAGCTATATAGTTTTGATATATAGAACATATGCTGGGACACACTTCATAACTGGATCTATTTTTCACACAAGGACTGTGGCATCTAACAGTCTGCCTTGTTCTCTTGCTCAGGCTACCTGCACACAATAAGCTCACTTTCACCTCAGAGCAGGCTCAAACTAGAATACAAGCTTTTTGTAAAAATAAAACTTTGCAGCTTACACAAAGTCAGAGTCACGGATATCCACCAAGGTTACTAAGAAAAGCATGATAATTCTTCACTTGCCAGTCTAATAACAACAGATCTGGGGAGGGGAGGGAAAGGGAGAAGGGATGTCAATACATCTGAAGCAAGCTTGTTCCCAATTTGAACTAATAAAATAGAAGAAAATGCTTTATTTCATGCTACAAGTCCCAAAAGACAGTCTATTACTGACAGAAGTTAGGACAGAAACTCAAAACTGAACTTTATGGCATGAACTGATGTTTATATCATAGCAAAAAGTATTGCTTGCTAGCTTGTTTTTTATAAAATCAGATCACCAGCCAAGTGGTGATATGACCCACAATGGGTGTAACCCTCCTATATCAATCACTAATCAAGAAAATGGCAATGACTCTCACACTTTCCTATTATCTAAGCTAATGAACACAATTCATCAATCGACATTCTTTCTTCCCAGATCAGTCTAGCTTGTGTTAAGTTGACAAAATCACCAACAACTAACCAGAACAAGGACATTGTGACATTCTCATGGAAGAATTTTGGAGGATCTATGTTACATGGACAAAAACATTAACATAAATACATATATTGATTGCATGGTTTCACTCACCTAACCTAAGCAAATGAAATGAGAAGAACAATAAAATGATGTAAACTTCAGGTGAGATGAGGGGCATAATACAGGAGTTTGAGACAAAAATTAATGGAAAGAAAAGTCAACTATAGAAGAAAGGCTAATTCTAAATATTACTGAGTCAAAGGCATATAAAACAAAGGATGGACTCATCAAGAAGAAGGTAAAAAATTAGACATTTTACTTATTGGAGAAAATGTTGATTCTGATTTGCAGTTTAAGGAAAACAAATTCTTTCTAACACATATCATATGTTATACATATTTTGAATGTGCAAATTTGACACAGGTTAACATCTGCTCATTTAGTTCTTACTTGCTTTTCCTCATTGACTACATGTACAACTTGCTTTTAGCCTTTGATTGCATGTATAATTACTCCTTTGTAGAAATTTCATTTTATGTTCATCCAAATTCCTGTAAAGGCCTCTAAACTTTTTATATATGTGTATTGCTAAGGTTTCTCTAGAGAAAAAGAACTAATAGAATGGAAATGTGTGTGTGTGTGTGTGTGTGTGTGTGTGTGTGTGTGTGTGTGTGTGTGTGTGTGTGTGTGTTTATGTGTAATTTATTACAGTGGTTAAGAGGTTATGTTTTAACTATCCTGAAAAATAACAAATCTGTCTGTCTCCAGGAGTGGCCAAGATTTAAGGTAGATTTTCCCACCTCCAACAACTTGAATTTAATGGGGCATTTCCATATCAACTGATTCTATCAGGAAGAATCCCTCAGGTTTACCCAGCCATTTTGATTTTAGTTAATTCTGGATGTATGCATGGCTACAGTTAATAACACAAATCAGGTAAGGGATCAAGGCCACATGAATTTATGGTTTTGGATTCAGACAAATACCTGTTAGAAGATTCCTCTTATTGAATTTGAAAAATGATCAAGGCCCATCCTTTGATGATTACTCTTGAAATAAATTAAAATTGACTGGAGAGATAAAAACAGGAAACATATTAGTCTTAAAATTTTGGATAAACAGGAGTTTCTTGCTTAGCAATAACAACTGTAAGTCTGTAGTGGTGTGGAAGAATGGGGTGGGGAACCAGTACTCATAATATAATGTATGAAAAACATCTAATTTCAATTAGAAACAAGGAAAGAAAACAGGATAACAGGGAGATCACTAAGCACTTTTTTTTATTAGAGGTTATCACATATATTAAATGCGTTCAATTTTACTAAGCATTAATATGTAGGCATTACTCTAACCTAGGAGCAAAGCTAACATAAATTACACTGATATATAATGCTAGCTCAGTGTGGTTTTCATTTTTTAAAAGGAGAGTGGGAAAGAGAAATCATTGTGTATTCAGAGAAAAATATATTTGGCAGAGATTCCACAATAAAGCAGGTGGGAAAAGAGTCTGGAACAGAAGGCCAGTGCAATGAAGCAGTATAATAGGACAGGGGATATATGATCTTGAATGAGTACTTGGCAAAATGAGAAAAGCAGATTTAAGTACTAATGATGAAAGATATAACAAAGAGGCACTCAAAAGAAGAGAGGGACAGAGTCAACAAGATTTACTTGCCAACTATATCTGCCATCTGTTAATATGACAGTGTTTCATAAAGAGAACTTGTTCATAAACATGAATTAGTCAGCTTGAGAAACACACAGCCTGTGACATTTGACAAAACACAGATAGTTGAATCTCTGTCAAATTTTAAATCAAGTAGAATTATCCAATGTTCTGCATATTCAAATGTCCATGAAGCACCTAGGTGCCTTGAAGGAGAAATGCTACTGTATTATTGATTTTAACTCTAGTGACTGTGTAATTCTTAATAAAAAAATATTTTCTTCTGTGTTCAGAGTGCTGAAGAAGAAGCTCATTGAAAACAGAGTTGGTAATGCCTATCCTGGATATATTGGAGTTTGTCTCTGAATCATTTGTTCATCCTCACTAGTGAAGTATTTTATTACTATATATAAATGTTCATCAATAAAAGGGAAATTTTCACTAAAATATAAACTGGGTCCATTATCAGTTCTGAAGTAGGAAATGGTTAGTTCTAGTGAATTTCACAATATTGTTGATGTTGCCATGAAACAAGCAGAACATATTAGATAAAAGAAATGGGCAATTTCTCACATGCTATCATCAGAAGAAAATAAAAATTCAGAGAAACCAAAGATATATGCATCTAATTTTCTTTTTATACAATGATTAGCTTCTTCAAAACAGATGTTGTAAGACATGGTAGGTTTAAAGATATTAAAGCCCAAACATCATGCTGCCATGGAGACAAAAATACAACTCAACTTTGGGGGAAATCTCCATTTATTTTTGGACCGATATTATCACACATTTGTATTTTTTACAGTGCACCAGTTAACTCTATGTTTTGCTTGTTTATAACAAATATATAAATTATATCATCTAGAGAATTTTTAATGGTTTTCTGAGACAGGGTTTCTCTGTGTAGCTTTGTAGACCAGGATGGCTTCAAAATCACAGAGATCCACATGCCTCTGCCTTTCTAGTGCTGGGATTAAAGGCATGTGCCACCACTGTCTGGCTCATCTAGAGATTTCAACTGATAAGGATACAATAATCTCAATTGAGGATTTACAAATGAGTACATTTGAATTTGTTTAGGTGAGTGTTGAATTATTTACAACCTTTTATCAGTAGAGATATCTTGTTTCAGTTAAAGTAAGATTCCATCTAAAGTTAAGCATTTTCATGACTTTGGCATGAGGTGTTATTGGTAATCTCACAGGTAGAAATTTTTCCTAAATAGTTTCTATGTGTTCTTGGATGTCAGGTGACACTTGTTAGGGATTTTTAGCTTCAACATTCCTTGACCTGTAAGGAGAGCTATTCCTTTGATCCCATTATCTGAGTTCTTCCTTCAGTCTTGTGGTCTTATTTTGCATGGGAGGTCAGTATCTTCTGACTGCAGTTTTCTATAATCCTGTATCAGGATCTCAGCTGGGATTTGTGCTTTTGAAAGGAACTGTAGACAATCTATACCTCAACAGTAAATGAGAAAAGAAAATGCAAAATAAAATCAAATATAAAGTATCATTCAAAATTACATATATGATATACACATATGATACATGTATCATATTTCAGAAGAGATTTTTGCTGTTGGAACAAGTTTACTGGTCAGTTTTCTATACATCCAAGTTCCAATTTTAATAAACAATACTTTTCAAATAACAGGCATATTTATTAATATAATCTTGATTATATTTTATCATACAAGAAAACATATGTTTTCAAGAAAAATCATTAATACCATTTTGATAGGACACTTGACTTTTACTCTTCTAGAAACAAATAACATTGAGATGCAAATTATATGAGCCTCTGAATCAATGCATGATAAGATAGAGATATTTTCTTCATTTAAAGACCAAAGGTTTCTGTATACATAACTTGGTGTTTAATATCATAGAACTATAAGGTCTAAAGTTCAGTTAGGGATGCATAGGTTGCCGTATGGTTAAAATCACTGGCTAATCCTCCATAGGATTGTGAAAGATTCCCAAAACTCCTATGATGACTAACAACTGCTTGTAACTCCAGTTCCAGTGAGCCAGGGTACTCTGCTATCCTCTGAAGGCATGTCAAATAACATGGTGTAGAGACATACACACTTAAATAAAAGTATGTAAAATCTCCAAGAAAATTTTAAAGTCAATTAAATTATTAAGTAAATTTTTAAGATTTAAATAACTGTTTCCTTTACATTAACAAAAATTATTGAGTTAATTAATGTAATGGTAATGGTGTAACATACATTCGGAAAAGTAAAGCCATATTGTATGGAGCATAGTCAAATTCATTAATCAAAATATAGTGTATCTAATAACTAAAGAATAGATCATATGTTGGAGAGGGAAAGGATGGGGTAGGAGGAGCTGGAGGAAGAAAAGACAGGAAGTAGGACTGATATGAATGCAGTGTTCATGTATAAAATTCTCACAAATAAAAGGCACTGAAAATATACAGTTGATGCAAATGACATTTGCTAAGAAAACGCATACAGACACACACAAAAAAACCACACACAGACACAAACATAAAAGTCTTAAAGCTAATTCAGTGCACATCAAAAATATTTTAAATAGGTCATTTAATAAATGCCCATTTCCATAACAAATAAATGAATATTATTAAATCTTATATCCCATACAATCATTGAAGACGGGACATTATTACCCAACCAATACACATATATCAAGAAGCAACAAATTCTAGAGATTTGTAATTATTAGAATATTGAAAATAATATAAGAATCCCCTTCTAAATTACACAAAATGTATTTCTAAGTATCCATGTGATATAATTTATTAAGAAATATATAGCAAATGACTTACTATACCTGGCTATAATAATTAATGTAAATTATAATTCACAAATTGTAATACACAACTATGATAGGACTCAATATGGAAGGCATTAAATGAATACAAATGAAAGTGAATTTTAAGAGCTCTAAATAATAAAAAATATTAAACTATGTTCACCCATAAAATAAGATAGGCTTTTAACTTTAGGAAAAATATTGTTCCTTAAACAATGACTCCAATGAGATGGAAGAATAAATACTATTGAGCTAATCTTTATTATGGAGAAAAAACAGAACATCAACTTTAAGAGAAGTATAGCATGTACAAGCAAGCCTTCATTAGAACAGCATTATTTGTGCATGACAGATTGCATAGGAAAAAGGAAAATTCATTGTTCACACACTCTCTCCACTTTGTAATTAATGATTTATGATTGTGAAAGCTGGTCAACAAAGCATGTTTCAACTACAATAGAAATGTCAGTTCTTATAACACAGACAGCAATCACTATAAGAGACAAATGATTCTTTCTTCCTATTTTTGTAATCAGCAAATAAGGGTCTAAGGTTCAATGACAGAAATGTGTCTGAAGCAGGAAATAAAGTTAGAAAAATATGTAAAATATAAAGAAAAAATACCATTCGTTTTTTCAGAGATGAAGTTCTTGTCTTCCAAGTACTATCTTTAATTTTTTTTTAAATTTTGGATACCCTTGAATATAACTGAGTTTGAGGGAACTTGGAAGGTAACTTGGAAGGCACCTAGGTTAAAAGAGAAATAAATATTTTTTGTTCTGATTACAGCATGGTCACTATTCTTTAAAAGTATAAGGACAGAGACCCACAGGTAAAACGCTGTGAGGGTACAAGGAGATGATACCTCATATAAAATGGGAATGTATTGTTTTATACATTCTGAGATAAGGCCACAGAATGCCTTATCTCAGATTTGTAAACTCCACATTTGTAGAATATAATTTCCTACTGTTTAGTCTCTTAATTATACTTTTCTTTGATACTGCAGTGCTGTGCAAAACTAGAGTAGCTATAGTCTACAATCATAGTTATGTTACTTTTCTTTCTGTGAAATGCTGTGTATTGTTGGACTAATTAATTAAACTCCATCAGGAAGGGATATCATGGATGGCAATTTATATTTTGTAAAACATAATCAATAAAATGGAAATAGTACTGCTATTGACATTCTGAAATATGCTTTATCAAGCAACAATTTTACTTTCAAAGAGCTAAAATATAATAAACATTTATCAAAGACCAGATTTATAAAAAGCAAAGCATAGTAAACCATTTCACACAATTGACTAGATTTAAATAAATTCCTCGAAATATTAAATTATTATTGTAATATACATGTGATTCTAAATAGCATCAATTGGTGGGCACATATGCTTGTTTTGGTCAATAAATTGATTTAATACCATTAAGAAGTTACCATCTATTTTAAAACAAAATACATTTTAAAGTGACAGATTATTGTACTAATAATTGTATTTGTTTTTTACTTTTGAAGAGTGATTATTTATTTGGCACAATAATGTGGAATTAAAAATTTAGAGAGTCAGATTTCTTCCTTGCCATGTACTTAGAGAATGAGATGTCTTTGGATGACTGATTGTTTGATGAGACATAAGTATAACGTGAACAAGGATAGCCTGCTAGCACAGGCAGAATGTAAAACTCATGTGATCCCATATTATTCCTGCAATGTATATTTAAGAAAATTAATATATGCCATTGAAAGTGAATTTAAACCTTCTAATAATTACTTTTAATACATATTTCAGCATCAAAAATCTTAGGATACATAAAATTTGAAGCAAAAATAAATTTGAAGATTTTGAGTAGGCTCTGTGAATGTGTGTTTGGTAGGTGTGTGTGTGTGTGTGTGTGTGTGTGTGTGTGTGTGTGTGTTTGTGTGTGTGTGTGTGTGTGTTATTGGTATGCATGTAGTGTGCTGAGGTTATCTTACATTATTGAAAGTATGAGTTTAAAATATCTTTAGAACTTTGCACCTCCTTGCCTTGCTCTGTGTGTAAAGTCATTAGAACACTTAACATCTTATTTCTCAATCAGTACAAACTTCATTTGCTGTATATGCCACTAGGTCAAGTTATTATTAAACTGTGAAGTTTCCATCTGTTCTGTATTTAACTGGAACACTTTGGTAGGGCCAACCCCACTAACCTATCATCATTACCTTTAGACAAGTATATTTTCAGTAAATGATTTATTTAATGGCACCAGGCCAGCCAGCACTATTCTCTTGATGTAGATTAATAGCTATTTTATTTTCCCACATGGATTGACCCCCTGAGCCTTGTCAACTCTGATTCCATTTCCACAAAATAGAGAAAATCATACTTAACACAGTGCCGTTTAGTATCTCTACAATTGTTCTCTTACTCATGCAAAGTACCTCTAAGCATAAAGAACAAAATGTTGTCTTTCAAATTACAAACATCAGAGAGAGGACAATTGGGGAGAAGTAATTGGTAGGTTTCACTGGATTTGTGCTACACTAGAATTAGACACTTCCTTCGTCTTTGTCAAGTGTTCTGACATTGGAGGAATGTTACTTATTTTCTAATAAGAAAACACCAACAAACATTGACATTCAGTAAAGTTACCAAATTTTTAGGAATAAAATGTTTTATCCAATTTGTTTAATAGTGCACTCATTTTTCCCAAATAGAACAACACCTCTTACAATAATGTCTTCTACTCCATTTCCCAAATGACTTCATAGTTATTTGACTCTCACTTGACTAATAGCTCCATTTAAGAACTTGATTTTTCTTCTTCTCCCAGCCATATACTTATCACAACTTTCATGGTTGTGGGCCATTTAAATATTTCTTCTGTTTTAATTAATCCTGCTTTTCATTACATTTCAATTCATGCATTTATTTATTTATGACATTATTTATTTCATTTTGTAGACAAGGATGGTGGCGAACACAGTAGTCCTTTTGCCTCACCTCCTGGGTTTATAAGAATGTGGTACCGCATTCATGCTGGCTTTATAAGACTGTGGCACCACATGTGACCCTGACAATCATACTTTAAACTTTACAACATTTCACAACAAATAGTAGGTGCTAAATAAATCTTCCAAGGCAATTAGATTATTAAGTAAATTATTCTCTATGATGATACAAAAAATATTACTGAGAGTTTGAATAACCCATTGCTTTTTGAAAAATAGTTGAAAAATATCTTAATCAGGGGAGGCAGAGGGAACAGGGATTGACATGTAAAACAATCTTGTTTCTAATTTAAATAAAAATTTTAAAAAATAACTTGATCAAACCTTCAAGAGATATTGAGCTAAATTGTTATGTATAATTCAAACATGGTCTCTTTGTAAATACAAGCAACTCTTTCCATATTTAGAGAACTGCAAATAAACAAACAAAACAATTTGAAGTGTTTAAAAATGATTCATATTCTAAGATCAATTTTAAAAATATATACTAATGTCAAATTATGGTACTTAGAGAAGAATACTTCAGAGTTGAACTAACTTGGCACAAAAATTTAGTAAGTATATATTTACAAGCTATGAAGAGACATCTCATGCCATAAGGTTAAAAGTTAGTGATCCACACACTAACATATGTGTTGATTCCATGATTTATGAATATAGTTTGCATGAGTTCTCAGTTGAACACTAAATAGCCTAGAGCTTGAAAAATGGCACTTTATAGACCCAGTAAGAAATATTGTCATTAAGTTGTACATCTTTACTTATCCGCATACATAGTATGTGATATTTTAACATTAATAGTTCTGTTAAACACAAAAGACTCACATCATTAAAATACCACAAAGAATACATGCAGGCACTGTCATGATGCCATTAAGATATGTCTTCAATATTTCTCCTCGACAATTAAAAATACAAACATCAATAAAACCAAGAGCAATTGATGGCTGAAACCTATAACTTCTGTATAAGTAATAATATTTCATTTAGCTTCCATCCTCTCCAAAATTTTCTGCTCTTAAGGATTGAAACCTCATGATACTTTTCAAGTCAAATATTGTGCCCGCTTGCTCACATCTCACAAAAATCAATCTCCAATCTTATTTAAGACACCTTGTGGCAGAGTCATGGAACATGGGGAAATCAAGGTGGGTATGATTTAACTTGAAGCACATTTAGGTTTCATTATTATATGTTAATATTCATTTAAAGTACTAGTGTTAATGAAGGAAGGAGAGTAAGATGTATCCCAGAAAACAGAATAGTAAGCTAGAAGAAGAGGCATACATAAGAGAAATTGTTTACACTGATCCTTTGGAGTTCATAAAGATATTATTTCTTTTTATATACATTTTATTTAAATTACAATCTTATTTTACATATCAAAACCAATTGTGTCTCCTTCCCATCCTACCACACCCACAACCAACCCTCCCATCCCATCCCCCATCCCTCCCCAGGGAGGATGAAGGCTTCTATGAGGGATCATAAAAATCTTTCAAGTCGGCAAATGGCAGAGAGGAAAGCTGCTGCTCCTGCCTTGGGCCAAACTCTGCCTACTATCTCTGGGAACTTCAGTCCTGGGGTCTGCAGAGAGGTCATCTTGGCTCATGAGGACCAATCAACCTCAAGTCTGTGGGCATCACTGTGCTAGTCCCATGCTATCCACATGGAGAGGGAATGCCTCAGACCTGCCTTCACCCGCCATGAGTCCCAGGAGAATATTGGACCCTCTTGAACCCACTGGAAGAGAATCTTGGACCCATAAACACAAGCAGAGGAAGAGACAATATCTGTATCCAATGGAAGAAGAGATGGGATGACAACAATATAAGAAAATATTCAACAAGAGAAAAATCAATAAGATGCCACCAAAGTCTAGGGACTCTATGCCAGCAAGAACTGAACATCCTAACACAGATGAAGCAGAAGATAACAACCTTAAAAACAACTTAATGAAGATAATAGAGATCCTAAGAGAGTAAAAGAGAATATACTTCAAAGAAATGGAAGAAAAGACAAACCAAAAATTGTAAGAAACAATACAAACAGTGCAAGGATTGAAAGCCAAGAAAAAATGACAATAAAATACACAGTCTGAGGGAATACTGGAATTAGAAAAGAATGGAAAACAATCAGGAACTAAAGATGCAATCATACCCAACAGAATATAAGAGATGGAAGAGAGAATCTCAGCCATTGAAGATACACTAGGAGAAGTAGATTCATCCACCAAAGAAAATTTAAGTCCAACAAATCACTAACACAAAATATCCAGGAAATATGGGACACAATGCAACAGCCAAACCTAAGAATAATAAGTATAGAAGAAGGTGAAGAAATGCAACTCAAATGTGCGGAAAACATATTCAATAAAAATCATAGAAGAAAACTTTCTCAACATAAAGACATGCCACTGAAAGTACAAGAAGCCTACAGAACACCAATTAGAGAAGACCCCAAAAAAGTGCCTTTGTGACATGATAATTAAAACACAAAATATACAGAATAAAGAAAGAATATCAAGAGGAGCAAAGGAAAAAGCCCAAGCAACATATAAAGGCAGAACTATCAGAATTACACCTGATTTCTCCATGAAAACACTGAAAGGCAGAAGGTACTGGGTAGATATTCTATAAACACCAAGAGACAACAGCTACCAGCCCAGACTACCATAACCAGGAAAGCTTTCAATCATTATAGATAGAGAAAACAAGATATTCTATAACAAGACAAGATTTAAAAATACATATACATTATTCAAGCCCTACAGAAAGTACTGGAAGTAATACCCCAACCTAAGGAAATTAACTATACTCACAAAAAACATAAGCAATTGATAATATCAATTTACCAAAAGCCAAAAGAAAAAGCAGGGTAAATTCACACAAAATACCACCACCAAAAACAAATCTAAAACAAGCAAGAATTGACATTCAATAGTTCTTAATTTCCCTCAATAATGTTGGTCTTAAGTCACATATAAAAAGACACAGGCTAACAGAATGGACACAAAGACAGAATCCAATATTCTGCTGCATACAAGAAACACCCCACAACAGTATTTCCCACTTTCTCTGCTAATGGGATCAGTTTGGCTGGATTTATGTTGAGGTGTTTGATCCATTTGGACTTGTTTTCTGCATGGTGATAGACATGGATGTATCTGCAGTCCTCTACATACCATCATTCGGTTATGCCAGCAACATTTGTTGAAGATGCTTTCTTTATTCCATCATATAAATGTATCTTCTTTGTCAAAAATGAGTTGTTCATAGGTGTTGGGTTAGTATCAGAGTTTTCAACTCAATTCCATTGGTATATTTTTGTGCCAATAACAAGGTGTTTTCAGGACTATAATTCTATAATAGAGCTTGAAGTAAGGGATGGTGATGCCTCAGCAAGATCCTTTATTGTACAGAGTTGTTTTGGCTAACCTGTGTCTTTCATTTTTCCAGATAAAGTTGAAAATTATTCTTTCAACTATTGTGAAGAATTGTGTTGGGATTTTGATGGGGATTGCATTGAATCTGTAGATTACATTTTGGAAGATTGACATTTTTACTGTGTTGAACCTACCTTTACAAGAACATGGGAGACCCTTCCATTTTCTGGTATATTCTTTAATTTCTTTCTTTAGAGACTCAAAATACTGACTGTACAGGTATTTCACTACTTTGGATATTGTTACCCAAATATTGTATGTTTTTTGGCAATTATAAAGGGTGATGTCTCTCTGATTTTTTTCTCCGCTAATTTATTATCTGTATATAGTAGGACTACTGATTTTTTGAAATAATCTTGTATCCTGCCACTTTGCTGAAAGTGTTAATCACCTGTAGGAGTTCTCTGGTAGAGTTTTTCAGGTCACTTATTTAGACAATCATATCATCTGCAAATAGTGAAATTTTGACTTCTTCCTTTCTAATTTGTATCCCCTTGATCTCCTTTTGCTGTCTATTGCTCTAGATAGAACTTCAAGGTCAATATTGAAGGGGTATAGAGGACAGCCTTGACTTGTTCCTGATTTTAGGGGAATCAGATTGAGGTTTTTTTTTTTTTTCATTTAGTGTGATGTTGGCTGTTGGCTTGCTGTATATTGCTTTTATTGTGTTTAGGTATGTTCCTGTTATCATTGATCTCTCCAAGACTTTCATCAAGAATGGGTGTTTCATTTTGTCATATGTTTTCAGCATCTAGTGTGATGATCATGTGATTTTTTTTTCTTTTACAGTCTGTTTATATGGTGGATTACACTGATGGATTTTCATATGTTGAACGACACTTGCATCCATGGGATGAAGCTTACTTGATCATGCAGGATGACTTCTCTGAGGTGTTCTTTGATTCCATTTGCCAGTATTTCATTGATTATTTTTTTCATCAGTGATCATCAGGGACATTAGTCTGTAGTTCTCTTTCTTACATGTGTCTTTGTGTGGCTTGGGAACCTTCTCTAAATTTGACAACATAATCTGCAGGATAGCAAACCTCAATCAGTACAAAAAATTTAGAATAATGCCCTTTGTCTTATTAGACCACCATGCTTTATAGTTAGAATTCAATAACAACACAAATTGCAGAAATCCTACCAACTCATGGAACTGAACATTGAACAATTGCACCATTCCTGGGTCAGGGAATAAATAAAGAAAAAAATTAAAGACTTTCTATAATTCATTGAAAATGAAGACACAACATACCCAAACTTATGGAACACTTTGAAAGCAGTACTAAGAAGAAAGTTCATATCTCCAAGTCCTCACATGAAGAAACTAGGGAATAGTCACACCAGATAGTTGACATCACAGTTGTAAGCTCTAGAACAATTGGAAGCAAATTCAGTCCACAGAAATAATCAGACTGAGGGCAGAAATCAATAAATTAGAAACAAGTAAACAATTCAAAGAATCAAACAAACACATTTCCTTGTTACATTGTTCCATTTCCTTGGTCTACCTGTCTATTTTTGTGCAAATACCAAGCATTTTTAAGGATGAAAGCTCTATAATATGGCTTGAAATCAGGGATAGTGATGCCTCCCGAAATTCCTGTATTATACAGGGTTGTTTTGGCTAACCTGTGTCTTTTGTTTGGCAATGAACTACAACTGTGTGCGATCTTATGTGTGAGTGGAGTTTAAGAATGTTTCTTTTACAAAGGTGTGTGCCTTTGCACTTAGTGCATAGATGTTCAGAATTGAGACTTCGTCCTGATCAAGTTTTCCTGTGATGAACATGAAATGACATTCTTCATATATTTTGATTAATTTAGTTGGATGTCTAATTTTTAGATATTATGATAGCCAAACCAGCTTGTTTCTTGGGTCCACTTGATTGGTCAATCTTATCCCAACCCTTTTCTTTGAGGTAATATCTGTCTGTGAAGTTGAGGTGTGTTTCTTTTTTTTTTTTTCAGTATTCCCACGTGGAAGCTTCTGAGAGACAATTCAGATTTTTCTATTATTATTATTATTATTATTATTATTATTATTATTATTATTAATTCAAGTTAGGGAACAGGCTTGTTTCACATGTACTTCCCCTCACCCTCTCTCTCCTCTCACCCCCATTCCTTCTCCCCCACCTCCAACCTACCCCCAACCCCATCCACCCTCCACTCCCCACAGTGTAGGGGCCCCAACTGGGGCTCCACCAAGTCAACCAAATCTTCCTGTGCTGGGCCTAGGCCCCTCCCCATATGTTCAGAGACAGAGCAGATCCCTTCAAGTGGGATGGGCTCTCGAAGTCCCCCCCACCCACCAGCGCAAAATGCCAGTCCACCTCCAGAGGCTCCCAGGAGTGCAGGGGCCTCCCCATTGGCATCCATGATCAGGGAGCTGGATTAGTCCTGTAGTGGCCTCCTAAAGAGCATCTGGGGTCAATATGCTTTCCCTTTTTCAGGCCAACTGTTTCTGTGGGTTTCTCCAACTAGGTACAGACCCCTTCTTTCTTCATTCCTCCCTCTCTTCAACTAAGTTCCAGATTTCAGCTCAGTGTATTTCTGTGGATGTCTGTCTTTGCTTCCATCAGCCACTGGATGAGGACTCTAGAATAGCATAGAGAATAGTCATCAATCTCATTCTAGGGGAAGGGTTTCTAGGCCATCCTCTCCTCCACTGCCCAGACTGTCAGATCGTGTCATCCTTATAGGTCTCTGGAGATCTTCCTAGTTCCAGATCTCTTCTCGGACCTATAGTGGCTCCCTCTGATATGGTATCTCTCATCCTGCTCTCTCTCCTCTATTCTTCCCCCAACTCAATATATCTGCTCCTCCATTTCTTCTCCTCTACTCTTCATCTTGTGCTCTTATTGTGGCAGCACCCACTCCCCTACCCTCATGCTCTCAATTAGCTCGGGAGTTCATGCCACTTCCCATTCCTGGGGTCCATTTATCCCTTAGAGTCATTCATGATTTCTAGTTTCCTTGGGGTAGAGGATTATAGGCTGGTAAACCTTTGCTCTATGTCTAAAAATCATATATGAGTGAGTACATACCATGTTTGTCTTTTTGTGATTGGGTTACCTCACTCAGGATGGTTTCTTCTAGTTCCATCCATTTGCCTGCGAATTTCAAGATTCCATTGCTTTTTTCTGCTGAGTAGTACTCCATTGTATAAATGTACCACATTTTCTCTTTCCATTCTTCAGTTGAGGGGCATCTAGGTTGCTTCCAGGTTCTGGCTATTACAAACAATGCTGCTATGAACATGGTTGAACATATGTCCTTGTTGTATGGACATGCAGTATTTGGGTATATACCCAAGACAGGAATGGCTGGACCTTGAGGTAGATTGATTCCCATTTTTCTGAGCAACCGCCATACTGATTTCCAAAGTTGTCTTACAATTTCACACTCCCACCAGCAATGGAGGAGTGTTCCTTCTTCTCCACAACCTCTCCAGCATAGGTTGTTATTGGTATTTTTGATTTTAGCCATTCTGACAGGTGTGAGGTGGTATCTCAGAGTTGTTTTGAGTTGCATTTCTCTGATGGCCAAGGATTTTGAGCACTTTCTTAAGTGTCTTTCAGCCATTTCAGATTCCTCTGTTGAAAAATCTCTGTTTAGTTCTGCACCCCACTTTTTAATTTCATTGTATGGTGTTTTGGTGGCTAGCTTCTTGAGCTCCTTGTATATTTTGGAAATCAGTCCTCTGTCAGATGTGGGGCTGGTGAAGATCTTTTCCCATTCTGTGGGTGGTCGTTTTGTCTTACTGACTGTGTCCTTTGCCTTACAGAAGCTTCTCAGTTTCAGGAGGTCCCATTTATTAATTGCAGACCTCAGTGTCTGTGCTTCTGGCGTGATGTTCAGGAATCGTTCTCCTGTGCCAATTTGTTCAAGGGTTGTTCCCACTTTCTCTTCTAGAAGATTCAGTGTGGCTGAGTTTATGGAGAGATCTGTGATCCATTTGCACTTAAGTTTCATGCATGGTGACAGGTATGGATCTATCTGCAATTTTCTGCATGTCCGAATCCAATTGTGCCAGCACCATTTGTTGAAGATGCTATCTTTTTTCCATTGTATGGATTTAGCACCTTTGTCAAAAATAAGGTGTTCATAGGTGCGTGGGTTAATATCTGGGTCTTCAATTCGATTCCATTGGTCTGTCTATTCTTGTGCCAATACCAAGCTGTTTTCAGAACTATGGCTCTATAGTAGAGCTTGAAGTCAGGGATGGTGATGCCTCCAGATTATCTTTTATTGTAAAGAGTTGTTATGTCTATCCTGTTTTTTTTTTATTTTTCCATATAAAGTTGAGTATTGTTCTTTCAATGTCTGTGAAAAACTGTGTTGGGATTTTGATGGGGATTGCGTTAAATCTGTAGATTGCTTTTTGTAGGATTGCCATTTTTACTATGTTAATTCTGCCTATCCAATAGCACGGGAGATCTTTCCACTTTCTGGCATCTTCTTTAATTTCTTTCTTTAAAGTCTCAAAGTTCTTATTGTACATGACTTTCACTTTTTTGGTTAGTGTTACCCACAGATATTTAATGTTGCTTGTGGATACTGTGAAAGGTGATGTTTCCATGATTTATTTCTCATTGAGTTTATCGTCTGTATACAGTAGGGCTACAGATTTTTTTGAGTTAATCCTGCTACCTTGCTGAACGTGTTTATCAGCTGTAGGAGTTTCCTGGTAGAGTTTTTTGGGTCACTTATGTAGACTATCATGTCATCTGCAAATAGTGAAAGTTTGACTTCGTCCTTTCCAATTTGTTTCCCTTTGATCCCCTGTTCTTGTCTTATTGCTCTAGCTAGAACTTCAAGTACAATTTTGAAGAGGTATGGAGAGAGTGGACATCCTTGTCTTGTTCCTGATTTTAGAGGAAAAGCTTTGAGTTTCTCTCCATTTAGTTTGATGTTGGCTATTGGTTTGGTGTATATTGTGTTTATCATGTTTAGATATGTTCCTGTTATTCCTGTTCTCTCCAAGATCTTTATCATGAAGGGATGTTGGATTTTGTCAAAGCCTTTTTCAGCATCTAGTGAGATGATCATGTGGTTTTCTTTTTCAGTTTGTTTATATGGTGGATTACATTGATGGTTTTTTGTATATTGAACCATCCTTGCATCCCTGGGATGAAGCCCACTTGATCGTGGTGGATGATTTTTCTGATATGTTCTTGGATTCGATTAGCCAATATTTTATTGAGTATTTTAGCATCAATGTTCATGAGGGATATTGGTCTGTAGTTCTCTTTCTTAGTCTTATCTTTGTGTGGCTTGGGTATCAAAGTGATTGTAGCCTCATAGAAAGAGTTTGGCAATATCCCATCTGCTTCTATTGTGCGGAACAGTTTGAGGAGTATTGGTATCAGCTCTTGTTTGAATTCCTTGTAGAATTCTGCAGTGAAGCCATCTGGTCCTGGGCTTTTTTTGGTTGGGAGGCTTTTGATGACTGTTTCTATTTCATTAGGGGTTATGGGTCGATTGAAACTGTTTATCTGATCTTGATTTAATTTTGGTAAGTGATATTTATCCAGGAAACTGTCCATTTCTATTAGATTTTCGAATTTTGTGGAGTACAGATTTTCAAAGTATGACCTAAAGATTCTTTGGATTTCCACAGTGTCCGTTGTTATATCCCCCTTTTCGTTTCTGATTTTGTTAATTACTGTGCTCTCTCTCTGCCTTTTGGTTAGTTTGGCTAGAGGTTTGTCTATCTTGTTGATCTTCTCAAAGAACCAACTCTTTGTTTCATTGATTCTTTGTAATGTTTTCCTAGTTTCTACTTTATTGATTTCAGCTCTCAGGTTGATTATTTCCTGGCATCTACTCCTCCTTGGTGAGTTTGCTTCTTTTTGCTCTAGTGCTTTCAGTTGTTCTGTCAGTTCTCTAATGTGACTTTTCTCTAGTTTCTTCATGTGGGCACTTAGTGCTATGAACTTCCCTCTTAGCACTGCTTTCAGAGTGTCCCATAAGTTTGGGTATGTTGTGTCTGCATTCTCATTAGATTCTAGGAAGTCTTTAATTTGTTTTTTTTTATTTCTTCCTCAACCCAGGAATGGTGCAATTGGGTGTTATTCATTTTCCAAGAGTTTGCAGGTTTTCTGTCATTTGTATTGTTGCTGAATTCTAGCTTTAATGCATGGTGGTCTGATAAGATACAGGGGGTTATTTCAATTATTTTGTAACTGTGGAGGTTTGCTTTGTTGCCTACTATGTGGTCAATTTTAGAGAAGGTGCCATGTGGTGCTGAGAAGAAGGTATATTCTTTTGAGTTTGGATGGAATGCTCTATAGATATCCGTTAACCCCAGTTGGGCCATAACTTCTTTCAGGTCTTTTGTTTCTTTGTTAAGTTTTTGTCTGGTGGTCCTGTCTAGTGGTGTAAGGGGGGTGTTGAAGTCTCCTACTATAAGTGTGTGTGGTTTTATGTGTGGTTTGAGCTTTAGTAATGTTTCTTTCACAAATGTGGGTGCCTTTGTATTTGGAGCATAGATGTTCAGGATTGAGATTTCATCTTGATGGACTTTTCCTGTGATGAGTATGAAATGCCCTTCTTCATCTCTTTTGATTGATTTTAGCTTAAAGTCCATTTTGTTAGATATTAGGATTGCTACACCTGCTTGTTTCTTGAGGCCATTTGATTGGAAAATCTTTTCCCATCCTTTTACTCTGAGGTATCGTCTGTCTTTGAAGTTGAGGTATGTTTCTGGTAAACAGCAGAAGGATGGATTCTGTCTTCGTATCAATTCTGTTAGCCTATATCTTTTTATGGGTAAGTTAAGACCATTGATATTTAGGGATATTAATGTCCATTATTCGTTGGTTCTTGTTTGGTTGGGATTTATTGTTGGTGGTGTCATTGTGTGTGGATTTTGCCCACCTGCTTCTTTTTGTGTTTGGCAATATTAGATTATCTATTGCCTGTGTTTTTGTGCATGTAGTTATGTTCCTTGGGTTGGAGTTTTCCTTCCAGAACCTTCTGTAGTGCTGGATTTGTGGATATGTATTGTTTAAATCTGTTTTTGTCATGGAAAATCTTGTTTTCTCCATCTATAGTGATTGAAAGTTTTGCTGGGTACAGTAGTCTGGGTTGACATCCATGCTCCCTTAGTGCTTGTAGTGTATCTATCCAAGACCTTCTGGCTTTCATAGTTTCCATTGAGAAGTCGGGTGTGATTCTGATTGGTTTGCCTTTATATGTTACTTGGCCTTTTTCCTTTGCAGCTCTTAATATTTTTTCTTTATTCTGTAGATTTGGAGTTTTGATTATTATGTGTCGGGGGGACTTCTTTTTGTGGTCCAGTCTGTTTGGTGTCCTATAAGCTTCTTGTACTTTCATAGGCATATCTTTTTGTAGGTTGGGGAAGTTTTCTTCTATGACTTTGTTGCATATGTTTTCTGTACCTTTGAGCAGAGTTTCTTCACCTTCTTCTACACCTATTATTCTTAGGTTTGGTCTTTTCACGGTGTCCCATATTTCCTGGATATTTTGTGTTAGGGATTTGTTGGTCTTGAGGTTTTCCTTGGTTGATGAATGTATATCCTCTAGCGAGTCTTCAATAGCTGAGATTCTCTCTTCTGTCTCTTGGATTCTATTTGTTATACTCACATCTTTAGATCCTGATGGTTTATCCAACCTTTCCATTTCCAGCATCGCTTCATTCTGTTTTCTTTAATGTGTCTAATTCAGCTTTCATGCTTTGAACTGTTTCAAGAGCTTCCTTCACTTGTTTGGTTGTTTTATCTTGGGTTTCTTTAGCTTCTTTAAGAGATTTGTTTATTTCTTGAATTTTTTGTTTTGTCTTTTCCTCCATATCATGTAATTTTTTGCTTGCTTTTTCTTTTATTTCTTTAAGGGATTTTCTTGTTTCCTCTTTGAAGGTCTCTATCATCTTGCTGAGATAATTTTTGAGGTCCATCTCTTCTTCTTGCACTATGTTGGGCTTTTCAGGTCTTGCTGGAGTGGAGTCCCTAGATTCTGGTGGTGTCATATTGGTCTTTCTGTTATTGAGCGAATTCTTATTCTGTCTTCTTCCCATATCTTTTTCCAGTGAGAGCAGGTAGGATCTCTCTATCTCCTCTTGTTACTCTGTAGTGTGTGTGGGCCAGGAATTCAATGTCTGAAGCTCTGGATGGTCTTGCCTCTCCTCGTAGACTCCTCACTCTGAAGGAGTTAGGCCTCCTGGTCTGCGATGAGTCGACAGAAAGGCGAGGTGTGTTTCTTTTATGCAGCAGAAGGGTGGATTCTCTCTTCATTTCCCTTCTGTTAGCCTGTATTATTTCATAGCCAAGTTAAGAACATTGACAATGAGGGATATCATGGATATTGATTGTTAATTTTTGTTTGTTTTGGATTTGTTGGTGGTAGTGGTATTGAGTGTGAATTTACCATGTTTTTTTATTTTGGCTTTTGGCAAAGTGATATTATCTAATGCCTATGTTTTTTGAGTGTACTTCCTTAAGTTGGAGTTTTCCTTCCAGTAATTTCTGTAGGACTGGAATAGTGCATAAGTATTGTTTAAATATGATTTTGTCATGTAATACTGTGTTTTATCCAGCTTTAGTTATTGAAAGCTTTGCTGGTTATAGTAGTCTGGGCTGGCATCTATGGTCTCTTATTGTTTGTAGACTATCTATCCAGGACCTTCTGGCTTTCAGGGTTATCATGGAGAATTCAGGTGTAATTCTGATAGGTCTGCTTTTATATGTTGCTTGGCCTTTTTCCTTTGCTGCTTTTAATATTCTTTATTTATTCTGTATGTTTTGTATTTTAATTTTATGTGAAAGGGGACTTTTTATGTACCACTCTATTTAGCGTTCTGTAGCTTCTTGTACTTTCATTGGCATGTCTTTCTTTAGGTTGAGAAAGTTTTCTTCTATGATTTTCTTGAATATGTTTTCTGCAACTTTGAGCTGGGTTTCTTAACCTTCTTCTATACTTAGGTTTTGGACTTTTCCCAGTATCCAGTATTTCCTGGATAAATTGTATTAGGGATTTGTTGGACTTAAGATTTTCTTTGTCTGAAGAATCTGCTTCTCCTAGTGTATCTTCAACACCTGAGATTCTTTCTTCCATCTCTTGTATTATGTTGGGTATGCCTGCATCTGTAGTTCCTGATTGTTTTCCATCCTTTCTTTTTGCAGCATTCCATTAGACTATGTTTTTTTTTATTGTCTCTATTTCAGCTTTCAATCCTTTCAGTTTTTGAATTGTTTCTTGCAATATTTGGTTTGCTTTTCGTCCATTTCTTTAAAGTATTTTCTCATTTCCTCTTTTAGGATCTCTATCATCTTCATGAAGTCTTTTTAGGTCATTCTCTTCTTCTTCATCTGTGTTAGGATGTTCAGGTCTTGCTGACATAGAGTCCCTAGACTCTGGTGGCATCTTATTGGTTTGTCTCATTTTGAATATGTTCTTCTATTGTTGTCTTCCCATCCCTTCTTCCAATGGGTACAGGTGGGGTAACTTTCTCTCCTGGTGTGTATGAGTCCTAGGTTCTCTTCTAGTGAGGGCAAGCAGGTCCAATACTCTTATGGTCTCACAGTGGTTACAGGTGATTGAGGCATTCTCTTTCCCAGTGGGTAGGAGTGGAACCAGCACAGCAATGTCAGCAGATTCATGGTTGCTTGGTTCACAGAGGGGGTGGATTCCACCTTCCTGCAGTCCTCAGGCCAGTTGGTGCCAGAGTATGAAAGCAGAAGTGGGGCCTGAGATAGGGGAACAATCTCACGTCTCCCATGACTCCTTATTGTCTTTATGTTTGGTCTTTTCATGTCTCATATTTCCTGGATATTTTGTGTTATGGATTTGTTGTACTTAAGATTTTGTTTGTTCATTGAATCTATTTCTTCTAGGCCATCTTCAGCACCTGAGATTCTCTCTTTTGTCTCTTTTATTTTGTTTGTTATGCTTTCACCTGTGGTTCCTGATTATTTACCCAACTTTTCTATTTCCAGCATTCCCTCAGTTTGGGTTTTCTTTATTTTCTCTATTTCAGTTTTCAGGTCTTGAACTGTTAAATTATCTGTCATTTTCTTGACTTTCCTTAAGAGATTTGTTGATTTCTTGCATTTTTACTCTATTTTTCCACTTTTCTTATTTGTTTTTTCTTCCATTTCTTTTTTGAGGGCCTCTATCATTTTCATAAAGTTGTTTTTAACATCATTCTCTTCCTTCTTCATCTGCATTGATATGTTCAGGTCTTACTGGTGTAGAATCCCTACACTCTGGTGGGGTCATATAAGTCTTTCTGTTATTGAATGTGTTCTTGTACTGTTGTCTTCCTATCTCTTATTATACTGGCTACAAGAGGGGTCTCTCTGTCTCCAGTTGGGTATGGGTTCATGGTTCTCTCCTCTCCTCTCTTTCTCCCCCAGGGTGGAGAATCAGGAGAGAAAATGCAGTGATGTTGGATGCTTTGTTCTGCCTCCAGGTCCCTCGGGGTCATTAGGCAGCATGAAAGGTATGTTGGCCACAGGTCAGGGGACTCAAAGAGTGAAAGGTGTACTGGAAGAGATCCCTGCACTCACCACTCTCCTGGAGGGTGGCAGGATAAGACCAAGATATTTCTTATGCAACAGTACATTAGTTTCCTTTCTCATCATAGTAAATAAAAATTCCTGTCAGGAATCAATTTAAGAAAGAAAGTATTTATTTTGAAACATTTTCAAGAGATGGAAACCATCATGGTAGGGAAGTCATAGTAGCTAGAATATGCTCTCTCCCTGTCTTTTGAATGGACCTAAAAGAAAAAGGCACAAAATTGGGACTATAAACCACAAGACACCATCCCCCAAACTCCCCACAGTGTCTCATTTGTTTAAAAAGGCCTCACTCAACTTGTCATGATTTTCCTAGCAATGTCTTCAGAGTTGGAACCAAATATTCAAATGTGTGTGTCTGTGTGGGAAATAGTCACAAAATATATATATAAAAAAAAAACTTTTCTCTGGTTTCTCAATTTCAGTCTATGTGTGACTTGTTTAATTGTTAATTTATTTCCTAATTCAGAGTGCTGATTCAAAGAGGGAAAGGCTGTTTTTTGTTAACAACTTTGTTCCCACCTCATTGTATGACATTTAAATACATTATAAAATTATGGAAAGAATGCTTTGATAGTGAAGGTCAGTCAACAGATGCCTTAGAACACAGGATATATATAGATCATTTATTTTATTCAGGTCAGTTCTAGTTGTAGATCTAAATCATTATCATCGATTTGGTAGTTTAAAACAATAAAATTTCATTATCTTACTTACCTTGGGTTTGACATATGAGATGTCTTTCTTTAGTCTAAATTTAACACACTGGTAGCAATTTATATACCTCATATGTATTTTCCAGATTTAGCAGCATTTCCATGACCCTAGTCCTGGACCTTTTTTGTTGTTTCATGCACAGACCATATCTCTCTGTAGATGGCTCTTCTATTCTCCTCTTCCACATTTTGTATCCCTGTAATGTCTAAATATCATTGCTAAAAATTAAAAGAAAACAAAAACAAAAGTATGAGTGTATCAAAGACAGTATGCTAGCATCTATCATAAGTGGAACTGTTTACCTCAATTTCTGATGTTGAATCTCTACTTGAGTGTTTGAGACATTAATTTAAATGTCAAATTAACATCAAAACTATGTTTCAAGACCTTGCCTGCATTGAATAGAACTGTTGTTCTTACATTAAGAAAAAATTAACTCCAGAGATGACCATGCACAAAAGAATGGCCACAATAATATGAAGGTAGCTACCTGCATGCCAAAGAAAAAGACTCTGGTAAAAATGAGCTGGTTAAAATACCACATTGGATTTCGACTAGAAAAAATAAACTATGTTGTAAGCTACCTATCTATGATATCCTGACACTGTATTTAAAGAAGATAAATACATCAATCTACAGTACTCTGTTGAATGAATTAACATATTCCCAAGCTCTGGAATTCAGCATATGCCATATTTGGGAACTTGATAAGTTTCTATCATAGGATATTCTGAGTGAAAACAGGCAAATTTCCTCTTCATTTCAGTGATAGTTGCAGGACTTAGGATATCTCCTTTCTCTCATTGTTGAATGTTCCCACAACATGGGCTTTCAATTTTTAGTGTTAGTAGCAAAAGGCAAAGACAGATAAACAGAAATTGAGAAATAAATTTTTCAAAATCATTTACTATGATGAAAGCCTGTGAATGGCAGGAGGTCATTATTTTGATGATACACCATTGATCCTGTAGGGTAGGGTGCTATTTCTGTACACTTTAGGGATTGTAGCATGCCTGCAAATTATAATACATATTATCCTAGGAAAATTGTATCCCTTTCCTTTTCAGTTCTTTTTCATCCCTCTCTAAGTTTGAGGCACTAACAGTTTTGTCATAAGCAGACATCCTAACACACACAGAATTTCTCATTGTTTTCTGAAATCCTATTGTATATTATCTCTCTGTTTTGCCCATGGACCTATCTATGTATGTATGAATTTACTATCTGTATATCTCTACATGTAGATTTATATGACTCAAAACTTTATACTTTGATACACTGATATTCCTTCTCAAGTTACTACTTCAATTTTTTTGGTATCTTCTGTATAACATGTGATACCTGACTATGATTAAGAAAATGGATGAAGAATTAATGTGCTATTTGGATGTATAAATTGTGAATTATTGACATTCAGTAATGTCCAATAATTGTCTTGCATTAGCAAGTTGTGCAGGATCATCTTAGTTTTACCTTCATTGACAAAATAATCTCCCTTTCTGTTTAAACACAGGTTGCAAAAACTAGCTCAAATAATTGTCTCTATACCGTTCTACACAGCACAGTGAGATTTTTTTTTCAATTTTTACTTTGAATTATACCTCCACTGTGGCTCATATATTACCATAATGGATTTTGCTTATGTTAAAATAGATGACTTTCCCCCAAAAGAATAAAACATTTTCCACATAAATAAAGCTGTGAAATGGAAAAAAAATGAACCAGCATACACTTAAACATGATATTTGTGTAAATAGTTCTGCAACAACAGCTATTGCCATGGCAGCCAAAAGACTAGCTATTTAAGTAATCCAAAGTTTCTATAAATGGAAAATTGCCTATGTCTATAATCTAAATTTATTCAAACTTTTGTGCTTTTCTCTCTCCACATTTAATACTTCAAGAATGTGTAATATATTATTATAAAACATATGTGGATATAATTAAATTAATGATGTTGGGGGCTATGTCACTCAATGTTAAACATTAATTTCAATATTTACCTGTTTTACCACACCCCATCTTCAAATTGAAAATAATTTTGACCTTTCATTTAAATAGAATGTGCTATTTACCAATACTTTATTTTCTAATCATTAACTTAAATCAATTAACTAATGCCTCCATTACTTCCATTTAAAAGGTAACAAATTAGTAAAACTTTGGTTACAATTACTTTTGTAGTACTGAAAATAAATCACTGAGCCTTAAGTGTTATATGAGAGAGGAATAAAATACATCATCATAAATTTGTTCTTATGCATATGACATGAGATAAAATTAGATACATAATATGCCTAAAATATAATGAATGAATAAGTCCTTTATGATAGACATATTAGAAAATATTGCTTGGTGAATGGATAACACAAAGTTCCAAAAATTCAATTGTCTTCTAAACAACCAAGAAAGCAGACAGGCCTCCATTCTCCTCATACTGGAAATTTCTATCTGTAAGTCTGATAATACAAGTATTAACTTTGTAAACTTTTATAAAATCTTTTGGATTCATTTACTTGTAAAATGTAAGTGAACATAAATCAAATTTTTGCTAACTTTTATTTGCTTCATAAACATGATTAGAATTTAAAAGATTTTTAAAAATTATTTTTCTACCTGTTTTAAAATTAGATACAGTCATACTTGGCAAAAATGTGTGTTACATTATAAAAAGATCATATAATGTTATGCGAATTCATGAGTTAGGCTCCATTTTAAAATCACTATAGGTAAATACTAAGAATAGTTTATTTTCTACATACTTAATATTTTAAAATTTCCCATTCATTAATTTTTAAACACCTAAATAAACATGGCATATTAGTTGAATATGTATTATTTTTGTTGTTGTTGTTGTTGTAAACCCATTCTAAAGTAGCTATCTTTGACTGACAAGCAGAAATTCATCCTTCTGGAAACACGTCTGCCTTGGGTAGGTATTTCCTCAACAGCTGGAGGAATACTTCCTTCTGCGGATATTTTGCATCATCTCTCTGTGTGAAGTTAATCTTATATTCCCTCAAATCTCTGCGAAACATCTTGTTTTGTGAATGGTCATTATCCCATGTATAGTATATTTTCTCTACTGTAATAAACACTTGTGAAAATAAATTTAAAATAAACATAAGGTTTTATCAACTCAGTGTCAAAGGATACACCCAGTAGTCAGTTGGCCCAGTTGCTTTCATGCTTTATACAAGGCTACCTCATAGGGCAGGGAGCATGTTGAAGGTCAACTCTGTTTACTTCCTATAAGAAGGTAATAATTCTTACCACAGTGGTTACTTGAAGATTAAGGAGATAGGAGAGATGGGAGGACCACATTACGTAGGGGAAATAAATTAGAAAGTTATGGATAAACAGGGGTAGGGGACTGGAAAGCCAGGATCAAATGGGAGGAGGCATAAAAGAGAATAAGGAAGGAAACAAATGGAGAGAAGGCTAAAACTAAGATCAAATTGGAAATGTAATACAGGAAAGCTACTTTAAAAACTGTGCATGTATGATGGAAATCTAAATAGAATCACCAAATAACAAAGGAGACCAAACCCCAAAATAACATCTCATGGCACCAAATGAAGCCTCCAGTTGTGGGGATAGATTGCACCTAATCAAGTTGTTAGCCAAAACATCCCCATGGAAACCTCCCAAACAAGCTAGGCAATTGTCAGGGATACTGGCTTCTCTCCCAAACTAATAGTAAGGCATTATTGCATGTGATAACACCTATGTAACTTAATGAATGTAGAGAAGTCAAGCTAGTGCCTGTCTAGAAGCATGACACTTACTATTATTGTCCATGAGACTGGAATTTTCTCTACCAATGGAACAAAACAAACACTGACCCAGCTACAAATTGTTTGATCTACAATGGTGATGTGCCTGCAAGACACTGCTTCAATAGTTGCCAAAAGTTATGGGAGTAACTATCCACTATCTGATTGGATTTAAGACTCACTGTATGAAAATGAATCTGCTCAAGTTGCCATGAATCTTTGGCAAAATGGGCTATACCTAAGGTAAAACCAATTAGTAATATTCTGCTAAATGAATGTATAAGTAAAAATATTACCGATGATATTATGCTATATTTAAAATTCAGTGACTTGCTAAGCCATCAACAGAGATGCTTCCTCCTGTACAAGATGGGAACAAGTAAAAAGGTCCACAGCTAGACAATATGAAGAGAGTGAGAGGTCATAGAATGCTCAACCCTAAGTGAAATGTCCCCATCAGATCTTTGACCTCATGGCTCAAAGAACCCTGGGGAAGCTGAGGCAGAAAGAATATAAGATCCATCAGGGATGGAGGACATCAAAGAAATAAAGCCTTCTGAACACAGCATCATATGAACTCACAGAGACTATGACAGAATCAGCATGCAGAGAACCAGTACAGATTTAAGCCAGATGAAGTCTCAGTGCAGAGAGGGAAAGTAACCACAAGCTCCCATCTATAAACCTGCAGCTGTCTCTAATTGACAGCATTATGTTTTCTGATTTCCTTCTCTTGTGGGGTTTTAGTCCATAAGAATGTCTGTGTCTCTGCGTATATATGTTTCTTGTAGTTTTTCTTTGGCTCTTTATTTTCTCTTTGTTAAATTTTTCCTTTTCTGGCTCATTTGATTTATTTTATATTATTTCCTTTTATGCTTTTGGCCTGTTTATTTTCTAATTAGAAAGAACAAGAAAGGGTATAGACTGGGTGGGGAAGGTTAGGACATGGGGAGAATCTAGGAGAACATAGATAGGAAATCCTAATCAGAATATTTTGTATAAAAATCTATTTGCATTAAAAGTAAAGACAGTGAAAAGAGGAAGGTGGTGGGCCTATTATATTATTCAGTGTCTCCCAATTAATTCAAGGTAACATTTCTGATTACCAAAGGATTCAAATTTTCCATTGACATCCAGTGGCACTGTGCATAAGACCAATTCTTTAACACATACATCATTTGCTTATATCCTAAGTAATCTAGTAAGGATTTATTTGAGTCACAGTACTCAACTTCATAATAGTTTTGATATGGCTAATCCCATAACAGATGGCATACATTTTAGTTACCTGCTAAAATATGAGATATGAATTAGCTAAGGGCTCAGATCATCATTTATTTGTTTTCCTCTCTCTCTTAAGGAAGAATGCACATCTATATACCCAATGCCCTTTTAACCCATGTGATCAGTTAACTTAACTCCAGGGTTAAGTTAGGTCATTAAGGGAACATAGAAACTTCCATAATGTGCCTTCCATCCTATGCAAGTGTGCAGTACAAAGGCCACCGAAGAGACATCCATACTATTCCATTATAACTTGTCTTTTTTTTGGAGGTTTCTGTTTGTTTTTAAATCATTACACTTCCTATAGTCTTATCATTCATTGATTCTCCATTAAAGATATGTGGATCTGAAGATTTCAACATGTTCAGAAAATACCCAACACTTTTCTAGATTTTTGCAATATCACCACTTAACTATTCAGACATTCATAATGACAGGAAATCATAATAAAATTACTGATTTTGAGCCTTTGAGTCAAATATAGAAATATCTACTTAAAATTTCTTGTTCTACATTAGTAAATGTCACTGTTGTAGACCTCAGATATTCCAATACCCCCATTTGATCAGGGTTCACATCTAGTACTTTGTATTGCTTATTTTGTTATGAGATGTTCTCCAACTTTTCACTTTGACAACTTGTAAAAGATATTGTTTTGGTTGGCTTTATATCTATTTGACACAGCTAGAATCATTTGGAAAGGTCTCACGGTTTAGAAAATTCCTCCCTAAGATTGGCTTGTGGGCAAGACTGAGGGGCATTTTCTTGATCAATACCCGCTGGGGTTGAGAGCATAATGGGTGATCTCACTCATGGGTAGGGGGTCCTAAGTTACAGAAGTAAGCAGGCTGAACAAGGCAGAAGGAGCCAGACAGTAAGGACCATTTCCCCAAGGATTCCTCTTCTTTTCATTCTGCTAGGTTTCCCCCTTGATTTGTTGTCCTGACTTCTTTGATAAGGAATGGGACATGGAACTGTAAGCAGAAACAAAACCTTTCCACCCCAAATTGACTTTGGTCATGGTCTTTACCTCATTAATAGAAGAGTAACGAAGGTAGATATCAAATAACCTGGGTTGATTACATGTGTCAATAATTTATTGGAAACTAAAACTACTTAAAGATAATTAAAATTATGCATTTGTTCTCAGTAACAATAATAGATAAATTATATATTATCAAGTCATTTAATAAAAATTAAAAATTAAATGTAATTTGTGAAATGTAAAATAAAAAATTGTTTTTACTTCCATATATCTAGTTTAATTGGATGCAGCCAGACTTTCATATCTGCATTCACATACAGTGACTGACAAAATTGAGTTTTGGTTTTCAGTAGAGGAAGCAAGTCTATTTCACACATGTAGGTGGTTGGCAACAGAAGTAAAGAAGTAACCCTTTAACAAACCATTGGGTATTTATGCTTAAGTTTCTTTGTTATTGTGCCAGAAATCCATAAGTGGTTGACACTTTGTCGAGTCTGATCCTAATAGATTTCTTTCTAGAATTTGACATTTGTATTGTATATAGTAACAAAACAGTGGTTTTTTGATAATTTTAAAGTATCAAGTAACTGACTTTTAATGGTTTTTCACATGTTTTTATAATTCCTTGTAAAATATATAAAATTATTTGGCTAATATAAACACACAAATGGCTGAAAGTTTTTTAGTCTGGACAACATGCCAAGTTGAGTTCAATGAACAGTAGTTATCATAATGTTAATTCTAATTTAAAAACTGATTTTTGTTAGATTTTCTTAAGTTGGCAGACTCAACTTATACATATTCCAGAAAAATAACTCACATTTCTGAGCCAGAATATCCATCAGTCATTTTTAAAAATAAAAGTGTGCCTTCATACTTAATGCTATTTCAGGTTTTGAGTCAAATACTGTAAAAAAATGTTCCTTAAAATGGCTATTACATTTATGGCCAGATTTACCTCATTAATATGACACAGATTTTCTATTTGTACCTCTCATTTAGTTGTATTTCTGTTAATAGTTAAGATTCAAAATAACAAATTATGATTTCTGAAAGTGAAACTGAAACAGTGAGTTTTAACTCAAATTAGTGGACCAGTGAGGCCTTCACACTAGACAGCAAGGTACTAAGGTGAGAAGAATGAGATAACCTTCATTTTGCACAATTAGTTGGAATGTCAAAATATTTGAAAATGTAAACAACAATTTAACACTGTAATGATAATATTTTGGCACCTGAAATGAGTTTTGGAGAATAACAGTAGTATCTATTGTCAACATGCAGAATTTCTGGTTTATGTCTTATAGTAAACATTGTATGCAATTTTATTGATTTAAACTGTCTCCCAGTGATACATTGGAGAGAGAAGTGAAGGAAGAGTAGAAATAGAGGAAGAAAGAGGGGCAAAGGTCACATTATGCAATCCATTTGGTTTTTATTTCCATGTTATCTGCTACTGTATTGGACATATAAATAGATTATCCAAGTAAAGTCTTATATTTAATATTCTGTAGAAAAAATAAATTGTAGTTTTTGTTTGTTGTTTTGCTTGACTCTTGTTAATTTATTTTTGAGATTGCATTCTAATTTCACAATTTCTTCCTTCCCTCCTCCCTCAAAACTTCCCCATATGCTCCTCCCTGCTCTCTATCAAACTCATTGCCCATTTTTCATTAGCTTTTATTACATGAACAAACTTATATGTGTGTACACATATATTCCTAAATACAACCTGTTAAGTCCATATAATGTTACTTGTGTGTACCTTTCCAGGTATGACACCTTAGTGAAGGACAATCAATTGGTATGCTCTTTTCTGGGGAAAGCCAGCTCTCCCTTTCCCAGCTTTATTCAGTTAAGTGGAAGACCCCTATCCATGTGAGACAGAGGTCTCATGGGCTTTTCCCTATGCAGTATGGTAGTGTACTCAAAAGCACCTTGAATGTTCATATTTAATATTTTCACATTTTACCTGAAATTTACACTGAATTTACAATTTACAGTGAAACAAAATAATCTTCTCAAATGGAGTCTGTAAGTTGATGGTTGACAAGAAAAAGTATGGTTATTACTTAAGGAATGAAGATTTGAAAATATTATATAGGATTATTCATGTATCTCTCTAGAAATGGTTAGTTTTTTTGTTTGTTTATCCAATATATAAGATTAGATAGAGTGTGTGGATTAAACTAAAGCCTTCATGCTGATTATGTGTTTTATAATATATTTATTATATTTCTACATATTTATGTTATATTTATTTATGATGCATGTATAAATTTACACATATATGTGACATTTGAATTTCATCTCTAATTTGTATTACATTCTCCTTCTTAGTCAAGGTTACCAAAAACTGTGGTTAGATAATCAGTACAAGCAACATTCTAATATTAGGGATATTGTTATAAATGCTACATGCTAAGCATTTGCTTCAAAATTCTGTACTGCACATAAATAACACACAAAATATTTTCTCATGCTACTATAATTTTGAGCTTCAAAAAAAACACATAATGGAAATAAAGACTGAAGAATCGAAATATGAGTCAGGGGAAGATTACACGATAACAAGAATGGAGATATCATAATAGAGGGAGACATTTTTGGTTTACAGAGAAATCAGGCACTAGGGAAATGTCTGGAGATCTACAAAGATGACACCAGCTAACTATCTCAGCAATAGAAGAGAAGCTACCTTAAATGCCCTCCCCTGATTATGTGATTGATGACTGACTTATATGCCTTCATCCAGCAGCTGGTGGAAGTAGAAGCAGACAACCATAACTAATCACCGATCTGAACTGGAACCCAGATTCAGAGAAGGACCAGTGAAGAGCACAGAGGTCCAGACCATGCTGGTGAAATACAGAAACAGCTGACCTGAACATCCGGGAACTCTTGTTCCCAAGTCTGATAGCTAGAATACCAACACTGGACTGTTCCAGACCCAAGGAACATGGGTTTCTGTGAGGAATCCTCAGAAATCTATGGGACCTCCTGTAGAAGACCAGTATTTATCCCTAGCATAGGTGTGGACTTTGGGAGCCCAGTCCATATAGAGGAATACTCTCTGAGCCAAGACACATGGGGGTGGGCCTAGGCCCTATCCCAAAGGATACAATAGACTCTGATGACACCCTATGGAAGGCCTCACCATCCAGGGGAGCAGAAAAGATATGTGACAGATAAGGTTTGAGTTGGGGGGTGTGGGTAGGAGAGGATGGGTGGGAGAAGGGAAATGGGATTGTCATGTAAAACAATCCTGTTTCTAATTCAAATTTAAAAAGTTGGAAAAAAAAGACTGAAGAATCCTCATAATGTCCATTCTGGTTTTAAGAAGCACTGGCTACAGTGTCTAGGCATGTAACTCAATACTGGGGTGCATGTTTAGCAAGGTTTAGATTCCGGTTTTGATTCTTAGGAATAAAACAAACACAACTACTAATGAAAAGCATCATCAGTGATAGAGAATTAATTTATGCTTCTTATCCTGCATTTATTTTCTAGAATGGTAAAGATGAATCAAATTCTTATTCATTCAGCAAAATTTGTGGTCATTTAGAACTAAATGAATGATGAACACAACAGAGAATAAACTGAAAGTATTTCCTTCCCCGTGAGACTCACAGAAAATATGTGTATTCATGTGTATATACTTAATGAAACAATAATTAAATGTTTTCATTGATGAGTTAATATCACTTTAAGAGGTATTAAAGAAGAATATAATATTGGATGTAGGAATGAAACATGGGGTCTGAAAGAAAATATCTTCAGCTGATATCCATAAAAATATCCTCTTAGACATTTTTTATCAGAGTGTTGAAATTAGAAGGGTGTTGATAGTGCACACCTTTAATCCCAGAACTGGGGAGGCAGAGGCAGGCGAATTTCTATGAGTTTGAGGCCATCCTGATTTACAGATCGAGTTTCAGGACAACCTCCAAAGCAATACAGGAATACAGGGAAACTGTGTCTCAAAAACAACAACAACAAAAAAAAAACAAAAAAAAAGGAAAGAAAGAAAAGAAATTAATTAAGAAACATTCTAGCAGAATTCAAATATGGGCACGGGGATTCCACAAATAAGCAGTTGGTTAAACATCTTAAAGTTGGAGGATACTGGAGAGCACTGTTTCTACTTTCTAGTGAGAAACCTTGGCCCTGACTGAGACAGAAAAGAATTGAGCGGGAAAAGGTCACCATTATAGGGTATGTTTTGCTTCATCTGCTGAGTTGGTAACAGTGTGAAGGAACTCAAAGTGTGAGACAATACATAATATCCATTCCTTTACTGTTTTTAAAGCATATTCAATAGAAAGTTGATAGATTTTAAGTAAATACTCAAGGAACTATATCCAAATGAGTACTCCCTTGTAGTCTGAACTTATTGTGAGAGATTTGCTGCACCCAGGTCGTCACTTTAACATGGAATTCTCCACAGAGATGGGGTATTCTCCTGCTCCACATCACTTCAGATTACTGGATGTTTTCAAAATTCTCAATACAGTTATTACCTGTCAAAAATTCTTATGTTTGATTTATTTTTAGATATTATGCTCATATATGAGTCAATAGGTAATTTATTAATTTTCTGAATATCATTATATATTCTGAACACTCTAAATTTATTATTTTGCTTGGGCTATTTAATTTGATCTAATTTGTTCTGGAAAACTACAAAATGCATCAGTATTTCTGTGTACATCTTTGTAGCAATGTATACATTTTTGTGAAATATATTCAAAGAACAGAATTTTCTATTTAAAAACCCAAAAGAAAAATAATATCTAATATTAGTTATAAGAAAAGTATTGAATGAATTGTACTTCATTGAAATTCTATTAGTTCCACAAATTAAAAGAGAAGTGAGTTATCTTCATAAAGAAATGAAAAATTAATATATGTGTTGATATTTTGACAAAGGTAGTAACAAAAGTCTCACATGAGATTTGATACTCACAACCAGGCCCCATATTGGCTTGCAGGTAGTGAACCAAATCTCTCAAATTGAGAATTTATTTTTAAGTAATCCAGGCTAAGTACCCGCAGGCACTAGGCAGAAAAAAATGCAAGCAGTCTCTGGAGCATTTCTTTCACCCAGGCCTTACAAACTGCCATAGATAAAGTTCCAGCAGAAATAAAACAATGGTTGAAACAAACACCCAGCCAAAAAAAAAAAAATCCTATCAGGGTATCAGGGGAAGACCACAGAGAAACAAAGACAGACATTGACATTGCTACCAAAATACAATGTAGATATTGTTCTTCTAAAATAAGCAACTAACCTGCAACACAAAGACATACATTTATATGTGTAAAAAATAATTAAAAGATGAATACTGAATAATGTATATTTATGAATGATACAAGGAAATATATAAAGGAATTAATAAATGTGTAAACTGGGTTGGAGATGAAAGGGACTTTTACATTAACATTTATAATTTCCTATTTTCCTTGCAATGGATTTTTGCATATAACATATTCTGATTACCTTTTCTCCTTCCTCTATTACTTCCCTACCTCCCTCTTAGTGGTATCAAGACACATTCTGACTCTGATTAGAAAATTAAAAAGGAACTACAGAATACTAAGTTAAAATAAAATATAATAGGATAACACAAAAACGAACAAATACAGTGTGAGAAAAAAAGGACACACTTGTTTCTCACGTTTGGTAATCCCATAAAAACCCAATACTCTATACTGAAAAAAGCATAAAAAATACAAATATAATTAAAAATCATAAAAGTAAAAAGCTATAATATTACATTAGAGACAAAAAACTTCTGACGATGGCCTCAAGGTAATTTTCTTTTGACCATCTACTACTGAGCATGTGGTCTACATTTGAGAGTGATTTGTTATCCAAATCATACTCCCTTAGAAAAAACTAAGAAGATTTTCAGAGAACCATTCAAATGAAGCATGATCCTAATTAGTCATATCAATAAAAACCTGGAGTCAGATATTAAGGAGTGAAAGCTGAAAGATCAAAGAAGAAAGCAGCCAGCAACTAGAGTTCTGAACTTTACAAAATCTCAGACTGAAAGGATCAAAATCCTGCCTATGTATGCCTGACCTTATCACTTACTGACTCTGCCCAGCCTTATCACTTACTGTCTCCTGTATGCACAGACTTCTAGACCTCTATGGCTAGCTGTCCTCTCTGATCTCCAGGCAAGCTTTATCTGTCAGAACAGAAACAAAACATCACAACACTCAAATGACTCTTAATTTTAGCTTCACTCCCTTGGGCTCCCAATTTGATCCTCCCATTCCAGTACCCTCCTCTGGTCCATCTATGCTATTTCACATTCCTAGAGACCTCTTATCTTCCTCTAATCCCATATATATAACCACTGTGCTTCTACTGATGGTAGCTTGCTTATCTTTGTGTTAATAGCTAACATCCAAATATAATTATGTTCTGGATTTGTCACTCAGGATTATTTTTTCTTAATTACATTGTTTACCTACATATTTCATGCTTTCACTTTTTAATGGCTGAGTAATGGTGCATTGTATAAATGTACTACATTTTCTTTATCCATTCATCTATTGATGAAAATCTAGGTTGTTTCCAATTTCTAGCTATATGAATAGTCCAAAAATGAAAATGACTAAGCAATTTACACAAATAAATCAATATCTTTTTAAAATAATGTATTATCACATTGTGTTAACTTGCTTTTTTGGGCTTACAAAAAGAGTAAGAAAAATATAATTATTTTACTTATACTTTATAACAAACATTTTACTGTTTTATAAACCAATCATATATATAAATGCAAACATTTGCTTCTGTTGGTTAAACTGAATTTCTGAATTACTGACAAGGTCCATATATTTTATATCCCTTTTAGTAAAACTATTATGTTCAATTCTGTACTATTTCACCAGTCTGGTTTCTCCCTAAAAGCAGAAAACCTGAATACAAATTAGTTATTAGAACAAACAAGTTGTTCAAATGTAATAGTTCCTAAAATTAAGGTTTAGAAATTCCAGAATAATGAAGCTGGGTTTATCCTATTATTTTGTCTATCCTAAGGCTATTGTATTATATCCCATATTTTCTGATAGTTCCCCTTTTCTTTTAGTCTCATTAGCCTTTGCCTCTATAGGTTATCATTTTTTACTTACATGTTTTCTTTGAGCCCTAAACATTTTACCACCTACCTCATCTGCTCAGATTTCAGTGTTCTCTGATTTAAAGATTCTCAAACAATGCATGGTCAAAGTGAATAGTGCCATCAGCTCAACTATGCAACATTCATGAAGAATGCTAGAATATTAAAATTAAAGTGTTTGTCTTTGATTTGATATTCTATGCTGCAATTACCTTGGGTTCTGGTAATTGACCTACATGTGGGCCAGAGCAAAATCCTAGACATGATTTGTCAAAGCTACCATTTAATTTCAAAAGAAAAAAAATTCAGAAAATGAAAACACTCAGAATGTTCAGTAAAGTTAAGGCCATCTCTATTAACATTAGCTTCAGGGTATTATTATCACTCCTTTCTAATCATTAAAATTTGAAAAATTTAATATGAGGAAGGACCACCATGACTCTGGAAATACCTCACTCTTCCTTTCCCCTCCCCCTCCTTCTCCCCCTCCCTGACCTCTCCAGAGCCCTACTCATACCCAAGTTTGCCATCGCCCCAGAATCTCTCTGGGCCTGCTGCAACAGAGTGTGAACCCAGCTGCATAAAGAGGATGCACCCAGGTAGGAAGGACCTCCATGAGTCTGGAAACACCTAACTTTCCCTTCCCTCTCTGCCTCCCCAAACTCTCCTGAGTGAGGAGACTACCAGTAGAGGCAAGACCATCCATATCTACAGAAATTGAAGTCTTGGCCTCACACACCACCAGGTAACAAGAGGAGATAGAGAGACCCTACTTGAACCCACTGGAAGAAGAGATGGGAAGAAGGCAGAATAAGAACACTGAACAGAAAGACCAACATGACACCAGCAGAATCTAAGGACTCCACACCAGCAAGATCTGAAAAGCACAACACAGTGAAAGAAGAAGAGACAGACATAAAAATCTACTTCAGGAAGATATTTGAGACCCTTAAAGAGGAAACAAGAAAATCTCTTAAAGAAATAGAAGAAAAAAAAGGAACAAAAAAAATTCAAGAAATAAGTAGTTGTATTAAAGAATCTAAAGAAAAAAGAACCAAACAAGTGAAGGAATTACTGTAAACAGTTCAAGGCATGAAAGCTGAAACAGAAACAATAAAGAAAAAACAGAATGAGGGGATGCTGGAAATACAAAGTCTGGATAAACAATCAGGATCTAAGGATGTGAGTATAACCAATAAAACACAAGAGACAGAAGAGAATCTCAGTTGTTGAAGACTTGCTCAGGATATACAGTCATAGACCAAGGAAAATCTCCAGTTCAACAAATTTCTAACACAAGATATCCAGGAAATATGGGACACCATGAAAAGGCTGAATCTAAGAATAAAAGGAATAGAAAAAGGTTAAGAAACACAGCTCAAAGGTACAGAAAACATATTCAACAGAATCATATAAGAACAGTTCCCCAACCTATAGAAGGGAATGCCTATGAAAACACAAGAAGCTTACAGAACACCAAATAGACTGGACCACAAAAAGAACTCAACTTACCATGTAATAATCAAAACAGCAAACTTAGAGAATAAAGAAAAAATATTAAGAGCAGCAAAGGAAAAAGGTCAAGTAACATATAAAGGCAGACCTATTAGAATCAGACCTACCTTCTCAATGGAAACTTTGAAAGACAGAGGGAGCTGGATAGATGTCCTACAAAAACTGAGGACATGGATGACAACCCAGACTACTGTACCTAGCAAAGCATTTAATAACTATAAATAGAGAAAACAAGATATCTCATGACAAAACCAGATTTAAACAATATATATCCACAAATCCAGCACTATAGAAAGTCTTAGAGGGAAAACTCCAACAAAGATAACTTCACTCACACAAACATAGGTAACAGATAATACAACTTTACCAAACAGGAAAAGAAACATGAGGATGAAATCCACATACAATGACACCACCAAAAACAAATCCAAAACAAACGAGAACCAACAATCAATGGACATTAATATCCTTCAATCTCAATGGTCTAACCTGCCTATAAAAAGATACAGGTTAACAGAATGGATATGAAAACAGAATCCATCCTTCTGCTGTATATAAGAAACACACCTCAACTTCAGAGACAGATGTTACCTCAGTGTAAAGAGTTGGGAAAAGATTTTCCAATCAAATGGACCCAAGAAACAAGCTGGTGTAGCAATCCTAATATCTAACAAATTAGACTTTAAACTAAAATCAATCAAAAGAGATCAAGAAGGGCATTTCATACTCATCACAGAAAAGTCCATCAAGATGAAATCTCAATCCTATACAACTATGTCCCAAATATGAAGCCATGCACATTTGTAAAAGAAACATTACTAAAGGTCAGACCACACATAAAATCACACAGACTTATAGTAGGAGACTTCAAGACCCTGCTTTCACCACTAGACAGGATCACCAGACAGAAAGTTAACAAAGAAAGAAAGGATCTAATAGAAATTACAACCCAATTGGGCTTAACAGACATCTATAAACATTACATCCAAACACAAAAGAATACACCTTCTTGTCAACACCACATGGAACCTTGTCTAAAATTGACCACATAATTGGCAACATAGGAAACCTCAACAGATACAAAATAATTGAAATAAACCCCTATATCTTATCAGACCACCATGCTTTAAGATTAGAATTCAACAGCAATACAAATTGAATAATACCCAATTGCACCATTCCTGGATCAAGGAAGAAATAAAAAGTGAAATTAAAGACTTCCTAGAATTTAATGAGTATGTAGATACAACATTCCCAAGCATATGGGACACTTTGAAAGGAGTACTAAGAGGAAGTTCATAGAACTAAGTGCCCACATGAAGAAACTGTAGAAAATTCACACTAGAGAATTGACAGAACAACTGAAAGCTTTAGATCAAAAAGAAGCAAACTCAACACAGAGGAGTAGGCACAGAAAATAATCAAACTGAGGGATGAAATCAATAAAGTAGAAAAAAGGAAAACATTACAAAGAATCAATGAAACAAAGAGTTTGTTCTTTGAAGATCAACAAAACAGACAACCCTCTATCCAACCTAATCAAAAGGCAGAGAGAGAGCATGCTAATTAACAAAATCAGAAATGAAAAGGGGGACATAACAATGGACATTGAGGAAATCCAGAAGATGATCAAGTCATAATGTGAAAACCTGTAGTCAACAAAATTCGAAAATCTAAAGGAAATGGACAATTTTCTGGATAGATATCACTTTCCAAAATTAAGCCAAGAAGAGATAAGCAGTTTAAATCCACCTATAAACCCTAATGAAATAGAAGCAGTCATCAAAAGCCTCCCAACCAAAAAAGCCCAGGGCCAGATGGCTTCACTGCAGAATTCTAAAAGAAATTCAAACAAGAGCTAATACCAGTACTCCTCAAATTGTTCCACACAATAGAAGCAGAAAGGAAATTGCCAAACACATTCTAAGATGCCACAATCATTTTGATGCCCAAGCCACACAAAGGTACAACTAAAAAAGAAATCTACAGACCAATATCCCTCATGAACATCAATGCAAAATACTCAAGAAAATATTGGTGAATCCAATCCAAAAACATACTAGAAAAATCATCAACTATGATCAAGTAGGCTTCATCCCAGGAATGCAAGGATAGTTCAACATATGAAAATCCATCAATTCAATCCACCATATAAACAAACTGAAAAAGAAAAACCACATTATCTTCTAACTAGATTTTGAAAAAACATTGGAAAAAATCCAACATTCATTCATGATAAAGGTCTTGGAGGGAACAGGAATAACAGGAACATATCTAAACATCATAAAAGCCATATACAGCAAACCAACAGCCAACATCAAAATAAATGGAGAGAAACTCAAAGCAATTCCTCTAAAATCAGGAACAAGACAAAGCTGTCCACTCTCTCTATATCTCTTCATTGTTGTAATTGAAATTCTGTCTAGAGGAATAAGACAAGAAAAGGAGTCAAAGGGATACAATTTGGAAAGTTAGAAGTAAACGTTCACTATTTGCAGATGATATGCTCATCTACATAAGTGACCTGAAAAACTCTACCAGGGAACTCCTACAGCTGATAAACACCTTCAGCAAACTAGCAGGATACAAAATTAACTGAAAAATATCAGTAGCCTTACTTTATACAGATGAAAAATCCAATGAGAAAGAAACGAGGAAAACATCACCTTTCACAATATCCACAAGCAACATAAAATATCTTGGAGTAACACTAACCAAAAATGTGAAAGACCTCTACAGTAAGAAATTTGAGTCTTTAAAGAAAGAAATTAAAGAAGATACCAAAATTGGGAAAGATCTCCCATGCTCTAGGATAGGTAGAATCAACATAGTAAAAGTGGCAATCTTGTCAAAAGTAATCTACAATTCAGTGCAATCCCCTCAAAATCCCAACACAGTTCTTCACAGATCTTAAAAGAACATCACTCAAATTTATATGAAAAAAAAACAGGATAGCCAAAACAACTCTGTACAATAAAGAAACCTCTGGAGGCATCACCATCCCTGACTTCAAGCTCTATTATAGAGCCATAGTTCTGAAAAGAGCTTGGTATTCATACAAAAATAGACACACCAATGGAATCGAAATGAAAGTCCTGATATTAACCTGCACACCTATTTTTGACAAACATGCTAAATCTATACAATGGAAAAATGATGGCATCTTCAACAAATGGTGCTAGCACAACTGGATTTGGAAATGCAGAAAATTGCAGATCGATCTGTATTTGTCACCGTGCACAAAACTTAAGTGCAAATGGATCAAAGATCCCAACATAAATTCAGCCACACTGAATCGTCTAGAAGAAAAAGTGGGAGATACCCTTGAATGAATTGCCTCAGGAGACCGCTTCTTGAACATTACACCAGTAGCACAGACATTAAGATCTGCAATTAATAAATGGGACCTCATGAAACTGAGAAGCTTCTGTAAGGCAAAGGACACAGTCAGTAAGTCAAAACGACAGCCCACACAATGGGAAAAGATCTTCACCAATCCCACATCTGACAGAGAGCTGATTTCCAAAATATATAAGGAGCTCAAGAAGCTAGCCACCAAAACACCAAACAATGAAATTAATAAGTGGGGTGCAGGACTAGAGAATTCTCAACAGAGGAATCTGAAATGGCTGAAAGGCACTTAAGAAAGTGCTCAAAATCCTTGGCAATCAGAGAACTGCAACTCAAAACAACTCTGAGATACCATCTTACACCAGCCAGACGGCTAAAATCAAAAACACTATTGACAATCTCTGCTGGAGAGGATTTGGAGAAAAAAGAACACTCCTCCATTGTTGGAAAATGTGGTACATTTATACAATGGAGTACTACTCAGCAGAAAAAAGCAACGAATTCTTGAAATTTGCAGGTAAATGGATGGAACAATAAGATGCAACTAGAAGAAACCATCCTGAGTGAGGTAACCCAGTCACAGAAAGACAAACATGGTATGTACTCACACATATATGAATTTTAGACACAGAGCAAAGAATTGCCAGCCTACAGTCGTCTTTACCAAAGAAACTCGAAAACAAGAAGGACTCTCACAGAAAAATGCATGGACCCCAGAGAATGTGAAGGAGCAGGATCTCATTAGCTAATTGGGAGCATGAGGGTAGAGAACAGGGAGCTTCCAGAATGAGATGACGAGAAGAGAAGGGGAGAGGAGGAAATGGAGTAGCAGAAATGTTGAGTTGGGGGAAGAATAGAGGAGAACACGATGAGATATACCGTATCAGAGGGAGCCATTATAGGTCCGAAGAGAGATCTAGCACTAGGGAGATTTCCAGAGATCTACAAGGATGACACAAACAGACAATCTAGATAATGGCAGAGAAGAAAACCAAAATTCCTTTCCCCTATAATGAGACTGATGACTACTTTTTATGCCATACCAGCACCCTCATCCAGTGGCTGATGGAAGCAGAGGCAAACCTCCACAGATATACACTGATCTGAACTCTGGAACCTAGTTCCAGAGAGGGAGGAATGAAGACCAAAGGGGTCAGTACCAAGCTGGTGAAACCCACAGAAACAGCTGGCCTGAACAAGGGGAACACATGGACCCAAAACTGCTATCTGGGAGGCCAGCATAAGACTGAATCAGACCCCTGAACATGGATGTCAATGAGGAGGCCTCCGCACTCTAGGGGCTGTGGTAGAGGATTAGTATTTTTCCCTGGTTTAAGAAGAGACTTTGAGAGCCCTTTCCATGTGAAGCTGGACACATGGGGGAGGGCCTAGGCGGAGCCAGGATGATGTGGTGGACTTTGGGGAGCCCCATCGAGGGCTCCCTAATCTGCCTGGGGACTGGAGGGTGGATGGGGTTGGGGGCAGGTGGGGTGTTGGAGGAGGATTTGGGGGAAGGGGAGAGAGAAGGGATTGACATGTGAAGCAAGCTTATTCCTAATTTGAACTAAAGAAATTAATTACAAAAATATAATTCAAAAAATTTAATACAATATATTTTGATATTATTTCTCATCTCCTGTCTTTCTAAGCCCCCATCACATTCTACCCAACTCTATGTTCTTTTCTGCTCTAAAAAAAAAAGAATAACTAAATCTAAACAAAAAGTGTATACGCATCCATAGTACAACAAACAAACAAAAACCTGGAGTCTGTTTTGAGTGGGTCAACTATTCCTAAGCATGGGTCTTGACCTTGAATGTGGTTAGTATACTCAGTGTCGTTTCACCCCATTGAAAAAAGCCTGGTTTTCCCTATCCCAGAAGCTATGAACTGCAAATAGCAGTTCTGGGTTAGGGGTAAGACTTTGTGCCCAGTTTTGTTTCCTTGTTGGGATTTTGTCTGGCTTGACAATTGGATGCTTTTAAAGAATAGGAAACAGATCTTTCACACATACGCAAATGTGTATTTTAAATCCAGTTGTTTTCTAGCACTTTCACATAAATTTATTCATTTTATATCCCAGCCACAGCTTTAGATGGCCCTCCTCTTCTCCCAGGCCCCCATTTCCCACTCTGCTCCCCCCCATTCCACTCCTCCATTTCTGCTTAGGAAAGGTCAGGTTTCCATTGAGTATCAGTAAAACACTGCATGTTTCTGCTTAGGAAAAGTCAGGAATCTCAGGAGTGTCAACAGAACCTGGCAAATCAAGCCACAGCAATACTAAACACCTCCCCACAAGGCAACCCAACACGAGGAGGGAAAGCATCCCAAAAGTCGGAAAAAGAATTGGAGGCAGCCCCTGTTCCCACCACCAGGAGCCCCAAAAGAGACAAAGCCACACAACTGCAATCATATGCAGAGGGCCTAGGTCAGTCCCATGCCTGCTCCCCAAGCCATTGGCTTATTCTCCATAAGCCCTGGCTAGTTGTCTCTGTGAACTTTCCTGTGTTGTCCTTGACCCCCCTCTTGCTCCCATAGTCTCTTCTCTTACTCTTCTTCAGTATTCCCTGAACTCCACCTAATGATTTTCAGTTGTTTCTCACCTGTCCATCAATTATTTGATGAAGCCTCACTGACGATACATTTCGGCTAGGCCCCAATGTTGTCATAGGAGATGGGGAGTAGAGGATATATATATCCTCTATATATATATGCTGCTGGGAGTCTAAGCTGCACTTCTCCTTGTAGACTCCTGAGTGATTTCCCTTGCGGCAGGTTTTACCTGACCCTGAAGTGTCCCTTCCCGATAGTATCTCTTCCCCACATCTCCCCCAACCTGATTGCCCTTTTTCCCATCCCCACTGCCTCCCACTCCACCCATGAAGTCTCCTCCACTTCCTCTTCCCAGGGAGATCTGGATGTCCCTCCATGAAACCTGCCTGTTACCCACTCTCTGGTTCTGTCTATTGTAGTATATTTATCTTTATTTTACAGCTAATATTCACTTATGAGTAAATACATAGCATGTTTGTCTTTCTTGGTCTTGGTTATCTCACTCAGGTTGATTTTTTTTCCTAGTTCCATTCATATGCCTTCAATTTCATGGTGTCCTTGCTTTTAACAGCTACTACGTTTTGGGGGAATAACACACAAAATGTTAAAATAGATTCTAAAATCTAGCTAATATTTGGAAAGAAAGGGGCAAATAATATTACCATAGTTCTAACCTTTGCCTAATCTTCTGAGAACATAAAATTATTAACTGTAGAATTTTAAAGGATGAGTAGACATGATGAAAATGGTACCTGTATCTGTACAATACTCTTAAAAGAAAAATTATTCTTAGAAAATTTTTAGGTTGAGAACAGATGAGTTCTTACCAATTCTAAAATATAATGGAATTCTCTCAAACCAGGACATAACATTTTCATGTGAAAAAAAAGATTTCTAAATTTTAATTTTGAGATATATGCATATGTATTTGGATGGAACTTTAATATTTTGGTAGAAGGTATGTGGTTATTTTTTGCCTAGGGATACTTGCATCATAAAGTTCTATATAGTTTTCAGTAAACTACCAAATGGAAACTTCATTTCCTTACTGAAATACTTGGCATCATATAGCCAAATATTAAATCTACCTGAGATCTACTAACATATTTATGCTCTAACTAGATCATTCATTTTTTGTAGGAGAATTTTTGAAAGTGCCTAAATCCTTATTTATTGTTTTTGTGTGAAATTCTCAGTATCTTTGTTTATATAGGTTACTCTTCTTACAGTGGTTGTCTGACAGGTTAACTGTGCCTGTACTAGTAATTCTATTCTGGGACATCACAGACCATATGTTATAGAGAGCCACATTTTATAAAGTTTATATGCTATATTTCACATTCAGCAATTTTCATATGAGTTAACCAGAAATGTTTAAATCTGAACAAAGCAATTTTCCCCAATGCTACCATATGACCTGGTGCACATGAATCAGTTGATTTTGCCACATTTTATTTGTGGTTGGTCTCATTCTTCTTGTCAGAAATGATGTGTGTTTTGCAATTAGGTCAGAGAACAAGAGAAGCTGGGACAAGGCAGGGCTTCTTCCACTGGCAATTAAAGCTGCTGGTTGCTTTAAGTGCCTCTGGATACATAAAACTACTGTAATTGCAGGACCATTTGTAGAATTGCACATCCAGAGAGACATTGTGACCTGCAGGAATGAACTATCAGGCTCACTTGAACTGTTTGTATCAGTTAATTAGAAAATGAATTTGTGACTGCACAGGTTAGCTCAACAACCTGCATAAACATAGCAAGAGCATTTTTACCTATATGGTTTCCTTTTGTTTATTATTGTATTTCCCTAATAACAATCAGATATGGGAATGTTTCATTATAAAGAAACACTAGGATAATTTTTAATATATGCATTAGCAAATAACCAAAAGTGTGTTTTTTTCTGGGTTAATAAACAAAGAGTCATCTATGAAGTTAGGGAATATATACAATTGATATGTTCTTGATTTTCCTCTACATAGTGAGGGAAGTTGATAATCCAAACAAAGAGGGAATTGAAGGATTTTTGCCTAATTATTTATTTAAATCACAGGCAGATTCTTGAAAATTAACATACACTCATTAGCATGTTATAAAATGTGAAACACCAAATAGAGCCATTCACTCATAAACCAGTGTACAGTCAGGTAAAATATTGAATCTAAAGGAGAACATGGCAAATAATGACTCAAGATTCTACTATTAGGATAAAAGGAATGTGATGACATGAAATTCAACAAGGGAGTTATGCTAGGTTGAATGGCTAAGAAATATCTCAATAAGGAAAAAGGAATTGTGAGCAACAATGAACCTCAGAACTGATATACAGTGATAATACAAGAGGAAATATATACAGTGTCCATACACCCGAACTTTTCTTTAGAACTAGTACTAATATTCACTCCTTTCAGTTCAAACAATAAAAGACAGGAATGGGAAGGGGATAGAGAGAGAGAAAGGGATAGTGAGAGAGAGGAGAGAGAGAGAGATAGCAGAGGAGGAGAGGGGAGGAACAGAATGGAAGGGAAATTCATAAGGTTAGAATAACAATATGGAAAACTTTTGGCAAAACTTCCTCAGTTGGAGTGTGGAGTGTGGGTTTAGCTCTACACATGGTAGAAAACATGTAAAAATACATCTTTAAGCAGAGGAGTTTTATTCTCTGAGTTTTGAATTTTACAGACAAAATCCAGAATGATCTGTGAAGAATGGACTTGATTTGTAGAAAATAAAATGATGATCAGTTTTGGTGAAAATGTTCCTAGGTCAGGTCAGCTGGTTCTGTAGTTTTCTTCAGCATTGTCTTGACTGCTTTGCTCATCCTTCCTCCCTCTCAACAACTGGATTCCAGGATTATGGCTCAGTGCTTAGCTGTGTGTTTCTGCTTCTGCTTCCATCAGCTACTGGATGAAAGCTGTTTAGGAGGCCTTGTTTAGTCCTATGTTGGTTTCCCAGCTGTCAGGAAGTGGGGTCCATAATACTTTCTCAGGTCAGTTGTTTCTGCAGGTTTTCCCAGCATGGTCTTGACATCTTTGGTGGTTACTCCTCCCTATCTAAAACTGGATTCCACGGAGTTGGGCTCAGTGCTTTGCTGTAGATCTCTGCTTCTGCTTCCATTAGCTACTGAATGAAGGCTCTAGGATGGCATTTAGGGCAGTCATCATTCTCATTATAGGGGAAGGGCATTTAATGAAGCCTTTCCACTATTGCTTAGAATCCTAGTTAGGATCATCCTTTTGGATTTCTGTATAATTCCCTAGTGCCAGATATCTCTTTAAACCTATAGTTGCTTCCTCTACTGATGTATCTCTTTTCTTGTTCTCCTCTATTCCTCTCCCCACTCAGTCTTCCTGATACCTCATGTTCTCCTCCCCTCTCTTCTTCTCCCCTCCTCTTTTGCCTCCCTCCCTCCCTTCTCCCCCCATACTCCCAATTTGTTCAGGGGCTCTTGTCTTTTCTGGTTCACTGGGGACCCTGTATGTCTCTCTTATGGTCCTCCTTGTTTCTTTGCTTCTCTGGAGGAGTAGATTGTAGGCATGTAATCCTTTGCTCTATGTCTAATGTCCATATATGAGTGAATACATATCACATTTGTCTTTCTTTGACTGGGTTACCTCACTTAGGATGGTTTCTTCTACTTCCATCCATTTGTCTGCAAATTTCAAGTTTCCATTGTTTTTTCTGCTGAGTAGTACTTCATTGTGTAAATGTACAACATTTTGTGTATCCATTCTCCTGTTGAGGTGCATCTAGGTTGCTTCCAGGTTCTGGATATTACAAATAATGCTGCTATAAACATAGTTATGAAATACCATCTTACACCTGTTAGAGTGGCTAAAATAAAAAACACCAACATCAGTTTATGCTGGAGAGTATGTGGAGAAAGGGGAATGCTTCTCCATTGCTGGTGGGAGTGAAAACTTATACAACCACTCTTCAAATCAGTATGGTGGATTCTCAGGAAAATGGAAACCAGTCTACCTCAAGATCCAGCAATTCCACACTTACGCATATACCCAAAGGATGCACATTCATGCAATAAGGACATCTGTGTTACCATGTTCAAAGAAGCATTATTTGGGTTGTGGTTTTCTATAGTGGTTCCACATTTTGCAAGAAGATATTTTTGGTGAGGGGTGAGAACTACAAGTATCTCTTGGTAGAAGGACAAATATTTAGAATATAGGTAGGTATCATGCTACTTTAGTAAATAATGGTTGTAGGTTCTTCTTCTAGATCCATGACTTCACTACACCTGGACAGTTGGCTAGGTTTGCAATATGAGAACTGGAGAAACAGTCTTCTTCAGGAAAGAGCACACCAATTGGTTATTGAAGACCAAATGGTCAGTCCTGAAAACATATAAACAAGTAATGTTAATCAGATTTATCATATTTTATTTAAATATTTGTGAATATATATGTACATATGTTATATAATAATAATTAATTGAAAACGTTTTCATGAATTTGAAAGCAAACAAGAAGGGCTATATGGGAGGCAGTGGATGGAGAAAAGGGCGATGGAAAATGATATAATATTATAATCTCAAAAAACAAAAGAAATAATTTTTAAAAGTGTGACTCAATCTGTCCTTCCTTAAAATACATATGCAGGAGCACAGCACTTAAAAGTGCCTATTGAAGATCATGCTCAATATAGTTGCTAATTTTTAAGGAAAAACCTGAAATGATTGTGTGATCTTCTAGACAAGTACTATTACACTTTTGCATTATCTGGTTAGAAGTATACTTTGCTGAAATCTTTCAATATGAATATCAACCAGCCTCATATGACTTTTGAGGATGTTTACAAACCCAAAAATCATACTGTCTTCTGGTTAAAGTAACTCAAGCTACATCTCAGAATGCAAGTCTCACTCACTCAATTTTTCCAGAGACCCTTCCACAAAGCGTTTTTGTTTCTCTTAAACTTCTAAATGCTAACTTGTCACCTAGAAACTGGCTTGAGATCATAAGCCCACATTTTTGCCTGATTGCCATCACTGTTTCTAAGTTCTGAAGCTGTTTATACAATGATTTTTGTGAAGCCAAACATAATTTGCTTGGCATAATTACATAAAATGTGCATCACTCTTGTCATGCTTCTGGTCCTACATTCTATCTCCTCAGAAAAGAAATCAGATCTATCTTTTTATGCAATATTTCTTAGACTGAAGAGAAGATTTAGCAGATATTCAGTATATATGTATTAGCTTTGAAAGAGAATAGCAGCTTTGAATCATAAATATCTATTTATTTGGATGTATATTTTTCTGCAACTTATGCTACCCTTTCACCATTTCAATTTCTTCTTCAGAGTTATTAGAAGAGACTTAACTTAGTACACATCTGTTGAAAATGCGATGTGATAATCACATTACAGTATTTCAATGCTACAATCATATATAAGATATAAACTTCATGATTTCAGGAATAATTTCTATTTTATTCTTCCACTTTGTTGAGGTCTATCACAGTACTTTGCACATCATAACTGGCTAACACAGAACAATTAATTATAAATAACGCCAATAAGAGATTAAAATGAAGGAATAATTTCTTAAGAAGAGCAATTTTAAAACTAATTTACTTTTGGCATCATCCGAGTGAGCAACATTTGCATCTGTTCTAGGAAGCAATGGAATAATGGTAGGTACATTTCTGAAAACGAGAGTAGGATGATACAATTAGGTCATAATCTAGGATTACTATTTCTCATATCCAGGATAATTTCAATATGTGAGGAATCATTGAGTATTATTTTATCACATATCATAAATATTCATGAATTTGCTTCAAAAGTATTTTGATCAATCACATTTGTACTTTTCAATAAACTAGGAATCACAAATATTGTGCTCCTGGCGATATTTTTTGTTTTCAAAGGAGAAAACATTTTACAATTTAAGTATGATGAAACACCAAGGCCTTGCTAAAGCTGATTAAAAACTGGATTTTTCTGACTCCTTTCCCTTCACCTCCATTTATTATGTAGGAAGCAGGGTGTCTCACCTCTTTGTACATGCCATTAACCATGTGAGGCATGGGTGTATACCAGCTAATTTTCTGTGGGTCTCTACCAGACATGTTAGACTTCTGTGTGTATCAATCTTGAGATCACATCTTTGAAATAAGAAAAGTGTTAGAGAGTAAAATTGGCCTTGAGAGCAGCAACATGAAGATAGGCCCCTTAATATCATCACAGTGAAAAACTGTATGTGATTTCTCCTACTGAAATGACAAGCAGAGTAGGGAAAGCCAAAATGTTCAGAGTGGCAAAATCTCTGCTTCTTCAAATACTTAAAATATGGCTTAACAGGCAATCTCATAAACCACTAAATGAGAGAAAACAGAGGGAAAAGTTCTTTTTGTGTTCCCCTAAGAAAGCCCAGAGACAGATGGCCCAAATAAGAAGGTCCCTGGATGGATGAATCCTTAATAATGTTCTTTTGCCTTGACAAAGGATACTATGCAGTGAACTGTGTGATGACTTTGTTCTCCCAGGAGAAAGCACAACAGCAAGGAGAGGAAAAATGCCTAAGAATGGCCACATCTTTGACAACACAGGTTATAGCACTTCGTTTTATCAAGCACAAAAAAGAACAATAAGATCTTTCCTGGCATATCTTGTGCTATCCTTACTCAATTATAAATCCCACAGAAAAAAAGTCCAAAATAGTGTGATTTCTATTTCTGTTTTTTCCCTGTCTTTTTATAATGAGGGAAGAACAAAGAAATGTGTTTCAGTCTGTCTCTAGGAAATGAATAATAGCAAAAACAGGACAGCTGAAACAGCCTAAAGCAACAGAAAACTAAAATAAATGCATAGTTCTACATCATTAGCTAACACAATTTTTTTCTGGTGACCCTACATCAGGAACAAAGAGACTAGCATACAGTCCTGCCCTGCTCCAAAATCCCAGGTCCTATTGACAATGGTACTCTATGAGGGTCTGAACTAATTGCAAATATCTATTCTACCACTCCTAAATGTAAGAGACAACAGATCCCTTTTCAGAATCTTGACACCAGCTACTTGTGGTATACAGAAAACATTTTGAAGACAAAGAATATCAGAGAATCCTGTGTTTGACATATAACTCATTCTGTGTATTTGATAAATCTAGAACTAAAGAGGTTTGTTTATGCCAAGAATTTTTATATGATAGAAGGGTGCTTTGTTTAAATTTTGAAAAATTAAATTGTGTGTGTGTGTGTGTGTGAGAGAGAGAGAGAGAGAGAAAGAGAGAGAGAGAGAGAGTGTGTACAATGTGAGGTAGTTGTTTCTCTCCTCTTACCATGTGTGTCTTGAGAATCAAGCTCAGGTTGTAAAGCAGGTTGGTGTAAACATTTACACATGGAGCTATCTTGTTTACCAAGGAAAATTTTGCTTTCATATTCCAGCTCTGTTCCCTAGTTATGTGGCATGACTCAAACAATTTAGACTCACTTCATTGAAATTGCTCATATGTTAATAAAAATAATCCATACTTGAGAGAGTTAGCATGGAGCTTAACTACAAGTATTAACAGGACACAGTGTTCTATACTACATAGCATGATACATGATTCTTTATTGTCAAATTGATAGAATTTAGAAGACCTGGTGTGAATATGGGTGGTACCAAACTTATACTAAGTAAAAAGGAGAAAATGAGTACCACCATTCATCTCTCAGCTTCCTGCCTGTGGACACAATAGTTTACTTAGCCCACTGCCTTTGTAATATCATCTCCCCCACACTGTTTGAGAGTATCTCCTTATAATACTATGCAAAATATGTCCTTCTTCCCTCCCTTGTGTTGATCACAAATATTTGATCATGGCAATTAGAACAATAATCAGTACTAATAAAGTAATTGTGATCAGTACTATGAGATGTATATAAAAATCAAACACAAGCCAGAAAAAAAGCAGCACATTTGGTTCTTTCTTATTTAATATATCCCATCTATATAAAGTAAAGATTGGCAGACTGCAGTCAGTAGGCAAAATTCAGCCCAAGTATGTTTGAAAAAGTTGAGCTGAAATCTGACACAGCCTTTACATTCTTTCCATGGCAGCTTTCACAGCTCAGTGGAACTTCATACAATTGCAACTGAGTGTAGCCTCCAAGCCTAGAATCTTAACTATTTTGCTTTTACAGAACAACTATTCAGACTGCAGTGTTAAAAGTGGAAATAATGGTTTGGGGAAAACACCTTCTAAATGTATTAAAATAAAAGCATATCCAGAAATGTGTAAATGTTGGCAAATAATGTATCAAGATATAATTTTGCTACTAATCATGGTACATATGTATAGCCATAGATTTTTTTCTCACTTAATTTTCTATAGACAAAACTTGACATATTTAGTACTCTTCTTGATTTATCTTAGATCATTAGTAATAACTTTTTACTTATAAAAGTTTACAAGTAATAAATTGGCAATTCATACTTACTGGTGGTCAAGCATATCCTATTAAGACATTGAATCTTTCCTTCCTTAATGGTTTATAACCAATTCACTCTTCTAATTATCATTTGGAAAGCTAAACAAACAACTCTGAACGAAATCATCATTTCAACTAGTGAAATAAAATGCAATTAGCTACTGTTTAAACATCCCCTGTAAATAGATACAATAAGGTGCAGGGTTGGGGGGATAACCTGAACTAATTCCATTCTGTTTACACAGAACAGAGGACGAGATTCCATCTCTTGTCCTCTAATTTACTGTGATGAACTTTCATGCTTCAAAACTTATATTTCTACATATTTACTTTAAATTTTCAATATTATCTCCTTTTGTTCAATCTCAGTTCAAATAAATCTAACTAAATAAAAATTCATTCTTTTCATGGTTAATGTTTATTGACAAGTTGATAAGATTGTTAACCTCCTATGAGAAGCCATCTGGACACACCTGTGAAGAACTTTCTAGACCTGCTCTAAAAGTGAATCACCATTCTACGGCTTTGGAATGGACTGAATAAAATAGAATGAATATTCAATGCTTCCTTACTGATGGTGCAATATGACTAACTATCTCATGCTCATTCTACCATTTTTTCATGCCATAATGGACTGTATCCTTTAACTGTCAGCTAAAATAAACCCTCTGTTTCTGAATGTGCTTTTGTTGGAAATTTTGTCATACCAATAAGTAACTAACACAGAATATTCGATGCTTAGAAATGGAGCTGTTAATGTGGTAAGCCTGATTGTATGGCCCGTAATTTTTTAGGTACTGGTTCCTAGGTACAACACGGCAGATTGTAGAAGTACAGGCAAGGGAAACTATAGAACATGCTAAGCACTGCTTCATGAGTAATTCTGCTAGGTGTTGTGAAGACAAGACTATCAAAGGAAGCCAGATCATGAGGTTGCTGAAGCTAATAAGGATTCTAGTGGAATCATGATGGTTTGAACAAATAATCTGTCCTCAGTCTGTCCATGTTATAAGAACATGAGCCTCACCCGATTTAAAAGTACTAGAATAATTTTGCTTGATTGAAATAATTTCAGTATAGAATATCACCCAGAATGTGCCATAGTTATTCCTCACTTCTCTCATCTAAATTTATCTAGACAGTAAGTAGAAATACACAAAAACTGTGAAATTTGGTTGGGAAAGGAGTATGAGCAAGTTTAAAATTTTGAAGGGGGAGGTATCAGAGGAAACATCTGTAATTAGTGACAGAACTGGCACTATTTAAAAGAGACTGAGAGTTCTGCATACCTACTGGGTGCACAAAAGACATCTGATAAAAAAGAATACGTCCTATAGAACTGTAAAATACATACTAAGAATTCATTTTAAAGAAGAGATTCATAATGAAAAATGCTACTTGTCTTAGTTAGGATTCTGTTTCTGTGATAAAACACCAGGACCAAAAGCAATCTTGGGAGGAAAGGTTTGTTTCCTCTTACTCCAGGAAAGAACACAAGGCAGGAGCTGAAGCAGAAGCCATGAAAGAGTACTTCCTATAGGCTCAGCCTTCTCTGTTATATAACTTAGGCCTACCTACATAGGGCAGGAATCACCAGCACTGAGCTGGGGTCTATATACTAAGAAAAGGGAACACTGGCTTACCTTCAGGTCAGTCTTACAGAGGCACTTTCTCAGCCGTGGTTCCCTCTTTAAGATAATTCAAGTCTGTGCCAAAAGTGACAAAAACACAAAATAACAATAACAGCGATGGCAAAAGCAAGGCACCACTGAAGTCATTCTCTGTTCAAAACCATGTGCCTAGGAATCTAGTTTTCCCACATAGCAAAGAGATGTTTCTACAACTATTACCCACTCAGGCAAGTCTGCAGATGGGAGCTGGATTCAACAATTTTGTCTTCCGAATCTGATCTTTATTTTTTATTTGTTTATTTTTTTTGTCATGGTGTCTCTATGTAACAGTCCTGGCTGTCCTGGAATTCACTTTGTAGACCAGGCTGGCCTCAAACTCCTGAGTGCTGGAATTAAAGGCATGAGCCACTACCACCCAGCTCTGATCTGATCTTATAGACATGAAAGATGTTAGATGGAACCGGGCAGTAATGGTGTATGCCTTTAATCCCAGCACTCGGAAGGCAGAGGCAGGATCTCTATGAGTTCAAGAACAGCCTGGTCTGCAAGAGCTAGTTCCAGCACATCCTCAAAAGCCACAAAGAAACTCTGTCTGGAAAAAACCAACAAAAAAAAAAAAAAGAAAAAAAGATTTTTGATGGAAGGTATCTTGAGGTTTATTTATGCATTTATTTTAACAGGGTATCAGAGAACTAAGAGGCCATGCCATGTATGGCAATGTTATAAGCCTTAGAAGGTGGCCCTGAGAGGCCATTACATGAAGCTGTGGTGGTAAATCCTAACTTATGATAGTGAGACTGTCATATCAGAGATGCCAGGGCTATTGTTCCTGAGCTAATGAATGCTACATGGACAGAAAGGAACTAGCCTAAGAAAAATGCTATATGTGTTGGCCACTACCAAGTTTGGAAGGCTGGGCTTTCCTGATCCCACTAGAGCACGGATACCATCTTGAGGCCTGAGTACTGGAAATAGAACTACAAGATTTCTAACTTGCCCCATTGGGTTTTCTCTTGCTTTAGGGAGAATATTCTCTCCTATGTCATTGCTCTGACTGAGATTATATGAAGTAAAAATGGTGATATGCAAATTGAGACAGGAGACAAAATCAGAGGATGAAAATTGTGAGATATTAACATTAACAAAAAAAAGAGAGAGAAAGAAATGACAGAGAATGACTGGAAACCTCTTCCCAAAAAACAGACCTTGAGCAGAATGAGTATGAGATGTAGGAATGACATGGTGGACCAAACTTTTACATGCATTTACTATTGAGTTTCTAAAGTTTCCCAGCTCCTTGACCTATTTTCTTCCTTAAGGCTGCTCTTTTTCTTGATAAACTATCTCACCTTCAATTGCTCTCACTGAGTCCCTAGTCCACTTTATTTTTCTGGAACACAGCTATGAAACATCACTGACTGCCCTTGTGATGCCAATATTTGCTTATAAAAATGGATAAATGAACATTTTGTTATAGGGTGATGCCTTCAAAGAAGAGAAATCAAGAAATGGTGTTATAAATGATAATCCCTGTGGGTGAGAAAACCATTTTTAGAAAGATGATATCCAGACAAATACATGAATCAAGTAAGAAATAGAGCCCCATGGGGATGTGAAACCAGTATCTCTCTCATAACCTCTCCATAGTGTTGAGAATTCCATTTTGGTAACATGTGTATTAAATAAACACTGGAGATAAACATCGGGCAAAAGACTTGACAGTGTTTTTGTGGGAGTCCTAGTGGTGGGAGCATTTGTGTCTCTGACTTTTTCACCTGCTCTTGTGATTCTTTTCATATTGTTGGGTTGCTTTGTCCAGCCTCAATAGGAAGGCTTTTGACTTGTCTTATTGCATTTTGTTTTAGCATGTTGGTCCTTGACTCTTGGAATCCTATTATTTTCTGAAGATAAAATGGATAGGTAGTGGATCTGGGGAAAAGGAGGAGTGGGGGGAGGGGAACTATCTTTGGGATTTATTTTATGAAAACAGAATCTTTTTTCAATAATTAAAATTTTTGAATGTGTGACATATATTGTATGTACTGTCATAAATGTTACCTTAATATTAATTAAATGATTATCTTATTTTAAGAAGATTAGGAGTAAGTAAATACACCATATTTTAAAATCAGAGGAGGAATCACAGTTGTTGAAAACCAGAACTATCCTCAAGAAACTTCACTTCTTATAACCCTTTCATCATGCAGTATTTAAGTAAGTTTCAAATGCTAAAGTAATATTATGGGATTTGAATTTTACACTCAATGCATCTTTTTTGTATATTTCTTGTTTTCATGCCTTTTCATGTTTTGTCTCCCCTTCAAAGACAAAAGTTATCTTACCTTCTGAGGTATACAAAAGAGGTGTAGCACCCGCAGAGATGTTGGCTGCTTTCTTGCTAAGAAATAGGATTTCATAATGAGAGCACATAACAGGAAGGCTCCCTAAAGGCAGAATACTAAGAGATTAGCTTTTCAACTCTGCATGTGAAATGACTCGCTGATTAGTCTTTCTAAATGTTAGAAGAAGAGAGATGGAAGAATCGAGGCTGCTTATATGATGTTTTGTGTCTTATGAGAGTGTTATATAAAACTTTGCTACTTCACAGAAAATACCACTCTGTAAGAATCTGGTAGTCTAAACTGTTACTTAAGCGGGGTCCTACAGCTGCAGACTGATTAAAACCCAGCAGGTAAAGCTATAATAAACAAATACCACCTGCTGCTGGAACAGGTGTCTGTGTCCTCATTTAGAAACCAAAGGAAATGAGGGGATGCAGAGGGCCAGTAACCACCATAGCTTGCATTACCAGGAGCCTGGCATTCTGTAATTCATGACTGTGTGTCCTTGAACTTAATGCTGTGGGTTTTGACTTGCCAGGTTAGTTGATGACACCTCCAGGATTAAACTTCAATACAATTAAGATGTCTATCTTCTCCTGGTAGGATTCCTCACACACAGTGTTAGCTTTTATTTTTCTTTCCTTGTTTATTGTTGACCTCTCTTCACCCTGCACTACTTAAAAGTCAATTACCAGATACCAGTTAACAAAAAGAGTTCCTTCTAGTTCCTCACAAAAAGTAAACAAGAATCTACACCAAAAAGAATAGAATCTACTAAGCAAGGGAAAGAAGCGAATGAGTGGCTTCTAAATGAAAGTGTTCACATGGTAAATATTATATTCTTCTTGCCCAGTTTGTCATAAGCTTTTCCATTATTCACAGCAATTTTAGATCCACTAAGCATATGCTAAGATGAGGAAAATATGCCCCTACTGTTTCAGATTTGTCGTTTACTTGTCTCTATTTAATCAGTACAAATTCAGGATGGTCTTCATTTTAGAACAGTTTTAAAAAAGTGTAAGTTTGTGAGTCTCAAGGCATTTGGGAGCAGTTTCTCCAACTACTCGCTCTCTCTCTCTCTCTCTCTCTCTCTCTCTCTCTCTCTCTCTCAGTTTTAAATTCACAGTGCATCTAAGTTATTTTATTTATGCTATGAGATCAAGTAGAAAAATATTCATATTCTTGGGCTATTTCGAATTGTTATATGATTGTAACAGAAAGTTGGTAACAGGATGATGTAACCACAACTTTGCTAGGAGATCATAGGAAATGAACACCACAGTGCAGAGATTTGTGCCAGGGAATTGGGAGAGAAGGTAAAAACACTTTTATGGCTTCTATAGTGCTTCAAGAGAGATGTATTTTTCTGAAAGCAAGTACTTTTAGGAAAGGTTCTATTTGTGTGCTCAGGTTGTGGGTCACAGTCATTGCGTCCATTAGAGTCTCTCAGCAATTTTTGATGAAAACAGGAATAACCAACAATGTATTCTTTACTGTTTTCATTGTGTGATTTGCTGTTATTATTATTATGTCACTATGAAAAAACTAGCTACTACTTTTAAGCTAATTTTTTTCTTTTTTACTTTTTAACTATATTTCTTTTTACAATTTAGGCATGTATAAATTTCATCTGATGATTTCTTACTCCCTGGAGTCATCATCTACTGCCACAATCTCCCTGACTCCTATGCCATTAATGCCCTTTTGTCCTATTACATAGTTTTACTAATACTTTCATGTCATATGTGTATATGATTTTGCATATCTATATAAAATCTAAGAGCAAATGAGAAAGCAAATGCTATTTGACTCTCTGAAAATGATTTGATTTACTCTATGTGTGCCTATTTTCCTGAAAATGAGAGCATATCATTCTTTTTAGTAGAAAAGCTTCCATTAAGATATATATATATATATATATATATATATATATATATATATATATATATCATGTTTAAACCCTCTTCTCTGATGTTGGGCTTACACTTTCAATGAACATAGAGAAAGGAAAACATATAAAAATCTAATATTGTATTAAATTCTTAGCATCTGAAAAGATCTATCCCATAAAATAAATATAAAGGCATAGTAGAGGATTTTTAATTTGTTATTGTAACCTCTACATTTTACCTCTACAATCTGAGAATGACATGAATGAATGGAAAGGTAGCCTTCAGAAAGCATGCAAGCTAAAGTTGTGGTTTGTTCTTATGTCTTTGTGTGCTGAACTGCACGCTTGCTGTATCTACAAAGAATATGTATTTTATTCAAGCATATTTTCTTCCTCAGTGTAAAGTCAATGTTATTTATTTATAATTTTCTCTCCATTTATATTTAATTTTGAAACAAAATTGTTTTACATGTCAATCCCAGTTCCCTCTGTCTCCCCTTAAATAACACCCTACCTATCCCATACCCTTTCTGTTCCCCAAGGAGATTGATGCCTTCCATAGGGGGTCTTCAGAGTCTGTCATATCCTTTGAGATAGGGCCTATGCCCAGCCTCTTGTGTCTAGGCTCAGGGAGTATCCCTCTATGTGGAATGGGCTTCCGTAGTCTGTTCCTATGCTCGGGATAAGTATGATCTACTACATAAGGCCCCATAAATATCCGAGGTAACCTCACTGACACCTACCTTCATGGGGTCTGCATCAGTCCCATCCTAGTTTCCCAGCTATCAGTCTGGGAACCATGACTGCTCTCTTGTTCAGGTAAGCTGTTTCTTTGGGTTTCATAAGCCTGGTCTGGGCCTCTTTGCTCCCCATTCCTCCTCCTCTGCAACTGGATTCCATTTCAGTTCAGTGTTTACCTGTGGGTGTCTGCTGCTACTTCTACCAGCTACTGGATGAAGGTTGTATGATGGCATATAAGTCAGTCATCAGTTATTTAATGCTGGTATGAACATAGTTGAACAGATGTCTTTGTTGTATTAATATGCTTCTTTGGGGTATATGCCTAAGAGTGGAAATGCTGGATCTTGTGGTAGACTGATTTCCATTTTCCTGAGGAATCGCCATACTGATTTCCAAAGTGGCTGTACGAGTTGGGACTCCCACCAGCAGTGGAGGAGTGTTCCCCTTTCTCCACATCTTCTCCAGCACAAACTGTCATAGATATTTTATATTTCAGCCGTTCTCACAGGAGTAAGATGGAATCTAGGAGTTGTTTTGATTTGCATTTCCTAGATGGCTAAGGATATTGAACACTTTCTTATGAGTCTTTCAACCATTTTATATTCCACTAATGAGAATTGTCTATTTAGTTCTGTACTCTACTTTTTAATTGGATTATTTGGTGCTTTGGAGACTATCTTCTTGAGTTCTTTGTAAATTTTGGAAATCAGCCCTCTGTCAGATGTGGGGTTAGGGAAAAACCTTTCCATTCTGTGGGCTGCCATTTTTGTCTTGCTGACTGTGTCCTTTGCCATACAGAAGCTTCTCTGTTTCAGGAGGTCCTATTTATTGTTGGTCTCAGTGTCTGTGCTAATGGTGTAATGTTCAGGAAGCTGTCTCCTGTACCAATTCTTTCAAGGGTATTACCCACTTTCTCTTCTAGTAGGTTCAGTGTGGCTGGATTTATGTTGAGGTTTTTGATCCAGTTGGACTTAAATTTTGTGCATGGCAATCGGCATGGATCTACTGGCAGTCTTCTACATGCCAACATCTAATTAAGCCAGCACCATTTGTTGAAGATAATTTCTTTATTCTATGTATAACTTTAGCTTCTTTGTCAAAATTCAGGTGTTACTAGGTGTGTGGGTAAATATCAGGTTTTTCATCTTGGTTCCTATGTTCTACTTGTCTATTTCTGTGCCAATTCCAAGCAGTTTTGGGGACTATAGCTCTATAATAGAGCTTGAAGTCTTGGATGGTGATGCCCCTGGAAGTTCCTTTATTGTACAGGGTTGTTTTGACTATCCTGGTTCTTTGTTTTTCCATATAATGTTGGGAATTTTTCTTCCAATGTGTGTGAAGAATTGTGCTGGGATTTTGATGAGGATTGCATTGAATCTCTTGATTGCTTTTGGGAAGATTGCCATTTTTCTATGCTAATCCTACCTATCTATCCTAGAATATGGGAGATCCTGCCATTTCCTGGTATCTTCTTTGATTTCTTTCTTTAAATACTCAAAATTCTTGTGATACAGGTCTTTCACTTTTTTGGTTAGTGTTACCCCAAGATATTTTATGTTGCTTGTGGATATTGCAAAAGGTGATGTTTCTCTGATTTCTTTCTCATTGCATTTATCATCTGTATATAGTAGGGCTACTGGTTTTTTTGAGTTAATTTTGTATCCTGCTACTTTGCTGAAGGTGTTTGTCAGCTGTAGGAGTTCCCTGGTAGAGTGTTTCAGGTCACTTATGTAGATGATCATATCATCTGCAAATAGTAAAGTTTGACTTCTTCCTTTCCAAATTGTATCACTTTGATCTCCTTTTCTTGTCTCATTGCTCTAGCTAGAATTTCAAGTACAATATTGAAGAGGTATTCAGATAGTGGATAGCCTTGTCTTATTCCTGATTTTAGCAGAATCACATAGAATTTCTCTCCATTTAGTTTGATGTTGGCCATTGGTTTACTCTGTATTGCCTTTATTATGTTTAGGTATATTCCTGTTATCCCTGATCTCTCCAAGACCTTTATCAAGAATGGGTGTTGGACATTGTCAAAGGCTTTTTCAGCATCTAGTGAGGTGATCATGTGTTTTTTCTTTCTCAGGCTATTTGTACAGTGGGTTATATTGAAGGATTTTTTGTATGGTGAAGTATCCTTGCATCCCTTGGATGAAGCCTGCTTGATCATGGTGGATGATTTCTCTGAAGTATTCTTGGATTCAATTGGCCAGTATTTCATTGAGTATTTTTGCATCAATGTTCATGAGTGATACTGGTTTGTAGTTCTCTTTCTTATTGGTGTCTTTGTGTGCCTTGGCTACCAAGGTTATTGAAGCCTTGTAAAGAGTTTTGCAATGACCCTTCTTCTTCTAGCATGTGGAACAATTTAAGGAAAATTGATATTAGCTGTTCCTTGAATTTCAGGAGAATTCTGCAGTGAAGTGATCTGGGCCTGTGCTTTTTTTCCCGTTGGGATATTTTTGATGACTACTTCTAATTCATTAGGGATTATAGGTCTATTTAAATTGCTTATCTGTTCTTGATTTAATTTTGGTTTGTGAAATCTGTCCAGAAAAATTGTCAATTTCCTTTAGAATTTCAAAGTTTGAGGAATACAGGTTTTCAAATTATGACTTGATGATTCTCTGGATTTCCTCAGTCTATGTTATTATATCCCACTTTTCATTTATTATTTTATTAATTTGCATGTTTCCTCTCTGCCATTAGGTAAATTTGGATAAAGCTTTGTCTATCTTGTTAATTTTTTCAAAAAACAAACTCCTCAGTTATGTTAATTCTTTTTTATTGTTTTCCTAGTTTCTAAGTTATTGATTTCATTCCTCAATTTGATTATTTCCTAGCATCTGTTCCTCTGTCGTGTATTGGCGTCTTTGTGTTCTAGAGCTTTCAGTTGTGCTGTCAATTCTCTGGTATGGCTATTCTCCATTTTCTTCATGTGAGTAATTAGTGCTATGAACTTTCCTCAGCACTGCTTGAAAAGTGTCCCATAAGGTTAGGTATTTTGTGTCCTCATTCTCATTGAATTCTAAGAAATCCTTAAATTCTTTTTTACTTCCCCCTCAACCCAGCAATGGTGCAACTAGCATTATTCAATTTCCATTGGTTTGTAGGTTTTCTGCAATTTGTGTTGTTGTTGAATTCTAACTTTAAAGCATGTGGTCTGATAAGTTACAGGGGTTATTTTAATTTTTTTGTACCTGTTGAGGTTAGCTATATTGCCAAGTATGTGTTCGATTTTGGAGGAAGTTCCATGTGGTGCTGAGATGAAGGTATATTCTTTTGTGTTTGTTTGGAATGTTCTATAGATGTCTGTTAAACACAATTGAATTGCTAAGCCAGCTTGTTTTTTGAGTCCATTTGCTTGGAAAATCTTTTCCCTATCCTTTATTCTGAGGTACTGTCTGTCTTTGAAGTTGTGTTTCTTTTATGCAGCAGAAGTTTGTATTCTGTCTTCTTATCCATTTTGCTAGCCTATGTCTTTTTATAAGGGAGTTAAGACCATTAATATTGAGGGATATTAATAAGCATTGATTGCACATTCTTGTTTATTTTAGATTTGGTGGTGGTGGTGGTGGTGGTGGTGATGGAATTGTGTGTGGATTTCCACCCCATTTTTCTTTTGGCTGTTGGTAAATTGGAATTATATGTTTTGCTTGTAGTTCATTTCATTGGGTTGGAGTTTTCCTTCCAATATTTTCTGTAGGACTGGATTGGTGGATATGTATTGTTTAAATCTGATTTTGTCATGGAATATCTTGTATTCTACATCTATTGTGATTGAAAGCTTGGCTGGGTATAGTAGTCTGGGCTGGCATCCGTGGTCTATTACTATATGTAGATATCTTCCCTCTGCCCTTCTCGGGGTCATGGGTAGTCTCCTGGCCTCAGGTGACCCTGAGTAGGGCAGAGGACCCATGCCTTAAGCAGGCTCAAGCTTACCCAGTCCCATGGAGGGAAGAGGGACTGGTACTGGGGCCTTGGCCATCTCTGGGTGGGCTGGATCCTGCCAAATTGGGGTCCAGGGCCATGAGCAGTCCCCATGCCTCAGGTATCCCTGAGCAGGACAGAGCTCAATGTTATTTATTTATTTATTTAATTTAGAAATAATCTTTCTTTTTTTCAGAGACAGGGTTTCTCTATATTGTTTTTGAGCCTCTCCTGGAACTCACTCTGTACACTAGACTGGTCATGAACTCACAGTGATCTGCCTATCTCTGTCTCCTGAGTGCCGGGATTAAAGGCTAACACCAGAAACAATCTTAGTTTACATATCAATTCCAGTTCCCTCTCTCTCCCATGCTCCCATTCCCCTCACCAATGCCCCCATCCACAATCCAGGGAGGGTGAAGCCTTCCATGGGGGATCATCAAGTCTGTCACATCATTTGGGAGAGGGCCTAAGCACTCCTCTGTGTATCTGGGCATATAGTGTATGTTATTTAACATTCCAAGATATAGGATGTTGACAAATTTTTTTAAACCCTATTTAAAAATATAGAAAACTAAGAAATAGTAGAGACATCTTTTTCTCTTCTAAAGACTTTCCTGGCACCTCATTATTTTTTTTTCACTGAATGACATTGATCCAAAACAATTGCAAAATGAACATGGTGAGAGAAGTAGTTTCCAATCCCTTTTCTCTTCAACAATACATGGTATGGAGAAATTCTAAATAAGTAGCTATTCATGGTTTGAAACAGAGTATGTGTCTGAGTGTATTTACATAAATCCACAATGTCAATAGTAAAGGGCAGAGGTCAGAGTATCATTGCATGTTCAAAGACAGCCTTATAAGTTTATGCTACCCAGGCCAGCTAAAAGTATACACAAAACCTTATGTTCAAAAATAATGTCAAAGTTGCAGGTGTTCCTGTTATTGCTGTTGCTTTGTTCTGTTTGTTGTTTTGTTTGTTTTTTGAGAGAGGGTTTTTCTGCTTCCCTGGCTATCATGGAACTTATTTTGTAGACTATGCTGGCCTTGAACACACAGGAATCCACTGTCTGACTCTGTCCCCTGAGTGCTGTGATTAAAGATATGCACCACCAACACCCAGCGAATATGTACTTTTTCAGTAAATCTCTAATGTTACCTTTTTCCCTTTTAGTCATTTACCATTCACTCTTGAAAGTATAACACTGAAAAAGCCAGTTAATTGACACTTTTAGATCTTAAGTTCCTTTTAATCAAAGATTTGATGAAGTAGATACAGCACATAGAGATAATTTTGACAAGGTGTCTATCTTGATATCATGAAGAAGATACCATGTTTTAAAAGTCCCTGTAGTAGAGTTCTACAAAATTCAGGATTTTTTTTTTTTGCCATATATGCCAGTTTGAGCTTGGCACTAGAATGCTTTTCATGGTATTTACTAAGCAGCTGGTGTGGCTGTTTGCAGGCTGTATCCCTGCCACCAGCTGTCAGAAATCCTTTGGAGTAAACTATGACTATAATCTTCATACTTTCTATTAATAGTGCTTGAGAACAGAAGAACCTGCTGATGCTCTCTGTTAAGAATGTATGTGTTATATAGTCCAAATCAGTGGTGGGAATTTTAAGCAAGGTTTTCCCATGAAGTAAGATGTCTTGGCTCATCAGAAGGTGACCTGGCTATTGAGTAAGGGACATCCTTCTTACAAACCAAGGTGAATGGAAAAAGAGCACAAGTCTGTTTGGGGATACATACCAGATGATAATCTGAGTGCTCTTTACTTGGTTATTGTAAAACAAGTTAAAAAAAAAGATATTCCTGGACTGACAGATAGCACTGTTTCTCAGTTATTAGGTTCAAAGAGTTAGCAGAATCTGAAACCTTTGAAACTTCTTATAATTGGCTATATCCTTCAGTATGCTGTAAGAAATTCCTTCAACAAACAAGGTAAGTGCCTTGGCCTAAAAACTCTATATTCAATGATTTGTTACTCAACATGCCCTGTAAGACAATTGTCAATGTATTGCTCTGAAGAAACAATGTACTACTACTGCTACTACTACTACTACTACTAATAATAATAATAATAATAATATGATAAACTTTGGTGAAGGGGATGGGGGAATTAAGAGAAAAACATCAGGAACAGCTTACCAAGAGGTGTCCTTCTATTCCCTCCACTGCCTTGCAATTCATGACTTTTTCTTTAATTATTATTGTTGCATATATATTATATGTAACAATTTGTCTGGTATCACACACACACACACACACACACACACATAACTTAATGAGTCCATTTAACAGTGCTTCCATGTATATGTGGTTAGGCTTAAACACAAAGTTTTAGATACCCTTGTAGGGGTCTAATCCCTGGGGAAAACTGATTCTCTAGCTAATTCTTCATCTAGGGGTGGCCTGGGGAGATAGGCTTTTAAAATGAATTTGGTTTTGGTTTTCTGTTTGAGTTAACTGTTAATCTTATTCTTTGTTCAATTTAGCTGCAAATGAAAATTGCTTAAGATTTTTCATCGTTTCAGAAAAATTCAGTTTGGAAGAAACTCCAAGTTTAACATCTGTTGCCATTGCCAACCTAAGTGATTATCTTAGAGACACATGCTGTACAGGAGTGACAAAGTATGATTTGAAGGGAGAAGTGTATTATCAAGGTGTTAAATTAACTATAAAGCAATCTTAGAGCTCCTAAATGCTCAACATCCTTCTGCTAGATGTGCTGAGAAAGTGAATGCAATATGTTCAATATCTGCCTTCACTTTTCCTTTGTCTTTGTAGGTCACCAAAACAGTTTCTGTTTACCTGTTTTCTTCCTCTTAGGTATCACATCAGAACAAGTGTCTTGTAGGATAACATTTCTGATGTTAGACATTTATGACATGCTGAAATATCAATGCTTGAGGCTGTTTCTATCACACTTGCTAATTATGTTTAAATAGGTATTTGTGCTTATAAAATAGCAAGCTGAGTTTTCAGAGCAGAACAGTTAAAACAGCACTGATGCAAATGCAAGGATGAGTGAGGTTAAAGTCAAAGCCTGTTTAGCCAAGGATAACAGTGTGACAGAAAAGCAATTAATTCTTCCATGTTTTCCAGAGGGCATAATTCTGCATTTCTATATTGTTGGCCACTCTTAAGTACTTTCTGCGTTTAAAATGATTGCAATCCATCACTGACCAGTACCCTTTCAAACAGATAACTTTAGCAATTTAAATGCTGATGTATTATGCTTTGTTGTTCTTGTTCAGTGATGTACAACTCAAAATTGATGTTTACCATCCTCCTGTCTGGATACAGTACCAAGAGCAAGCTTGTCTATAACCTGATTGTTCAGTTCTACATTTAATATATGGTACAAATGATGGTCAGGACTGTCATGTAATTATGTAAGAATAAGAAAGAGTGCAGCCAGAAAATTAAATTTGAAATTTTCTTATTTCATGGTATCTACCTACCTAAGCAATTTACACTTTTTGTCATATTTTGACTACTAATAAAAGATTAATTTAAGGGTTTTCTTCTTTGTGTTAGTTCCTCTAAGTTGATCAATTCATGCAATTATTATCCATTTATTTAATCTTATTTTACTGAATTTTGTCTTCATGCTCTAAAAGTAGTAGAGTCTTAAATGTACATATCAATGACTTCTTAAATATTCAGAGACATTTGCAGTTACCAAACAGATCAAAGCTTAGGCTTAGCCTCAACTGATTTCTTGGTTTCCCCACTGTGTCTGTACTCTTCATTCCTGTCTTGACTTCTGAAATGACAGCTTCACTTTTCCTGCTTTTGAACTTTACATAAATCAAAGAACCAGAATGTGTTTCTGTGTATATATATATGTCTTCTTTTGGTCAGCAATGCATTTTCCAAAGTTACCCACTGTTGTCATAAGAAACAATATTTATTTTTATTGTACAATAATGTTTTTATATAATTTCTTAAAAGTTATATTTTCATCACAACTTCAAACTCCTCCCAGATACATCCTCTCCACACTTCCCTACCAACCTAACTTGGAGAGGTCTCTTTCTCCTCCTCTGCTTCATTATCCTCCTCTTCCTTCTACTTTTTGTTCTCATTTTTGGAAATGGAATATTTCTGAAATAAAAACATGCCAAACACCATCACAAATACTTATTATGCAGGCAGTTTTTTAAGTGTAACTGCTTACAATGCAACTGCTACACCTGCTTTGTTGATCTTAAAATAGCTAGGATCCTGGAATCAGGCATGACCTTTAAGAATTTTTTACTTTTGACATTTGTAGTGATCATCCTCTTTGCAAACAATTAAAAAAAATTCAGGATTTTTGGAACAACTTAAATATGACTTTAAACTACCTTTACTCTAACCATCTAATTAGCAGAAATTCAGGGATGTCTCAACTGTGCGGACAATGGAGACCCAGAGGAGAGGCAGTCACAGAAATCAGAAGACTGATACACACAGAAAAGATGGACCCATGGACAGAAAGCAGAAATCAGTGTTGCACCACGACAATTCAGGAAATTCCAACTCCCTTAAAATTCAGCATGAAAGGCCGACCAATCCACAATGAGGTGAGTGAGGCTCTGCTCTTACCCAGCCCCCATCCAAAGCATCATTCACCCCTATCTCCCTGGGCCTGCACCTGCTTGGGGTAGACCTGCCCAGGCAGAGAGGAACTCCCTGAGTCTGGAAACACCCAACTCTTCCTTCCTGTCCCCCCCACCCCTGACCTGACCCCTGCAGAGGCCTAACTCCTTCAGAGTGAACAGACAATCAGAAGAGACAAGACCATCCAGAGCTGTGGACATTGAATTCCTGGCCCACACACACCACTGGGTCACAAGAGGAGATAGAGAGACCACCTGCACCCACTGGAAGAAGATATGGGAAGAAGACAGAGTAAGAACTCACTTAACAACAGAAAGACCAATATGACACTAGCAGAATCTAGGGACTCCACTCCAGCAAGATCTGAAAAGCCCAAAACAGAGCATGAAGAAGAGATGGACCTCAAAAATTATCTCGGCAAGATGATAGAGATGCTAAAAGAGGAAACAAGAAAATCCCTTAAAATATAGAAGAAAAAGCAAGCAAAAAATTACATGAAATGGAGGAAAAGACAAACCAAAAAATTCAAGAAATAAACAAATCTCTTAATGAATCTAAAGAAACCCAAGAATAAACAACCAAACAAGTGAAGGAAGCTCTTGAAACAGTTCAAAGCATGAAAGGTGAAATAGACACAATAAAGAAAACACAGAATGAGGTGATGCTAGAAATGGAAAGGCTGGATAAACGATCAGGAACTAACAATGTGAGTATAACTAATAGATTTCAAGAGATGGACGAGAGAATCTCAGCTATTGAAGACTCGCTAGAGGATATACATTCATCAACCAAAGAAAACATCAAGTCCAACAAATCCCTAGCACAAAATATCCAGGAAATATGGGACACTTTGAAAAGACCAAAACTAAGAATAATAGGTATAGAAGACAGAGGGGATCTGGATAAGAGGCTGCAGCAAAGCTCATACAAAACCCACTTTGTCTTACTACCATCTTCAGAATTTCTAGTTGTTTTGTTGGCTTTTATGAGAAAAGGTGCCACTATAAAGCTGTGCCTTGGGTTGTCTAGCTATATAAGCCAGGAAAGCATAAATCTGCTTGCTTTCTCTTGACTGTGTCTCCTGAGCACTAGGTTTACAAGTGCATACACCTACACCTGGCTGGCACTACTTAGCTACATATTTAGGATTCCTAGTACTTGAAGTCAGAAAGAAATCTATAGCATAAATAGATATAATGTAGATTTTTCAAGAATAATTACAGTTTGGCTTTCAAGGCATATTTACATCTATTAATCTTTTAACTTACTCAACAAGTGGGCATATTAGTCTACAACATATTTTAAATAAACTTACTGGAAGCCAGGTGTTGGTAGTCCATGCCTTTAATCCCAGCACAATGGAGGTAGAGTCAGGTGGATCTCTGTGAGTTTGAGGTCAGCCTGGTTTGCAGAGCAAGTGCCAGGATAGGCTCCAAAGCTACACAGAGAAACCCTGCCTGGAAAAAAACATAATAATAATAATAATAATAATGATGATGATAATAAACAACTTACTATAATTGTATCCCTTTTATGAGGGATATGAGAATGAAACTATAGAATCAAACAAATATGATCCAATGTTAGAGTTTTGAAATATTTTATTTTGAGTGATAGGTAAAAAGTGGATATAAGAAAAGGACTAAAAATCTTCATTGGATAGTTTATTGAAGCACATTATTACAATGAATAAGTTATTTATTTTGGTAGTTTTTAAATTATAAAAGATAGAAACACATGCTTAAACAGCAGGTATACAATATTATGCTTGCAAAAATCAGCACTGCAATGTTTTCATCACCTTAATGTTTTACTTCTGTTTCTTCAGTAGCACATCTCTTTCTCCACCAATTGTATCTAACACATTTCTGGCAATCCTGAACAGTTTTATACTTATCTAATCATATTGCAGTGGAAAGAATCTAAACCCAATATGTTTAGATTCTTTCAGTTCTCAGCAAGATTTGGAAATTTACATGTTTTGTGAATCAAATTATTCTTAAAATTTATTTTAATTCCATTTTTAATAATATACTAAAACTGTCAGAATAGATTACCAGATAGAAATACACAAGGGGAGAAAGAAAAGAAAAAAGAAAAGAAGAAAGACAAGAAAGAAAGAAAGAAAGAAAGAGAGAGAGAAAGAGAAAGAAAGAAAGAAAGAAAGAAAGAAAGAAAGAAAGAAAGAAAGAAAGAAAGAGAAATATACTCACTTCATATAACTTCATATATCAATACTATTTGGCTATGTCTCCACTAAATAGGCATTGCAACTTTATTATGCTTTGTCCTGTCCCAATGACATGCCTCACTCTGAATTTCATATATTTGATAGAGTCCAGCTGTGTTGACACAAAACTTTACAAAAAGTCTCGACATTCATTATTATAAGTTCAACAACATAGTTGTTCTAAAACTTTCCTTGGTGATTCTCAATTTTTTTCTAAATCTTGAAATCACTTTCTTGAGTTTGGAATGGGAAGATCAAATGGAGATGGAAATGGGTAAGGATCATGAGGAAGGGAATATGAAGAGAAACAGCTGCAAAGAAGGGCCAAAGTGGGTAGAGGAAAACTAATATAGTAGATGCTACATAATACAAATATACTTTATAATAAAATATTTTATATGCATATGTTATATTTTGTGCATATATTAGATGTGCATTTGTATGCATACACATATACACACCAAAGTGATATAAGTGAAATTGCTAATCAACAGGGGAGAAAGCTCTCCAGGTAGACATCTCTTGTCATCTAATGAAGCTTCCAATATCAGGATTGGGCTACATTTAATTAAGGGATGCAAAGTGTACACAGTCCAGGCTGTTTCCAAGATTCTATGTTGTGTCCCACAAATTGATGACAAGACCCTATTTTAAATAACCACACAACTCTTTGAACATAGAGAAGTTGAATTTGTGCCTACATAGAGTCTCATCACTACACATATGTACTAGCAGCTTTGGTACTCTGTACATTATTAAAAGAGAAACATAAATGTAAACTGAGCTACAAACACCTTAATCTATAATGTTCCTCTGCTTACAAGATATGCTAGTGGCAGGCAACAAAACTTTTATGAGAAACGAATCAATAAGGCTTAAAAACCACTCCAAGTGATGGACCACATACCTGACACTGCTTAGGTGATCAAAAACTTACGATTAGATAGCTCAGGGACCTAGGGAAAAACAAAATGCTAATTATGAATATAAATAAGTATATATACATATTAAAAACATATTTATAATGACTGAATATATATATGTATATATATACATATATATATTGATGTGTCAATAAAATTGCTATCCATATCCATAGGTATCAATAAAATTTAGTCAATACATATATATATATATATATATGTGTGTGTGTGTGTGTGTGTGTGTGTGTGTGTATCAATAAAATTATTCATAATTGCATTTTGCTTTTTATTTGTTTGTTTTGTTCAATTCCAATAGGTTAGTTTTTGTTTTATCATATCCTATAATTATAATAATTTTGTTCTTTTCCCTTAAAACCCTGTTGATTTTATTTGTTTGTTTTTTTTGGGAGGGGGAATTCCAGGCAGGTTTTCTTTGTGGCTTTGCAGGCTTTCCTGAAACTCGCTTTTGTAGAGCAGGTTTGTTTCAAACTCACACTAATCTGCCAGCCTCTGATTGCTGTGTGCTAGTATTAAAGATGTGTGCTACCACTGCCCAGCCAAAACTCTATTTGTTTTATAATGAGAGACAAAAATATGAGTGGATCCAGATATGAGGGAGGTAGGGACAATCCAGGAGTAGTAGAACTAGGGGAAACCAAACATAGTATGTATTATGTGCAAAAATGTATTTTTAATTAAAGAAAAATAGGAAATTCACATTATCAGTTATAAAATGAACATACTCTTAGTTGAATATTGTTTCTTTTGTGTTCAATTTGTAATGTAATGGGTCAGTTCTGGAGAGTGGTTCAAATAACAGTAGTGAAACTTACATCTCCTGAATTTCCCAAGTGTTTCTGCTTAAGTATTATTTTACTTGTGTCAACAATGATGATTGGCTTTAGAATATAGACTTTGAATATGTTCTTATGGATTCATTTCTAGGTGTTATATGGCTTTGCATTATTGAAGTAAAGTTCATTATAAACTTCAAAGTTTCTCTCATTTGAAGGTTGAGATCTACATGTGAGGCTCTATCAGTGATGCTGAAATTAAAAGTAAAGCAATACAAAACATAGCATGTTTTTGAATTTGAAAAGAAAGGTTTTCTGGTTTCTTAATTTTTTTCCTTTATTTTATTTTCCTTTTTTATTAGAAAGAAATTTACTTTACATGTCAATCCCAGTTCCCTCTCCCTCCCACTCTTCCCCTGCCACCCCCCCCCCAACTAAAGCCCTACCTATCCCATACCGTTTCTGCTCCCCAGGGAGGGTGAGGCCATCCATAGGGGATCTTCAATGTCTGTCATATTCTTTGGGACAGGGCCTAGGTCAACCCCCTTGTGTCTATGCTCAGGGAGTATTCCTCCATGTGGGATGGGCTCCTAAAGTCCATTCCTATGGTAGTGATAAGCACTGATCCACTACAATAGGCCCCATAGATTTCCAAGGTCTCCTTACTGACACCACTTCTCCTCTTCTGATTCTCCTACTTTCCTCTCCCCGCCGCCCATGCTCCCAATTTGCTCAGGAGATCTTGTCCCTTTCCCCTTCTCCAGGGGGCCATGTATGTCTCTCTCAGGGTCCTCCTTGTTTTCCATCCTCTCTGGCAGCCTGGGCTGCAGGCTGGCAATCCTTTACTCTATGTCTAAAATTCACATATGAGTGAGTACATACAATGCCTGTCTTTTTGTGACTGGGTTACCTCGCTCAGAACGGTTTCTTCTAGTTCCATCCATTTGCCTGCGAATTTCAAGATTCCATTGTCTTTTTCCGATGATACTCCATTGTTTAAATTTATCACATTTATTTTTATCCATTCTTCAGTTGAGGGACATCTAGGTTGTTTCCAGGTTCTTGTTATTACAAATAATGCTGCTATGAACACAGTTGAACAAATGTCCTAGTTGTATGAATGTGCTCCTTTTGGGTATATGCCTAAAAGAGTGGAATTGCTGAATCTTGTGGTAGACTGATTCCCATTTTCCTCAGTAATCACCATACATATTTCCAAAGTAGCTGTATGAGTTGGCACTTCCACCAGCAACTTCTCCAGCATAAACTGTCATTGGTGTTTTTTAATTAAGCCATTCTGACAGGTGTAAGATGGTATCTCATAGTTGTTTTGATTTGCATTTCCCTGATGGCTAAGGATGTTGAACATTTTCTTATGTGTCTTTCAGCCATTTTAGATTCCTCTGTTGAGAATTCTCTATTTAGTTATGTACCCCACTTTTTAATTAGATTATTTGGTGTTTTGGAGACTCTCTTTTTGAGTTCTTTGTAAATTTTGGAGATCAGCTCTCTGTTGGATGTGGGGTTGGTGAATACCTTTTCCCATTCTGTGGGCTGTCATTTTGTCTTGTTGACTGTGTCCTTTGCCTTACAGAAGCTTCTCAGTTTCAGGAGGTCCCATTTATTAATCGTGAATCTCAGTATTTTTGCTACTGTGTTATGTTCAGGAAGTGGTGTCCTATACCATTTCATTCAAGGGTATTTCCTACTTTCTCTTCTAATAAGTTCAGTGTGGCTGGGTTTATGTTGAGGTCTTGCTTTGCAGGCAGGGCACTTTGTAAATAAAAGTGTTTGTGGATGGGTTTGTGTCCAAATTTCTCTTTCAGTAGCCTGCAGAATGTTTTCTCACACTAAAGAGACTACCACTACCTTCTCTACTCCTGTATTGGACATTTCTACTTCTGCCTTGGAAGTTCTTGAATAGTCCTACAGTCTGTAAGGGTGCTCCTCCAACCAAAACTATAGACAGCATGGTATTAGAATTGAGACACAATTCAAGACACCATATTTAAAGCACAAATTTTCAAATCTATGTTCTTCATAGTGTTTTCATGGACATAATTGCAAATAACTTGACAGAAGGAAACTTGAAAGCATGTTGAATTCCACACCAACCATTAATAGCTCTGTATGATTCTTTTTAAATAGATAATAAAAACAAAATGAAATAGAATGAAAAGTTACAGTTTCTTCAACATGTATCATATAAAAAGCACATAATCAGCTAATATGATAGTTCTTCGCCACACAGGAGAAAGACAATCTTAGGAAGATTAAATCATTGAACATGAAAGCTAACAGCTGAGCAAGGAGTGGACCTTGGGGACTCTGATTTGTAACATTGGTATTGTGCTTATATGTGACTTTTGTTATGCAATAGATAAATGGTGCAATTCAGGAAAGTATATTGAAGAAGTATACAAAAATATGTGTTGCCATCCTCTACCCAACATTTTATTTTCTTTGAAGAGAAGTTTATAAAATTGGCAATTTTTGAATTCATACAAAATCCACTTCCTCTCTCCAGTACATGCCTACTTAATAACTCAGAGAAATGTAATTTATACATGTACAATTATTTTTAATGTTCTGGAGAACATTCTTTTTAAAGCATACTTTAAAAAGTATAAAAAAAGAGGAAGCATTTTATTTCTGTCTTACATAGTAGATGAGAAAATAATTTTGTGCCTTGGAGAATTAACAATATAAGCACACAAAGAAAGACAATACTTCAAAAGTGGGCATTGTTTTATAGCTTTTACAGCCTACCTCCTTAATATTTTTTTTTATCTGTAATAAAGCTCTTTTGAAGACACAATTGGAATTCGGATGGGGGAGAGTCATAGAAGTGTTATTTGCATTTCTATAATTTTCTCTTTTTAAAACAGCATTGTGCTTCAAACAAGGAAATTTGCAAATTAAATGTTTGACTCACTTTATTTTTTGTCACAACTTAACACTTTGACAGGTTCTCAAATGGAAATAACTGGAGAATTTGATTTAACAAATGTGGTCTTTAAAAAGAAAACAAATCATCTCACATTGAAATAAAATGAACATTAAATATTTTACATACCTGATGCTTAAATATCTATCACAGTTCTCATCAACATGAAACTGCAATATTTCTCAGTGAATGACTCCCTGTGTTCTCATTGTATACTATAAATGCAAGAAAAAAATCTGCATATAGAAATCCAACAATGCCAATATGTTTTAGAATTTATAAAAATTCTATAACTCATAGAATCATGTGTTATAATCTTACTTATTATAACTTTTATAATATAGTTTATTAAATTACTTATTTACATATATTCTATATTTACCAATGATATTGAATAATTTTTCAATCTTTGTTGAATGTGCATTTATAATTATTGATATCATTTTGTATACATCTATGATGCTTGCATATTTAGTTCTACTTTCAATCTTTAAAAAGTCACATATTCTATATCTTTTCAGTGCTTTACTAATTATTTCATGCCCCCTGGAAAGATTTTCATTCTGGTACCTTATAAAATTTAAATAGCCACTGAATTCAAACTTAGTACCGTGATACACATCTCAACTTTATTTCTGCACTTTTCTGTGCATATAAAACAAGAATTTATTTTGAGATTTTTCCTCTGTAAATATGTCTTCTCTTGAGATTCCACTGGAACAAAGCCCAAGATGCTGTTATTTGGGAGGGGATTATGCAAGCAGGGTATGGAGACTCAGAAGAGTAGAGCACATTAAATAGAGGCCACTGTATTGTCCAGCTGATTAAATAGCTGTTAAACTCAGAGATTGGTGTGTGTGTGTGTGTGTGTGTGTGTGTGTGTGTTTGTGTTTGTATGTGTGTGTATGTGTGTGGGTGGGTGAATTTTCCTTGAAGATTCAACTAGACTCTTACTTAAAATTATCCACAGATATGAAGCCCATCCAGAATCCTGGTGCTGGAAAATTTGTGACAAAAGGAAGGTGGGTTTAACAACAGGCTTGGCTACATAGCTAGAACCACACAATAAGAAAAAAGTAAGGTTCACTTTTGCCCCATCATCATTTTTTCATTCAAGATTGCCATAGCAAATGCCTTTGAACACTTACATATGATTGAGTGGTAGACAGTGTGGAAGAAGTCCAAAGAATGAAAGGAAAGGGCCGGGCATTGGTGGTGCACTCCTTTAATCCCAGCACTGGGGAGTCAGAGGCAGGCGGATCTCTGGGAGTTCAAGTCCAGCCTGGTCTCCGGAAGGAGTGCCAGGATAATGTCCAAAGCTACACAGAGAAACCCTGTTTCGAAAAACAAAAACAAAAAAACAAAAAAGGAATGAAAGGAAAGATGTATGAGCCACCAAGTGAAGATGCTGTCAGTCACTTGCTGCTTGAAGAAACAAAAGATGTTATAAAGGTATACAGAGGTGAGTGAGGTGGGGCATAAGCTGGGTCCACATGCACAGGTGCAAATAATTCATGCTGCCATTTAGTCAGGGTCTTCAGTGCATATTGTATTTCTTGAAAAGATAACATTGACTACATTCTTGGCATCCCCTGTAATTAAAGTCTTGGTTTTCCTTATTAATTAACATGTAATTTTCAGCAGCTGTTTAACCTTCCCAGTCATTTATTTCTACTATAATTATGTAATAAACACCACACAGAAGCCTAGGAAAGTCCTGGATTCTTTCTCAAATTGTACACATTAACAACTTTACTTTCGATTTAAATATCAATTAAATGATGTATGGTAATTATGTATGCCAGTTGCAGAATTTTGAAACTTGTCAAGGTGGATTTTTAGCTCCATAAAAGAAGACTGAAAATAGTTGAATCATTTCTCTTATTAAATATAACCATACCTAACAGAAATGAAAGAAAGAAAAGAACTAGAGATTCAAAGACCAACACTAATAGAATAAGGAAAATCTTCTAAATTTAAAAGTAAAGAAAATATAGTTTTCATATATATCAGCAAAGACAAAAAGAATTATCACATATGCTTGGATAGTAAGAAATATAGTAATTTGATCACTGACTAAATAGGATTTTGTTGTCTTTTTTGTGGATTATAAAATATATTTTATCCTTGTAGTTGAAATTCTTAATGTCTTTTTTGTTGTAGAGGAAATATTAATTACTTCTTTAGCACAACAAAAAGACGTTAACAGGAATAGAACTCAACAGGTGAGACTGCAATACAAATTCATTAAAGGCCAAGGGATTACTTTTTTTTCAAGACAGGGTTTCTCTGTGAAACTGTCCTGTAAGTCATTTTGTAGGCCAGGCTGGCCTTGAAATCACAGGAATCCACCTGCCTCTGCCTCCTGAGTGCTGGAATTCAAAATCTCTGCCACCACCCTGTTGGGAGTACAGTTTCCAGGTCATCTTGGAATAAAAAACAAGGGCTTTTCTCAAAAAAATATATATGCCATTTTAAATAAAATATCCAGGAACATGAATAATCCTCCTTCTCTTTCTATTTGTCACATCTTAAAATAGTTAAGAGAAGCAGACTGCCAAATTTGCACATATTTTTTAATAAATTTTATTTAAATTAGAAACAATCCTACTTTACATATCAATCCCAGTTCCCTCTCCCTTCCATAATCCCACACCACACTGAATCTCCCATCCCAACTTGTTTGTGCTCCCCAGAGAGGGTGAGGCCTTCCATGTGAAATCATCAAAATCTGTCAAGTCATTTGGGGAAGGGTCTAGGCACCCACCCCCAAGTATCTAGGCTAAGAGATTATCGTTCCATTGGAAATTGGATCCTGAAGTCTATTCGTGCACTAGGATACATCCTGGTTCCACTGGTAGAGGTCCCACAGTCTCCCCAGTGCACCTAGCTGACACCCACATTCAGGGGCTATCACACACATTTAACCAGAAAAATTAGATTTTTATAGCAAAGAATAATATTCATTTATGGGGAACATTTATATTAAGAAACATATGGTTAGGTTAATCACAGCAATGTTCTTGTTTCTTCATATCAATTTTCTGCATTTATTATTCTTCCCATCACTATGATCACACCACTTAAAGGAGGGGTAAATGGCAGAAGGTTTGAGGAGAAATAATCCATCATGGTGGGGAAAGCATGTCTATACTTGGCTACCAGGAAATATGAACAATTGCCTAGACTCTTGAACTACTCTTTTATTGAAAGAACAGAGAAAAGGAATGCAAAGCATGCTTCCACTTAAGATACTTTCCTCTTTTTCTATTTTGACTTACTCTTGTACCACTGCATACAGAAAGGTGCCAAATGCATTTAGGGGAAAACACTTCCATAGTTAAGTCTGTCCAGAAACTATCTTAAATGGCACACTCAGAAGTGTACCTCATTGATGGTTCCAAATTCAATCAAGTTAATAACCGTAATTAACATTCCACTGTCATTTATAATTATAAAATAATTATTGAGCAAGTATTTTATAGTCTCTATATTATTCAAAATACAGTCAGTTCTAACATATTGCAAATACAGGAAATGACTGTAAATGTGTTTGTGCATGCTGTTAGACTATATCATTCTATAGAACTTAGAAGGTACTGTGGAATCCCCCTGACAAATCCTATGCTAAAAAATAATCTGATGTATTATTGTTAAACACTCCAAAAGAAAGAACAAATATTGATTGTTCTGAAAATGTCTCATATGAAATTAATGAAGATATGACATCAAGTTCTATTGATGTGGTCATGAATAAATTCTAGTGATACTCAGACTGTCACATACCAAGTGTTTGCTGATTTAGTTCAGCTTTGGAACTTTTCATCCACAGTGTTTTTAGATTTTGTTATGTTAAATTTGAAGGTTATTGCCCAGAGGACAGGATTTGATGAAGGCTGCTGGGTTTCTCTATTTGAACTTTTAGTTAATGGAATTAGAGGTCTCCTCCAAAGTTTTGGAGCAAGCTAGATCACCTTTTGTGGTCACTAGACTCCTGGAGAACCACATTGACTAGTACCTTAGCTTTTCTACTCTATAACACCTGTCATTGTCACCCCATTCTAAAGCTAAGTGTATATTGCCTCAGATTCAGTTCCCATGGTTTGCCATCAGGAAAGTGCTTAGGAGCAGCACTAGGGATCAGAGGCCAGTCTGAGGAATATGGACTGTGGCACAGCTGTCTACAGCTTATGGAAGTTTGGATAGAGAATGCACAGTAGGATACACACATGTTGTGGGGATAAAGGAGAACTATAGACTTGACTCTAGTTCCTACTGGATCATGTGTAGAGCTGATGGACTAGAGCCACCTATTAAAAAAATCACAGAGAAGAAACTAACAAATGTGAAAAATTCTCTAATCCACCTCTTTAACAGAAACAGTCTCCTACTGGGAAAGTCCCTCTTACCACCTCATCAAAATTGAGTCTTGAACACAGAATGGAAACAAATTCATGCCAGGCCAATAACCCTCAGAAATAACCCTGGGGAAGAGACCAACAACCAACGCCAATGAGTCACTAATGCAAGCATAGGAGCAGGGAGGAAACAATCTGTATTTAGGGTGAAACTTGAATATGATGAGAATATTTATGTCATACAAGGACAAAAACAAAACACACACACACACACACACACACACACACACACACACACAAATTGGTATGATTTCTAAACTATGGGTGGGGCAGAAATTGAAACCAAATCATTATTAACAAAATAATAGGATCTTTGATTTCTGGTCTGTAGTTAGTGGTACCCAGAATATTTTACCCAGCAAAGGAAACCCTGGGCAATTTAACTTATCCCTATAAAGTGATAGGAAACCTTGCTTTTGTTTTTGAGTGTTGTGAGTCTTACCAGCGATCCTAGTCCTCAAGAAATTAGAATATTCAAACATCCACTGCATATTGGAATAGGAAAGGCCATTTTAGATCACACAAAGCAATATATTCCTGAACTTATTGCCCACATGCTTTCAAGTTAAACAGAAACTGAACATGACTGCAATGAAGAATTTCATGCAATATGATTAAATTTGAAGTGATCGAAAATTTCAGATGTTTTGCAGAAGCAATCCTCAGACCCATTAAAATAGCCTTCAGGGTCTAGGTTAACCTATTCCTATAGAAGACTTTATTTAAATAAATAGCGGACTTAATCAAATCATAGCTTCCCTCAAGAGCTCACTCACTGAATGAACTTTATTCCTCTTAGGAGTCTCTTCCCTGCACCCAAATGTAATTTCTTTGAAATATGCCTCAGGCAATATTTTATTCCTTTGTCTTAATGTACAGATGTAGAGTTTTCATTCTCCTACCATTGTTGTAATTGATTCCACAATGACCAGGTTCTCATTGAGAAGTATTTTACCCTCTTAGAGTTGGCAGGGCTGTGTGATTTTGTGTACCTGAGCCATCCTTTGAACTTTACCATGGCTCACAATGGTCAAGTCAATAACAATTGCTCAATCTCTTGCAGTCTTAAACATATTAATCAGAATCCCAAGTTGACTAAGGATTCCAGTGAACATTCAGGCAGAGCAAACACTAAACATAGTACAACAGAGACTTGTTTTATCTACCTAAGACTGGCTATGTTGAGACAAAGCCACAGAACCTTAAGCCCAACCTGTGCCACTAGGGACCAGTGCCAGCACAGTTGAAAATTGTAATGAGAGCACAATACCCCCTTTCTCTTTCAGTTCTTTGAGAAATATGTACAATGTATCTTGAACATATATACTCCTAACTCCACCTAGAACCACCACCCTTGTCTTTCCATCCAAATTTGTGTGTCTTGTTCTATTCTATTTAAACCCATGAAGGCTATTAGTGTTGCCCATATACTGCTGGATGTGTAGCCTTCCAATAGATCATAGTTGACTTGCTAGTGGCCACCTGCTTAAAAGAGAGTGGCCTTCTCCCAGAAACTACCAACTTCCAATAGTCCCTTAGCTATGAATGAGACTTAATATCTACCTACCGCTCTAGGCTGTGTTTTTTTGTATGAGATGAATTGGAGCAAGTCTTATGCATGCTTTCACAACTGCTTAAATTCACATGTGCAATTTCCCTTTTGAGTCTAAAAACAATGTTTCTTTGTAGGCATCCATCTCTGGCCCTTAAAATCTTTCTACCTCCACTCTTCTGAAATGATGCTTGCTATAAGAGGATACAGGACTTTCAAGGAAGGGAAGATAGAACACATTGGGGTAAAGAACCATACTCTTACCAAGCTTTTAAAGGCATTTTTATTAATTATTATTTCTTGAGTTAATGATCTCTCTCTTTCTGTGAGTGTTCGTGTGTAAAGTATATATGTGTGTTGCAAGTGTGTGAGTGTGTGTGTGTGTGTGTGTGTGTGTGTATGTGTGTGTGTGTGTGTGTGTGTGTGTGTGGTGTGTGTGTGTGTGTGTGTTTCTGGCTGCACTTTCTATAGTGCATATTTTGGGATAGGAAACAATTTTGTGGCGTTAGTTCTCTCCTTCCACCTTCAGATAGCTCCTGGGGTTCAAATTCAGGTTTTCAGTCTTGGGATGCAAGTGTCTTTACAAAATGAGCCATCACAGTTAACCATTTTAAGAACACTCTAAGTACACAACACTTTCATTACAAGCAGCATATTCTAAATTCTCTGGAGCATATATATATATTGCATCATTATCCCTTGTGTAAGCAGGTTTAAATACTTTAGATAGCTCATATAAGATGTATTCCCTGAACCTGACCAAAAAAATCCAGTAATATTTTAAAACTTTTACTTCAAGAGCAAACAAATTTGTGTATCATGCAGTGTTAGAAGGATAGAAGGAATTGTGTACAAACTATCATATATAATTAGTGAGAACTAATAAAATATGCATCACCTCTTTATTTTCTCTTTCTTTTCACACCCCCTCTCTCTCCCTTCCTCCTTCCTTCCTTCCCTCCCTCCCTCCCTCCAATTACATGTACCTCTTGTTTTGACATACTTTGTCTTATTATTTCTCTCTCAGGAGTTTTCCCCAAAAACTGAAATATGGTTTTTAATCCTGCCACGTTTAAGCCTGTATTTCCTGATACATGTGCAATTCAAAATGAAGTAAAAAAAGGTTGGGTCCTTGTCACAGTATGAAAATATAAACAGTTCAGCAAACATTCTATCATAAACCAGTGGCTCAATAAACACTCTTCTCTCCCATTTCACCATAATAAAGAAATCAAATTTAATATAAATATGATTGATTTTATTTGTTACTGCAATGATTTTGTGCTTATTGTTGTATGTGGGTTGTTTAATAATTTTGTTTATACTCTTGCCCAAGGGAGTATGAATATGCTTTGATAAGCAACCACTGTCTCGCCCACCCCACTTTCTGTCTTTCTTTGCCCATTAGTATTATTTTCTCTGGATTTATGTAGATTCTGAATATGTAATGTATTCTGGACACTATGCTAAGACTATTTATGTGCTGCTATGTTAATCCTTCAAAACGTTTGTGAAAACAGAACTAGAGAAGTTTAATGCTGTATCTCAAAACACAGAAGCCCAATGTGTGTGGCAAGAATTCCAAATAAGGCCAATCTTCCTCTTCATACATATAAATGACTGAGTGGTATATTTCCATATACTTATGAATTACATGTAACACCTGCAGCAAAAATGTGACTGCTGGATTTTAACCTACCTCAACCACCAGTTTCCGTTATCCATTCATCATGTATAGTGATACAGCTATAGTATCAATCTAATCATGTCCTTTTCTTTTGTTTCCCTTGATAACCATTCATATAATCTCATTGTTTCAGCTAAAAGGCCAATCTCCAAATCAATGATGTATGTCTTTATGATTGCTCCCAATGGAGGAAGGCTGCTTCCATTCAGTCAGGATGAGCACAGTGTCCTGTGACTGCACTTGCAAACACTTGGGGGAAAGTTGTTGACTACGCTTTATTGAATCACAATATATTTGTTTGTTTTATATAACTATGACCGGAGGTAATTTGGAGTAAGGAAGAATTATGTTTTCTTATCACAATCTTAGAGGTGGTACTTAAAACATAGCTATTTGATTGTATAAATGGTTGGAAATTAAATATCTACTGGAGAAATGACATACAAATCTGAATTAGTCATGTTATATACCTCACATGTGGCTCTTGATATTTGTCATCTCTGGAAAGTCTCTGTAAATCTGGGAACAAATGTCATAATATATTCTCAGTAAGAAGTTCTGTCTATATCAGTACTAAGACTCTGATAATTCAGGGGTGTGTGTGTGTGTGTGTGTGTGTGTGTGTGTGTGTGTGTGTGTGTGTTTGCACAAGTGCACATGCTAGCATGAGTTAATAAAAACAATGAGCATGCTTATCTCCTGTAAGTGGATAGAGTTATAGGAAGAAGCGAACTTACATGTAGATACTGGGAAATGACATTTGGATCTATGCAAGAACAGTAAATGTTTTCAACCATTGAGACATACCTGATCTTCTTAATTACAGAATTTGGGGATAATTAGAAGAATGACCACAAGCTTCGACATATCCATTCATAGTCCCTATGTTTTAAAATGTCAAGATGAAAACATAGAAAATTCTTTTTAAAACACCTGGAGTTTTCATATATAAAAGAGGGTTGCACACTTCAATATTTCTGATGTTTATCGAATCAGTATTATCCATGCACTGTCCATATTTTGAAATGTCAGCATTAACAGTAGATAAAAATGTTATTATTTTCAAAAATTTGGGTAACACAGCTGCATTAAGTATTGTTCTTAGTAAGCAAAAAAAATCTTCAGATTTTAATGACTACATTTCCAGCCAATTATTTAAGCTGAAATAAAATACAAATGTCAGTTGATATGAGCATTAAGCATAAACACAACTCTACAACACCAGAGGTCACTAGATTTTCTCCTGCCCGAAACATTTACACAATGGACTACTACTCAGTGAGGAAAAAAATGGTATCTTGAAATTTGCAGCCAAATGGATGGAACTAGCAGAAACCATCCTGAGTGAGGTAACACAGTCACAAAAAGACAAACATGGTATGTACTCACTCATATATGGATGTTAGACATAGGACAAAGGATTACCAGCCTACAATCCACACCTCCAGAGAAGCTATGATACAAGGAGGACTCTAAGAGAGACATATATGGTCCCCCAGAGAAAGACAAACAAAGGGACAAGATCTCCTGAGTTAATTGAGAGCATGGTGGAGGGGAGAGGGAGTTAGGAGAAAGAGAAGGGGAGGAGGGGAAAGAAGGACATCAGAGAGCAAGAAAAGAGATACCATAATATAGGGAGCCCTTATAGGTTTAAAGAGAAATCTGCCACCTGGAAAATGTCCAGATATCCACAAGGTTGACCCCAACTAACAATCTAAGCAATAGTTAAGAAGCTACCTTAAATGCCCTTCTCTGATGATGAGATTGATGACTAACTTATATGCCATCCTATAGCCTTCATCTAGTAGCTGATGAAAGCAGAAGCAGACACCCACAGCTAAACACTGAGATATACTCTGAAATCCAGTTGCAGAGAGGGAGGAGTGATAAGCAAAGGGGTCAAGACTAGGCTAGAGAAACCCACAGAAACAGCTGACCTGAATAAGGGGGAGTTCATGGGCCCCAGACTGATGGCTGGGAAACCAGCATAGGACTGTTCCAGACACCCTGAATGAGGATATCAGTTTGGAGGTCTGGTTAATGTATAGGGCCTATTTATCCTTATTAAATGATTAGACTTTGGGAGCCCATTCCACAAAGAGGGATGCTCTCTCAGCCTAGACACATGGGGAAGGGTCTAGGCCCTGCTCCAAATGATGACAGATTTAGAATCCCCCATGAAAGGCCTCAACCTCCCTGGGGTGCTGAAAGGGGATGACATAGGTGGTCCTTTGTGGCTAGGGCTAAGGGGAGGAAAAGGAAACTGGGATTGACATGCAAAATTAGATTGTTTTATAACTAAATTAAAATTTTTACTAAAAAAAAAGAAATATGAAAAAAAGGAGTGGCCCAAAGTAGACATCACATTTCACTTTACTACTAATACTATTTCTCGAACTTTTATTCTTCTGTCACCATGACTTTAATCTGTTGGCACCAGGTGCTGAAGGGGGATATTTATAACAGTGCACCTTTGTGATCTCTGCACTGAGATTCTCCATTATGAAATGGGTAGCCAACAGATGTTTACCTCCATCAGCCCCAACATTCCTGTGTTCAATTCAGGATAAAAGTTCACAGTGATAACTGAAAGATTAGGAGAGATTGGAAAGTTGGCAACCTAGCATTTCTTAATCTGGAAGCTCCTTAGTTAATAAAGCCATATCTCAGATTGATACATTGGGTTATCAAAGAATTTGTATAAATCTGGGAACTAAGAATAAGCAGAAACTACACCTTGCAAGGTTGCTTCTTGAATGCTAATGTGCTCTTGGAAGAATTTTGTTCACAGGTTGGTATAGATGCTGCTTTTTGGGCAGGCAATTACTGTTATTGTTATTCTGAAACCTTGGTAGATGATTTGTTTAGTTTTGACATGAGTTGGATTATTTGGAGTCCACAATCCTGCATTTTGTATGCACCACTTCATCCTTTTAAAACAAATTCAGTAAAGGTAGATTTAATATGGATTTGTACCTAAAGTCTGCAGCATTCCTGAATATTTTATCAGCAGAACTAACAAAAATAATTTCCTGAGTCTCAAGTTTATGTTGGCAGCTGAACAGAAATAACATTTGAGAATGAGGCATGGCTTTTTTTCCGTAGGACAAAATCTAACTAATAATAAAAAGAACACGACATATAGGTATGGAACTGTAGATCATGACATTTTCCAGAAAGTGAGCAATATAGCACATCCTCTGTGATAGGATAGACACATGCCTCTTCTAATTAGTTCCAGGAAGTTGTTTACTGAACAATGGGATTTTGAACATGTGTAGCTGCAGACACAGTGCTTGCTGAGAACATCTCACTGTAGAATTTATAAATTGCAGCTCATAACAGTGCTTAGGAATACAGTGTGCCAAGATAGATGCAGAGCAGTGTGTCTTGACCTTCCTAATTCTGTGACCCTTTAATACAGTTCTTCATGTTGTGGTAATCCCCAACCATAAAATTATATTCATTGCTACTTCATAGCTATACTTTTTATACTGTTATGAATCTTAATGTAAATACCTGTATTTCCCATGGTCTTGGATGTCTCCTGTGAAAGGGTCCTGTGACCCCCAAAGGAGTCACAATCCATAGGTTGACAACTACTGATGTGGAGCAATTAACACAACTGCTTGGTTTCAGGATGCTCAAATTTTATTTTGTTGATGATAGCAAACAATAGAGGTTCAAGCTTGCGACCCTACTTTGATGATAGATTCCACTTGAAACAAAAAGATTGGAAAACAATTGAAATTGTGGTTCTGTATGTCATGAGACATTAATTAGAGTTACATTTTTACTTGATATTTTATTCATGTGATTATTAGAAAAAAAATGTCCAGAATAGATGTCCTTGGATAGTGCCAACATTGTTTCTCTTTTACTGACCTGTGGCTCTTCTATTCATATGTTACAAGTTTAAGTATAGGATACTATGAATGCTTGTAAGAGGCATAGATATTTCTAAATACCTGACAATACCATATATTCATGTATATGTACAGTGTATATCCATTTGTATGTAAACTAAAGTCATATCCAATTCAGTTTCTCTTTACATTCAAGGGAAAAAATTATATAAGGCAACTCCAGCAACAACAACATTTTAGAGTGTAAGAATATGATTTTTTTTCTATCTAAAATACTTTACACTGAAGAGTGTTCAAAAATGTGCACTCAACTCACTGAGGGATTCTCCTCATTACTCTGTAAGTATCCATTTTGTTGAGAAACCTTAACAGTTTTCATGTTTCAGGATAAATCTGCATCTCTTCTATGTTTCATTTGTGAATTAAGCAGTAAGTCTAAAATGGACAGAAACATTTAAGGAATGCATGGTGTAACTGATGAAGTGTGGAAAAGCCAAAGATTGAGAGTATCACTGAGAGCAAATGTAAGACAAAGATCTCTTAACTTACAATAGTAATAACTAGAGATTTGAGGGGTAACTACTACATGTCAGTGTGTTTTGTGTCTTGGAGAAAATGTCCATTAAGCCCTTCCTCTTTGCTCCCTTCCCCTTCCTCTTATCCTCTTCCTCTCTTCCTCCTCTCTCTCTCCCTTTGTCTCTTTATCTTCTCCCCTTCTTGCTCTCCCCACCTGCAATAAACTCTGTGGTTAATGTATCTCTTGGTTCATGTTCCATTGTGCCAGTTCTATCTAACATGCCCTTTTTTTCTCCATTTTTTTTAATTTAAATTAGAAACAATATTGTTTCACATGTCAATCCCTGTTCCCTCTTCCCCCCCTCTCCCCTGCCCCCTTCAACTAACACCCTATCTATCCCATAACCCTTTCTGCTCCCCAGGGGGAGTGAGGCCTTCCATAGGGGGTCTTCAGAGTCTGTCATATCCTTTGGTCTAGGGCCTAGGTCCTCCCCAGTGTGTCTTGGCTCAGGGAGTATCCCTCTATGTGGAATTGGCTCCCAAAGTCCATGCTCATGCTTAGCATGCCTTTTTATTTTAAACAACAACAACAAAAAAACATTTTGGTGCTGAAACCCCAGAGGTTTTCCTGGCATTTCCTCCTATCTGTGGCTGTCTTGAGATATGCTGGGTCCCTGTAACCTTCAACTCAACTCAGTAACTTTTCCAACTAAGGATCTCTGGATTCTTCCATCCACTACAGCCATGTCTTAGAGACAGGCCAGCTGCTGGTCCCACCCCATTTCCTCCAAGACTGGTGGGCACTGAAGAAACTCAACCCACAAAAGTGGCAATGCTAGCCACTGGGAAACCCTGCCTTTCACCTCAACTGCTGCAAAGGAGTCTTTAGTCTGTGGACAAGAGGACAGTGGAATCAACTTTCTCCACATTGCTTGGGCCAACAGATTCTTGTAACTTCCAGGGTTCTGAATTGGACCCACACAAACAAGTCTATGAGGCACCAGAGAGTTCCATGCAGCCTGGTCTGTGAAGGAAGAACCAGCTACACCATGATACACAACATCCACTAGGTCAGCAAAAAGAAATCTTGAGAATTAACGCCCTTATTCCCTAACCTGCCATGCCTAATTCAACCATCTTTTTAATAATATAAAGAGGTGTGATTTTTGAAACCTGGTATCATGCTGCCCCTACCTCCTGACAATGGGTGGGACATGTAGATCTGCATCCATGCAGATACTTAGGCAGATCAAAGGGCCATGTGTTGTGTGGCGACATCATGGCTACATAAGCACTCAGTATTCATGTGCAAGTTTTCCTTTTTAAGTGAGCACATCCATGTGTTCGCCCCTTTCTCTTTGCCCCCTTCCCCCTCTCTTACCCTCTTCCTCTCTTGCTCATCTCACTGTCTTGCCCCTCACCCCTCTCTTCCTGCATCTCTCCCTTCTCCACCTCTTACTCTCCCCACCTTCAATAAACTCTATGGTTAAAAAAGAAAGTATTCATTAATTACTACATATAGCTATAACTGTTTATCATGCTAATATTCTCAGAGTTTATGTATTTAAAAGATACTGAATTCCTGATTGCTTTCCACTCAGCTGCATCTCTACTCATACAGTGAACACTATCCCATCCTTATATTAATTCATAATATGAATAAGTATTTGGTTGCTCTTGCATTGGACTTCTGTTTAAGTAAGAGTGAATCACAGGAAAGTGATGTGACCAAACAAGATTTACATTCAAATGGAAGGAACATTTAATTTACAATTACTGGGTAAAAAATCTTTCACAAGTATTATTGCTTTGATTGGTGCTCTTTCTAGGAACAGACATATTTCTTTAAAAAAAAAAAAGCATTAAGTAGACTGGTTTAAAGAGTTCAAGCTAAGTAGTCCAGCAATGACAGTCTGATCACTAGAGAGAGCCTGAGAACCCAGTAGCTGTTCAATTTAGGAGCTTGGAAACTGACAGAAAGGAGGGTCACTAGAAAATTAGCAGTCTTCAGCCTATTTGTGAAGGCTGAAAGAACTGGATTTCAAATATTAGCAAAGGATAGGAGCATCAGTGTCAATGTCAACAGCAGAGAAGATTGATTCAGAACTAAGGGATAAATATAGAAAAGCAAACAACAGCAGCTTTCCCTGTGAACATCCAAATATCTGGGCCAGCAAGTGTAGGTGCTACCCATTCTGAAGGAAGATTTTCATTTCTAAGGCAATGCATCTAGGAAATACTCTTACAGGCTTGTCCAGAAGTGTGCCTTTTACTTCATTCCACCTCAAATCAATTTGACTATCAAGGTTAGTGATCTTAAACACTTTCATAGATAAAAAGAAAAAATTTCCATTTATTTTGTTTTTATTGTCAAATCCAGGCATTAGTAACTTTTCTGTAAAGGGATAAATAGGCTTCGGTCTGTCAGAAGATTCTTATATGTTTCCTGTCTCAGGTCTTGAACTGAAGGACAGTGCACAGGAGGAGAAGGCTTACCAAGTTTTAATGAAAATATATTTGCAAAATGGATACAAAGCAGATACTGCTTTTGATCTATGTTTTAAAGTACCTCTAAAACCCTTGGTGGGATAGGAAGAGAAATTAGAGTGGAAGGGTTTTTTGTTGTTTGTTTATTTGTTTTTTTAGGAGACTGTTCATAACTTCTACCCTGTGGAGACACAGGTTTATGAATCACATCATAGACTTGTCAACATGGAGAAACCATAGAACTATGGTTGGTTGTTATGCTGTCTTCCCAAGCAGTTGCCTTTGATGAGCATTAATTTTGACACTTCTCATATGTTTGCTATAGTCTTGATACCTATAGATTATTTAGGATCACAAACATTGCATAGATAGCTCAAAGTCTTTCTTCATGTTGAGATAACCCTTAGAATGATTACATGAAAAATGCCTCTTGTTTAAATTACGGAAGTAAAATTTGAAAACTAACATTTGGAATCACTTATCTAACTAAAATGATTTCTGTTAATATTATGCAAAAAGGATAAATACAAAGACTATTTTGTTACATAAATACTTGCCCTCCTTAGGAGTTTTCTGTTTAAAAAAATATAGCTTCAGAAAAGAGGTTGTGGCATTTCTCTGTTAATGTTATACATAGTTAGAATTGGGAAATTGTGTGTCCTCCATTGTTGTCTTGTTTCTCTGTTATGGATTTTCCTGTTTTGTTTGTTTTTCAGTAATGAGATTCCAGTGAGGATTTGGCTCTGCTATTTGATCAACATAATAATTAAGGGCATAAGGGTAAAGTTTGTGAATTTATTGCTACAAGTACACAAGCTGCAAAATAAACATTGTCCCAAAGCCTAGAAGTATCAAGAGGAAAACTTAATGATAAAGATTTTAAGTACTCTAGAAAATAAAGTGAAACAGAATTGTGTGTGTGTGTGTGGGTGTGTGTGTGGGTGTGTGCCCATGTATAAATACTTTTAAAGTGATAGGAAAATATTCTGTAGTGTTGATTTCTTTGCTCAGAACCATTAGTGCTGAGTTAAAACAATACGATCATTTAAATAATTGTAATACTATTCCTTTTTTCTACAATCTAGGTTTTACTGAACACATGCTGCCTGCAGAGCTGTCTTTTCCTCTAAGTAAAAGCTAAGAACAAAATCATAGCCCACTTCACTTACTAGATATATTTATACAGCTTAAACCTCTCTAGTATCAATCAAATGCATTAGAATTTGCTTCTTTGTTCATAGATTCTAGCATGTGCTTTGAGAAACTAAACAATAATTTCTATTCAAGCATATTTTAAAGATTATTGAGAAGAGAAATACCACACTAAAGAATTACTTAAGGCACTATCAACATACATGCATATGTTAGGTAGAGTTACTGTTTAAATTATCTGTAAGGAAAAACTTAACAGCATACGTTCAGTATATGTCCTTTTCAAGAAATTAGAGAATACTGAACTCTTTTTTTGTTAATATATAAACCTGCTGCTGATACAAAATTTAGGATTAATTTGATTCACTACATAAAATTTCTATATTCATAGAAACACATGTCTATTTTGGCTATAACTTATTGCTGAGTAAAGGTATACAGCTGCTTTATGCTGCCTCTGTCACAAGAAGTGCAATGACATCTAAAATTAATTGATATTGCAAACTCTAGTGAAAAGACATTGGCAGCTGGCATCTTGTCTGTATATTAAAATTTCAAGGTTATCTGCAGAAATTTTCTTTTTGCACACTACCCATATTCCCTCTACAAGGGATTTATATTGCTTTTTGTCTTTTTTGTTGTTGTCATTGTCGTATTAAAATGTCACTTCCCAAAGTACAGCATTAGGCAGAGAATGGCTTCCAGAAATGACATTTCAAAATGCTGATATATTAGCATTTGATTTGGTTTGCTTTTACTTATTTTCTTCTTACAAACAAGAGCATTGAAGTTAATGTGGTTACCAAACATGACTGCAAGACAGATGATAGGTAAAGTGTATATAGTAAAATGGCCTACATTTTACCAACAGGAAGGTTTTCTTTTCTTGGTTTTCTATGGTTGGTACCTTGGAGTTAAGATCACTATGAGGTCAATTTAATGAGGAAAGGAAAAGAATGTGTGAGAAAAAGTATTCCTAATATTTCATTGCTATGTTTTCATAGACAGCAGAAGGTTAAGACATTATCTATCCTCACTGTATTTATCAGATATTATTTTCTGAAATTTACCATATATAGTGAGCTTAAGACAGTATAACATAATGACCCTAAAATATTGAGAAACTGAATGAGAAAATGTATATATTTCATAACCCCCATTGGCTAAACACTTTATAAATCAGACAAATAGAAGCTTTTCTACATCAACACGAGTGAAATGCTGCAAATGAAATTATGCTTATCTGAAGAGACACAAAGTACATCATGCTTTGGCTAATGTGAAGCGATCAAATCTGCCCCCTAGCCCCATTCAACCAGATGTAGAAATCAAAGCATTTATGTTTTTGTACCATTTTTATTTTAATTTTTCATTAGCTAATTTAATTCAAGGTTTTCAGGCAGAACCACTAAATTAATAAAAATAAAGGCCTTCAGACTAAAAGGGGTCTAAAAGATCAAAAGGAATCAAAATCCTAAGCAAGTAGCACACACCAAAACCAGCCACATAAAATACAGCAGGGCTGAAAATGCTAATACAATGATAAATATTTAAATTTCTCATATTGATGAAACTACTGAAAACTCAGAGCAGAAAATGTATTCCCTTACTGTGGAAAACAAGAGATAAACTAATACTAACACAGAAAGATGCTAGGAGAAATCCCGCATAGTTACACTTAATGGCATACACTTCATAAGCTGCCCAGTCATTAAGACGAATAAACTTAAAAGTTTCAAATGAATTGGGGACAACACAGTTTGGAGCAGGAGGAAAGAACACAACCAGTGACACTATAAGGAATGAGTATGAAGGATTTTGTGTGGTGCATGCTGCTAGGAGATGCTTTGTGGATGTAAATTTCAAAGGAAAATCCAAACAGCAACAGAAATAATGGACAACTATAACTATAATTAATGGGACATGCTGAATTACATTAGGTGGTGATATTAGTGTTTCAAAACATTTACCGATCTGCAGGCTCTTGATCTGTTTTTATTGTGTTAGCCCACAAAATCCAAGCCCATACAACAGCAGGAGAACCCAAAGAGTGCATTTTTAATATGACAGAAGTTTTATGTATATTCCTATACATAAAATTCAAATTCTGTTTCCTACCACTATAAGCAATACTTGACATGATACTGTAATATCAACTTACAGTATGGAATTCTTTCTATAATAACTGCTGTTATTATAGCTATAATGTGTTACTTATTTTACAAAGGAAGTGATTCTACATTACTTGAAACTTAGATATCAGAATTTTCAAATTCACTATTTTTTTCTCCTTTAAAGTACAGTAAGAAGTTTTTAAAAGGAGGAAAGTTAGTGAGAAGAAAACAGTATTAATGGTTGACTATATTAGTAGTAAGGCTGACTATCTTAGTAGTAATAAAGAGCTAGATGACTGTTTGGGTGTGCCAGTAGTGGTGGAAATCATAAGCTTTTGGTGATAGAGTTGTTAACTTTTTTTCTCTTCAGTTTGGTAACAGTGAAACACTTCTTTGACATCTCTCTTCCATTTTAAATCTATTATAAAATACTCAAGTTCAATTCCAAATTGAGAAACCTTGAACACAGCTACTCATGTTACATGGCTAATTAAAACTCCAGTATGGTATTTGTATAAACATGTCCTAGATTTTAATATGGTTTTTACATTTTTAATGAAGAACAGACTTTTAATGTCTGTCTCAGAATAGTTTGTGTCTTGAACAAGAAAAAAGTATTGTCAAGTACCAATAATATCTGCTTTATTTGTAAAGCTTTTAATTAAACCTTGGTAATACATAGTCAAGATTTTATAGGTAATAGTGCATCTACCTGAACTAAAACATTCATTCATAATTAAGAATTATACAATAAACAATGACCACAGATAAACGGAAAAAAATCAAACAATAAAGTTCATATTGCTGGTTGTAACTCATGATTTCAGGAGCCACCCGGAAGAGTGCTGCTGAAGGGCAAAGGGTACATTTGAGTTCCTTGAAAATCATGGAAATAATTATCCAGTAACAGGCTAAGAAACAGTGACTCATGAAGCTGACATTATGACATTGCCCATGCTCACATTGTTGTGTGAACTGTGTTTTGTCCCAATTGAATTTTGGCAGCAATTAACTTTGGTGTCAAGAACTATGATGTTTAATTATCCTCTAGAGTTTAGGAGAAACTTGACTTAGCATCTTTTTCTGGCTTTGAATCTGGTTACATGCAGATTGAAATAAATAGACATGATTAATACACAAGGCTAATGACATGAGTTCCATCTCTGGAACACATGTAAAGGTGGAAGGAGAGAAGCAATTCTTCTAATTGCTCTCTGATGTTTGCATGCATGCCATAGCAATCAAACACCCAACCTCACACTCACACACAAACACACAAACACACACATACACACACACACACACACACACACACACACACACACACACACACAGGGAAACACACACACACACACACACACAAATAGCAATTAATAAAGTTAAATTTATTATGGTTTCTACATTTTCAGCACTTTTAAAACTGCATAGATACAAATGAAAATCCTGTGTGAGCCTACAATGGACACGATAACATGTTACCAGCTAAGACACAAATGACAATAAATTTCATTACCTTTGCAGGAAAACTTTTAATTCTAGCAACCAGTTATTACTAAGATACAGATATGAATCTTCTCTGTAAAGATATTCATGTCATAGGAAGGTCAATTTCTCCATTATTACATCTTTGTTTGCACAGTTTTGTAAATGAATTTTCATTTGTATCTGTTCAGAAAAACAATAGAAGAAAGATTAACAAAAAACAACAAAAGGAGAATCACTACTAACTGAGGTACATAAACTTATGTTCTGCCTTATCATGCAATAATATACATAGGAAGCATTTCTCTTTTTGGGGGTGGATGCAAGAACTTTATTCAAAGTGCAATGAAACTTGTTAACAACTTAAAAGATGGGGTAAATTAAAACACCTCCCCTCAAGCCCAAGAACAAGCACAAGGTGTGCTCTTTCTAGACAGTGTAGTGAGAAAGGTGCGTCCATCTTCCTATTTGACTTTCTTGGTGGTGTTACTGGGCTCTACCTCCAGGGTGATGGTCTTGCCTGCTAGGGTCTTCACAAAGATCTGCAACCCACACCTGAGGCAGAGGACCAGGTGCCGGGTGGACTCCTGGATGTTGTAGTCGGACAGGGTGCGGCCATCTTCCAGCTGCTTACCGGCAAAGATTAGCCTCAGCTGGTCAGGGGGGTATGCCCTCCTTGTCCTAGATCTTTGCCTTGACATTCTCAATGGTGTCCCTGGGCTCGACCTCCAGGGTGATGGTCTTACCGGTCAGGGTCTTCACAAAGATCTGCATCCCAACCCTGAGGCGGAGGACCAGGTGCAGGGTGGACTCCTTCTGGATATTGTAGTCGGACTGGGTGCAGCCATCTTCCAGCTGCTTTCCAGCAAAGATCAGCCTCTGCTGGTCAGGGGGGATGCCCTCCTTGTCCTGGATCTTTGCCTTGACACTCTCAATGGTGTCACTGGGCTCGACCTCTAGGTTGATGATCTTACCAGTTAAGGTTTTCAGGAAGATCTGCATTGTCAGTTGTGGCGGCAGCAGTCCTCACAGAGAAGCAGCAACTGAACTCGGGTCTCAGATGGAACACATAGGAAGCATTTCTTCCATATTATTTTTTGTGGTTGCTTACTTATTTTGTACTCCATCATTGTAATATGTGCTTCTGCTCCGACTCAGTTTTCCATTTTAAAACTCTTTACTAGACTACACACCAATAGAAGGTGCATAGGCTGGGCAAAATTGCAGAATGAATAGAAATGCTTAATGGATATATTTTTATCCAAGAAGCTCAAAATATACCTTGAAGTTTGGCATAGAACATAGCCTAAAGTAAGCCACAGAATTAGAGTAGACACCCCTGTGGTTTGTGTATTTTTTAAATGAATATAGTTCTTAATTAATGCGCCCTAACTGAAATGGACTACCAGACTTAGGGAACCAAGCAGGCATTAACATTTAATTGACTGAAAATGACTGACAGAGTGCTATCTTCAAGTGGAATTATATATGAAGAAGGGGAAGAGAAGCAAAGCACTGAGGTCAGATATATAACTCATGATCACATGGTTGTGTTTTCAGCGTACATGCTCATGGTATAGGTTTTCTCATAGCATCATCATAACTTCACAAATAGTTTCTCATCTTCATTTGAATACATGCTCAGAGAATGGAAAAAAACCTACTTAATATGACACACTGTGTGCAGTACAGACACTAAATAGTCTTGTGCTCAGCATTACTGAGAAATAAGGGATATCACAGAAAGAAGTGAGTTTTAACACTCTCTGGTGTGTGTGTCACAAGAGCAGGTTTTATTTATAACTCAATTTAACAAGCTTGTAAGAATCTTCAGCAATTTGTAAAGTGGAGTTCAATTTATTAGAATGACCAAAGGGCTCTACAGGCACAAGAATAAGTTATAAGTGAAAAGATGTTTGCTGAAGGATTTATGTACATGATCCTTTCAGAATCAGCCCAGCATATAAAAATATCCACTCTAAAAATCCACACATTAGTACCAATTACTACTTTAATTTTCTATTCTTTTCCGAGATTTTATTATTAAGAAGCTTTAAGTTCCCAGAAAAATTAAGAAGTTTTAAGGTTTCCTTCAGATATATAACTCATGCTAACATGGTTATGCTTCAGGGAACATGCTCATGGTACATGCTCTTATAGAACTCCTATCTACATTCATGTATACCATCCCCATTGATAACATCGTCCACCCAAGTAAGTCTTTGTTAGACTGCTAAACATACACAGTCATATGAATCACAATCGGAAGTTCAAATTGCACTTGTTGTGTTATATGTCTTGTAGAGTAGACAAATATATATACATAAACCAGAATATATCCCTACCCTAAGATGCCTATGTGGTTTGCATATACACCTGTAATTTTTTTACAACCAGAGTGGCTACTAATTGTCTTCATCTTTATCAAGTATTCTAAGTTTTGTACTGCTACCATGGATCACAGAACAAAGCTGCATGCTTATTAAACTACATGAATTCAGTTTGATCCCTAAAATTAAAGAAGAATTAGAAGTGAGAATTGATTCCAAAATTGTCTTCTGACTTCCACATACAAGTCATAGCATGTATTCCTATTCCTGGACACCAAACACACACACACACACACACACACACACACACACACACACACACACACACACACACCACATGAGTAAAATAAATAAATGTTTAAAAAAATAGTCCTAACTTTTCTGCAATGCCACACTGATGAAACTGTGGATTGTACTGACTGTTCCATTAATGACCTAGTCAATTTTCCATAATTGTGAAAATGTATCTGACAAAGCTGATGTTAAGTAAAGGCTTATTTAGGCTCATGATTTCATGGTTTCAGTACATGCTCACTTGTTCCCACTGTTTCTGATTTTGTGGAGTGCCAAAACATGAGCCAGAAGGGAGCTGTTCAATGACAGCCAGAAAGCAGAGCCCGAAATGAGCAAGACAAGAGGGCTGTGGACAAGTCAGTTCTTTCGAAGGCAGTGCCTGAGTTTCCTACTCTGAGAGGTCTCACTTCCTAATAGCCCCTTCATCTAAGATCTCAATGGACCAATTCTCTAATGAGGTTTGAGCCTTTATCATCCTATCCCTTCTCAGAAACATCACCATTAGGAGAGGGAAAATTTCACTGGAGGTCTTCCAAATCTAAGCCATAACAAAAACTAGTATGTGTTTGAGATTCTTTCTTACCTTTGAGTGACTAAATGCATTATTATTATGTCAGGAAAAACAATGCATTTTTACTTTTGTGGTGCTGTAGTCACAAACAGGTCCTGTGTTTACTAAGAAAGCAGAACAAACCTTAGGGTCCTAACCTAAGTGATAAATCCTAATTTGTCAAGAGGGTGAGTCAAGTTATTTATTCATGACATGACTGAAATAATATTTTTAAACATTAGTGTTTTTGGCAATTACAAATAAAGGTCTTTAGGAGAACATATACTTTCAATTCCATCTGGTAATGCCAAGAAGTATATTTACAGAGTCATATGGCATGAGGATGCTTGCATTTTAGAGAAAGTCATATCTGGCTTCATAAGTAGATGTACTTGATACTGTTCTGTCATTAGATAATTTCTCTATAGTCTCTTGTTGAATTTCAGTCATCTTTGTATAGTTTGTGAATAGCAATCATTAATCACGTGTCTGCTGAAAATATTTTCTGTTACTGTATATTGTTATGCTCATGTTGTCTTTCACAGGACACACATATTTTAAAATTTTTAACAAAGTCTACTTCATCCTTCAGCTCTTTGATGCCTTGTGCCCTTGTGTTGTATTTTGAACTATATTGTCAAACCCAAGGGGATTATAAGGTTCTAGTTGTAAAGCTTTAAAAATATTAGAGAGCTACAATCCATCTGAGATAATTTTGTGCACACAATGTCTTATTTGGTTCTCCTTATTTATGCCTAATTGTTACAGCATCTTTTGCCAAAAAGGCTACTTTGATTATAATATAAAAATTGTTTAATTCTTACTTATTTAACAAATATTATTTGTAACTTGTTAGTAATTCCTTATTGCATTTTCCTTATCATGGCTAGAGATTTATATGTTGTATTGATCCTTTCAAGTAGCTGGCTTTGTTTTCAAAGATTTGTAGGAAGCTGTTTTCAATTTCATTGATATCTGCTTTAATTCTGATTCTGTCTTTCTTCTAATTGCTTTGGATTTGATTTACTTTGCCTCATTTAGGTTCTTGGGATGGACACATAGAAAATTCATTTGATCCTGGAGATTCCCATCTAAGCATTGTTTTCACTGTATCCTACTATGATTTATATGTGTGTTTATTCAGTGTATGCATATGTGTGTGTGCTGGTGCCACAGAATGCTTGTTTTAGAGGACAACTTGCAGGAGTTGGTTCTCTTCTCCTATTCTGTGTATTAAGGGGAATAAACTTACCCCATTAGGTTTGGCAGCAGAGAGTCCTTTTATATCTGGGCATCTCTCCAGAGCCACTGGGTTACATGAATTTTATGTTTTTTTAATATTCATTTATTCAAATTATATACATATATATTAATAAGTTTCTAGTAAACATTCTTGTTTATCCATATGATTATTTTTAAGTGGATTTTTGTGTTTGCTTTTGAGAAGAGTCTCTCTATCATCACATGCTGACTTTTGGCTTGTAAACCTCTCTTCAGCCATCTATCTGCAAAAGTTTTTCCTCATGCACCTGCTTAGGAATGTTTTTTAAATCTTCATTTGTTTGAAATTAATCTCTCTATTTTCTATTAATATTTTATTCAATCCCACTGTGGTTTAAGAACAGAAAATGTATAAACACATTTATTAACTCTTTTATTAAGATTTACAATGTGTTTTATGACCGAGAAATTTTTCTTCTCACATTTGGGACATTATAATAATCAGGAGGTGCTTCCCTTTTTCAAAATTAATTTAATTCTGAAAATAATCTATTAAGTTCAATTCTGTTAACTAGGATATGCTGGAAATGCCTATGCATAGTTAAGAACAGAATTTGGGAGCTTTAAAAGGGTTTGTGGATAAAATCTTTGCCACTTGAAAATGAGGAGCTTACTTTATATCTGTAATAACTACATAAAGCCAAACATAATAGATCAAATCTGTAATGTTAGTGACCTTACAGCAAGATGAGAGATAGAGACAAATAAATCCCTATTTATTCCCATAACAGAATGGCACAGGCAGTGATGGACAACAAAGGAGGTGGAGGCTAAGCAACTACTCCTGAAGTTCCCTTTGTCCTTCACAGATACTTCAAGGCATCGCATACCCTTTGCAATACAACCTCGTACACACAAGTACACACACACACACACACACACACACACACACACACACACACACACACACCTACCCACACATGAATGCATACATATTTACAAACTCAAACAAGAAAAGTGTTGTATGATGTCTTTAAAATAGTTATTGCTTTCCCCATTCTAGTTAACTAAGAGAAACATATATTCATTCAGAGAGGCTTTAACCTGTCACATATATCCCTAGAAATAAAGATTTTGGCCATAATGCTTACAAAGGATCTCTTGAGATGTGTGTGTGTGTTGCTGTAAATTAGAGAATGGTAAGTGCATTGTGGCCTAGGAGCCTTGTATCTAACTATGATGTTAAGATATACTATAAGGAAAGTTGCTTATAAACAATTTCTATTTTTGTTCTGCCCTTTTCCAGTATTATATGTCAACAAATTCAAAGGGTCAGTCTTTGTTTTTAAATTAATTTTTATTTAAATTTAAAACAATCTTATTTTCCATAACAATCCTCATTCCCTCTCCCCTACATCCTCTCACTCCCCACCTTGCCATCTCTCCTTCCTAGCCTCAATCCAAGCCTCGGGTAAGACAAGGCCTCCCGTGGGGGATCATCAGTCTGTCACATCATTTGGGCCAGGAGCGTGACCCTATCCCATGTATCTAGGATGAGACAGTATCCCTCCATAGGGGGTGGGCTCCCAAAGCACATTCATGCACTAGGGATAAAAACTGGTTCCATTCTCAGGGGCCAAACAAGACTGCCTAAGCCAGTCACTCATTTAAGTGATGATCAGAGTTTTCTACAAATCCAAAGGACCCATAGACACAGACAAACCATTTAATAGAAATATTTCAGTAACAAGTGAGTTTCTGTCCCTTTAGCCCAGATTCCAAGTTTTGTGAGCTTGGAGAAAGGAGTAGCTAGCTATGATTTTGACTCTGAATCCAGGGGAAGGGACTATGGCAAATTAACTACAACAAGCGCCTACATGGACTGTGTACTTGACAATGACCATCTGGTGCTTCCTATACTGCCTGGATTTAGTGATAGTGACAAAAGATAAGTTTTATAACCTTTCAAAATGGTAGTGTCTAGGGATGAATATCTGTGCCCTTTGGGTGACAACCCATTCAATGGTGTATTACTGAGGGAAACCTATCACACTGTTCCAAGGATATAGAGAATATATATATATATATATATATATATATATATATATATATATATATAGAGAGAGAGAGAGAGAGAGAGAGAGAGGTTTTCTCTGTATAATACTCCTAGATGTTGTGTGTACCACCACAACCCGACATTGTCTTTTTGTATGTTTTTTTTTTTTTAAGATTTGTTTATTACATACACAGTGTTATGCCTGCATGTAAGACTATAGGTCAGAAGAGGGCACCAGATCTCATTGCAGATGTCTTTGACCCACCATGTGGTTGCTAGGAACTGAACTCAGGACATTTGGAAGTGCTGCTAGTGCTCTTAACCACTGAGCTGTCATCTCTCCAGTCCCAAAAGTAGGAACAATTTTAGCTGCCTGAATTATCTTTGTTTCTCAAGGTTATATTATGTCCACCTAATACTATTGTTCTAAGTTTGATTTCTGCTTATACTATGCAAATCTTCATGACAGTCCAATGGCACCTATCAGGCATGATACCGATTACAGTCCTTATATTTTAATTTATTTTGACAGTGTGAAAATAGTATGTAAGCTCTTACTCACACAGACCACACCAAAGTCTAAACACTAGCTTTTACAACAGTAACAAGAATGTGAAAAATACAGAGCGTCTAACAAACCATATTTTCTTCATATGCCATATACTAGTCTGAAGTGAGTGGTTTTGAGCTACTCTTTTTCCTCAAGTCTACATTCTTCAATCTCACAGCTCTGTCAGCTTCTAAGGGTGAAAAACAACTTATGGAATAAGAAAACAACAGAAAATAATTCAATCCCACATGGAGAGTGTTCATGGCTAGTTTTCACTTGTGTGTGTAGTATATTTTCTTAAACTCAATGACACAGCTACCCTAAAATACAGGAATGTCTGGAAGTTAATCTCTTTTTAACCATTTAGGAGTCAGTTTATATACTGAGGATTTCTTATGCCAAATTTTTCAGTCCTGACCACAAGGATATAAACTGGGCCTGATTCTCTTTCTTTATGCATTAATATACTTTATACCTATAGAAATAAATTCTTTTAAAAAGTGTAGTTTCAAAGGATAAGAGTTAAAGAATATGCTTAATTGAATCTTCATAAAAAAAACAATGTTTGTTACTCTGTAATGTACTTTCATTGATGTTTTTTCATCAAAACAAAGTCATTGATCAGATAGGTTTATGAACTGAATCATTGAATCTACATGGTTGTTGGCTTAAATTCTTTTGACAGTGGTGGAAAAAATGAAATGATGTATTTCATTATAATTATGTAAAAGGATACTTTCATAAGAATATAGAAACTGTTGAAAATAATAATTCATATGTATTTTATCATCTCACTTCCTTTTTGATTTTTTTAAATTAAGAAACAATCTTATTTTACATAACAATCCCAGTTCCCTCCCCCTGCCATCATCACATGCCCCCAATGACCCCATCCCACCCCTTATCCACTCTCTTGGGAAAGCAAGGCCTTCCATGTTGGATCTCAAAGTCTGTCATACCATTTAGGGAGGACCTAGACTGAGAGAGTAGCTGTCCATGGGGAAGGGGCTCCCAAAGTCCATTTGTGCACTATGGATAAATACTGCTTCCACTGTCAGAGGTCCCATAGACTTTCCAAGTCTCCTAATTGACACCCACACTCAGAAGGCTTGGTTCTCCAATGCTGGTTCCCCAGTTTCACAACTGGGGTCCATGTGCTCCCATTTGGTCATGTCAGTTGTTTCTTTGAGTTTCTTCCATATGGTCTTGACTCCTTTGTTCAACCCTACTCCCTCTCTACAACTGGATTTCAGGAGTTCAGTTCACTGTTTAGCTATGATTGTCTGCTTCTGATTCCATCAGCTACTAGATGAAGGAACAAGAATGGTTTTTAGGGTAGTAATCAGTCTTGTTAAAGGGGAATGGCTTTTGATGTAGCCTCTCCACTATTGCTTAGATTCTTAGTTGTGGTCATCCTTGAGGATCCCTGTACATTTCCCTAGTACCAGATTTCTCTTTAAACCTATAATGGCTCTCTCTATTACGGCATCTCTTTCCATGCTTTCTTCTATTGTTCCCTAGACTCAGACTTCTTTACCTCTCAAGTTCTCCTCCACCCTCCTCTTATCCCCTTCTCTTTCTCCTATATACATCCCCCTTGTCCCCCCCCCAACTGTGGTGCTCCCAATTTGCTCTTGTCACTTTCCCCTTTTAATCTTTGAGTTATTCAAAGATAGAAATCACTTCTTATACATCACAATACTAAAATTAACATTTGCTTAAAGACAGGTTATTGCATTTATTATGTCTTTCAAAGTGAGGAAACAGCATTAAAATAGCTCCATGATTTCTCCTCTTCTATTTTTAGGGTGAAGCACAACAATAAGATAACACATGCATCTTCCCATCCTCTGACCCAAACTGTGCAACACAGTTAGATTGTTTGCTTATGAGAGCTGCTTTTCATAGAAAATTGATTAGTGGTTCATTCATGTCAGCCCTTAATATTTAGAAATTGAGGTGATTACAGGATGATTCTAACATTTTTCACAATTTCAACAAGAAAAGTTGAACATACCCTTCACAAATAAAATTGTAGTAGAATGAAGAGAAAGCCAACCAATAAAGCTATAATTCTTTTCAGATAATACAATGCACATTTTGTAATTAGAAAGGAACTCAGCAGAGGAACAGTTCAGGGAGAACACTTTACCTGAAATTCATTCAGAAACACAGGCTATTGAAGCCACAAAACTTCTGAGTGGCAATTGCAGAGTAAAGGTAAACTGTCTTTAAAAAGTATATGTGATAAAGAAATTAGTCTTAGTATACAGAAAGCAGGAGAGACAATAGTATATCAAAGTCTTCCATTTTAAAATATCGATTTTCAGTTAAGTCCTTCATACAATGTCTAAGAATGTCCTCTTAAAAGAAGATAATACAAAGATCATTTTAAAAACAGAGAATTTTTTCCGTATCAAAATTGTCTACTTCAGTTCTTTCCATTCTTGATTTATAATACAGATTCTGATTTATTTTATTTTGAAGGTGCAATAGATCTTTGCAGTCAATATTTTAAACCATGAATTATAAGAATTCACCTCCACAGGCTCTTTATTTCTCCACAATTAATGAAGAAATTGGATATTTTGCTCTACTATCTTTAAATAATTTGAAATTTTTATGACTTTGTGATAGAGTTGTCTGTGTTCTATAGAGAATCAAACTATTTAGAATTCCAAGCAAGAAGCTGGTGTTGAACACCATTGACACAGGTTCCTTACTTTTTATACTGTGAAGATGATAAGTTGTTTTTATTCTATAACAAAAGTACTAATGTAAATGACTGAAATTTTCTTGTTAATTTGAAGCACTTTACATGAGTAAATTCCTCATCTATTTTTTTACCCTTATGTTAGAGACAGGCAATGTGTCAGACATGGTTAAATGTGCTTTCCCATCTCCATTTGTGAATTAACTGTCAGAGAGAAGCAGAGAGAGAGAGAAAGAAAGAAAGACAGGGCAAACCAAAAACAAAAGGAGGTGACTATTCTATACCTACCTGGTAAAGTTTGCTACTCTCTGCTATAACACATTTTGTTGCCATTTTCTCTCCTGAGAACTACTAATATTCTAAGTGATGTGTTTCTACTTGTGACTGTAGGTTAGAAAAATTAGATTATATGATATTTTTGTGATTTAACTATGTTTTGGCTCTCCATAATGTCTCCTTTTTTCCTCCCAAAATATCCTCAGATACTGAAAATGCAACCACTTATATTAGGATGCTACACAGCATGGATAAAAACCAAGTTCCATTGATCTTCTCCTTGGTCTGCACTCTTTGGCTGAAGGTCTTACATCTATAGTGTCAGAATTGTGGGGACCAATTTTGAATTAGTACTATTTCTCCAGACATTCTTTAAAGCAAACTTTGTGATAAAAAGCAAAATTATTGCATAGACATCCATCCTTTATGGTACCTTGTTTTGACTAGATCTGAGTAGATATTGTTGTAAAAGATGAATATGAAATGTTACTTAGAACTCTATTAGTCAATAAGAAATAAGGTGTTACAAAATGCCATTATTAACAACCTAACAAAAATCTAATTGGATTTACAGATTCATACACTAATTCCCATTTTATAACTCCCAAGGGATTAATAATTAAACAGCATGTTGTTTTAAAAAAAAACTTGAATTATCAAGGTTACAGAACTATTAGTTCTACAAAATCAGAGTGTGTAGTTGTTGCAATGCATTTGTTACACAATTACCCAGGCTATACTGAAATATGGTTCTCTTTTCTTGTCTTTAGGAACAGAGAAACGTGTCCTTGAGATTTTGTCAAGAGAGACAGTAGAGTAACTATACCCTTTGTGGCACTGAACATAAACTTCATTTTATTTTATTTAAGATTTTTTTCAATTACACATACCAACCCCCTCGCTCCCCTTCTCCTGGCCCCCTGCTTATTCCATTCCCACCCCCTCCACTCCCAAGAGAAGGCAAGGCCAGACATCACTGAGCTAGTGGGAACTCACAAACTCTTAACTGACAGCTGGGAAACTTACATGAGAATGAACTAGGCCCTCTGAATGTAGATAACAGTTGTGTGACTTGATCTGTTATGTGGGAGTGCTGACACTGGGACTAGGGCCTATCTGGGGTTTATGAATATAATCTTAAAACATGTCTTATATAAAATCTTAAATGTTTCTGCATGGCATCATATTAGATTCCCAAGTTCTGAATTCTATTCAGCTTTGTCAAGCAATGGGTGGCTGTGATGGAATGTTTAGACTCATTTACACCATGGCACTATTATTTCTTGTCCATTTTCTTTAATCCAGTTCTGACAGCATTGGGCTTAACTGTGAGATTACAATGGTACTTTTTTGAAGTATTACCAAGAAGAGAATCATGTGTATGTTTTAGTACTATTGGGGAATTTTGTTTCACTTTATACAAATACTTGAAAACCTTGCAAATACTAGATTTGTTCTGTCTGGAACTTGATTTGGGTTAGTCCATTTGCATAATGAAAAAGAAGTCACTGTAGATGATCCAGTGGAGATGAAATTATTATAAGCTGATATGTGTATTTGCAGGGAAAACTATATGAATATATTTATATTTCCCTTTGATTAATACCTAGGAATAACACAAATTTTAGACAAAACCTTCATGAAGCTTTCCCAGTAAAGATAAAGTCACTGAAATTAGCTCTCTTCCAAATAGTTTTAATCTTTATTTTGCTATCACATTATTTCTATTTGCATAGGATTTACAGGGTTTTAAATTCTTGTTTATTTATTTATTTCAGGCATATGGCTCATTTTTCTGTATGTATGTCTGTCTGTAACCAAAGTGTTTTCTTGGTGATTGAAGAAGTTATAGGAAAGGAAACTAGAGTTCCTGAAACTGGAGTTACAGAAGGTTATAATGGCCTTTATTATTTGTTGGATTGTTTTATTTCTGATGTGCCTTAATGAAATTGGAGATCTCAAATATGATGGCTAATCTCATATAGCCATCTCACCAATGCATACAGAGTATCTAAACATTTGTTCAAAGTTATTCTGGATACTCCTAGAAGATGTTTTAGGATGATATTCATATTTAAATTGTAAGAATGATGCAGATTAACTTCATTAATATGGTAGACTATAACATATCAGTGCTGGCCTGAATACAAAATGCTGTGCATGATTCACAGAATGTTTGACCATTGTGTGTGTGTGTGTGTGTGTGTGAGAGAGAGAAAGAGAGAGAGAGAGAGAGAGCTTACCAACCTCAGATTCAACCTGAAATAAGGTTTGTTGTTTGTTTGTTTGTTTGTTTGTTTGGATAGCAATGTACCATGAACTCACCTAGGTTTCCAGTTACTGACTTATTTTGCAAACACAGTAAGACACCCTTTCCATTTTCACCTGAGCAGATTCTTTACCATAATTTCACACACACACACACACACAAAAATAAATCTCTATTTCTCTGGAAATTTATAATACGTAAGTTTATGGAATTCAGCACATGAACTAGAAATATAGAAATGTGGAAGACACAGACACTTGATGGTGTCACATCCAAATCAGATTAAGTTATTTGCAAGTTAAGCAGACACCCAAGTTAGGGAAAGGCTTCAAAATAACAATAACTTCAAAAACAAGAAAGGCATTTCCAACCCTCAAAGTGATCCTTTCTTGTCCAGATCCAGTTTGAGGGAATGCCTCAGAGCTAGGAATCTAGTTGTGAGTTGGACTGAATTGAAAGCATCTAGAATGAAAATGGAAAGTCCAGAGTAACAAAAATCACTAGCTAGTGAGAAAGAAATGCACTTCATTCAATGACTTGCTTGAAGAAACCAACTGGTAATCTGAAGGATAAAATAGAAAATAAAACCTCCATGAATGCAACCTTTGTCAAGCCATCCACCCACTCTCTCCAAACAAGAGCTTATCTGTTTTTGCAGGAAACAATTGATGTTTCTTCCAAGCTGACCTTCACTTATAGACCAGTATCTTTAAGTGATGAATCATTCCTGCTAGATCTCCTGGAGTTGTTTTCAAGCAAATATTAGCTTTGAAAAGCATAGAGTTTTACTTTCTAATGCTGCACTGGATTAAATGTATTTAAATACATTATCTCCTTTGAAATGTGTTTTTGAAATTCTTTGCAACCATCTGTATTTATCTGTCCAGAAGTGGAAATTATGTACACTCTCTATGTCTTCAAAATATCCCTCTCGTCAGTTCTTTGTATCATTATTATTTCAAAGACCATATCAGAGTGGCTTCACTGATATGTTTTAAAAGTGATTATTATTCTGTTGTGTTATTTAACAAGTTGACATTTCATTAGAACTTTATATTAAAGTTTTAAATGAACTTCCTTTTATAAAAATGCTCTCCCATATTTAAGATAATCCCTACTTATAATAGAAGGCAGATAACTGAAATGTCTTATTTCAAAATTCAGCTTCTTGCAAATAAACATGGAGTGTGCTCTTTGCATTCATGAGGAAATTGCTGGAATTATTCATCAATCATCATTTCAATAAACATCCATTGAATGCCTGTGTTGTGCCTGCATTAGAGGATTCTAACACTGTGTAATAATTCTCTTCTTGTCTTTAAGTTATATTCATCTCTGGGTCACAGGTAAATATATGTTTTGTAATAACTGTACTAATCACTGAATTACTGAATTTCAAAATTTACAGTTTTACTCATCTCACCTCAGTTGATTCTCATTTTTCAGAAGCTATTTCTAATAGGAATTAATACTCCCCTAAGGTCTATAAAAATGTGATATCTCATTATATTTCCTGTAAAGTCTAAACTTTTAGCCATGCCTTAAATTCACTTCATGATCTCATCATATTGGTATTTAACACCCCACATTTTTTAATTTTGTCTTGTTTGTGGAACTAAACATCCTTTAGGTAGCAATCATTGTAGCTGCTTCCTAGAAGGGATGCAGTCTGGCAAGCTACTTCTCTCTTTGCAACATACTTTTCCTACCAGAATAGATAATACTTTTAAACTGGGGGACACAATCAACATTTCATACCCTTAGTTGTCTTTGCGATGTATTTTGTCTCATCAATGTGAAAAATACTAATTGCAAAGAGCAAAACCAGAACATTGTTGCATGAGCATATATTGAGCATAATTTAGCCCAGGGAGAAAATGGAGAAAAGCAAACTAATAAAGAATCTGAAACTTATTATGTGGTTACCAGTCTTAGGGTAGATGAACTCTTGACACTCCTTCTATTAATCTCATCTAATCTGAGCACATATGCTTTGCTATGATTAAAACAAAGCCCTGGAGAAGATTTTTGGCTTCTGGCTGAGGACAGCATTGAAGAGAAGAGGTGGAAAATAGCTGAGTAAAATTGTGTGAGGAAGTTTTGTGGCCTAGATGTAATGTGAGATCTGATCTTATAAAAATGAACATTTGAAAGAAATCTGTTTCATAAATTTTACTAGCATGGCATGAGATATGATGTTTTAATATCAAGATGAAAATTACCTTAGAATTTCATCCAAACTTTGCTATTAGAATGGACAGATCCTTAACAAAGAGAGGGTATAAAACAGATACAAAATAGATACAATGCAGACGGCAAAATAGAGTTTTCTTTTTAAAAAGTTAAACTTTGTTGCTAATTTCCTGAGCTAGCAGATAAGTGTTAATTCTCTTAATCAAAGAAACACTTAGTACTATAAAAGGAAAAAGTTATTAAATATCAATTATTTACTTTAAGTTTGTATTTATATAAGCCAAATATTCACAGATTCCTGAATTGATTTCTGGACAATTGGATGCCTTTTTTCTGGGGTACCTAAATTTTCGAATATAAATCTATATATGTCAGGCAAATGTTCTCATCAAGTGACATGCAGTTTTAATAAGACATAATATCACCCATGATATGTAACGTTTTATAAAATGAATTAATATTGGAATATCTGTACTTCTTCACTTTTTTGAGAACTTAATATGTGAGTATAATATTTCCATCATTTCCACTCCTTCCTATGAGACCTTCAGATCCTCCTATGAATTCACTCTTTCAAATTAATGGATCACTCCTACACTGCTGTTGGCAGTGACAGCTCATACAGCCACTTTGGAAATCAGTATGCTGATTCCTCAGGAAAATGGGAATCAGACTACCACAAATCCAGCAATTCCACTCCTGGGTATATACACAAAAGAAGCACATTCATATAACAAGGACATCTGTTCAATGATGTTCATCTCAGCATTATTTGTAATAGCCAGAAACTGGAAACAACCTAGATACCCCTCAACAAAGGAATGGTTAGAGAAAATGTGGTACATTTACACAATGGAGTACTATTTAGAAGAATAAAATGGAATCTTGAAATTCGAAGGCAAATGGATGGAAATAGAAGAAACCATTATGAAACCAGTCACAAAATGAAAACAATGTATGTACTCAGTCATATGTGGGTTTTAGACATAGAGCAAAGAATTACCAGCCCACAATCCACACCACAAGAGAAGGTAGGAGACAAGGACTCTAAGAGAGACATACATGTTACCCTGGAGAAGGGGAAAGTGACAGGATCTCCTGAACAAATTGGGAGCATGAGGGGAGGGGAGAGGGAGCTAGGATTAAGAGAAGGGGAGAAGAGAAAGGGTAATGAGGACATGATGGAGCAGGAAGTTTGAGTTGGGGAAAAAATAGAGGAGAACAAGATAAGATATACCATAATACAGGGAGCCTTTATAGGTTTAAAGAGAAATCAGTCACTATGGAAATGTCCAGAAATCTACAAAGATGACACCAACTAACAATCTAAGCAACAGAGGAAAGGCTACCTTAAATGCCCTCCCTTGATCATGAGATTGATGACTGACTTACATGCCATCCTACAGCTTTCACCCAGCAGCTGGTGAAAGTAGAAGCAGACACCCACAGTAAACATTGAACTGAACTGGAATCCAGTTGCAGAGGAGAACTGATAAACAACTGGGTCAAGACCAGGCTGGTGAAACCCACAGAAACAGTCAACTAAAACAAGGGGGAACTCTTGGTTCCCAGACTGATAGGTGGGAAAACAGCATGCTACTAATCCGGACCCCATGAACATGGGTGTCAGCAAGGAGACCTCCGAAAACTATGGGTCCTTTTGTAGTAGATTATTACTTATCCCTAGCATAGGAATAGACTTCTGGATCCCGTGACACATAGAGCAATACTCCCCAAGCTTAGAAACAATGGGGTAGGCTTAGGCCCTATCCCAAAGGATATGACAGACTCTGAATAACGCTTTGGAAGGCCTCACCCTTCCTGGAGAGCAGAAAGGGTATGGGATAGGTGGGGTCTTAGCTCAAGGGGAGGACAGGGGAAGAGAGTAGGCAGAGGAACTGTGATCAAAATGCAAAATAATCTTGTTTCTAATTTAAATAAAAAATGGAGAGAAAAAACTTAATGACCTTTCATTTGTTATCAGTTACATGCATAAACACACATTTATGGAATATGTTATTACAGAAGTTCATCCAATACTCTTAACAAATGAGTCACCACTGAGTATTATGTGTTTGTATCTCTGGATTCTTCCTCAGTAATTCTCTCCTTTTTAGGTACTAGGATTGATGGAGCTTGAAATTTTAATTATGGATTTGATACTATCATGCAGAACTTTTCAAACAACCACTCCTCTCAAAAAAATGATAAAATCCAATTTAAATATCAGGACCTGTCATGTAGGCCAAATTCCATTTAATAGGCAACATCATCATAGATTTTAACTGAGGGAAAAACAAGATATTTGTTTTTTTAAAAATTTGTTTATTAGTTCAAATTAGGAACAAGCTTGCTTCACATGTCAATCCCTTCTCCCTCTCCCTCTCCCTCTCCCTCTCCCTCTCCCTCCCCTCTCCCTCTCCCTCTCCCTCTCCCTCACCTCCCCTCACCCCTCCTCCCTTACCCACAACTAGCCGCCATCCCATCCACACTCCAGTCCCCACACAGAGTAGGGCCGTTGACAGGGCCTCCCCAAAGTTCACCAAATCTGGGCCGGGCCTAGCCCCTCTCCCATGTGTCCAGGCCAAGAGTGCATCCCTTCACATGGGATGGGCTCTCAAAGTCCCTTGCTACACCAGGGAAAAACACTAATCCACTACCAGGGGCACCCTGGAATGCAGAGGCCTCCTAATTGACATCCATGTTCAGGGGTCTGGATCAGTGCTGTACTGGCCTCCCAGACAGCAGTCTGGTGTCGATGTGTTCCCCCTTGTACAGGCCAGCTGTATCTGTCTGTTTCACCAGCCTGTTACTGACCCCTTTGATCTTCATTCCTCCCTCTCTGCAACTAAGTCCCAGAGTTCAGTTCATTTATATCTGTGGGTTTCTGCCTCTGCTTCCACCAGCCACTGGATGAGGGCTCTAGGACAGCATAAAAAGTAGTCAACAGTCTCATTATAGGGGAAGGGCATTTAGGTTATCATCTCCAACATTGCCTAGATTGTCAGTTTGTGTCATCCATATAGATCTCTGGAAATCTCCCTAGTGCCTGATCTCTCCTTGGACCTATAATGCCTCCCTCTAATTTGGTATCTCTCATTCTGATCTCCCCTATTCTTCCTCCAACTCAATATTTCTGATCTTCCATTTCCTCCTCTCCTCCCCCTCTCATTCTGGACACTCCCTCTCCCCTACCCTGATGCTCCCAATAAGCTCAGGAGATCCTGCCATACATATACACAAATCCATCACTACAGAAACTTCTGGAAGGAAAATCCAACACAACAAAGATAACTACACTCACAAAAACATAGGCAAGAGAAAATCCAATTTTACCAAGCACAAAAAGAAACAGGAGGGCAAAACACACACACATTGACACCACCAACAATAAATGCAAAACAAATAAGAACCAACAATCAATAGACATTAATATTCCTCAATGTCAATGGTCTTAACCTGACCATAATAAGATACAGGCTAACAGAATAGATAAGAAGACAGAATCCATCCTTCTGCTGTATACAATAAACACACCTAAAATTCAAAGACAGGTGTTACCTCAGAGTAAAGGGTTGGGAAAATTTTTCCAAACAAATGGGCCAAGAAACAAGCTGGTGTAGCAATCCTAATATCTAACAAATTAGACTTCAAACTAAAATCAATCAAAAGCGATGAAGAAGTACATTTCATACTAATCAAAGGAAATGTCCATAATGATGAAGTCCCAATCCTGGACATCTATACCCCCAATATGAAGGCACTCACATTTGTAAAAAAAACATTACTAAAGCTCAAACCAGACATAAGACCATATATACTTATAGGAGGAGATTTCAATACCCTGCTTTCAGCACTAGACCCGATCACCAGATAGAAATTTAACAAAGAACAAAGGATCTAACAGAAGTTATGTCTCAACTGGGTTTAACAGATATCTATAGAACATTCCCTCCAAACACAAAAGAATATAACTTCTTCTCAGTGAAACATGGAACCTTCTCTAAAATTGACCACATAGTTGGCTACAAAGCAAACATCCACAGACAATATTAATTGAAATAATCCCCTGTATCTTATCAGATCACCTTGCTTTAAAGTTAGAATTCAACAGAAATACAAATTACAGGAAACCTACAAACTACTGGAAATTTAATAACACCCAATTGCACCATTCCGGGGTTGAGGAAAAAAAAGAAATTAAAAACTTCCTATAACTTAATGAGAATGTATACACAACATACCCAAACTTATGGGACACTCTGAAAGCAGTGCTAAGAGGAAAGTTCATAGCTCTAGGTGCCCACATGAAGAAACTTGAGAAAAGTCACATTAGAGAATTGACAGAACAACTGAAAGCTTTAGAGCAAAATCACCATGGAGGAGTAGACTCCAGGAAATAATCAACCTGAGGGCTAAAATCTATAAGGTATAAACTAGGAAAACACTACAAAGAATCAATGAAACAAAGATTTGGTTCTTTTAAATCAACAAGATAGACAAACCTATATCCAAACTAACCATAAGGCACAGAGAGAGCATTCTAATTAACAAAATCAGAAATGAAAAGGGGGATAAAGCAATGGACACTGAGGAAATAGAGAGAATCATCAGGTTATAGTTTGCAAACCTGTACTCCAGAAAATTCAAAAGTCTAAGGAAATGGACAATCTTCTGGATAGATATCACTAGCCAAAATTAAACCAAGAAGAGATAAACAGTATAAATCTACCTATAACCCCCAATGAAATAGAAGCAGTCATCAAAAGATTCCCAACTAAAAAAAGCCCAGGGTCAGACAGCTTCACTGCACAATTCTACCAGAAATTCAAACAAGAACTAATACCAGTACTCCTCAAATTGTTCCACACAATAGAAGCAAAAGGGACAATGCCCAACTCCTTTTATGAGGCTACAATCACTTTGATACCCAAAGCCACACAAAGATACAATTAATAAAGAAAACTACAACCCAATATCCCTCATGAGCATTGATGCAAAAATACTCAACAAAATTTTGGCAAATTGAATCGAAGACCACATCAGGAAAATCATCCACTATGATCAAGGAGGCTTCATCCCAGAGATGCAAGCATGGTTCAACATAAGACAATCCATCAATATATTGCACCTTACAAACAATCTGAAAAAAAAAGCACATGATCATCTCAATGGATGCTGGAAAAGCCTTTGACAAAATCCAATATCCCATCATGATTAAGATCTTGGAGAGAACAGGAATAACAGGAACCTATCTAAATATGATAAAAGCAATATACAGCAAACCAACAGCCAACATCAAACTAAATGGAGCAATTCCTCTAAAATCAGGAACAAGACAAGGCTATCCACTCTCTCCATATCTCTTCAATATTGTACTTGAAGTTCTAGCTAGAGCAATAAGACAAGAAAAGGAGATCCAAGGGATAAAATTTGGAAAGGAAGAAATCAAATTTTCACTATTTGCAGATGATATGATAGTCTACATAAGTGATTCAAAAAACTCTACCAGGGAACACCTACAGCTGATAAACACTTTCAGCAAAGTAGCAGGATACAAAATTAATTTAAAAAATCAGTAGTCCTACTATATACAGATGAAAATGCAATGAGAAAAAAATCAGAGAAACATCACCATTCAAAATATCCACAAGCAACATAAAATATCTTGTGGTAACACTAACCAAAAATGTGAAAGACCTGTGCAGTAAGAACTTTAAGTCTTTAAAGAAAGAAATTAAAGAAGATACAAGAAAATGGAAAGATCTCCCATGCTCTTGGATAGGTAGAATCAACATGGTAAAAATGGCAATCTTGCCAAAAGTAATCTACAGATTCAAGGCACACCCCATCAAAATCCCAACACAATTCTTCAGAGACCTTGAAAGAAAAATACTCAAGTATATATTGAAAAACAAAAAACCCAGGAAAGCCAAAAAATACTCTGTACAATAAAGGATCTTCTGGAGGCATCACCATCCCTGATTTCAAGCTCTATTATAGAGCCATAGTTGGGTATTGGCACAAAAATAGACCAAGGGAATGAAATAGAAAACCCTGATATTAACACACACACCTATGAAAACCTGATTTCTGACAAACATGCTAAATCCATACAATGGAAGAAAGATAGCATTTTCAACAAATGGTACTGGCACAACTGTATTCAGACATGGAGAAGATCGTAGATAGATCCATATCTGTCACCATGCACAATCCTGAAGTGCAAATGGATCAAATATCTCAACATAAATCCAGCCACACTGAATCTTCTGGAAGAGAAAGTGGGAGAAACCCTTGAATGAATTGGTACAGGAGACCGCTTCCTGAACATTATACCTTTAACACAGACACTGAGATCTGAAATTAATAAATGGTACCTCCTGAAACTGAATAGCTTCTGTAAGGAAAAGGACACAGTCAGTAAGACAATACCACAGCCCATAGAATAAGAAAAGATTTTCACCAACCCGACATCTGACATAGGACTGATTTCCAAACTATACGAAGAAGCTAGCCACTAAAACACCAAACAATGAAATTAAAAAGTGGAGTGCACAACTAAATAGAGAATTCTCAACAGAGGAATCTGAAATGGCTGAAAGACACTTAAGAAAGTGCTCAAAATCCTTGGCCATCAGAAAAATACAACTCAAAACAATTCTGAGATACCATCTTACACTGGCCAGAATGGCTAAAATAAAAAACACCAATGACAATCTATGCTGGAAAGGATGTCTAGAAAAAGGAACACACCTCCAATGATGGTGTGAGTGCAATCTTGTAAGACCCCTTTGTAAATCAGCATGGTGGTTGCTCAGAAAAATTGGAATCAGTCTACCTCAAGATCCAGCAATTCCTCTCTTGGGCATATGCCCAAATACTGCATGTCCATACAACAAGGACATATGTTCAACCATGTTCATAGCAGCAATGGTTGTAATAGCCAGAACCTGGAAGCATCCTAGATGCCCCTCCACTGAATAATGCATAGAGAAAATGTGATACATTTATACAATGGAGTACTGCTCAGCAGAAAAAATCAATGGAATCTTGAAATTCGCAGGCAAATAGATGGAACTAGAAGAAACCATCCTGAGGGAAGTAACCCAATCACAAAAAGACAAACATGGTATGTACTCATTCATATATGAATTTTAGACATAGAGCAAAGGATTACCACCCTACAATCCTCTTCACCAAACAAACTAGGAAATGGGAAGGACTCTAAGGGAAAGATATTTATATCTTAATATCCTAAATAAACATGTTTATGTTTCCAACGGATCTGTACATTAATCCTCAGACATTTAGTAAATATGAAATTAACTCTGATGATTGTTGTAAGTAAAACACCCTCAAGGCTCTAATGTTCAGCCAAGTTGTATTTAATGGAACCAACAAACTTTCTTACTCTCTATTCAAGGGCATCATCATGGCTTGCATTATTTATGTATCTGAAAAGCATATGCAAAATGCCATTCTCTAATGTCCCAATTAACACACATGAACTTCTCTCAGTTCTTTCAAGTACACTTAATTTCTGATAATAAAATCAACTGAACTCTTCCAAAACTGGGAAACCTATTTTCCCCTAAATCTATATGACTTTGAAGAAGCTAATTAAATCAATTAAATATTAAAATTTCAAGGACTGAAACATTACAAAAGTAGTCTCTTATAATTCTTTAAAAATGCATGCTTCTCACAAATCTTGGGGGAAGAAATAATTAACACCTCCCATAGGACTCACCAAAATGTTTCTTCAAAGACATATAATGCATTTCAGAAAAATTATGAGTATTATCACATCCAATTTATTCATTGTATATTCTTCTCTCATATTTCTGTGGTTTGTTGATGCCCTTGTTAAAATACATCTGAATTTGTTCTGATTCCACTAGTCAAAAGTAAACCTCTTATATTCACTCTGAATATATAGATGATTTTGTATTTGTTTTTTTTCAAAATTTTTATCATTTAGTAATCCATATATTAGTATTATATTCATATTTTTACTCCATCCTTTCTGACATCCAACTCTTTCCAATCTGCCTTCACTGTTTATCCCCATCATTAACCAATTAATGGTTTCTTTCTTTTTATTGTGTATATATACACACGTATATATGTATGTGCAAATATAGCCTGTGAGTCAATTTAGTGTTGTTTGTTGGTTTAGGGATTAATTCATCACTTGGGATTGAATGACCTCTTAGGGTTTCCTTCCTGAGGTAGATAGATTTCATTTCTCTGAGAAGCATTATAATCTCTTTACCCAGGTGTGGGATTTTGTGTGATTTCTGCCATGTAGCCTGGCAATGTCAACTGGTGGTGTCATTTTTATGTCATGATTACCATGCTTATTGGTATTCCTTCATTTCACAGCTTTTCTTTCACTAATTCTTGTGAAAAGATTTAAGTGTATTTACATAGGCAAATGAAGTTAGGGGGAAATGTGGAACACTTTCTTTGTGATAAATTAATATATAACCTGAAAACTAGTTTTGATTCTTTAGTTAGATATCTATATTTAAATTGGAGTTCCAACAGAAATAAAGAAAATAGTAAGAGACCATTAGGGGGCTATATCGAGGAAGAGGGATAGAATCCATAAAGTATGAAGATGGAAAAGGAATCTAGGTAAACAGGAAAGAATAAAGGTATCAGAGAAGGGAAGACATGGTAGAAGATGGAGCAACTAACAGTTGAAATTATCAGATGGCCCTTCTGTCAAAATATCTTGTTCATTGTTCTCTCTCTCCATTCCTCCCCCAACTGGGCCATCAAGATACCGCATGTTCCCATCCCCCATTCAGTATTCCCTTTTTGAACCAATTTACCTAGGAAATCTCATCTATATCTTCCTCATAGGGTCCTCCTGGTTACCTAGCTTCTCTGGGGCTGTAGATTTTAGCCTGGTTATCCTTTGCTTTACATATAATATCTACTCATAAGTGAGTACATACAAAGTTTGTGTTTCTGGATCTGGCTTACCTCACTCAAGATGATTTTTTTTTCTAATTCTATCCATTTGCCTGCAAATTTCATGATGTCATTGAATTTTAAGACTGAATAATCCTCCATTCATAAACGTTCCATATTCCAAGGAACCAAAACAGTTCAAGTTCAGAGAACTAGAGACTGTATAGTTATCAACATCTGTATAGCACAGCTTCACTCTGAGGCTCAGGGATCATTCAGAAAGAGGAAGAAAATGAATTGAAAGAGCAAGAGAAATTGAATTGTATCCAGTGAAAGATTATTTTTCAGGCATGATAGTTTCATTGCATACACAAATTCATACCAACTGTAACTGCATGCATAACACCTACATAAGACCAAGCCAGCAACAACCTCAGCCCAGATGGGAGAGGAGCTGCTGAAGTTCCATCTCCAGCTGAGGATCTAATGGGAGTTTACAGCAGAGAGTCAGTTTTCTCTCAGGGATGGAACCTCTGAGATGCTTAAATATATTTCAGAATATATTCCCATGTGTATGTAATAGGCATGAATTGAACTCAATTGATTTCAAAAAATAGTGCAAATAATTTTGGCAAGGGAAAGTAGAAGGAGATTAGGGATGAATTGAAGGGTAAATGTAGGGAGAAACCCTGATTATGAGGTACCGCTAACTACTCCCACTTGGGCTTGGTCGGAGTGAGGAAACAAGGTTTTAGAATAGACAGAGGAGTGCATGTATGCCTCTTTTTCCCTCTCCCACCTGGCTGGGCAGAGGAACAGGCATCTGGTGTAAACCTGGTCACTGGCTCCATTGCTTTTGTACTTTCTTAATAAACTATCTGTGATCAATCTATTTCTGACTCCACATTGTGTTTGGCTTTAGGGAAGCAATTGGCAGTCTGATCCAAATACATTATATCCATATATAAGCAATAACAAAAATGGAAATAATAAAAAGTTCTAAGCTATAAGATGTATTCAAAATATAATCACAATAGTTCCCTCTCTGTGTAACATAGTGATATATCATTGTACTCTCTCCTTGTCTCAGTGACACAGTGACTAGTTTTAAGGAAAAACAACTTCCATGTGAATTGCAACATCTGGTGTACAATTTTCCTATACAGGCTTTAAAAGTTCAAAGAAAAAAACAGTCCTTTTCATCTGAAGACTATCTATAGGTATTTGTCTCTGGATTTTCTCATTGTGTGTTTGACCTAGACTACTTACTTCTTGACTCTCTGATACACTGGAGATGGTCTTTATGTACAACCCATGCTCCTTAGAATAGGATTTTACATTTATGAAATCATATCTGAGAAACTTTTGTTAGAGAGTTAGAAATTTAATTACTATATACCAATATATATATTCTTTCTACACAGGAAATAAGACAACAATGGCCACATTTAAACCAAGGTGTACTAAAAGTAGCCTTCTAACTCCTATTCTCCCAAATGCAGAGTACATTATAAAACCTTTATTGTTAATTGAAAAACATGGATTAATGAAGGAACATGATCTATTTTATTCAGATGAGTTTTCTCTTTAGTTTCAGGGTGGCTTTATATTCACTTGATGTGGCTTTCTAAACATTCTTACACTTTTATGTATTTAAGTATATATTTAACATTTCAGAGTTGTTTTATAGGCTATAAACTCGACACTTTCTTAAACAACATATATACTGCCCCTACTCTAAATAAGTATAAGTATAGTCAATATGTTAAAATTTTACATCTGTTATGGAATAACAGTTGATAAAATATGAGATGTGACATGGAGTAGTAGAACAGGTAATACCTTGTTTATTTTATGAGTCAGTAAAAGTTTGTCCAGTAAAAGAAAAATAACATTTTTCAGGTTAAAAAGCTTGATGTAGTATTACTAAAATAAGTCGTGTATGTTTATATTGAAACTATTTTAAAATGTGCCACATAGAATAATGAATAATTTTATCCCCATTTCACAAATATCTAGCATATTAATATTGACTGGAAATGTTTTTTGGACTTGTGATACTTTAAATACCCAAAGTGTCTTTCAGTCCAGAACTTGGATCCACCCTCCCTTATTTTTCTTCTGTCCCATAAACACAAGAAGTCAATGAAAGAAAATCTGAATGAAGAAGGCTAGTTCACTTCACAAAGTCTTAGAGCACAAATCATCCCATTAAAAGAACTGGTGATATTATCAAAGCTACATGAACTTATAAATGCTATGATATAGTTGCAATGGTGTGCTTGAATTGCAGATACTCACTATGGGAAAAATCAAGAAGAATAAGTGGACAATGAAGTATCCAAAAATATGACATAAAAACATTGGATGGAGTGATAAAGCTAATATTTTATTCAAAACAAATCAATGAGTATGAAGCACAAATATTGTTTAGTGAAATCATGCTGAACCTACATAGGAGTAACATAAAATCATAAAGTATATAAACCCATATGAACTAAGGAATATTGTATGGTGCACCTGTAATTTTGCCTGTCTCAGATTTGCTTCCAAATTCCAGATGATATCTATAAGAAGCGTGTGCATTTCTAAAGGAAAACAAAAAAGGAATCGAACTGAGGGAGAGAAGAGGTGAGGAGAAGTACTTGCAGGAGTGGAGGCAACCAGAAAAATGTGTTCTGGAAGTATTTTCTTTTGGAGACTAACTTCTAGAGTTCTTTGTATATTTTGGAAATCAGCCCTGTGTCAGATGGGTTGGTGAATATTTTTCCCAGTCTGTGGGCTTCCGTTTTGTCTTGCTGATTGTGTCCTTTGCCTTACAAAAGCTTCTCAGTTTCAGGAGGTGCCATTTATCAATTGTTGATCTTAGTGTCTGTGCTACTGATGTAATGTTTAGGAAGTGGTCTCCTCTACCATTTCGTTCAAGGGTATTTCCTACTTTCTCTTCTAATGTGTTCACTATGGCAAGGTTTATGTTGAGGTCTTTAATCCATTTGGACTTAAGTTTTGTGCATGGCAATAGACATGGATCTATCTGCAGTCTTCTACATGCCAGCATCCAGTTATGCCAGCACCATTTGTTGAAGATGCTTTCTTTATTCCATTATATAACTTTAGCTTCTTTTGTTGTAAAGGGTTGTTTTGGCTATCCTAGGTCTTTTGTTATTCCATATAAATTTGAGAATTATTTTTTCAAGATCTGTGAAGAATTGTGCTGGGATTTTGATGGTGATTGCATTGAATCTGTTGATTGCTTTGGACAAGATTGCCATTTTTACTATGTTGATCCTACCTATCCAAGAACATGGGAGATCCATTTTCTGGTATGTTCTTTAATTTCTTTCTGTAAAGACTCAAAATTCTTATGATACAGGTCTATCACTTTTTTTGGTAGCGTTTGTCAGGAAGTATTTGATGAGTGAAAAAAAATTCATAAAATGACCAGTAGGCAAATTTGTGAGGCATTTTCTTGATTGCAGAGAGACATGGAAGTGCCTAGCCTACTGTGGATATGCCATCCCTGGAAAGACAGACATAGAGTGTACAGGAAAGCAAAATGCACAAGGCAAATGAAACAATCCAACATCATTCTTCTGCAGCTTCTGCTCCAGTTTCTTCCAGGTTACTGTTTTTTGTTTTGTTGTTTTTCACATTCCTATTTTGCATTCCTTCCATGACTTCCCTTAATGAGAATTGTAAGCTGAAAACCAAAATTTACTCCCTCCCAAGTTGCTTTTAGTCATGGTGTTTATTATAGCATTTGAAATCGTAAGGAAATAAAGAAGTGGTTGCCCAAATTCATGCTCTAAAATTGGGAAAGAACATGGGAATAAATATAAGGAAAAAATGAAGTATCATAATGCAAAATTACATTAAATGAACACATCTTCAACTGTTATAGAATCAAAATGTAAAATTAGTGTAAGGGAATTATACTATAAACTTTCTTCTACTTCCAAATTTCCCACATATGTTGACAAAAACCTTATGCATACAAATTTCTTGGCATAGAAGATTTTTCAGTATTTTTAAATTTTAACCTAATACTTCAACATGTCTATCTAACTTTGCTGTAATACTTACAACCCTATTAAGTATTTGTTTAACATACTTGAATATTAGTTTTTGGGTTGCAAGTGCTGGGCTAGATAAACTTTTGGTCAGTGTCTTAGACTATGTTTTAGCATGAGAAACTCAGACAGCCTTGGATTAAGGAAGAAGCATTTAATAATTAACATATGTAATGTTTTCTTGCCCATCAGACAATATCATATCTAGAAATTTATGTTTTTAAGAGATAGATACTGCCAAGACTATAACAACAGAGGCGAAAAAACAGAAAAGGAAAACCTGCTAGGAACAAAACTTCCTTCTCCATGTGAAAGGGGTAAAGGTGAATGATTTAGAACCATTGTAATAATCACTTCAACATTAGGCATCCAACATGAAGCTATTAAGCGCATACAACTCTTACTACCCAAGAAGCCTTGCCTCACTAGTTCAAATACCAAATGTATATTGAACTTTTATTATATTCAAGATATTGTAATGATCTTGAAACTCCTAGGAGGGTTGATCATTCCTAAATTTATTATTATTAAAATTTCTGTATGTCTGGCCAGGCATAGGTGGCGCATGCCTTTAATCCCAGCACTCAAGGGTGCGAGGCAGGCTGATCTCTGTGAGTTCCAGGCCAGCCGGGTCTCCAGAGCGAGTGCCAGAATAGGCTCCAAAGCTACACAGAGAAACCCTGTCTCAAAAAACCAAAAAGAAAAATTCTATATAACATGAAAACATTAAAATATATTTTAATCTTTCTTTGACTGAGTTATTCTACTTGATAAAAAATAGGGAGTAAAAATGGAGTTCAAATATTGCATGGATTATTTCTTGAGAAATTTGACAAAGGAATTAAGGAGACATTTAATTGCGTAGAATGTAAGTGTGTAAGATGTATATGCAAACTGAGCAAAAGAAATAGAAAAATCATAAAATTTGAAGAATTATCTTAAAAGGAGGAGATAGGACAGTGACTATGAAAATAACCACACAATAGGAAGCTACTTAAAATTCTTCCTAATTAAAGCATACAAGGAGACAATATTTTCAAGCATATCTAATCACATAGAAAGTGAAATTTAATATTTGAGTAATAAAATGCACCATACTTATATTTTATAATATTATTATGCACTTATGCAGATAAATTATTTTGTGGCATATATACATACATATCATAAAACTATTAATTTCATTAATGTATTTGATTTAATAAATTCTTTTAATATATGTATAATAATAAATATTCTATTGTCAGAAAATGAACACTGTAGTAAAATACAGGAAGGTATACTATAAAGACCTCACAGTGAGTGATGCTCTACTTTTAACCAGTTGTGTAATAGTCTGTTATAGTCTCTCCTATTAAACTAAAGTTACTTTGATAAGACATGACAAGTGCACTTATCTGTGGGTATAAAAATACAGGAAAGTATACTATACAGGAAAAAATACTATGATAGGTACAGTAGATAAATTAAGATTTGAACCTAAGCTATAATATGTTTCAGAATGAATTGCCTTTATTAATGTTGTGAAGTTGCATTTTCTTTGGGGGAAAGAATAATAATCAAAACGACCTCGACTTGACAAAACTTTTTGTTATTCTTTCAGTTGTGCCCCTTGCTAAAAATAGGGACTTCTTTTGATGAAACAGTTTTGGGGACTTTGTTTCTATTATACTGATGTTTCCTAAAACATTCTCTGTACTGTATCTGTACTGTGTGCACGTGTGTGTGTGTGTGTGTGTGTGTGTGTGTGTGTGTGTGTGTGCACGTGTGTGTGTGTGTGTGTGTGTGTGTGTGTGTGTCTGTCTGTCTGTCTGTCTGTCTGATTATCTTTGTCATGAACGCTCTGATACATTTCTCTAATTTCTAAGGAAATAACTTCTAACTTTGTTTTTAAGATTAATCTTCAAGTACATCTCTGACTTGTCTTGTTGGTCCCAAAGGTAAATTTTAATCCTTAAGGGATTGGCATATTGCCTCATAAATATAAATATGAAAAGGTATTTTCAGAGTTTCAAGCATCAGTACTGAATTTATATCATTTCTACATTTTTCTCCTCCCTCCAAATATTCCATGTATCCCCTCATTTCTTTTCAAATTCATCAACTTTTTAAATTAAGTCTCATTGTGTGTGTGTGTCTCTCACACAAACAGTGGGACACACACACACACACACAGAGAACATTCTTGTTATATGTACATGTGTTTATGGCTGACAATGATGAATTACTGGCCCATAACAGGGGTTTATTCCTGGAGAAGACAGAATCCCACACTCTCAGCAGACAACAATTGGCTTTAGCTCTTCATCCATGAGTAGGGCATTATGACACTACCCCTATCCACAAGGACATTTCTGCTGGTATTGTTATTGTAATGTTCTTGTTTGGGAAACCATATCATTGAGACTTAATGGGTGTAGATTTAATGACATTTATAGAAGATACTATCTTTCAGCAGGCATCCTGGTTCTCTGGCACTGCATTCCTCCCTTGGAAGCTTCCAAAGGGAAATCATAAGAGAAAACTCTTTATACCATTTTCAACAATTGCCTTGAAGCAGAACTTATGCTAAAAATTCATTTTTGTTTTGTTATGTTTTTCTATGTCTAAGACCTAGAAAATAATTTACCCAGTTTTTTTCTTTCCTGAATCACATCCCCATTAACACTCAGAAAGTCTTCTCTTTTAGCTACAAATATAAAACTTTACATCTATTTTCTTTATTATTATCATACACAATTAGATATCTGGCAATCATTATTATATTCCTTGGTGAATTTCATTTGATGGTGTTTAAGTGTCCCAGAAGACAACATCAAAAGAATATAAGCATTCCATTTCCTTTGTGGGCAAGATGCCTCTATCACCTATCCAGGATACTGAAGATAAAAACCATATAAGGAAGAAAGATTTGTGGTTTCAGAAGTATTAATCCTGTTTTGTTGGCTCCATCTTGCTGAGAATTCTGATGAATTCAAATATGGTGTTGAAAACAAAGGGTATGGGAATCTGTTTACTTTATGTATCTGTCCTATCCCCAAAGAGTGTAAGGAAAAAAAGAATATGTCTCAATATCTTCTACAAGTACATTCTCTGTATTCATGTAATTTCCTTCCAGTAGTTGTCCCCTTACAAGGGATCCACTACCTCCTTTTAGGGCAGAGTAGCAAACAAGCCTTTAACATGTCACCTTTGAGAAACATTTAAGGTAAAACACTTTCTAATTTCTCTACTCTAAGTAACTTTCTATATTATTACCCAAAGTGTTTAACACTGTCAACATGGATGTGAATTCTGGAGTTCAGGAGGAGAAATTGCCTATATAAGAAACATATTTTATATGTGCTTTGTGCTTATACTGTGAAGCACATATGTGCACTCTCCAACCAGTTGTATGGGTAAACTATCAAAATACTCTATGTAAATAATTTTAGCAGTATGAGGCCAGCTAAAATAGAATTTACCTCATGTTCTATTTTCCAAGTCCTTTTAAAAAAGGCCTAGATGTCATTGACAAGACCTTTGAATTTATGGAGAGATCATGCTCCAGGTTTGATCATTTCTATTGCTTCAGATTTTCTCAGTATATGCTATATTTCCAGTAGAGTGTGATTTTTCACAGGTCTTCATGGCTCTTAGAGGCTCCTCTGAATTACAAGTCTAATAATTAGAAGACCCCATTTCTATCCCATTTTGATTTAAATAAGGTAACAAAAGTAGTCTCTAGCCTTTGGCAACAGATAAAAATACCAAATATTGAAATACAAGATTTTGAACTTCAAAAAAAAAAACTCCCTGGCATTTGTTTCATGACAACAACTTGCAATTTTCTATTGTGCAAATACAGGTTGCACTTAAAGACCTCTGAGACTATCTCCAGTAGTGGAAGGAATCACAGAAGTAAGAAGGACAGATTTAAAAGGAAAAGAAGAAGAAATGGAGGAGGAGGACAATGATGATTTCAATGAGGAGGATAAGGATGACGTGATGAGGAGAATGACATGAAGGTGGGAGAGGACACTTCACAGCAATATTAGGTCAGAGAGGAAGGAGATAGGGAATGGATACCATTTGATTTTGCTGGATATATGTAGGAAAGTCTTAAGAATAAAGAAATGCTAAAAAAGGAATAGTTAGAAATTGATCAAAAATATTTCTGTATGAGTTTTTAGGTATATAATTTACTAAAAGTTATGGTTGACAAGTTTAATAGTCAATAATCCTCATGACACCAGGAGAAAACTAAATAATCAAATCTAATGAGTGGCAGGCTGACTTTTCTGATTTGTTGCATACACCTTATTTGTAGACCATATTTGTGTCACACTCATCACCATGCCTTGTTTATTTATTTAACATTGATATGTGTGAAATATCAATCAATAGTAAAAGTGTTTTGGATATACATATCTGATTAATTTTCCAAACTGGGGGTGGGGGGGGATAGCAGCAGCCAAAACACAGTCAGAATGTGAAAGTAGCTTTTTACTTGACTAACCAACCATGTGAAAATAGCAGCTTTGAACTATAGATATTTTCATTTAATATGACAGTTAACTAAGCTTCCTTTAAGTAGAAATTTTCTACAAAAAAAGGAACAAATTTTTCAACTCATTTGTAAATTGAACAGTTTTGTACATCTAAAGGAGAGAGAATGCCCACTTACCACTTCAACTTAACATGCTTTTACTCTTAAATAAAATAGATTTTATTTAAGTCACCTTTAGCCAGAAATAGGAACTCTTCCTTGCTAACTTCTCTTGCACTGAAGCATAAACTGCTCTTTAGATGTCACCTTTAATAATTAAGATTAAGCCTTATTTTACAATCCCTCCTGAAAGAGGGCTGACTCATTGTCAGATTATTATGATTATGGAATGTAACATAATTAATATCTCTATACTTCTTACTGGAAATGATCAATAATTTATGTTCACTTGAGTGTCCTTACCAATTATAAATTGAATATTTCTGTGTGGCTTACTACATTTTTTCTTTTTTGAAGACTCTTATTTCAAAGTTCCCATCTATGTACTTGCTGTCCATCTGATCAATTTTGTTAGCAAGCCACCATTAATTCTTTTGAGGCTCATACTGTTGAACAGTTTCTAAGAGGAAAGCACATTTAATATATTTATGTACTTGAATTTCTCAATTAATTTATTTTCCTTGGGAATAATTTAAAGCACCTGAGGATTGTACTGTTCCATACAGCCACAGAATGTTTGTAAAAAATTTTAAATTATCACTTTTATAATAGAATACATATCCTTTGCATTTGTGCTGGTACACATCTATTAGAATTTATCCTTTTACTAATGAAAATGTCTTTCATTCATAGCCAGTTGTATATTGACTTCTAAACGCTCATATATGGACTTACATTTTTACTTGTGATTCAGACAATGTTTATACAAGTGAAGTTAATTGGAAACTCAATTCAGTAAAGCATTTGTGATATTGCTTGCTAATTTAGATTATGGAAAATTTTCAGGAACTATGCAATTTCAAACTACACAAATATAAAAATGAATTAAATAAATGTGTATTTCCAAAATACAATTATTTAAATGAAGTAAAAAGTTTTATATATCGTAATGTTTTTTATTATCATTAAAGCTAACTTTGTCATGATTTAGTGTTTATTATTATAAAAATATGGTAAATTATGGTTTTCTTTATCCAGATAGGATCATTTTGTTTCAATAATCAAAAAATAAAACAAGTCTGTTTGAAGTGTAGAGTGCTACTTTGTGTGATCATGTTGAAGAAATTTCTCAGAATATTACCTTTCCTTTTCTACTTAGTGTTTCAAGTAATGAGAAAATAACTTGAGAACTAATGCTGCAGTTTTTATTACTCCATATTTCTTATACAATGAACCTCCTTTTTCTCTAAGGAGTTGCATCATGCTGGCCTTGAAAATCAAATCTAATAAGGAAACTGCTCATGCAAGAGCAGTTCTAAGAATCAGGAACAAAATCCAGCAGAAGCCATTTTCACAGACTGAGCCCTTGGGAAGCTGAATGATTCAAATATGGAAAATAGTAAGTTGTGGGTTGTTCAGTGGATGATCCTGGTTCACTACTTCATATTATAGTGATAAGTTAGCCTAGAATCTAATCAAAATAAGAAGTCATTTGACTGTGAGGAAAAAATGAATTTGAGAACATCTTCAGAAATTTCTCAAATTGAGGTGAATGATTGTGTTTTACAGCCCTGGGACCATGAACAGTTTGTCTCACACAGAAATCAAGGCTATGCCTGGGAGAGGAACGCAGCTTCAGTCTACAAAACTGCCAATATGAACTCTGCAGTCAGAGAAAGTGTCAGCATGGAATCATTTCTGCTTAGAGGATGGTCCCTTAATCCTAGAAAGGGGACACTCAGTAGCACAGTGTCTACATAATACATGCAGAGCATGGATATCTTGAAAGAAAGCTGAAGTAAGATCTTTAAACAGAATATGTAATTGATCTATAGAAAATCTAAAGTCCATAGAAATATACATCTGAAAATGTGATTTAAAAGGTGTTATTTTTCAGTCTTTATGTATTTCCCTTTTTGAACCATATTCTCTCTCCTTAGAAATATTGAAATAGTGCTCTTTCCCCTTGAAATAAGTTCACCAGAGTTTGTTTGTGAATTAACAATATGTAGTATTTCACACACTTAAATATATTTTCCTTACTGTTTCCTTGTTGTGCTCACAGCCATCAACTTTAAAGTACAGAAATCATCCTAAAATAATTTGTGCATTTTAAAGTTTATTATTAACACTTCAATATCCAATTAAAATATCAATTGTAAAAAATCCTCCCCAGCATATTTTATTTCATTGTAAAATATAGGATTTCTTTCTCACTGATAACATTGGGATAACTGTCTATATTGTTTTTAATACATGGACTATACAAAATATCAAATGCTTAATTCTCTAAATGCATATACATGATAAGCTTTTGTCTCTATAGATAAATGAGAGAAATGAATTTGAATCACATTCTGAAGACAACAGACATAGTTACTACTGTATGTTTTATTGTTCTTATGCCAGCTATCGTTTCTATGGCCATGACCCATGCCTAGGGCAGAGGAAAATTTTGATAAATATTTAGTGTTGCAAGTTAGTTACAGAAAGGCATAAAGTCATGAATGGAAATGGCATCCAATAAGAGACAAAGAAAGCAAGAATGCCAATGGAAAAATATGTAATTTTATGGTGAAATTGGTGAAGCAATATCCTGTTATAAAATCATATATATATATATATATATATATATATATATATATATATATAATATGTTTATATGTTCAGGTTAATAAGTTATGTTTCCATCATTTTGTGAAATTGCAATAAAGTTAACTAGACTCCTGATCTTAACTAGGTCAAGAGTATATTAAATTTAAGAAAAAAGTTATTAACCAAAATCATGGAGGAATTGTGAACTATGTTTTAACATTTCATTTCCTTTTGCAGCAGGTATTCCCAAAAAAGTAAAAAATTGAATAAATCCCTGATCTTGTAAATAAGACTGAATTTAAATGATGACTCTTGTGATCTCACAAGATCAGTTTGCCTTAGAACTGTATCAGTTCCATTGTACAAATATTTCTGAATTTCATTTTTTTCCAAGCCAAAAAAAATGTAGTGAAAGCTATGTTCTCTGAAATCAGCCAATACTCTCTAAAACTGTGAATGGCTTCTGTGAAATGATTCCATCTACCTCATTTCTCTCTATCTTAAAACTTCAGCTTTCATTATTCATGATTTTTGTATTGTACACAATGACAGAACAGTTCTACAACTTTGCACATACACATTCTATTAACTTCCTGAAATCAAAACATGAGCCTGAACATTTTTAGCTCTCAAACACTTCTGGCTCTAACCTGTGAGTGTTATGGACCTAAAAGACTTTTTTGCAGAGTAGATAAAGTGATTACTGTCCTCATGACATAGATATTGCCTTTTAATTTGCATGGCTTTTCTGCTTTCCCCACACTTGCCAGTACATGACTTTCAATGAACAAGGATTTTACTGCTTCATTGATGAAAGCATTACTTTTATAATCTCCCATTATTTATTGTCTCAGTGTTTTCCCCATTAATCAGATGCCACAATCTCCCACTTTTCATTTCCATAATGTTAAATAAATTATTTATTTTATTATCTTATCTTGCAGTTGCGCTGTACATGATGCATTTATTTCTTGATTTTAAAGTTGAGTACAAGGATGATAGAGTTGGTCAATAGAGTCAGTTCTACAATCTTCAGTCAGTTAACATGCACTTATTTTGTGAGTATTTTCTTTGGTCAAATGCTTCAGAATTATTTTTAATACCATGTCCAATGAGAGTCCCAATCTGAGTCTTTGCATTAATTTCCAGAGCCAATCTCCTCTGAGTGCAGAAATGTCACTTAAAATTGAGAAACAAAGCCTTTTACAAGAATGAAGATTTAATCCTTGCATTCAGGCTGAAAAGCTTTATGGTTCACATCACACTCCTTTACACTAGTAATCATATTAAATTATGACGTTCTTCTCAATAACCTGTGGTATATATTTTAAACTATCTTTTCCTAAAGTAATCATGGGGGAGAAATAGAGGACACAACCAAGGCATTCACCAAAAAGGATATTTTGAAATCTTTGAAATATATTCTTGTTTCACTGTGAGAATCTTTGTTAATATTCCAATTTTTTTGTGGTTACTCAGATTGTCACTCACTTTACCAAAAATAATTCCTATACAATGATACAATACAGCATGGAATTGTTTACTTTAGAGAAGATATAAATATTTGTTATATTTTGTTGCATAATGGCACAAAATGATAATATTATAAATGCCTTGGTGGATATTGTTTTTCAATTGAAATTCTTTCAAACTTTCCAGTGTATTACAATTTATAAGTCTCTTTCCATGTCAATGAAAAGAATATGGACATTTTATAAGAATGGGTGTTTCTTTCCATATATTCATTTCTTGTAATAGTTTTGTGACTTTTGTTTCATGAATTCTTATAGAAGAAAACATTTGAACTGAATTTTTGAGTCAGATGGACCTGATTTCAATCTCCATGTTTCTGACTTAAAAAGTTTCTGTTTTTATTTGTGCATAGAAAGGGATAATATAAAGAATTCTGGGGGACTGCAAGTCAGAGAGTATTAGGAATCCATTTTTCCATATACAGCAGAAATTCCCTGGCCTAATATGTCATATATAACTATCTGAAAACTCTGGAGACATTTTGTTAACCTCTAACTACCATGGGAATGGTTGGACAGCAGTGAGCTCCTAATTTTAGCCAGTGTAATGTCTACAGCAGAGTAACTCACTGGGCCTGGCTCTTTGGCACAGTGGCACAGTGGCACAGTGGCACAGTGGCACAGTGGCCCATTTGCTCAGTGCCAGAAAAATTTGCAATACTTCCATAACAGACAATAGACAACTTTTATAAAACAGAGTGAGTGAAAAGATGCAATTTTGCAAAGTGTATGACTTCAGTGATTTGATCCCTAACTTTAGTGTGTTTTATCACAGAGATGTAGTCATGAGATTATGGCCCTTAGTATTGGTTTCCCTTAAGAGCCCTTTTGCCTCTGACTGAAGCGATTTTCAAGGAATTAAGGAACCAACACTATTTTGTACTTTCATTTTCCTTCACACTTTTCCATGTATGATCTGAGCACTTAATACTGGGACAGTCTAAGCCAAATGCACATGAAGGAAAAGTTAATGAAAGACCTCAATTAACTTTATATATGAGATTAAGCAATCACAAAGCAATAAGCTAAAATATGTAATTAGTAAGTAGAATTAATAGCCAAATTCAGAGAAAGAAGGAAGGCAGATTCCCAGAGGTGTATAATTATCAGATTCAAATATCCATTTTTCAATCAAAATTTAAAGGAACTACAATGAATAAAAGGGTTACATGTTGTTTTCAATGGAAAAAGACCCAAACCACCACTAATAAAGTCTTCAAGAATCTTCTAGACACAAGAAGTTAAAATACTGCCTTAAAGATGCCCAATGAACTAAAAGAGGATGTGAGAAAAGTTCAGAAAGATACATGAACAAAGTGATGTGATGTTCAAAACAGAGACTTGCAACTTTAGAATGTTGTATGGCAAGGAAAATAATATTCAACTAAAATAGAACATTTGATGGAAATCAAAAAGAATTTATAGAACTGAAAAGGGTATTGAAATGAAAAATTTACTACTGAGGAGCTGAAGAAGCTTTGAGAAAGCCTCACACTTGAAAAAAAAAAAAAGAACAAAGGAAATTTTTGAGAAGCTAATACATAAAGGGAGACTAAAGATAGAAGACTATTTACTAGAGCCTAAGGGACCCACAATAACCAATCGATAAACCAGTCTCAACATTTTGAGAATAACAAAAAAAAAAAAAAGAGAGAAATGGCTGTAAGAATATTTAAAGTATAACGCTTGGAGATTTCTACAATTTGTTAAACATTGAAGCTCACTGCACTCAAAATGACCTCAAAGAGACTCACTGAAATGAATTATTTGACTTTTATACAGAGAAAAACATATTGAAAACAGGAGAAGTTACTCATTATTTATAATGAATCCACAGTATGGTCTTAAATCCATTCCATGATTAGAAACTAAATGACAGTAGGCCAATGTAGTGAATGTCTGCAATGACAAGGACTCAATAAAGAATCCATTATCTTAAAAATCAATTATTGAAAATTGATAAAGATATTAAGATGTTTGAAAAAAAGTAACATTTCTTACTATTCCTGCTCCATAAGATGTCCAAAGAAACCTTGGAGGATAAAATTAAAGGACACTAGATAGAAAGTTAAAGCCATATGAGAAAAAAAGTTCCATTAAAGGTAAATACAGTCCAATTGCAAATCTAATGTCATAGAAATGATAGTTTGCAATTTCACTTATTATTTTATCCATGATTTAAAAGTTTACTACATTTCAAATACCTATATAAAAGTAAACATTGTTTGATTTTACATTTTAATTCTGTACTTTGATTTCTAGATAAGAGGTATGAAAAACTAATTTTTTATGCTTCATTTTATTTGGGGGAACATAACATACATTGATGTAATCTTATGGTATCAGCGATGCAAAACAATTGAAATGAAGGAAAATACAAGCAGGTATTTTGGATATTAATCAGAAAAGTCTTTTCTCTTTAGCTGACTATATGGCACTTCTGATAATCACAAAACAGGTATAGAAAAGCACTTTGTCACAAAATAATTACATATTGTATAAAAAAAGAACTATGGAACAAATGGCAGGCAAAAATGTGTTCTAAGGATGTAGAAAACAAATAAAATAATAACCATAAGTACTTCCTTTTCAGATGTTACAAGGAATGCAAGCAGCATAATTTCTTCTGTCAAGGAGAGTGGCTGAGAGGACAGAAACACAGGATGGAACTATAAGAGCCTTATATTCATTGTTGACTCAATGACATTAATAGAAAGGATGGAATATGATTATCCATGTAAACAGCAAACAAAATTGAGCATAGATGACCATATTAGTATCACACATATTATGAATGAAAAGAAATTGTTGAATACAAAGAATGAGATAATATATTTGTTTTAATTCTGTTAAATATATGCCTATTCTTACTATATCTGCACTTAATAAATGAATTTCAAAATACATAAAATTAAAACTGACAGAATAAAAGAGAGGAAGACTGTTCTAATGTGATAGTAGAAGTTTAACAACATAATTTTAACATTTGTACAAGTGATAACTATAGATTTTCTCTCCAAGACACAAATTGGACACAGGACACTTTTGCTTTCCTTTGTTTTAGTTGGGAAATTCTACTAAATTTCTGACTTTCTCAATAATTAGCCCATGATAATGGTGTACTTTAGGCCAAGCATAAACATTTATCTTCATGTGCTTGGTAGCCAGGCTTCCATTGTCTGAATGCCTGAGAGAAACAAATTAAAAGGAGGGAAGTATCATTTTGTTAGTAATAGAGGCTCAGAGGTTCAAGTCTTTGTCCATTGGCCAAGTTGCCTTAGAATGTAATGAAAGACACAATATCAAGGAACCAATTCCCCTCATTGTTAAAATTTTTTGCTTAAATTAGAAATAAAGAAGAAAAGAGGCAGATGAGACATCCGACTAAGAGATAAATTACACATATTATTCGGTTTATTGTAGACCCAGCAGAGTAAAGAGACTAAGAGGAACAGGGTTAATGGGTTGACCGCCATGGCCAGTCACCATAGAGAGGAAGAGAGAGCATAAAAGAGACAGAGACAATGTAGGGAGTAGAGTAGAGAGTATAGAGAGAGAAGTGTAGAGAGAGCATAAATGGGCAGGGGTTAAAGGGGTCCTCTGCTCCTGCATGCAGACTTAGTTCCTATGGAACCCTGGGCTGACCTGAGTACTGTCTGTTCCATCAGGTAACAGGGGCAAGCCAGCATAATGCCTGAACCTTTCAATCCCATCTTTACTTATTACTAAAAAAGGTGAGGTGTTGTACATGGCAGAATAAGGAATAAGGGCGTCGAATTCTCAAGACTGCTTCCTGCTGATGTGGGGGGCATTGACCATCTTTGGGGGACCTGAGAAGGTTGGGGTGCAGCCACACCCTGGGGTAGCCGGTTGTTTCATCAGAGTCCAGGCTGTATGGAACTTCCTGGTGCCTCTTAGACATGGCAAGATGTTGGCAGAGCAGAGGACAAGGTTAGGTTTAGAAATTTTTTTCCTTAAGTCCTGTCACTTGAGGGGAAGATTGTATGATGAGGGAGGGGTTCCCGAGGTGTCTCAACATGAGGAAAGGGAGTCCTGGGTCCAGGGAACGATTGAATAACTGGAGTGAATCTGACCTGTTTGTTTGGATCCAATTCATTTCCCTGGTACTTACAAGAATCCTTAGAGTTTGTGGAAACACAATGCCTGAACCGTTCACTCATGATGACAAACAAGTAAAGAAAGAGGAAGGAAGGACTAGACACCAAATAGGCTCCTCAATGGCAGACACATTGACCTAATTTCATTTCACTGGTCTCAAAATCCCAAAAGTTGCATAACCTTCTACTAATTTCATACATATTTGAAAACACTTTTAGGGCATGACATTTGTAAGGATAATTTAAGATTCAAGCAATATGCTAATATTTTCAACTTGATGGGTTTCAGTGTCATTGTGGACAATAACATCTATACATGTCTATGAAGGAATTTCTAGATTGGATCCGTTGGGGTGGGAAGATCTATCTTAAATATGATTGCTAACATTCTGTATTCTGACTATAAAGGAAAAACAAAAAGAACTAAGTGGCAGCATTCATCTCTCTACTTCCTGTCTGGAAGCAATGTGATATGCCAGTGATATCTCCAGCCGTGTCTTCTATAGCAAGATGGATTGTACTCTCAAATTCTGGTCAAAAGAAGCCCTTCTTTAAAAATCAAAATACCCTTAAATTTTTCCTTTTATTCACTCAGATTCAAAGGAATGTTTCCTTACTTATGTCATCTACAAATATTTAATTTCTAAACCTATCCAGTTTCTTAAATGTTTGTTTAGTCTTCATGCTTTATTCACTCTTGTAGTCTCTTATTATCATGTTTCAATACCAACTCTTTATTTCAGAACTTGTTAAATTGACACCTCAACATCTTTCCTTGTTCCTAATTTAGAAAATTTTGTGCCTATATCTTGTGTTCAGGTTTCCTTTTGTGAATACATTATTAGACGACAATATTTTCAAATGCTTGCTCCTCAGTTTCTATCGCAAAAGTATAGATTGATGTAAAATCTGTTTTCCTTTTAAAGAAAGTGCTTCTCTATCACGTTTTTGCTATGGAACACTTCCCACATCTTTTAACTATACCTTCAATTATGACTAATTAGTTTATCTTTATCAGAATTGTTTCTGAACTTCTATTTATAACCTGTCTTATAAAATTTCACAATCAGATAAACAGTCTTTGGTTTGACATTCTGTTGTTTTCACTAATACCATGAAGGAGAAAACCTTATTATCTAATTAGCATTAACTCTTAGTTGGGAAACAGCTTCTCTTTGTGTAAAGAATTAAGATAAATTTCAAGTTCACAACTTGGGTCAGGTAACAGTGTTTTTTTAGAATTTAATATTTGACTTTTTTGTTACCCCTTTCAAATTATCTTGTACCATTTATGGTAGCTATAGCTTTATGTATGTATTTGCTGTTTGCTTTTTTGTCTATCAGTCAGATAAGTGTCCCATTCAAATATATAATGTGAGAAGACAATGGTAAGGAGATCTGCAGTAAATAATAAAACTGTACAAAGATGTAATAAAATGTACAAAAGAACTATGAAAATGAATTAAAGTGATGATGGGAGGAAACATCCCACTGGACTGAATTTCTCTTGTAAACAGAACTAATATTACAGTGCTTAAAATGATGAGATTTTCAAAAACTGATTCTTATAATAGTTGTACTGTGACTGAGAGTCAATATTTTCATGTGAGTCTATAGCTTCACACCCCAGGGATGTAGGAAAAAATTGGCTCAGCATCATTTTGCAGCAATGACACTGACATCTGAGAATGGCTGCTTCTTGTGTTTTCTGTTTGTTTCAATTACCTAGCTAAATGGACCCAAGGAGATGGCTTCTGTTTGATATTGTCTGACCAAATATTTATAAAAGAATGAAGCAAATGTTGCACTTTTATGTGACTCACAATTATGGTCTCAAAGTATAAATTTTTCTTTTATGGTGTACTCATCCTTATGTTATGTAGCAAAGGGAAGGGGAAGGGAAAGCAAAAGAGAAAGACTGGAGAAAGAGAAGAGAGCTAATGATTCTTCATCTATTTTTGACATAATTCTCAATTATATCTCCATTCTGATTCAAGGTTAATCTTATTTGAGGGCAAATGACTTTGTAGAGAATTATATTTTCCATGCAGGTGAATTTTTATGAGCAAAGTTGTGGCACAGACATTTATAATCTATTTTTTTTTACTTTGGAATGTCCTGTGGAAACAAATTACTAAAATGATTAATAAATTGATAAATTACTAAGATGAAGCCTGGTACAGAACTTTGTCTCACTGATACATCACCTGTTGTATAAATTCAAAGTCTACAATTATTTAAATACAGACTATGAATTTTTAGGCTCCCAATGATATGATAAAAACAGTAGCCCATAGCATAAAACTAGTGTGGTAATAATAACAATTTAAGAAAACATATGGCTTCCTTTGTTTTTATTTTTACCACTGTGAACATTTTAAATGGCCCGTTCCTTTCTTTTTCTTTTTTTTTTCTTTCTTTTTTTTTTTGAGACAGGGTTTCTCTGTGTAGATTTGGAGCCTATCCTAGCACTCACAAAGATCTGCCCGCATCTAACTCCTGAGTGCTGGGATTAAAGGCATGTGCCACCAATGCCCACCTTTGGCCCATCCCTTTTACCTCTTCTTTCTAATTTTTTGTTGTTGTTGAACTTTGTATCAGAGTTCAGGAGTTTAGATCTAGATATATCTATAACAGACATTAAAATAAAACACTTTATTTTACAGTACTTTCAAAAATAGAATTCTCACTAATTTCTTGTTGTCTTGGTGTATAAAAATATAATTGACAGCAAAAATATAAACTCCAAAGTGAAAATTCTTTGCATCAGGATAGCTATACTGACTACATAGAAATTCATTTATATGTATAGATTTGGGGTATGGGAACTTCCTTCTTTGAGGAATTAGTTTTCTTATTTGTCACTGATCTGATCTGATGAAAGCAAACAGGACAACAAAGTTATTTGGTTCCCTTAGCCCTGGGATACTGCCTTTGAAGTTTACCTTTAAGACCTGTTCCAGAGAAATGCTAACTTGAGTAAACACTATCTGCAAGTTGAGACATGCATTGTTCAAATATGAATAATATCTGAAATTGTAATATGGGATAGTATGCAATGGTTTTATTTTAGTGTGTTTATATTCTAGTATCAACTCATCTATAAGGTTTTGGGAATGCTCCAGTGATGAATATCCTCATTAGTTAATCAGGAACTAGTTCTCCAAGTGTTTGGGTTTCAGGGACTTTTTACATAGGTTCTGAGATCAGATTACAGATCTTTATGCTTCTGCAGCAAGACATGTTCCACACCTAACTGTAAATGACATGTCACTAAACAGTTTCTTTTCAGCAAGCTAGGCTATTCCTAATCCAGCTCAACTCATTCTTTTCACCCTTTTTTCCCCCACAAATTTGGCTGAACTCTACATTCACTACAATCTTATCTTTGTGGCATTGTTTTTTTTTCAAATATATTTTTTCATGTTTTTCAAATATATATATATATTTGAATTACAAACAAGATTGAATTACAATGACAATCCCAGTTCCCTTCTCCCTCCCTTCCTCCCCTACCACCTCCCCAACTAAAGCCCTACTTATCATATATCCTTTCTTCTAATCTATATCTGACTCAACCTTTCTGCTCCCTCATGACCTCTGCATCCTTCCTTTTCTTCCCTTCTCATTCTCATATCTCCCTCCCCCCTTTTCCCATGTTCTCAATATGCTCAGGGAATGGTGACACTTTCCCCTTCTCCGGGGGACAAAGTTTGTCTCTTTTAGGGTCCTCCTTGTTTACTAGTTTCTCTGTCAGTGTGGATTGTAGGCTTGTAATCCTTTACTCTATGTCTAAAATCCACATATGAGTGAGTACCTGCCATGTTTGTATTTTTGTTAATGGGTTATCTCGCTCAGAATGGTTTCTTTGAGTTCCATCCATTTTCTTGCAAATTTCAAGATTCCATTGTTTTTTTCTGCTAAGTACTACTCCATTGTGTAAATGTACCACATTTTCTCTATCCATTCTTCAGTTGAGGGGCATCTAGGCTGCTTCCAGTTTCTGGCTATTACAAATAGTGCTGCTATGAACATCGTTGAACAGATGTCTTTGTTTTATGAATGTGCTTCCTACGGGTATATACCTAGGAGTGCAATTGCTGGATCTTGTGGTAACTTATACCCATATTCTCTTGAGGAGTCTCCATACTGATTTCCAAAGTGGCTGTAAAAGTTTGCACTCCCACCAGCAGTGGAGAAGTGTTCTCCTTTCTCCACATCCTCTCCAGCATAAACTGTCATTGGTGTTTTTGATTTTGGCCATTCTGACAGGAGTAAGATGGTATCTCAGATTTGTTTTGATTTGCATTTCCTTGATAACTAAGGATGTTGAACACTTTCTTATGTGTCCTTCAACCATTTTAGATTCCTCTACTGAGAATTGTCTGTTTAGTTCTGTACCCCTTTTTAATTTCATTGTTTGGTGTTTTGGAGACTCACTTCTTGATTTCTTTGTATATTTTGGAGATATTTTGGTATATTTTACTAGTCTATGTCTCTTTATCTTAGCATATTATTGATGATAGGTCTTCATGTGAACTGTTTTCCTCCAACTAAAGCTCTTGTGATTGTCTACCTTCTGTCTTAGCACTAAATGAACTCTAATTCACTTGGAGGTATGAATTAAATGCATTAGAGACAGTCAACATGTTCATATAAGTAAATAATAAAATAATTTAATAATTAAGAATGAAAGGACCACCTCTCAATTTCGGCATCCATGACAGTAACATGTGCTTGCCATGACCTTTTCCTAGTCACTAGAAGTCAGATGCCTACCTCGCAGCAAGGAACCAAACAGAAGTTAGCTGGTGGCGCTATGCTTTACACCTCTGGGTGTGCTTTACAGACAAGCACACAGCAATGATTCGCATAACATAGCAACCACCCTGGGAGGCCCTATGGGCCATAAATGGCGCCCAACGTGGGGCGGCTCTGCCCTTGATACCCCCTCCACTTCCCGCTGGCGGGTACGTATTGGGTCAAGGGCATCCTTAACACGCAGCTAAACAATCCACATTCCATCCCACCGGTTTACTAGAACTCTACATACAACACCGGACCCAATTTGGTAAGGCTACCCCTTTCAGTCAGCGTAAACGTCTCCCTGAACACGAGGGACTGACCGTTGATCATCCGGCACCCCTCTGGTGTTCTTGGAGGCGGGGGAGCACCCGGCCATGACCTTCACGGTTACGGTTGACCCCTTTGCCGACAATCCCTCTTGGCTTACTTCCTAAGGGTGGTCCCATCAGTAGCTACTTGCTCCCTTGGTGGTTAGTCGCTGCGCTGCGGGACTGTGGGATTTTCTGTTTTCTTTTTCTTCTTCGGAACAGCTGAGTCCCTGTTCAGACCCAGGGTCTATCAGACTAAGGCCCCTCGGTACCCCCCCCCCGGCCTGACGAGCATCCGGAGAGGGGCTTTTACCGGTTTTTAACTTGTTCACCCATGGGGAATAAGCCAACTAAGGAAATAAGCCCATCCACACCACTGGGATGTCTTTTAGAGAACTTAAAAGCCTTCAACCTAATGCCGTTAATTAAGGCATCTAGACTCACATATCTCAGTACTAAAAAATGGCCTAGGTATTCCTTAGAGAACCAGTCTCACTGGCCCCCAAACGGGACATTAGACCCCGAGGTTTTGCGGGATTTATCTAACTTCTGTCAGCAAACCGGAAAATGGAAGGAGTTACCTTATATACAGGCTTTTTTCTATCTATCTGCTAAACACTCTCTCTCTCCCTCCTTATCCCCAATTCTTCTGGCTATGGAATCTAAGCCTGAATTAAATCTTATAGACTTGGATCCAGCTGATGAACCTCCACCGGTTCGCCTTCACCCTTCAGCTGCGCCTTCTAAAGCCTCTACTAAGATCCTTGAACCTTCTCTCTCTTCTGTCTCAACCATCCCCGCTCTGGCTTCCTCTGACTCAGCTGTTTCTAAACACCCACCCTTGGCTCCTACTTTCACCCCACCTACTACCCGTTCTAAGACCGGATCCAGGGCTACCAAAGCTGATCCGGCCACCATCCTCCCCTTGCGTGAGGTAGCTGGTGTGGACGGTGTGGTTAGAGTTCATGTTCCCTTCCCACTATCAGAGCTCTCTCAGATTCAGCACAGATTAGGATCTTATACTTCTAACCCCACTGCCTTTATAAAGGAATTTCAGTATATTGCACAGTCTTATAGCCTTACTTTTCATGATGTCTTCATGATTTTAAGTAATACCTTACTACATGAGGAGCGCGAGCAAGTTTGGAATTATGCGAGGGCATGTGCAGATGAGATACATCAGACTCAGCCAACTCACCCTACTGGGAATGATGCTGTCCCGGAGAAGGAACCCCACTGGGATTATAACACCCCGGGTGGTATCCTGGCTAGAGACCAGTTTGTAACCTGCTTAATGTCTGGTCTCCGTAAGGCTGCCCTAAAGCCCATAAATTATGATAAACTCCTGATTTGTTCAGGACAAATCAGAGAATCCTTCCCAATTCCTACAGCATCTTAAGCAGGCCTTTTTACAGTATACTAACTTAGACCCTGAGACGCTAGAGGGAAGACAACTTCTCATGACATACTTTTTCGCTCAGAGTTGCCCCGACATTAGGGCTAAACTTAAAAATTTGGAGAAAGGACCCCTAACTCCACAGGATGAGGCCCTAAGAGTGGTGTTTAAGGTGTACCATGGGAGAGATGGCCAGACCCTTAAGAACAGATACCAGATGCTAGCTGAAGCCATCAGACCGGCCTCAGCATCTGCCTGGGATCCCTTGCCCTCCAGGGCCAGAGTACCACAGCATCCATGCTTCAAGTGTGGTCAAAAAGGGCACTGGGCCTGGGGTTGCCCGAACCCCCGTGCACCACGAAAGCCATGTCCTAGATGCCAGGAAGTAGACCATTGGTCAGTGGACTGTCCCCGTGTCCCAGGTGACAAGAGGACATCAAACACAGGCAGCCTTCCAGTCGATCTCTTAGCTCTGGCTATAGATGAGGACTATGAATGACGGGACCCTGGCTCTCTTGACCCGACCACCATCATCTCAATCCCGGGTGGACATTAAAGTATCAGGGCGGTCTATCTCTTTCCTTTTGGACACCGGTGCCACATACTCAGTCCTAAAGGAGTTTTGGGGACCTACCTCTCCTTCTTGTCTTCCTATTGTCGGGGTAGGAGGACAGCCTTACTTACCTCAGCAGACTCCACCGCTTAGCTGTATTTTTAGGGGGATTCCCCTTACTCATTCGTTTTTGGTTATACCAACTTGTCCGGTACCTTTACTAGGGAGGGACCTCCTAGCTAAGGTGGGAGCTTCTATTTCCTTTGCTCCCCACATTCGCCTAACTCCAGACTCGCCTGCTGCTCCCCTCCTGCTCCTTCTAGCTACTCACCCTACGGGGTCCAGTACGTCATTTCCTTTACCAGCCTCTCAGGTAGACCCCAAGGTCTGGGACACCCAGAACCCTTCTGTGGCTAGACACCATTCCCCCATTGTCATTCAGTTACAGGATCCCTCTAAGTACATTGCTCAAGTTCAGTACCCACTCCCACTCCAAAGCCTTAAGGGACTTAAACCTATTATCTCTGACCTCCTAAGGAAAGAGCTACTTCGTCCTACCTCCTCCCCCTTTAACACCCCTATACTGGCAGTAAAAAAACCTAATGGGACTTTTCGTCTGGTTCAGGACCTCCAGCTAATTAACTCTGCGGTCGTGCCCCTCCATCCTGTGGTTCCTAACCCTTACACACTCCTCTCTACTATCCCCCCGGGGACATCTCACTTCTCAGTTTTAGACCTTAAGGATGCCTTTTTCTCTATACCCCTCCACACCCGGTCTCAAAATATCTTTGCTTTCACCTGGACTGATCCAGATACTCATGTCTCCACTCAGCTCACCTGGACTGTCCTACCTCAGGGTTTCCGGGACAGCCCACACCTTTTTGGTCAGGCCCTGGCTTCTGACCTGCTCTCTCTGTCTTTCCCTAAATCCAAGTTCATACAGTATGTAGATGATATTTTACTTTGTAGCCCCTCCTTGGAAGTTAGCCGGACTGACACTTCCACCCTCCTAAATTTCCTGTCTAGCAGGGGTTACAGAGTCTCACCTTCTAAGATTCAATTGTCTACTACTCAGGTCACCTATTTGGGACTAACCATTACCCCAACCCACAAAGCTATTACTGTAGACAGGGAAAACTTAATCGGGTCTCTTGCAGTTCCTTCTACTAAAGAGGAGATTTTATCATTTCTGGGAATAGCTGGCTTCTTACGTACCTGGATCCCCTCTTACTCCCTCCTTGCCCGCCCCCTTTATGAGGCAGCTCTCGGACCTCCCCATGAACCCCTCCTTAACCCTGTTACTAAGCCCTTTCAGAGACTTAAACAGGCTCTCCTAAAAGCCCCTGCTCTTCATCTACCAGATTTAACTCGTCCTTTCTCCCTCTATGTAACAGAAAAAGAAGGATTTGCCCTTGGAGTTCTAGGTCACCATCTAGGACCTTCCTTTGCACCTGTAGCTTATCTGTCGAAGAAGCTAGACCTAACCACCCAAGGATGGGCATCCTGCATACGTGCTTTAGCAGCTGCTGAGCTTCTTATCCGTGAGTCAAAGAAACTAACCTTTGGGTCACCCATCACTGTCTTCTCTCATCACAACCTGTCCCATCTCCTAACCTATAGAGGCTTACAAACTCTACCTCCTTCCCGAGTTCTTTCCCTCCAGGTGGCATTAGTAGAAGATGCCACGCTTACTTTCCAATCTTGCCCACCCCTTAATATCTCAAATCTTCTACCTCAACCTAATACTAACTATTCTCCAACTCATTCCTGCATTGAAACCTTAGAGGAACTATTGCCCCACCCTTCACACATACAGGAGGGCACACTACCTCAGGCCACCTATACCTGGTACACAGATGGCAGCTCCTTTTTACATTAGGGGACCCGTAAAGCAGGCTATGGCATAGTGTCAGACACCAGGGTGGTGGAAGCATGGGCACTTCCTGCCCACACTACTAACCAACAGGCTGAATTAATAGCCCTCACCCGTGCCTTCCAATTGGCACAGGGACACTCTCTAAATGTTTACATAGACTCTAAATATGCTTTTCATATCCTCCTGTCACACGCAGCTATTTGGAAGGAACATGGGCTACTTACTAAAAGAGGAGTATCCATAACTAACTCAGATTATATTATGGCTATGCTAAGGGCCTCTCACCTCCCCAAAGCTATAGGAATTATTCACTGTCGGTCACACCAGACTGACAGCTCCGTTATCTCTAGGGGCAATAATCGGGCTGATAGAGCAGCTAGGGCTGCAGCCCTCCGAGGCCCAGATCTACCTCACCCACCACAGGGAGTTCATACACTACAACCCACATCCTCACAGCCACCTCCTGACATGAGACAAATTCTGTCCTACTTACACCAGCTTTTCCACCCTAACAGTAAGGCTCTTTCTCTGTTTGTCAAGGCTCACCTCAAACCTACTTCTGAGGACTTAAATTTCTTAAAAACTATCACTGCCTCCTGTAAAACCTGTCAGATGTCAAACCCTAATTCCAAGTATCGTAACTCCCCTTTTCCCACCCACCAGGCTAGGGGCTCTCTCCCAGGGACTGACTGGCAACTTGACTTCATCCACATGCCCACAGTCAGGCGAGTTAAATACCTCCTGGTACTAGTGGATACTTTCTCAGGGTGGGTAGAAGTGTTTCCTACTACTAACAAGAAAGCTCAGACCGTCTCTAACATCCTTCTCAGGGAAATTATCCCCCAGTTTGGGATTCCAGCCTCTCTTCAGTCAGACAATGGTCCTGAGTTTACCTCTCAGATCTCTCAAACCCTGTCTAAAGCTCTCAATATTCCTTGGCATTTTCATATTCCATACCACCCCCAGTCCTCAGGGAAGGTGGAGAGAACTAACAGTTCTTTAAAGACTGTTCTGGTTAAAATGTCACAGGAACTTCACCTTGACTGGGTAAAGCTTCTGCCTCTGGCCCTTTTCAGGCTTAGGGCTCTCCCTAAACAACCACTTTTCATCTCACCCTTTGAACTCATGTATGGGCGGCCGGCTCTAACACCTGGCCTCTCACCTAAACTCTCGCCTCTCCCTGACCGCTTGCTTACACCTTTACTTCATCATCTCCATTCCCTCCTTTGGGAATTTGCTGACCACTCTCTACCTCGGCCATATGCCACTCCCTGTACCTCTCCAATTAACATAGGGGATCAAGTACTTCTTTCTCCTCCAGACCAGAGCCCCTCCCCACTGTCTCCTAAGTGGAAGGGCCCTTTCAAAGTAATGCTTGTCACTCCAACAGCAGCCAAGCTTGAGGGCCTTCCCCACTGGATTCACTTATCCCACCTCAAGCCCTTTACTTCTCCACCTGAGACTCACCCTTCATACACAGTTTCTACAACAGGACCCTGTTCCCTTAGGTTTCAGAGGACACTGAAATCATCCACTTTACCTCCTATTTCAGAAGAATAAGGCTCAATTTTTACAAGGCTGATTTAAACTTTCCTGCTTCTAATTACACTCTGCTCATTAATTTCCAAAGTATCTCACAATAATTTACTTAGCTGTTGTTACAGGAATGCCAGCCTAAAAGCCATGGATCTAAAGATACAAGGACCACCAAGTGTTTGTGCCTTCTGGTTAAAGGTAACCAGAAAGATTTCATACCACCTAGATATGATTTAATATGTCTAATCTTTGTTTTCCCAAACTTTAAGACTCTTATAAGTTCCAGGGAGCCAAATCAGATCCAAACAGGTCAGATTCACTACAGGTAATATCCAACCCTTCCCCAGTCCCAATTTCCCTTCCCTCATCTTGGGACTCCTCGGGAACCCCTCCCTCATCTTACAATCTTCCCCTCAAATGACAGGACCTAAGAAAAAATTTTTTCTAAACTTAACCTTGTCCTCTATTCTACAAACATCTTGCCAGGACTAAAAGGCACCAGAGTGGCCCGGACTACAAGGAAACACAATCAACTCCAGGACATGGCAGCACCCCCAACCCCCCAAAGACGGTCAATGCCGCAGGCCAGCAGGAAGCAGGCTTAAGACATCTTCGCCCCTACTTCCCTAACCTGCCACGCCCAATTCTCTAACTTTTATAATAAACAACACCCGGGATTGTAAGAACAAAACACCTAGATGACCCTAACCCCGCCCCCTAACAACCCGGGCACTCACTCACCCACCATGCCTTTCGACCTTTGCCCTACTGCGCATATGCAACCTTCCCTTTAAAAGGTCCTGCCCCACACCCCTCGCTCTCTCTTTCTCTCTGCTCCCCTAGGGTTGGCCGACTGCCCATCCCCCCTTTCCCCCCTCTCTGATAAATAAACTCCACGTGGGTGGCTTATCCCTTGTTCCTTTCTTTATTAGCAGCTGCAGCTTAAACAAAAGAATAACTACAACCAGTTAGCCAATCAACACAGGGCAAGCCCTCCAAGCCTGGAGGCACAACAATCCTGAGCCTGTGCATACCCCTAGACACTCCCCTTATGCTGCCCTACAAGATCTCTCTGCAGGCAGTTCGAGCTTTCTTTGCTGGCCGTGCACCATGGTGGGTGGTTGAAAGACCTGAGCTAACATGGGGTTAGCTCATTAAACAACAATAAAGCTGTTATTCTTTTGTTTAAAAAGAAGAAAAGAGAAATATTGAGATGGACATATTGACTATAAGTTTATTATAAGGCAGAATGGGTAGACTAAGAAGAGGAACAGGGTAATGGCTGACCGCCATGGCCGGTCGCCATAGAGAGACAGAGCGGGGAAACAGAGAGAGGGGACAGAGAGCAGGAACAGGGGGAGAGAGAGAGAGAGAGGGCAGGGGCCTATCTTTTAAAGGGGTCCTCTGCACCTGCGTGCAGACTTCTTTCCCATGGAACCTTGGGCTGACCAGGGTATTGCCTAAGTGGATTCCACCAGGTAACAGGGGCAGGCCAGCATAATGCCTGAACCTTTCAAAAGCCTCATGCAGTTTGCAGCAAGTTTTCAAATCCACCTGGTGATTCCGGTGACCGTGGTCCTGGGCTGGGACCCCATTGGTCTGAGTTTTCCAAGGGTCTAACAAGAATTAAAAATATAAACTTGAATTAATAGAAAATATAAAATAATTATCCGTCACATCATTCAGCCTAATACTCCACAGTCTATACTCACTCCTATTTTGTACGCTAAAAATTATCCCTCTGTCTTAATCGCTAAAATTTTTCCATAGAAATATGTGATGTATTAGTTGATGGATGGGGCAATCACTGTCATGACCCAGTATGTCTCAGCAGGGTGCATGGACCTGGGAAACTCCTAGCAACCCAGAGGTGATAAAGACCAAACACAGGCGGCATCTTGTCATCTTGGTGAGCTCTCAGTTCCATGTTGTAAAACTAGAGTCTTCTCTTTATTTTCCATCTGTTTCTTAAACATCCTGCCATAGCTGCAAGAAAACCATTTCTTTCCTTTCTTCTCCTCTCTGCTACCTGGCTTATCCTCACAGGTTACTCACCCCCCACCTCTGCCCAGTTGCAGGCCTATTCAGATGCTTAGTCACATAGAGATGCAAATTAAGAGGCATATTACCCTGAGGTCATGGTAAACAATAGTAGCCTTACTGGCTTTAACAACACAATAGTGGACCTGAGTTTTCTGGAGCTCTTGTTTACTGAAGCTGGAGGCTGGGCCTCAAAATATTTCATAATGGAATTATTTTGGTCCCCCACAAATTTCTCCTTTTCTTATGAGCTATCCTTACATTGTGATTGTTTATCTTAATTTCTCTTTGTCTCCACTATGGTTTCTGATTTCTCATGGAAGATGGTATATCTGTCCTGCCATGTTCTACTTATATTAGCTATAAACTGCTTTGCCAATTGCTTAGGCTTCTTATTGCCTAGCTCTCTATTAATTATTAACCCATTTCTATTAAACTATGTATTTCCATGAGGCTGTTGCATATCTGTAATGCTCTGTCATGTTACTTCTTTGACAGTTGCATGGTGTATCCCTGGTGGCTCTTATCCACTTTCCTCTTCCCAGCATCCTCCTAGTCTATTAGCCCCACCTATCCTTCTTGCTGGATACAGGCCAATCAACATTTATTTATCAACCAATAAAAGAAAAATATATTCACAGCATGGAGAAGGACATCTCCCTTAGTTTCTGGATTCTAACATCATTTAACTTGTTAACATGTTCTAATGCCTTTTCTCATCTTGAATAATGATCTGATGATGTCATTAAATTATGCAAAAATGTATTTATCCTGAAGTCATGTAACTTCTTGTACACAGATGTTATTGTTCATGTCTTTGCTCTCTATTCCTCTGTGAGATTATTTACATCTCAACTCTGAAAATAGGGTAGAATTATCAAAGGGATCTTTGCCATTTATTATTTTGCAAATGAAGTTAACATTCAATTTTCTTAAAAATCTTCATTGTTTTCTTTTTATCTAACTCAATCTCAGAGTGTCATCACTGTCAGCAAACTTGAAAGCAATATTACTCAGCTGTTAGAAAAAAAGATACACAATAAAATTTGCAAGCAAGTGTATGGAACTAGAAAAAATCATCTTTATTGAGGCAACCTGGATGCAGAAAGATAACTATGGTATGTATTCTCTCATATGTGGATATTAGCTGCAAAGAATAACCAGGCTATAGTCTACAGTCCCAGAGAGGCTAGATAACAAGGAGACCTTAAGAGGGGTATACATGAATCTATCTGTGATGGGGAAATAGAAGAGAAATTGTGAGTGGATTTGGACAGGTTGGCATGGAAAAAGGGACATGGAGTGTAGGGAGAGAGTGACAGAAGAGAAGACTGGAACTGTGGGGGCACTGGGAAGGATACAGAAACCTACTTCAGTAGAAACTTCTGGAATCTATGAGGGTGAATAACAAAACTCTAATAATGAAGGATATGGAAGCTGAACTGGCAGGTTCAGGTACAGGTTATCTTCTGTAACCAGGCAGGGTATCTAGTAATGGGACTAGGGCATCAACCCTGCCACAAAACCTTTGACCAACAATTTTTCTTGACTATAAGATGGACTGGGATAATAGTGAAAGGCCCGCTGCCTCTCTGTCTCCCCCCGCCTATGCTGATGCTGGGTGTTCTCTCTGGAGCAGGGCAGAGCCAGGATACCGCCAGGGGCTGGAGAGTGCAGCGCGGGCGAGCTGCCGCAGAGCCGCCCTGCTTCCCCTTTATCCTGCTGTCCCTGCCCCCGCCGGCCTCCACTTCCCCCGGCTGCCGTTTTCCCTCCCAAGCCGGTTCACCCAGGCGGGGCTGCCCTGGCACCGCGCCGGGGCTGGGGCCGAGCAGGGAAAGGGCACCCCTCGCCCCCACGCCCCCCCCCGTTGAGAAACACTCCGTCCCAAGGTCTCTGCCCCCAAGGTCAGCCACCTGGGCGCGGAGGGAGGAATCAAGTCTGTTGTACCAGACACCAGACCTTGAGAATATGCTGATCTGGAATGGCTCTGTGCCTCATTTGAACCATCAAATAGAATCCCTGCTCCTAGCTTGCGCCTTTTTCCCTATATAAGGACCCCTTTCCCTTGGCTCGGCGCGCTTGGCCTCAGAAAAGCTAAGTCGCCCCGGGTACCCGCGTCTCCAATAAAGCCTCTTGTTTTTTACATCCAGTTCGTGGCCTCGCTGATTCCTGGGTGTGAGTCTCCCTCTACAAAAGTACCTCTTCGGGGGTCTTTCAATAGTGACTCAGACGTTGTGGTAGTGGCCAACCAATGACTGGTCTAACCTTAGGCCCATACCATGAGAGGCAACCCATGCAAGACACTACCTGGATGGACAGGAACCAGAGGACTGGGATAAAGCCAAACACAACTGGCCACAAAACAATAAAACAAATATGTAAACAAAATAATGAAATGATTCCTAATATTATTCTGCTATATTCATAGAACACTGCCAAGGTCATTTGTCAGAGAGGCTTCATCCAGCAGCTAATAGGAGTACATGATGAGACCCAGAGCCAAACAATATGCAAAGTTCAGAGAACACTGCAGAAGAAATGCAGTGGGAAGGATTATAGGAACCAGAGTAGTCAGGGACAACACAAGAACACAATCCACAGAATAAACTAATCAGGAACTTCAGTTATCATGTAAAACAAATGAACAAATGTAAGAGATATTGTGGATAGATTTGGATGGGTTGGTATGGAAACAGGGGGAATCAGATATGGGTTGTAAGGAGAGGATAATAAGAGAGAAGACTGGAACTGGGGGGCATTAGGAAGAGTCTAAACTATATGTTTTATTCATAATGGTGGTAACAAATGAAAATATTTAGTGAACACTTGTATTATGAATGCCATGGTTTTCAACATTGCATATGGGTTTTTTTTTTTTTTTAGTCTTACTTTAATCCTGTGAAGAATCATTTCACTTTGCTTTCCTCCCAAACAATTTGGAAAAACTTCATAGTAGTTAAATCATTTATGCAAGGTCAAAGACCAGCAAGTGGGATGCCAGGATTGGAAGTATTTTGCTTCCAGAGGAATCGTGTCTTTTTAACATGAAGACCACAGGGACATGTACTCTTCTCTCTAACACTATGCAAAATGCTGATTATCTGCCTCCCTTATTATTAGTCCTGGGAATATTTTTGGTTTGAATGCTTATCCCTGAAGCTCTCTCTGACCTATGTGTCCTGTGGTTCCTTTATTTATTTATTTTTCTTTTCGTTTGCCTAGAAATCTGTCTCATGTTTCACTGATGGAAGGCATGTTATAGCTGCTTTCTACTACAACAAAGAGATACTGGTAGACTTTTTTTTTTTTTTGTCTTTAAAGGTAAAGTAAACAAGTAAACAAATAAGGTAAAATAATAGGGGATTTGTAGTCTGTCAATTTATATGGCATGATATTACAGTCACTTGTGTATTATAATAGTAGCCTATTAATGTCAAACCACTTAACAGATAATTTCTTATTAACACTGCATTATTGACTTTCTAAGACCGTTTGATGTTTTGAAAACAGACACAAGCCAAGCAGAAAGAACATGTAGAAATTACACCTGTTAAAGCATCAAAAAAAAAAAAAAACAAAACAAAACAAATGAAAACAAATGACAAGTTGCACTTTGCAAGTAATCCCACTTCAGCTATTGCAGCCACTGGTCTTGCATTGTTACATAAAGGCAGTGGGCAGTTGTATTTCATATTGTGCCAAATTGCTCATGTTCAAAATCAAGCATGAGTAGTTTTGTTTTTTTGTTTTTTTGTTTTTTTTTTTCAGTCAATATTGGGTAAAACATGAGATTGACTGTTTGGAGATTAATATAATTAGTTATGCTATGTATAAAAGCTTGTCTTTAGGCATAGTTACAAGACTCTAAAAGGTGTTTCCTAACAATCCAGTTCATCTAATCACTGTTTCCTACTGGCACTGCCTGGTTATTCAGATTTCTACCAAATGCAGTCCTTAAAAAGAGCTGTATTTGACTTACAAATATGCAAGAGATCTCTCATTTTTTGGGTCTACCTGATTCTACAAAGCAAGTATTTTGGATTTAAAGCCCTGGTTCACTTCTTTAAACAAGTGTAAAGCTGTGGCTGGTAGATGTTTAGGTTTCAGTGGAAACTCTTTTTACACTATCATGAAGATTTGGAGATGACTGCAGTGGTTTCTGCAAGAATGGTTGGAGGTCTGTTTTCTTGGTGTTTTGATAAGACACAGCACAAAATAAAACACTATTAGAAAAGTACAATTAATATTACACCATTGGTCTGGGCAGTATGGAAAATTATAAGCATAAACCAAAGACATTATTTAATATTTTCTCATTTGCAATATTTCTTAAATAATATTTAGATTTGTGGAATCTATAATAAATTTATACTGATTAAAATCTTCACATTTTTTTATGATAAATCCCTAATATTTGAGAAAGTGACAAATACTCCAGTGACAATAGCTATGGAAAGTGATGTTTGGGAAGTCAGGAGAGCCATTATAGGAGAAACATATTTATAAATTGCAAGTTTATAAATATGCATGGTAGGAAGTGTTAGGGCAAGGACAAATGATATCCCTGGGTTCAAATATCTGTTAGTCAATTCACCCCACACAGGAAAGGGCCTCAGTGATGGGGACATCCTGCTCTGTAAGTGAAAAGGTGTTTTCTGGACAATGAATGTGAGTTTATGGTAACCGTAGTTCAACTAATGGAAAGCATTGAATTGATCAGTGGGAAACTCAAGAAAGGTTAAAATCGCCTCCATATCTGTATTTCAGTACAGTAGCGAGTAATGTTAATTGAATTCCCTGTGTGAGATTCTCAGAGATTTTTCCACATGACCTTGTGCCGTATAAAAAGGAAACAATGGCTTGTGGTAAAGTTAATTCAAGCTGAGATACATTAACTGCACCACATTATCGGCTGCTAAGAGTGCTATTAACACACATCACCCACTGTGTATATTTGTGAATTAGGAGGTTGCCTTGTTAATAGAAATGAGACACTTTCCTGGAAAATGCCAAGCACTATGAGTGTTGACATGGTTTAAAACAGCACAGAGAATGTTTTCACTATGTGTCTAATGTGGCTCCTCTCTTTTTGTCTGGGAACTGTTTTCAAAACTATCCTTCCTTCTTCTGGCTTTTCTTTCTTTCTTTTTCTTGTTCAGGCTATTTTTGTGTAGTACTGTGGTTACTTGTATTTCCTTTCTTCCATTTTTGTAGCAGTTGAAGGGTTTCATTTTGGAATATTCAGCACCATGAAATCTCTGGAGTCTAATCATATCAATCTGTTTTGATATTGTATAAATTATATATGTTGTCACAAAACAAAATATTACATTCTGGAAATTAATATATTCATATCCAGATACTGGCTCAGTCTTTCTAGTGTGGCCTGTGTGGTGGGAAAAGGAAGGACGGTGCTTATTCTACTACCTAGCTTCATGCAACACTTATCTTTCTTCCTCAACTGGATCAATGTCAGCATTGTGCCTTATATACTCTGTTTCTCCTCTCTTGAACATTAATGAATCTGTACCTAAGAAAAAGTCCCCTAATTGACACATAAATTACAACCATCCCCAGCCTAGGTGTAACCTCTCCAATATAAAAAGAAGAAAAAAGAAAAGAATCTTACAGGTCATACACTTACTTCTCCACTCATGTTTCTTCATATTCAGAAATGTAACCTTTTATCCTTACAATGGGAAAAAAGGAACCATAGTTAAAAATCAGACTCCACTGCTGCAACCTCACCATACTTCAGTATTATTGTGTTAGGAACTCTGCCTTGCAGATTGTGCATCAATATTTTTCTCTCAGATATTCTTTTTATGATCAACCACCATAGAGCCAAGCATTGAGAAGTGCTAATTCTCAACAACTGTGCTGACATTTTCACACTACATTTGCTTCATTCCGAAAATGGACCTAGTCTATGATCAGCAGTGTAATTCCTCACCAATTACATGGAAACCAGTGACAGTACAATTACATGATTAAAATGAATTTTATTCATGCTTGCTCATGCATGAAATCTACATGCTTCCTGCTTGATTTGTAAATAGGCTCTCAAGTATTTTTCTGTCTATAACAACTTTTCTTGGTAGATTTTTTCATAAAATTGCAATTATGTGTGAAGAAATGATAGCTTCTGTATCTTTGAGGTACCAATGGAGAGGAAGTAACATGAAGGAAACTGAGAAAATGTATTTTCAACTCTCCAAACTGCCAAACATTACTTTATAAATTTTCAAGGACACTGATACTACAGCAAAACTTGGTTCATTGATATGTTTTGATTTTTAAAGTTTTATGTAGCTAATTATGGTTCAGAAATATACTAATAAACCATACTTTATAGCTTTTGTTATATATTATGAGGTTTACATGTAAAAACGTCCTTCCTATTTTGTATCTAAATACAAACTTTAAAAAGCTCATTTTATCAGTAAAGAGAAGCAAGCAAAAGTAGGAGATTTGGGATGAGAGAAAATTCAGTTATAATAATTAAAAAATTGGAAAATATAAAATATAGACTGGTCAAGTTGAACCAAAACTCAGTCTACCATTTCCTAGGATTCCACTTTGTTTCTCATATTTATCGTCAGAAATGGAACAGTCACAACAACTTTCCTCTGTTTCTTTCTGGTCACAGAGGTAGACCACAATTTTCTATTTATGCTGTTCTTTGATGTGATAATGATTTTGTCAGTAAAATTTGAGAACAGTACATATTATTGTTTCCTAGGACCCCACACTCCATCAATTTCCACATTCCCCCACGCTGCCCAGAGTTGACACTGCCCCTCATTGGCTACAACACTAGGAGAACAGATCCTGCCCTTTTACAACTGTTGCACTCATGAGAGTGGGCACTACATTTCACCTGGCCAGCACAATAGACATGACCCTGATGGCAGGGTTATGAGTGAGAGGGCCTGAAGGCAATAGAGTGGGAGAGATACACCCACTCTCTGTCAGCGCAGTGGATGAGAGAGAGATGACCCCACACCCTCTGCCCCTGCCCCTCACCCCTCGCCACATACTGCAGTTGGAAAAGTTGGTCCCAGGTCACAACAGTAAAGTTGACCCTGGTCATGTGGGTGGGGGTGAGGGAGTCTCAAAGACATGAGAGCAGAAGAACTATCCCTGCTCTTTGCTGCCTGCTACATTGAGTGAGACAGTTGCTGATGGAGTGCTGGAGAGTTCTCCCTGGTGTTTATGAAGAATGAGAGCTGGCAGACTGGCATTGCCATTTACAACCCAAGCCCAGAAGCAGGGTTATGAGTTGGTCCACTCCAGCATCCACCTAAACTATGATTTGCTGGAGCGTGTGAAGGAGCCCCACTGGAAGATCCAAAGTTGTGGGATCTTCATGACACAAGGCAACAATAGGGCATCTAATAGGAGTCCCAGTGAGGGCCCACTATCCTAGTGTCCCAGAAACCAGGGTCTTCGTCCTAGACATTGCAAAGAATACTTTCAAGGAAAGGTGCATGGACTAAAGGCTACAGTGTTTGACATACTGTGTTACACAGAAGCTCCCACACTGACACATTTTGATTGTTTTTGTTTTTGTTTTTGTTTTTGTTTCTGTTTTTTCTTCCTTTTTTTTTCCCAGAGGGAGGTTAAAGACAAAAGCCAGATATGAAGGGACAGGGAAATGAATGGGATGAAATGGATCGGGATGAGTGATGTGAAATCCATAACTAATCAACAAAAAGATTTAAAATTTTTGAAAGAAACAATGAATAATTTTATTTTTATATTTAAAGTATATATGAATGAATATTGTTTTGTTATGGGTTTAGAAACTATAGGCAATAGAATTTACATATGCTCTATCTACTGGATAGTCAGATAAAAGAGTTATCAGGATATGACCATATTGTTCAAGAGTAGAAAATATGAATGTTCATACAGCATTTATGAGAAGATTAATTTAGTGAGACAGACACATTCATCTCATTTATCTTTATTCATGTAGCTAAAACTGCAAATGCGATTGAAGTAGCTTATGAGAACTAGGCATGTTGCCTACTCTGGGATTCAGAAGGAATTAGGACAGCATGCAGTGCTTTTCTTTTGACTTTAGAACACTTTTTCCCCTTCACTGCTTATTAGCACTTCCACCAAAGTAGGTTAAGGAGAGAAATCTGAAATTCAGCCCTCACCTTGTATTGATCTATGAAATTGGTATTAGTCCCATCACCTTTGCTACATCGCAATTTCAGCCACTCACTGTCAGTCATGCTTCGACTACACCACTCTAGGGCATGGATTCTAATTTGAAGTATAGAACAGACATTGGCAGCAGCAGACACCAGGCTGTATTTACCGAATGCTGGCACCAGAACAGAGTGTGAAGACAGCATATCAAGGCGACACTGAATCCATTTGTTGCTACATAGACAACACCTCCAGGATTAAAAGTCCAGAATTATAAAAAGCTGAACATCATTTATTAGCTAAAATGCTTTTCTTTACTTTGCATAACTTCATTTGTTGTGTTAAGTGCTTAAAATTTTCTACTACTCACCAAAATGTGGCTTCAACCACTGTCAAACCAAAGGTATCATTTTTGTTTTCATTTTAACTGAGACTTATAAAAGTCTGGAAAAACAAATAAATTATATAACTAAGCATTTCCACAGACTGCAGTAGATCCTATGTTTTATAAGTTAACAGCCTATAGTAGTTCTGAGTAGTTTCTTTATAATATTGCTGGGTAGTAATCTTTATATGTCATTTATAATTATAATATTATTGAGGTCATTTTTTATAAGGCATTGTATTAGGTGTTGCAGATATCAAGATACCAAGATATCAAGATGAAAACTGGTTGTTCTTAAGGGAAATAACCAACACAAATGAAAGTTATTGAGGTTTTACAATATTGCTTTAGAGGTAAACTTTCTATGGGAGATCATGTCTTAACTTAAAGAGAAGTGAGAAATTATATTGAAGTTTTTGAAATGATTGATTTATGTCAGTGATTCTCTTGTACTGAACGTTTTAACTCAATCTAGAAAGAAAAGTGGAAGCAATAGAAGACCAATAATATTAAGTCAGTATTTTAATTGTCTTCTGCAAAAATTTTACTCAGCCATGAAGTTTGTTTTTAATTTTAATTTGTTAGATTGATGAAAAAACTTTAAAAGCATGACTTAGTTAAATGTCATTGGTTTCTATCATATCTGAAAAGTTACAATGTCTTAATTTCTGATGGCAATAGTAAACCAAAATATTCTTTAATGCCACAAAAAATCAAACATAAATTTTTCTAGGACAGATTAAAGATGAATATGCAAACTTTCTTGTATAATTTTTGAGTCTTTCCTCAAAGAGTAGTTTCATTTATAAATTTAATAAGTATATTACAGACAGAACATTTTTAAAATAAAAGTTCAAATTGGATTTTCTGTTTATATGTTACACAATGAAATGAAACACAGTGAAATGAAACACTTTAAATGAAAACCTCATATAATTTGTGCTATTATAAGGAATAAACCTTGGCATCTGTGGAGTGATGCACAGCACAACCCATCCTTGGGTTTCAATCCCATTTCCATCACTGTCCTTTGAAGCAATTTAGTAAAACATATGATGTCATTGAAAAAAAGGTAATAGTATTCAATTTTAAAATCTCTGACATTAAAGTATTTTACCCATTTCTAGTGCCAGTTTGAACTAGCTCCCATTCCACCCTTAGAATCCATGTATTCAAAATGATTGATTTTTAGATTCTAATTTCAGGGAGTGAAATTAAATGTAGGAGGGGAATACTACATATGTAGTAACTAAAACTTTCTATTCTCTGTATATACCAAATGTTTTGATTGTAAATAATAAACCTAGGATTTCACATTTGACAGGTCAAGGCAAAAAATATTTCTTCCATTTAGTAAACAAATAATCTTGTTGTTGTGTTTAGACATGAGTTGATGTTCAACTGAGCACCATATGTGCAGTTGGCATACACTTGTCCAACTATAGCTTATCTTCATAATTTAGACTTTATAACAGATAGAAGATACTGCCAGATGAAGGTCACCATTGAAAAGAAAAAGGAGCACTGACATTTGCAGGTACTGAAAGGTAGCAACCACTTGCTTCAGTTTGTGCAGAACTGTCACATCCTGATCACTTCCCTGTAGGAGGGTCCAGCAGATGATGATGTTTCAGACTTCTTTTCACCTAAGAGCCTGTTCTCAGTGAAGGATATTGCTGCAGCTCTCCTATATGAATGAAATAAGCAGGTTTTGTCCTTACTTGAAAATTTCAGACTTTCTAGAAATGGGCAAAGATCTGCTTTCAGCCTCCCTCCCCAGTATCTCTTATTCCAGTTTTGTTCAGATAGCACATAGTGAGGCAGATAGCTAGGGCAGGGGTGGTGGAAGTGAATTATGTGTGCAGCAATCCATCTTCCGAGGTTTGCATGAAGTTCTACAAAACAGCAGCTTATAAACTACAAGAAGAACACAACCCATCTCTGGATCACCACCCTGCCCCAGGATGATATATAAAGGTTCATATAATGTCGTAGTTATTATTTTATTTTCAAGATTACAATATACGTTAAAATTACATACATATATGTAATAATAGAAACAGCCAATTTCCCCTTTTCTTTATTCCTTCTAAACCTTCTGTCTAACCCCTCCCTTGCTCTCTTAAAAATTCAAGGCCTCTTTTTTCATCAATTGTTATTACATGCATTTATCTATATTTTCCTAAATAAAACTTGCTCCCTCTGTGTACCATCACTTGCATGTATGTTTTCAGGGCTGACTATTGGGTATTGTTTAAGCAGCTGGTGTGTTCTTCCCTGGGGAAGATTGTGTTTTCCCCTATAGCATTTCTTATTTGTCTGTAGTTCTTTGTGTAGGTTTGAAGCCTAGTGGACTTTCCCTCATCTACTTGTCCATGTTGTTCAGATCATGCTTAGATTGCCATGTTTGTTAGACATTATGGGTGGATCTTCCTGTATTGCTAGGACACAATCTCATAGCAAACTTCACCTTTGAAGATTTCATACAACGGGTTTCAAACATAGTCACCTTCTCTCCCCAACACTCCCCATATCTACCCTTCCCTTCCTGCCCAATTTTATCTTTATGTTTTTCATCAAAAAGGGCCAAATTGGACTGCTCAAATCTTCCAAAATATGTGGCTCTCTACTGGAGCATGTTTGTTTTCTCAGGGGTACATTTCAAACAAAAAATGAGGCCTTTTCCTCTCAGCAGCTGAAAATTGCCAACTGTTCCTCTAATAGAATTGGAGCTTCATCACCAATTCCATTCTCTATACTACTAGTATTTGGTGTGTACTGGGCTTGCACCAGTCTTCTTCATTTTGTCATGACTGCTTTGACTTCAATATGTGCAGCTACCCTTCTGTGTTCAGAAGACACTATTTCCTTGGAATCATCCACTGTCTCTGAATACATATTAGACTCACTGTTGAAATTAGGGATACTTGCATTCTTTATCGAAGAAAATTCTTCTTGTGTTACAATTGCATAAAATACTTAGTCCTTTCACCTCTTTACACATATTAGTTGCAAATAATGGATCTCAACGTTCACAGACACCCTGGTAGCTTTTGTTAAAACCATGCAGCTAACTGAGGAGGCATTTCCAAAGACTTTCTTTCTCTTCTCCTACACACCGGCAATAGGGGTTTTGAAATCTGGGTCAAAATGAAGAATCCCTCTGTCCTCTCCAAACAGTAGTTTAGTAGATGAGAGGATTTCTTCTATATATTTAGTTGTTTCTCAGTTGAAACAGTTTAAAGGTCATCATTATTCTCTTGTGATGGGCAAGGCAATTATATCAACATTCACATTTTATTTTTTCCAGAAACATTGCATAATAGGATCAAGTAGTACAAAAGTAATTTCTTTAAGTTAAAAGACTAAATTTTGAGATGCATTTTCAGTTAGAAAGAAGTATTCTCAAGTCTACTGAGAAAGATAATATCACCATCTGCTCAAAACTACATTGGCTGAAGTCCTTAGTGGATACCTGTTGTTTTTGTTTTTCATTGTCATAGTCATGTCATGTGACTTCTAAATGAAACTAAACAGTAAGGTTTATAAGGGATTTTAGAATAGTTGTCATAGAGATTCACTCAAAACAAAAAGAAAATGTCTTGTGCTCCAGGGATAATCATTTCAAGTTATCATTGTATGGTTAAGAGAAACAAAAAGAGAATGGAGAGTTTTAAGTCATCTATTGTATAAATATTTTTTTATCAAATGAATCCACTATAAATAAATTTATTTAAGATTTGTGGAAATAAATTTAATATACGTTATTCTAAAATCTGTATCTTTTTCAAATGCAAAATAATTATTAAGAATTAAACCCCTTGGGCTGGACAGATGGCTCAGAGGTTAAGAGCACTAACTGCTCTCCCTGAGGTCCTCGGTTCAATTCTCAGCAACCACATGGTGGCTCACAACCATCTATAGTGAGATTTGCTGCCTTTTTCTGGCATGCAGACATGTAGGCATGTCAGATAACTGTATACATAATAAATAAATAAATTATCTAAGTATTAAACCCTTTATCAGCACATCAGGTGTACCCATGTTTTATTGATTATTAATGATGTAACATTGGGCAGTTTGCTTCAGCTCTCATTGCCACATTTTTCTCATTTTAAATGTTTAAATATGATAAGACTCTTTTTGGCAATTTTATAGGGAATAAATTTAATGACTCTCTCTCTCTCTCTCTCTCTCTATATATATATATATATATATATGTATGTATCATAAATAATAACTAGATAACTAGAATGCTCATATTAATTTACAAAAAAGTGTTACTATGACTCAAAATTATAGAGGTTTTGGCCCATAACGAATTAACTCCCTAGCTATTAGTCCCATGATGGCACAGGATGTCAAAGAACATATGTTAGATATGAATATTCACCTCACAGCAAAGAAGTCAAATAAAGAGAGAAGAAATTAGTAGGGCTCCAAAATTTCCTTCAAAGACATGACTCTGACTATCCCTCTTTGTTGATTTACTACACTCCAGTAGACTACATATTATATAAGGGAAGAAATTTGTCTGTGCTGTCACGTCATCTTTGTTTAGAAATATTACTTCCCCCTTTGTATTCAAAGTCAATATTCCAAGTAAAACAAATAATAGTTTTGAAGTCCTTTGAAACATGGACATACAGGAGGTATTTTATATGTCATAACTATGTAATAATAGTAATAGCATGATCATTGACAGCTTCATTAATATTGCCAATGTAGTAGTGCAGTGTTTAACTTAACACAAACTCTACAGGAAGCTCAGTGGCCGTGTACCTATGATTTTCATGCTGAGTATGGGATACTTGAAGCCAAAGTGAAAGGTGAGGTGCTTAGAAAACAAAATGAAAAAACCATATTGTAGACCAAAAGTGTTCTTATTTAACACCCAAGAAATAATATAACTTCATATTTTGTTGAAACATTAATGATATTACTAAGCTAAATTATAAATAAATAATTAAAATTCCAAAGCATAAAATAAATTAAGAAACACATTTTCAGTTACATCTGAACTCATAAAACAACAGGGACTCAAGATATCTGAGAAACCGTAAAATTCTTATATCTTAAGAAAGTGAGTTTCATTGATTTTTTTCCCCCCTGGCTGAAGGCCATATGAAATAACTTAGTATGTACCTCATAAAACATACAATAAAAACAACAAAACAATAAAAGGACCAAGTTGAAATCATCCAGAAGTCAGGATTTCACATAGAAAGTAGTGTATAACCTGCCATCAAGTGAAACCTAAGAATTATGTTGTTGTTGTATAAGGAAATAAATCACATAATATCCACCTACTTATACAGACATTTGATGCTAAAAGATTGAAACCAGAAGAGAAAAATAATGCAATATACAGACACAGAACTTTAAACAAAAAGATATGAAATTCTAGAGGCAAGTTTTAATTTTATCATTAGATTGTATTCAATTTATGTCAAGCCAAATGCTAATTAAAATGAAAAGAGAGAAAATACTTGAATATTCAAAAGTTAAATGATGAGAACAATGGTAAGATGTATCTGAATAAATTTATTGTTACCTAATATATTATATGAAACCCCATTACACTGAACTGTAGAATAACAAGAACCTATCTTAAGGACACATGGGGGGGGGGCTGTTACAGAAAACAATTTGAACTTTCGGAGACAGAACTGAGGGTGTGAGTGGGTGATGGAAGCCTTGCCTAGAATGTGTCATTTTTATAGTTCATTGTGTAATTAAGCTTAGCTGAATTTGCAAGAGGCTCTAGGTGAGGGAAATTATTCCAGGATAGTAGTTACTGAATTCCAAATTTGAAGAGTAAGTTTTCTGTTTATATGCTTTGTATATTTCATTTTCTGTGTGATTACAGGTACCACAGCAAATGTAAGTCATGTAGCAAATTTCAAGATGAAACTGATGTGTCAGAGTTATTCTTACATAAACTTCAAATGTCAGCAAGCCAACAGCATGTTAGCATGACATTCACATCATTATCTCCATGAATTAAGCATATTTCTGGACAACATAGATTAAAAATTCTGTTTAAAAATTTATTTACTCAACTTGATATAAGAACCTGTAATATAATATTTTGTACACATTTCAAACATTAAAAATGTGAGTATATTCTAGTAATGAAAGTGCAAATGTCATTCTATGTAAAGAAAAAGTAGTTCTTGCCCTATGCCTGCTCATAAGCAGAATTCTAAAGTCCCATAGAGATGCCAGAGCCACACTTGTGGTAAGGTTAATCTCATGAAGTGTCACCCATACTTTTACCAGTGGTTTTTAATGGCCAGGGAAGTTTCCTGTAGGGTGACAGTTCAGAGCTGATCATCAAAGAAAAGGAAAAATTCCAGACAATTAAAATAACAAAGTGAAGTTAAAAAACAAACTGTAAAATATATGCCACATTTAGGAATTGCAATACAATTAGAAATGCAAGAGTAGGATTATGAAAATGTTACAGAAAATAAATGTAGGAAGTCTGAAATATGAAGTTTTGGAAAGTGTTGGTTCCATAGAAAGAAATGTGTGTGCTCATTTGTCGAATGAAGACTTGGTTTTAAGATCATTTAAGAACCTATTTGGTAAATGGTTTCAAGAGACACAAAATGGGCACACTTTGCAAAGTTGTTGCTGAGCTTGTAATGACACTGCCTTGAACGTGCAATAGCAGTGCTATTGAAGAGAAACTTGATTGAGCAGACTAGCAGTGCTAAATAGCAGCACAGGGTTGGTTAGTTATTTTCTCCAAATTCAAATATTGGCCCTTAGAAGGAAGACTATTTTGTTCTCATGAAAGATGGACTCTCTTTGCCTGTGAGGTTCTTCATAATGTAGTTTCAGGGATATGGGAGACACTTGAAGTAATAAAATTAATGCTATAAAGGATTTACTAGTGAATGTGCTTGGAAAATATTAAGTTACACGAAATAGAATTTACCTATAGGAATGCTACCTTCAATATGACTGAATGATAAGTACTATTCTAGTCAGACTTGGAAGAAGCTATAAAAAAAGAACTTCCTGTACCATTGTTGAACTTTAGGGTTTTTGAGAAAGTTTCTGCTGATGTTTATTCACCACAATTGACTCCCAGTTGGGTTTCATTCCCATAACAAAGGAAACTACCCTGACTTAGAACCAGTCTTTAGGGCCATCTTCATATCACAGAATGTATCTCTAATTGACAGCTTAAGAGTACAGGGCAGGGTCCCAATCCTCATTAAGTGCTGGCATGTCACTGATTGTCTTATCTTTTATTTTAAGGATATGTTTCATTTATTTAATTAATTAAAAATTTCCCATTATAATCAATTTTCCATGTTCCCCCCTCTCCTCCAAACCCCTCCCCTAGCTGTCCCCATCTTTCCCTCTCCCTTCCTTTCAGAATTTACATAGGAGCTAGGCCTCCTATGTAAATCAGCCAGCCATGCATATCAAGTTGCATCAATACTAGGTATCTACTCTCTTACTAAGGCTTCACAAGGCAACTCAGCAGGAAGAAAGGGTCCTAAGAACAGGCAAAGCAGTCAGAGACTCCCCCAGCTCCCTCTTCCAGGATTCCCACAGAAGACCAAAATACACAACTAAAACACATATGCAGAGGGCCCAAGTTAGTTTCCATGCAAGTTCGCTTTTATTAAAAATAAAATAGGCGCCGGGTTTTGGTGGCACACGTCTTACTCCCTTCACTTGGGAGGCAGAGGCAGGTGGATCCCTGTGAATTCGAGACCAGCCTGTCTACAAGAGCTAGTTCCAGATCATCCTCTAAAAGTCACAGAGAAGCCCTGTCTCGAAAAACCAAAAAACCAAACAAACAAAAAAATAGGCAGATGGTTCAGTTGCTGTGAGGCCCCAAGAGCCCAGGTCAGTTGACTGTGTATTCTTGTGCTGTCCTTGGGCCCTCTGGCTCTGATAATCCACTCTGGACTCTCTTCTCTTTTTAAAGAAAAACAAAAATGTGCCAGACGGACAGGATGAACCTGAATAAAAACTATTCAAAGAAAATGTCGTTGAACAGCACTGGTGCACTGAAAAATATATATTATACACTGTGTTTAGTATATATATATGATATATATAATATGTTTTAATATTTATAAATTATATATATATATATATATATTTCTCTCTTTTTCACACTTAAGGTCTTTTGCATATATATTAAGGCTCCAGTTTTGTGCTTCCATGGGATTTTTAAGTATGAGAATAAGTGGGTATCCGTGTTTATTATCTATTTCTGTGGTTTTTTTTTCTTGGGCTCTTTTCTATAAGTTTCTTTATTTTGTCCTATTCCAATGAGTTTCTTCTATGTTATCTTTTTATAGTTCATTTTAATGTATTAAACTGTTATTCATTAGATGACTATTTATATTCTAATGAAAGACAGAAAGGAAGTGAATCTGGAGAGGAGGGGAACTGGGGAAGAACTGAGAGGAGTAGAGAGTGGGAATACCATAATCAGAATATATTATGCTAGGGAAAAATCTATTTTTAGTAAAAAAAATAATTAAATATAGAAAAATACAAAAGAAAGAGAGGGAGGAGGGGAGGAAGAATTCTGGTAACATCTTAACATCTGAGATGTGTAAATCTCCCATCTGCCAAAGTGGCCAGACTTGTGGTCTCTTAGCTATGTTTAATTGCTCAGAGTGCAACCTGTGGCTAGGACCTGGAAGAGATTGATGATGGCATCCCATATGGAACACATAGGCTAAAGCATATATAAGCTAGCAAAGTATTTTCTTCAAGGCTGAATCCTACTTGATTACTACCCAAAGTTGGATATGTGCTGTTTTTAAACAGCCTTTTCCTTTATTGATCTCTAAATGTTTAATTTTTCACTGGGAAAATATATTATTTCTATATTATCTCTATAAAATCAATAATCACAGAACATTTGCACTTAGAATTCAGAACTATAAAAACAAAATTTTCAGCAGAAATAAAGCAACAAAATTTTATTCAGAGCTAGACAGTTATCATTCCTGGATCTTCCTCAAAGTTCATATTAATTGGAGTAACTAAATGGGGCCATTGTTTATAAATTATTGATGAAGTTTTTTCCTTGACAACTTCCCACATGTTTAAAGCATATCCATCTTACCCTCTACTTTCCCTTAATTTCCCCCTCTGTGTCTACTAACTTTTCGTCTTCTCTATGAATCTTGTTTTCAATTCCTGTCTCACATGTTTTATTTTGTGACTGATTTCAGCCAGGGCAATCAGTATGGACATAGGTTTTGATCTATCAACAAAGTTTGGTATTCTGAGCATTGGGCACACAACAGAAAATAATAACTTCCTTCTCCCCAGGATGTGTCAATAATAAATAGTTATGCTTCAGCAGTAAGGGGAAGAACATCATGATCCCTTCCCCCATCCATGAATTATTGTTGACAGGGCCAATCTTCTTCTGGATCGGTAAAAATAACCCTAGTTCTATATGTTTAAGATTGGATCCGTTTCTTCCTACTGGGGTGGCTTATCCAGCCTTGAAATTAGGGTTTGTCAGTAATCTTATTGTAACCTGTTATGTCGTGTTCAGTTGATTTCGCTGGGAAATCCCCTATTTTTGAGGAGAAACAAAGGAGTAGCTCTGAGGGAGAGGGGAGATAGAAGGGAGGACTGTGAAGAGTAGAAGAAGAAGCAAATGTGGTTGGGATATAATGCATGAGCAAGTGAGAGAAAGAAGAGATTGCAGTGATCCTTCTGTGCTTAGAGGATTACACTTGAGAGCCCTTTTCCCTGTCTTCCAACTCTCATATTCTCTCTGATCCTCCTGAGTGAGACAAAGTCCCTGAGCTTTAGAGTAGATGCTACAAATGTCTTGTGAATTTTACCATCATTTCTCTGCATGTTGAAGAACTAAGAGTCTCTGCCTCCATTGCCATTCTATTAAGAGGCCTTACTTTTCAAAGATAACAGTAACTTTTGAGTTGGGCGTTAATTTCAGAATCAGGCAGGTCTCTGTGAGTTTGAGGCCAGACTGGTCTACAGAGTGAGTGCCAGCTTAGGCTCCAAAGCTACACAGAGAAACCCTGCCTGGAAAAACAAAAACAAAGGAATAACTTTTGTTCATGGGACAAAAATGTATCTATGTTGTTAGTGCATCCATTTAGTTAAATAACAGTAATACGTCTTCCTTTGGATCTATGACTGTCTGGGCAGGCCTTGATTTGCATTGCACTAGCAGGTGTGGATTCTCTCCAGTGAAGCAGCTCTTAAATCTAATAAGATGATAGCTGGTGAATTCCTAATATCTGTGCTCTTGTTATAAACTTGGTCACATTTCACCTGTCCAGTTGTATTTGTAGTTCTCAGTGATCATATTTGACTAAAGTTATTGATGCCTTTTCTCCTCCAAACAACCTGAATCACAACTTCTATCACTTTGTCAAATAGTCAACAGACAGAAAGCTTACAGCTCATAAACTCTCCAATTCTAAATGGTGCAAGCTATCCTCTGATATTGCTTGTGGATTACCAACACATTTGCAGCAGCTAGTGATGCACACTGGGTGTTCATTGACCTTCCTGGATTTTCATAAACATAGAGTTGATGTACTCTGCAGAACTGAGTAGAAGCAGCATGATAAAGAAAAAAAGTCCATTTTTTAAACTGTTAGAATATTTACTTCCTTTTAATTGCCTTTAATCTGTGCCTACTTTGTCTCATAGTTTTAAACTAGGATGTATGTTATTATTTGTCAATGATAAACAGCTTCAGATACTTGGTTTATGAAAGAAAATAAAATCTTATGATAGCTCTGAATGTAGCACATTTTCACGATATTTATTTTGTTGTGGAAGGTTCTCATGTTTCTTGGAATGAACACACCAAATCATGAGCATGTGTGTTTATGTAGAACTTTTGAAACAATGGAGTCCATCAAACTTCCATCTTCCAGTAGTTCTTCCATATAATTTGTGATCATTGTAAACAAAATTAGGTATATTGTCATATACTTTGGCCTTAAGGAATGATAACTCCTACATGACTGCCTTTTCTGAGGCTACTCAAGACTTAATTGCTTAATTACTTGTGGTTCAATTGCACAAAGGGCATTTTGAAATTTCAGATAGCTGATATGACATTAAAGAATTTGAGAGATGATTCATATTCAGAATAACATTAAACTTGACTAGAGGTTCCATGTACTATGTATTTAAATCTTTTAATGATAATATCTAAAAATGATTCTGGAACAGATCATAATTATGTATTTATTTATGCAAACTTATCTCAAGTTGCAAAAAAAAATGTAAAGGCAATAACAAAAACTCTAAAATTCCTAAAATTTTAAAATGTTGTCAACAGTCAAATCAGTTCAGGACAAAAGCAACTGGAAAGCCATCTGAGACAAGGAGTGTGCTGTGAAAGAAATGCTATCCTAACACACCATGCACAACAAAACATTTTGATAATTCAAATGTTGAGCAAGTACGGTTTTTGAATGAACATTCCCATCAAAGTGAGACAAATAAGATGGACAGGGAAACTGAAAGGAAGAAACACAGAAGTCTTTCAGTCTTGATGCTGGCAGGAAGTGATTGTTGTTCTTCTAAAGACATGTCCAACAACAGACTATGCTTAGATCCAGAAAGCTTTGTGGATAGTTAACTGTGGATAATACTCCTTTGTTCAAACCTAAATCTAAATACTACACTCCACAAAACCACCTATAATTTCTTTTACAAATCCAAATTCTTTCAGATAAGAAAAATGAGTAATTGAGCCCATCATCTTCCTCAATTTTTAAATTTTAGTTCATTTATATATAGTCATTGTAAGGCATCTAAACATGACTCTACATGGAGAAGCTCACATTCTCATTTTGAATGTACACTATCATTTTCTTATGTGTTTCTAACAAAACGATTAAGAAATTTCAGGGTGATGGTGGTTCATGCGTTTAATCCCAGCACTCAGGTAGAGGCAGGTGGATAGCTGTGAATTTTGGTCTACAGAGTGAGTTGTAGGTCAGCTAGGGCTACATAGAAACCCTATCTTGAAACACACAGAAAAGAAAGAAAGAGAGAGAGAGAGAAGAAAGGGAAAGGAAAGAAAGAAAAGAAGGAAGAAATTTCCTAAATTAGCTTCATTCTGAATAGTCCAGAATTATTACCCCCGTGGCACCTGAAAAATTTAGCTTTATTTAGTGAAAGTCTCTAAAAGAACATCTTCCTGGCACTACTGGTGGCAGTGCAGGAACTCACTGTGCATATACGTTTATACAAAGGATACACAAAATTCACTGAATAAACATTCAAAACCCAGGAACTCCAGAATCCATGTCTGCCCGGGCTTCTCAAATGTTTTTACTTGTACCCACTAATGGAAAACAATGAAAGATGCATGCTACATTGTAATAGATTTGAATTTCCAATATTATTTAAAAGACATCCAGGGAATAGTCATTTGATTTTCAAAAATATAATTTTCAGAAATTAATTGTTTTGCTGTCACAATTTTCTAATTAAAATTCTCAAGTTTTCATTAAAGGAAAACCTTCCTTGCATCAAGTTGCGTGACTTTATCTTGTACTTATACTTGGATATCCTCTTGGCAACACCTGATTAAAATTCCTAAAGATGTCTGCTCAAGTGTGTTCTGTAATCCTGTTTTTTTAAAAAAAAAAAGACACAAAGTGACTCATAATTTTAGAAGCACCTTTGGAAATATTTAAAAGTTTATAGTTTTGCATTTTTATTTAAGTAATCTAACAATAATGCATTTGCTCCCAATGACAGATGCCATGTGAAAATTTTTGTTGATGATAGGAACAGATTGTAAATGGATTTAGTGTTTTAAAGAATGCTGAAAGTCTGAGTCCACAACAAGCATGGATTTTTAAATCAGTCACTAGCTTAGAGAGACCTAAAAGGGCCTTAGAAACAAAGCATGAGGAAACATTTTGTAAATGTGAAATCAGTCATTGTGCTTAAATAATTATAAACCCATGTACCAGGATGCCAGCACACACAAACTCTGTCTCTCAGAGTCGAGGGACTGCACTTTATGCTCACTGCGTTCTCTTGCAGGACCAGAATACAGAAAATGTCTAGAGCTAATAGTGATCGTTGCCTTCTTGTGGATAGAGGCAGGAAATGAGGCTAACTGCTGAAGATAGATCTAATGCTCTGGTACATTTAGACTGGAATAGCATAACTGGTAGCAAACGGAACATAATTGGGAGAACAAAAAACAGCAAGTCCATACCAGAGAAGTACCACAATACTAGCCTCACTTGGGACACATTCCTAATAATATTGTAAAAAGGAAATTACTGGGTCTGGAGAGATAGCCTAATAGCACTTATTGTTCTTCAAGAGAACCCCAGTCCCATCCCTTCACCCACATCAGACAGTTCACAACTTCCAGTAATTTCAGCTCCAGAATGCAACACACCTACACACCTCCAGCCACTGTGTGCAAACAGAGATAAGGACATACCTATGATTTTAATATATATATATATATACATATATATATATATATATGTGTGTGTGTGTGTGTGTGTGTGTGTGTGTGTGTAAAGAAATAATTTGCAACATGCATTTAAAAAATAAAGGAAACAACAACAGCAAAAAATAAACAGTAGCTCTTTCCTGAGCAAAGTAGAAATAGAGGAATGATGCTACTGAGTTTGATAATCACCTTAACTTCTTTTACCAAAGAGCTAATGCCCTGTGAATGCAGCCAAAACAGGCTGTCCTCACCTCCATTGCCCAAAATGCATGGTGAGAACAAAAACTACAATGATGAGAATGCTAAACAAAACCTGTCAGACCACAACATAGGTGAGTGAGTCTTCTGCTACTACCATTGACAGTTGTCCCTTGAAGCAAATTCAATGAACTCAACACTTTCCATCATGATCTGACAGTTGAGTTTCTTAACTGTTCAAGATACAGACACACCACAGAACTGTTGCAAATCATTCCTCTTGCTGCTTCCTCAGAACACTCTTAGCTATGGCCACACTATGAGATGTGTTCAAAAAGGTCAATATCTGACTTAAAACAAATTTGAGGGAATGTTCTACAGACTAGAAAGTTGTTTATCAATCATCACTTTAGGTAATGTAGTCTAGAAGAATGTTAGCAAGAGCAACACCAGCACAACTCTTGGCATTAAAGTGTCAGTCATGTTATCTGTGTAAGATTATTTTGCTTTGGAAAAATTAGGTAGACATTTAAAAAATTCCCTTTATGGTAGGAAATCAGTGAATCAGATTTCAGGAAAGGTGAGTTAAAGAAGCACTAGTTGGCACAAGGATTCTAAATATCAGTGTTCATTATTTTAGAAATGTGCATTTTATAAATGTAGAATAATAAGGAATGAGACAGAAATCTAAACAAGGGGAGTCAAATAGAAGAACTACTAAGGGATACAAATGAGATTGTTCAATAAGAAAAAGAACCCAGGCTTATTAATATATTTCTTATACACACATAATATACTCAGCAGATGAGTTGTTTTCAAAGAAATGCCTTTGAATTGTTACTTTATTAGATTTCCAACAGAGAATAGTTGTTCTTAAGGAAGTGACAAAGCAAAGTAAACAGACTTTGTGCTCTTTCCACAGCAGTTTCTAGGACAGCAGATAGTTTGAAGTCCCTTAGTATAGATTACCCTGATTCAATCTCAAGCGTAAGAGTCCAAAGGAATAGCAAATAAAGAGGTATCTATTACCACTGTTAAATATGTAATATGAAATTCATTCAAAGGGAGCTTTTACAAGTAGATTTTGAAGAAGAATCAAAACCACCCAGCACAACTACAACTATAATAAGGATCAGTGGGAATTGACAGATAAAGAATAGATCTGGAGAACTGATGAGTGAAGTGCATTGAGACAGTTATATCTTTGCTAAAATGAGAAAACAGAATTCTTTTCAGAAAGAAGACCAAGCTACTAAGACCAACCATAGGACATATTCTGTCAAGTGACTCAGTATGATTCTTGCCAAAACTAAGATACTTGGGCAAATTAGAAGCCATCATTGTTGTCTGGTAAAGACAAGGAAACTTGAGGGGATTTGGGTCAAGGAAAGAATTCTTGCAGATTGGTAACTTGGAATGACTAATTTTGTAATATTAGAATTTCCCATCTAACTTAATTTAGAATGTGCTGGAAAACTTTCCCTGCAGAATAAAAAATGTAGAGTCAGATACTATGCAAACCAATATGTAAATGGATGAGATTTTATTATTCTAAAGAAGGAATCTCTAAAGTTACAAGACTGACTTACACATCTTGTCTTTTAAAGCTTTATTAAATATACTATGAACGAGGCTAAGAAAACAAAAATTTAAATAATTGCAGAGAACACATGATTGTTTAGAATGACTGAGTAGAAAATAGGGTAGGCAAATAAAAAGCAAACAGTTAAATATTTGAAAAAGAATCTTGGCTTGTATAGTAGGATGTAATTTTGGATGGAGCAGTTGACTGTTGTACTTCCAGCTTTATCTATGTATTCAACCTGTACTAAGATTTCCTTAATATATGAAAGCTTCAGTTCCACCCAGGTTTCCCTACATAGTGAGAATCAGCATGTATCTTTTGGGAGGTAAAATATTCTTAGTTGTCATTAATAATAGTGAATATCTGTGAGCAGGGTTAGTGCTGTTCTTTTTTGCTCTGTAAAATTCTCTGACAATTTTTCACTTGTAACTAATAAAATTGAATCTCTTTTTCCCCCAACTAGTCATTACATAATTAGAGTTCCATTTTGTAAATTATATGTTTAATGAGCAAATTACCCCCCAATCTTCCATATTACTCAGAACCAACCAATTTACCAATTTATTTAATCTGTTCATAGCAAAGGTCACACACACACACACACACACACACACACACACACACACACACACAAGTTATTAAACTTTCTGAGATCACTTTTACACTGATTTCCTTATGTTTTTATATGCATTTGCTCCTAGAAATATTTACTACAACTATCACTATTTAAATGATTTCAATTTTAGAAGAACATTTTTGGCTCAGTTTTAAAGAGAGCTTGTTTATTATAGTTCTGATTTATAAAGAATGGGGTTTATTTTTGACACAATATTAAGTGTTTTATGTATCAGGGTTAGAAATTTTACTTAAAAATACTTTTATGGTAGACCATTTTCTATTTTTGTTGAAGTTAGAAATTTAAGAATGATAAGAATGATGACTGCTATAGAGTGATGTGTATTAATTACTTTTATGTTGCTGTAAGAAAACACCATGGATTAAACAACTAGTTCAAAATTATTTAATTTAACTGGGCTTATGGTTTCAGGGGATTAGAGTCCATGATGATGAAACAAAGGCATGGCACTAGGAACAACCAAGAATTCACATGTTTATGTTTAGAAATCAGAAATAATACTAATAATACTAAGAAAGGAAAGAATTTTTTGAAAGCCCAATGCCACCACTTGGGGACACATCTCTTTCAACAAGACCATACTTTCTAATCCTTCCTAAATAGTTCCACCAACTGAGGACAAAATATTCAAACATATGAGCATATGGGGTCTAATATCCTTCACACATTTGAAAGTCAACATTTAAATGCTTACAGTCAACATTAAATAAGATGGTCAAAGAAGCCTTATAACAAAGGTAAAGTTTAAACAAAGACCTATACACAATGCGGGCACAAAACCCAAAGCTCTTAGCTCAAAAGCAGTAAACAGTAAGAAATTCATTATTATTAAGTCAAATATGAGAGATCATGGCCCAGCAATACATATTTAGGTTGCCCTACATTAAATATTCTAAGCAGATAATAAATTCATGAAGTTTCTATAGTAACAGAACAGAGAAAATCAGGAATAAAAGCACTTTCCAACTGCAATGGTTGAAACATCACTTACACAAGTTTATAACAAAGTAGAAAATAACTGTTTAAAACAAATAGAATAATCTTCAGATATTATCTGAGGACATCAGTAGCTTTGGGGCTGGTAGAAGCTAGAGACTTTTCCAAATATTCCAAAAGTTTTACCTACTAGTCAATAAAAATGCTAGGTCACATACAGTGATAGACAATGAATGACTACTATGGGGCCTAAGGATGGGCAGAGATACTTAAGTGGTGGCCTACACTATTTCAGACCATTGAAGTTTAATCATTAAATTATGTTTATAGAAAGTGGAATGTAAAGTACAGTGTCTTTCTGTGAGGTTTTTTTTTTTTTTTTTTTGCATGTGAGACACAAACAAATTGAGGAATCTGTGAAGGGAAATGGGAAGTGAACAATCTTTATCAAGAAGGAGGTAGATGCTTATGAGTATTCATAATATGATGAAAATGTTGATTCTTTTACAGTCACTAAGTCAGAAAACCTTTAAAATTCTATGATATAGATAAATAGTAGCATCCATATTGAGGGGCAACAAGATTAAATGAAGTTTGGCAAGTAACAGAACCACTCTTGAAACGCAAGAGGCCAGATTTCAAAGCCTGGGTTCTTCACAACTGAAAAAGACATAGCTATAGATGGACAAGGGACCACTGACAATCTTAAGAGATTTCTTAACATTAGAGATGTTTTGAAGGCATTGAATAGGGTTAAAACCCAAGGAGTGGAACATGCCTGGGATTCCAGCATGCAGGAGGTGGAGGCAAGAAAAACAGGAGGTACATCATTCAACAAAATATGTAATTTAAAGCTGGCTTGGTCTACATTAAATCCTATTTCACAATTAACTAGTTAAAAATTGAAATTTAAATTTGAATTTATTGAATTTACATTTATTGAAAAAGAAAACCAATAGTATTTGCTGGTAAAATGAATATGAAGGACAATAGTGGATTTAGTATTCTGTAACAGGCTGGCACCTTCTTTACCTATCAAAGTTCTTTCTGTTGAAGTAAAAAAACCCAAGTTATCAATGAGCAGAGGACTACTTGACCATGGAATATGCAGACCCAATGCATAGATTCATCTATGAAACAGCTTCTGTACCCAAAGCTCAGAGGACATTACAGAATAAGGGCTGGGAAACTTATAAAAGGACCAGTAAAGCAGTTACATGAAGTGTTTCCTAGAGATATCAAGGAGGTGGCAAATATGATGTGTTAAAAACATGTCTGTCTAATCTAGATCAGAAAAAAAACAATGCCAAAAGACAAGTTAAGCCAGACATTGGTGGCACACGCCTTTAATCCCAGCACCAGGGAGGCAGAGGCAGGCAGCTCTCTGTGAGTTCGAGGCCAGCCTGGTCTCCAGAGCAAGTGCCAGGATAGGCTTCAAAGCTACACAGAGAAACCCTGTCTCAAAAAACCAAAAAAAAAAAAAAAAAAAAAAAAAAAAGACAAGTTAATGTGGAATGGGGAATTCCTACAAAACCACATGCCTATAGAAAGAACTATATGGAAGTAAGTACTGCTGATAGAGGGAGAATTAGGCGATCCCAGAGATGAAATCCCTAATTTTTTATCCAATTGTAGTTGTCAATACTGATACCATACATACAAGCAACACTAGATGGACTTAGGTTGAATTAAATATTTATCCATATATAAAAATAATTGTTATATATACTGTGTGTATATGTGTAGATATAAACAATACACACACACACACACACACACACATACACACACATACACACACACACACACACACACACACACACACACACACACACACACACATATATATAGGAAAAGTGGCCATGTATTTGAGAAGTTTGCTAGTAGCCTGTAGGAATTTGAGAGAGGAATGTAAAGAAGTGAAATGATTTAATTATATTCTATTTGTAAAATATTTAACATTCTTTTGAAAAATAAGTTTTAAGTTGAAACTTCAGAGACTGGTTCCAAACTTGCTATATTTCAGGTTAGATAAACACATGGACAAACATTAATTCTTTCTCATTTGAATTATATTTAAAGCCATTAAATTGAGTATTCTTTGTTTATAAAATGTGACTATGAAGAAAACTGAGAGGTTAAAGGGCACTGTGAAATTTTACCAGCTGAGTGGGAAGGAGAAAATAATGAGGATCAAACAACTAGCTTCTAACAGAAGGAAAACAATACAATGGTGATACCCCGTGTGCCTAATGTTATATTCTTACAAACAGCATGAAGCTAAGTGCTATGGAAAGATTATATACAATGAGCCCTAATATCAGCCATTGGGTTTATCAAGATAGATGCCATTTGTAACTCTGGTAATTATAATGTAAATGGAATTTTAGAAGGAGAAACAGACAGCAAAATATTCAGAATTAGAGAAAGAAAGCAAAATATCAGACAGGAAAATAAAGGACTAAAAACACTTAATAAATCATTATCATAAGAAGCATCACTATAATGAGGAACAGATGCCCAAATAGTATTATTATAGAATCAAGAGCAGTCCTTTCACTTGAACAACAGCATGTTCTCTCTCTCTCTTTTTTATTGAAGAGTGCCTAACAACGAAAATACTAATCATGTATGTGTGACTCCTCTTAATTCATTTGAATGCAATACAAAAAGTAAAAGCCCACAATCTCTGTGAATGCCATACACTGAAGAAGTAACACTGTGAATAGGCACGGAGCAGGGAAACAGGAGCAACACCACAGGACAACTCCTAAAAAAATGGACACTGCTGCAGAAGCAGATGACATGTTACTACCTGTGAATGTGTTTGGTTTCCAGTTACAGAGTCTACACAGAAGAGAAATATAGAAAGAAAAATACCACTCTAAGCAAATTTGTGATAATGAATAGCTATAGTGCTATAGTATAGATGTATAGACTAGATACTTTAATTTCTTCTATTTTATTACAATAAAAGAGCAAAGCAAAATGTACATATACACAAATAATGTGACATGGAAGGAAAAGACAAATAAAAATGTAGTTTGTGTAATGTGTTAGTATTGTAAGGGCCAATACCTCACACTACTGGGGGTCAAGTGCTGAATTTGAAGTAAGCTTTGTTAACACACAAATGCAAAATGTTCACTCTCGCATATGACCTAGTACCAAATATTTAGATATAAGTTTATTAAAATAAAGAGTGAACACAGAACCCAGGAAAGTATAAACTGAACAATGAATTTGGGGATCTATATGGAAAAATGAGGATCTAAGTGATATGTAGGTAGAAAATAGAAAAGGGGAAAGGGAAAACAACTGTGGAGGTGGGAGGGACATCAATGAAGAAGGGAAGGATGGAGGAGAGCAAATAATGCCAAGATTTTAATAAAGCCTCGAGAACCCTTAACTAAACACATATTTAAGTATATAAATCTTATTAAAAGAAGTTAGGCATTGGGCTGACAATACTCTGGCAAAAAAAAATAGCCTAAAAATATTCCAGCATGGGAATCAGTCCCTGAGGACCCTGGGAACCTGACTCTGCCAAGATCACTGGGCTATTCGACCAAAGAAAATCTTAAGTCCAAAAAGTCCCTAACACAATACATCCAGGAAATATGGGACACAGAAAAAACCAAAGAATATTAGGTATAGAAGAAGGTGAAAATCCCAAACCAAAGGTGCAGAAAACATATTCAACAAAATCAGAAGAAAACTTTGCCAACCTAAAGAAAGACATGCCGATGAATGTACAAGAAGCCTACAGAATGCCAAATAGAGTGGACCACAAAAGAAAGTCCCCTCGTCACATAATAGTTAAAACACCAAACCTACAAAATAAAGAGGGAAGGGAGAAAAGGAAGAATGCACAGGACATGAGGGAGCAGAAAGGTTGAGTCAGGGGAGGAATAGATGATAACAAGAATGGAGATGCCATAATAGAGGGAGACATTTTTGGGTTACAGAGAAATCAGGAACAAGGGAAATGTTTGGAGAGCTACAAAGATGATAGCAGGTAACAATCTAAGCAACAGAGGAGAGGCTACCTTAAATGCCCTCCCCTGATAATGAGATTGATGAGTAACTTATATGCCATCCTATAGCCTTCATCCAGCAGCTGGTGGAAGTAGAATCAGACACCCACAACTAATCTCCGAACTGAACTGGAACCCAGATACAGAGAAGGATGAGTGAAGAGAAAAGGGGTCCAGATCAGGCTGGTGAAACACACAGAAACAGCTGACCTGAACATCAGGGAATTCTTTCTCCCCAGACTGATAGCTGGATTACCACCATGGGACTGATCCAGACCCCAGGAACATGGATTTCTGTGAGGAAACCTCGGAAATCTACGGGACCTCCTGTAGAAGTTCAGTTGTTATCCCTAGCATAGGTGTGCACTTTGGGAGCCCATTCCATATAGAGGAATACTCCCTGAGCAAACACAAATGGGGCTGGGCCTAGGCCCTATCCCAAAGGATACAATAGACTCTTATGACACCTTATGGAAGGCCTCACCATCCAGGAGGAGCAGAAAGGATAAGTGATAGATAGGGTTTTAGTTGGGTGTGGTGGTGGTAGGGGGGTGAAGGGAACTGGAATTGTCATATAAATCAATCCTGTCTCTAATTCAAACAAAAAAAATTCCAGCATCATCCACGAGAAATGTCTCTTCTAATATTTGGTCTGTATTGTCTATGTGACTACCAAAGCACTTTCTGTTACTCTTGGTCAGCTCTCAGAAGTTGGAGGCAAACCCTCATTACTGACAATATATCACACTATGACAGAGGACTCAGATAATTTGAGCTGTATGCAAACTGAAAGCCTTTTTCCTGTAGTCTAGCTTACATGGTACCAAAAGATACTATGGAATCTTCCAAGGAAGGAAATGCATGAATAGTTCTATCAACCAGTGACAATTATAACCCACAATAATGAACAACATTGTAAGATATCCATAGAGAGGCATTACGGGACCATCACATGTTGTTGGTAACTAACAGCTGCCTTAAAGCCCATTCAACAGCAAGTAAATCATGTCTGGAACTAAAAAGCTAGCCATCTTTGCTGAGTAGGGAGTTCATGAATCTTAGTGGAAAATCTACTACCACCAATATGAGAGACTAGCATTTCATAAATACATTCTAAATATTGCACTTATACTCACAGATATGGGTAGCTATCACACTTATCTACTATGCTTCTCTTTATTATAAAAGGAGACAGTCTCAGAAAATTATAACCGCACATAATACCAAGAATAATACTGGATCATGGGGAGTTCAGTCTCAATTGACACATCTGTATCACAATATTGTACCGATGGCTCAGGAAACATTATGGATGAGAGGACAAAAAAGGTGTAATATCAGGGGTGGGCGGTGGTGTTACACGCCTTTAATCCCACGTGTGAGGCAGAGGCAGGCAGATCTCTATGTGTTCATGGCCAGCCTGGTCTACAAAGCTATACAGAGAAACCCTGTCTAGAAAAAACAAACAAACAAAAAAAGTTGTAATATTATGGTAACATATGAAGAAAATTGCTTCCTAGAAATGGCTGCACAAGCAAGAGCTGAACAATAGTATATAAATAGACATACAACATGGAAGGGGGAAAAAACCAGGCAGTGATGACTCTGTATAGAGGGAGAAAAAATGTCTCACAGGGAAGAGCCTCCTAACTGTATATCTTTTTTGATTACTTAATTTATTTATTCATTTTATACCCCACTGGCAGTTTCTCTGCCCTTCTATCTTTTTAGGCCCTCCCCTTCAGCTCACCCCTTTTCCAACTCCACCCCAGTCTGTTCCTTTTTGTTTCTGTTCAGGATATGGCAGGTTGCCCATGGACATCAAAAAAACATGTTATACCAAAATGTAGTAAGACTAAACACCTCCCATGTATTAAGGCTGAGCAAGGTGGTTCCCAAAGCCAGTAAAAGAGTTGGAGACATTCTTTTTCCCACTGTCAGGAGTCCCACAAGAGGACCAAGCTACACAAATGTAACATATGTGCAGAGTGTTTAGGTCAGACCCATGCAGGCTCCCTGGTTGAATTTGTTTCCATGCATTTGCATTTTAATTAAAATATTCAATATGTAACAAAAGAAAAAATAAATGACCACTTTCTTAGAAAAAATAAAATGCCAAAAAAGATGCCATTCTGAAAAAAATCTTACAATAAAGAAAAGTATGTGTGCAATATAAAAAAAAATGTCAATGTACTTATGTTTTTCTTTAACTTTGGTCAGCTATATGTGCTAATATTTTTTTTCTTTAAATTAGAAAGAAGCTTCATTTACATGTCAATCCCAGTTCCCTTACCCTTTCTCCTATCCTGCCCCACACCAACCCCTATCCCATTCCTTTTTTGCGGCCTAGAGAGAGTGAGGCCTTCCATGGAGGATCTTCAAAGTCTGTGGTATCATTTGGAGCAGGGCCTAGACCTACCCCCATGTGTCTAGGCTGAGAGAGTAGCCCTTTATGTGGAATGGACTCCCAAAGTCCATTCATTACTAGGGATAAATACTGATCTACTACCAGAGCCCCCATAGAGTAACCAGACCTCCAAACTGACATCCTCATTCAGGGGGAACTTTTCTATGCTGCTTTCCCAGCTATCAGTCTGGGGTCCATGTGGAACCCCTTGTTCAGGTCGGCTGTTTCTGTGGGTTTTTCCAGCCTGGTCTTGACCTCTTTGATCATCACTCCTCCTTTTCTGTAACTGTATTCCAAGGTTTAGTGTTTAGCTGTGGGTGTCTGCTTCTGCTTCCATCAGCTACTGAATGGAGGCTCTAGGTTGTCATATGATGTAGTCATCAATCTCATTACCAGAGAAGGGCTTTTAAGGTAGCCTTTTGACTATTGTTTAGATTGTTAGTTGGGGTCAACCTTGTAGATCTTTGGGCATTTGCCTAGTGCCTGATTTCTCTTTATACCTATAAGGCTTCCTCAATTATGGTATCTCTTCATTGCTCCCTTCCATTCTTCCCCTGACTCAACCTTCCTGCTTACTCTTGTCCTCCTCTCCCCTACTCTTCTCCACTTCTCTTTCTTCTAACTCCCTCTTCCATCCCCCCCATGCTCCCAATTAGCTCAGGAGACCTTGTCCCTTTCCACTTCTCAGGGGACCATGTTTGTCATTCGTAGGGTCCTCCTTGTTTCCTAGCTTATTTTGCAGTATGGCTTGTAGGCTGCTACTTCTTTGCTCTTGGTCTAAAATCCATATATATGAGTGAGTACATACCATTTTTGGCTTTTTGTGAGTAAGTTACTTCACTCAGGATGGTTTCTTCTAGTTCCATCCATTTGCCTGTGTATTTCAAGATTCCATTGTTTCTTTCTGCTGAGTAGTACTCCATTGTGTAATTTACCATATTTTCTCCATCCATTCTTCAGTTGAGAGGCATCAAGGTTGCTTCCAGGTTCTGGCTATTACAAATAATGCTGCTGTGAACATGGTTGAACAGATGTCCATATTGTATGAATGTGCATCTTTTGGGTATATGCCTAAGAGTGGTATTGCTGGATCTTGTGGTAAACTGATTCCCATTTTCCTGAGCAACCAACATAATGATTTCCAAAGTGGCTGTACAAGTATACACTCCCACCAGAAGTGGAGGAGTGATATCCTTTCTCCACATCCTGTTCAGCATAAACTGTTTTTGGGTGTTTTGTATTTTAGCAATTCTGGCTGTAGTAAGATGGTATCTCAGTGTTATTTGATTTGCATTTCCCTGATGGCTAAGGATGTTGAGTATTTTCTTAATGAAACCACAAAGTCTAAGGATTCTTCACCAGCAGGACTTCAACATTCCAACACAGATGAAACAGAAGAGAATAACCTTAGACACAATTTCGTGAAAATAATAGAGGCCCTCAAAGAAGATGTGAGAGAATCCCTTAAAGAAATGGAAGAAAAAAACAAACCAAAAATACAAGAAATCAACAAATCTCTTAATGAAACAAACAGTTCAAGACGTGAAAACTGAAATACAGACAATAAAGAAAACACAAACCGAGGGAATGCTGGAAATAGAAAAGCTGGGTAAATGACCAGGAACTACAGATACAATCAATCATAACCAACAGAATACAAGAGATGGAACAGCAAATCTCTAGTGTTGAAGTTATACTAGGAGAAATACATTCATCGACCAAAGAAAATCTTAAGTACAACAAGTCCCTAACACAATACATCCAGGAAGTATGGGACACTGAAAAGACCAAAGAATATTAGGTATAGAAGAAGGTGAAAAACCCAACTCAAAGGTGCAGAAAACATTCAACAAAATCATGGAAGAAATCTTTCCCAACTTAAAGACATGCCAATGAAAGTACAAGAAAAGTACAGAATACCAAATAGAGTTGACCAAAAAATAAGTCCCCTCGACACATAAAAATCAAAGTCTCAAACATACAGAATAAGGAAAGAATATTAAGAGCACTTAAGGAAAAATATCATGTGCTAATACTTCTTTGAAAATTTACTTTGATTAAGTACATCCCCACTTAATTAGTTATTTTATTTTACAAATTAATTCTTATGAATATTTAGGAATGAGATGACAATTTTACCTGAGGTGAGCCAAAGATTCATGGGAAATTAACACCTTAACTATTTAAAAGTGTATAATTTACATATTTATTGTCCTGTTTGTTAAGACATGGATAGGCATATGACCCCAGTCCAGAAGGAAAATGTAGTTAAGGCCCTAACTCTGGAAGAGGACTATGGAAATCAAGTTCCTTGCATTTTTGTGTGTCCTTATAGAGTACTGTTTTATCACCAAGTTAGACCCCACATCCTCATCTATTTAGGTGGCAAGAAAAAAACTTCTAATTTTTCATTTCTCAAGTGTTTTTTCTTCATTATAAGTCATCATTTACTGTAACAATCATTTAAGCAAGAATAAGAGTTAAATAATGCCATTCATCCATATGATTGGCTTTTCATCTTTAAAAAATTACCAGAAAGAAACAATATAGGGGAAGTATGATATGTTTCCAATCTTGTCTTCTGACCTGGCTAGTATATGCCACCTCAGTTCACAGAAGAGAAGTTAGAGAGTATATCACTATGGAGACATTTGTGACAGCCAAGGAACTTACTTTATGTAGCTAGATGGCAGAAGGAGAAGGACTAGGGATAAGTTCTTTCCTCCCAGGCCATGCTTAAAGGTGACTAATTTCAGATAAATAGGTATTAACTCCCAATAATGCCAGTTATGATTCCTTTGAAGAATTAGCCTATTTATCTTCTGAGAGATGACAGTAATCAAGAATGCTGTAAGCTACCTGATTGAGTCTAAAACTACAATCCATGAATTTTGAGTATCATTCTAAAAGCTAAGACAGTAAGTCAAAGTGGGAGTAGTCATAGAGCTGAGGATGTAGACACAGAAATATTTGTAATATTAATTTGGAAATTTAGACTATAATTTAGAGACAAGACATTAGAAGATAGTAGATTTTTATAGAATTAATGACATACAAAACATAGAAATGGCAGCTAAGTTTCAGAGAAATTAAACCTGAGGAGGAAAATAATGGTAGAAAATGAAATGTTTGAAATTGAATTTGTGGATGGTGAAATTATTTGCAATGGCATGATAAATACCACAAACATCGAATTACTTGCCTGTTGTAGAGGACTTAGGAAAGATTATTTTAGAAAGATCAGAAATGTTATTTAGTATACAGGGGGAAGAAATGTATCTCATTTATAAAATGGTTTTCTGCTAAGCTTACTGACCTGAATTCATTCCGCATGAACCCTCATGGTGGAAGAAAAGAGCCAACTGTCACAAGTTGTTCTCTACATGTGAGCCACAGCATACATGCTCACCACAAGCACACACACACACACACACACACACACACACACACACACACAGAGAGAGAGAGAGAGAGAGAGAGAGAGAGAGAGAGAGAGAGAGAGAGAGAGAGAGAGGAATGAAAGTATTTCCTTTAAAGAAGAGGAGGAAGAATTATATCAAGGCACGATTAAGGAGAATGACACTACTGAGAAGTTAAACTTTCCAAAGATTAGTAAGAAAGAACACCTATTTTCTAAAGGATTTCAGCCAGATGTAGTAATCATTTTTGTATTACATATGGATACCTTACTCTATTAAAAGATTCATTTTCATCTTAACAACACTGGTATTCTTGATAACACATCTATGGCTTCATTTGAGGAACCATACACTGGAGACATAACAGATTGACAAGGCACACTGCTCTTACTACTACAAGTGCAGGGTAGTGACAGATGTTGAATTTTTGATAGGTTGAAATTTGTTGAAATAACATTTTTCTCACTGGTGTTCTGAGATCCCTTTTCTTTTGCCCAAAGCAAAATACCACTGTCAGCAAGCAAAAGCAAATCTTTTGTATCACAGCAGGAAATAGAACAGATGAGAAAAGAACACTATCAGCCAACTACAAACCTGTTTTCTTTGATCGTTCTCCTTTTATTATAGGGATCAGTAATTAAAGAAAACCTGCTTTATTTATTGGCTGCTACAAAAAAGCATTTCAAGTTGAAAATTGTGTAGCTTAAAGAAAAGGAAATGGATTGGGCATTTGAAACAATATTTTAAATGATTTTAGAAAGCCATGAAACATCCATTTTTATGAAAGCTTTTAGGACCTTCTTTCAGAAAAAAGAAAAGAACACTAGCATCCTTATTGAAAAATATTTGTATTATCCTTTACCTTCATTTTGAAACACACCTCAAGCTCTAATGTGTCAGATTTTTTCTCTTGAGACCAGAAGGTACATTTGTAATATAAACCAACAAGAAAGATTTCTATTTTGGTTCAGGTGTACAAACTTTAGGATAAAGCACCTAAGTTCTAGGAATCCAATGTATACATGATACCTCTAATTAATAGTTAGTACAATTTTCATTAAAATTTGCTAAGAGTATAGAATATTATGGTCCTTTCCTTACCTGCCACTCCACAATGGTAACTGTCTGATGAATAATGTGAATAATTGATTCTGTTGAGGCCTTTATAACATGCATAGAAATTACACTGTATAGCCTGAATATTTACAATATTTATCTGACAATAGTTTATCCAACATGGTTGGAGAAAAAAATTGAAAAGAAAGCTCAGCATACATTTGGTTTGGAGTGAAGTTGAGTCATTTACAGGACTTAGTCACATTTAAATAGACATATTGAGAGGCAGGGAATTTTGATGTTTCATTCCTCCTATTGTCTCTAAGTGTAAGCTTCTAAAGCCTTTGTATTTTATTGAAAGCATGGAACCTTATGAAGTCCAAGGAGTTACTCTTTTGCCATCTGAAGAGGAGCTTCTGATTTAGACCACTGCATAATAAATCACTACCCTTTCATATATTATACAAGGAAAAGTATATATCCAAAAGTAGCCAGAAAGTATTTTTCTAAATTCACAGGAATAAAAGGAAATCATTCTAGAGTTTGACAGAAAAAGGTCATCAGAAGTTAGTTTCATAAATCTGTAATGAATAAGGTTTGTTGGAAGCTTCATGTACCTATGCAATAAAGTAATTATATGAACAAAGGATAATTATTTTTATAATGAAGGGCAAATGAGATTATTTGTAAAAAAATAAAAAAACTATTTACCTATAGAGTAAAAAGATGTAAAAAATCCACTTTAATTTTGAATTAGTTAATACAAACAAAGCAGTAAAGTACACATATTTGATAACAAGAATACCTATAAAATACAAATTAAAGTTACACAAGTTAACAAAATGAAATTCAGTTATCTTTCAATCTGTCCCAAAGAAAACAATAAATGTTCATTGGCTTGTTAGTATGAAATTCTTAGTGCTGACTTATAATAATTAGTACAATGAAAATTGTATTAATAGCAATCTATTATTAATAGGGCATTACCTTTGTAAATTCAAAGAAAATTGACAGTATCAAATGAAAACTGCATATAACACACCTAGTCTGACTTATATATGCTGACAGTGGGCTGTGCAGGGCCATCTAACACATAACCTGTCTGATGACAATGCCTTTTTACTAATATACTAAATAACACTTCTAGTGTGCAGATTACCAGGATTCAATACTACTTTAAACACAGTATACTGTAGAGCATAACAAATTTTGCCATTGCAGCTTTACTATAGTCTGTGAACAACTATCTCCTTTTGCTTTCTAGTACTGTGAGAGATTGTCACTAGACCAAGGACAGGCTTTCTAGGTTAAACAATTATGTTATTTTATAAAACAATAATTATTTCTCCTATGTTTTTGGTTTGATTTAAGATGAATCAGACTTCCTGGGGTGTCTTATCTACCAGATGACTGAGAGGGTCAGATGGATTATTAGACTTGAAATGTTGTCTTTATTCAAAGCCAGAGTAGATCCCATTCTTTTGATCAGAATGAAAAATAACTTTTCCTTAATTTGCCAAACAGATCATTAATCAGGGATGCTATAAGCATTATACTAAAATAATATTGCTATCTTCTCAAAGGCCTTGATTATAAGACAAAATACTATTTTCAATTTGACCAGAAATGAAAAGGGAAAATATTGTTTATCCCCACCCTACTTACTCTTGATACTTGGACTATTGAAGGCTTTTTTCAAAGCAGATTTGGACTGTAGATTTATTAAGTCCTTTAGTGTTGTGTGGGAATAATGAAGTTCACATGCAAGAAAACAACAGAGCTATTGACAGGGTCATCTAGTTCCAAGGAATGACTGAGGATGTGATTTTTCTGCTGTGCCTCCAGGGCCTGTCCCAAGGAGGTTGCCTTCATTCCTTAAGAAAAGGAAGGAAACTTTTTGCTCATCATCTGCAGGTATGATAGTTTGAGTTTTTTTTTCTTTCTCAATAACTGAGGAATCGAAGCGATAAATTACTAACTGGAAGATGGTACTAGTTTCATTTTGAAGCTGGTGGCAGAGATTAGAAAGACATGGATAAATGAACATTTTTCTTCTGACTTTGTTGTCAATGTCTCCATGATTGCTTTATACAAGTTTTTAGGTCACTGCTATAGATTTTGCTCACAAGATAAAATAGATAATCCATTTTTGTCTTCATTGTAGAACATTGTTAGGTTCAAGTCCCTCACAGTGTCAGAAGCCTCATTTTTTCCTAGACATACAATAGAAGATTGTATAAAAGATGACACCAATTTTACAACTTAAGCATCGTCTTTAGCCTTAAATAAGTTTTAGTTCACTTGGATAGTATTGATGAGGGAGGAAGAGGAAGATACAGTGCCTTTGTTATCTAGGTGTGAGTTTATCTTAAATACACCAAGAAAGCTGAATAACCTTTGCATTCTTTATAACCTTTAGACACATTTCTTTGTCACTCAGCAACTATATTGAAGTTCAAATTAAAACTACTAAAATAAGGCAGGTCAGCAGGGCTTCTTTCTTCATTGTACTCTGTCACTTTCGATTTTGAAACCCAATGCATTTGCCTTGTGTCCTCTTGCTGTGAGGTAACCTCAGAGGCAAAGTCATTCAAATGACTGGTTTTTCAGGTTACTTCCTAATGGTACTGCCTAACCTCTTATACCCAAGCTGTATGGCCTTCTACAATTGGCTTAATGAGTCTATCCTCTAATTGCCCCCTAAAGTGACTTTTCACCTAGAACATTAAAGACATTAAGAGGTTAGTCAACACTTCTCCACTAAGATCTGTCCTTGAGTTAGGGATACATGTGCAGTCTACTTTATATATTATTTTACCCCACTCCTGTTGGGATGCTACCTATTCAAAAATCTTTGAAAGTGTTTTTGTTGTTAAAAACTTAAATGGTTTTAGTTATGTATTTTTCTTATGATTTATTTCAGTTGTTTGACTTTATGATTCCAAATTCCAAATTCTTCAGAAAAAGCAAGAAGTTAGGTAGACAGTAAACACACTCATTTTATACCTCCAAGCATATGGCACTTTTGCACAGGAGGTACAGATTATAATCATATAAGTATATTATAAATATATTTAAAATATAGAGAAAGGCAAAAAGAAATAAACAGAAAAACAGTAAATGAGATACTTCTATATTTAGACAGTTTGTTGAGGATTGTGATGTTGAAACAGTCTTCTCTTATTAGAATGGCAGAGCAACATGAGGGTTTGAAAGGAAAAGAAAGTCAGAGAAAAGGCAGAGAGGTTCACAATTGCAATGTGCCAAAAACTGTTGTGGAATGGAATTTTCTTCTTTTGATTTCATCTGAAACAAATAAGAATCTTAGTGAGTATTATTGTAAAGAGTCACCATTACAAATGAAAACAGTCAAAAGCTAGTGAAAGGCAGTGAGACCCATTTTACCCAACATCTGTTATAGACAAAATGGTTTGAGGTAGAACTGAGCTTAGGAGTTGATACAGCAAAAATACTTGGGCATCCAATTCAAATAATTAGGGAGAAACTTTCTCCTAAAAGACAAGAGAGTCAGAGAGATTCCTGATGAAACTGAATACCATGAACCTTGAGAAAGTAAGATTTTTTTGTTGTTGGATTTTATTTTTGCTGTTGTTGTTTTCTGTGGATGAGAAATTTCAGGTTTTTCTTTCCGAACTTAAAACCAAATGTTATGAAGCAAAGGACATCAAAAATTCTGTGCCTCCATGTCAGTCTTAGTTACTGAAAAAGAAGTGAAGAGAGTTGTAAAAGAATGGAAAGTATGCAGCATCAATAAATAATTCTTTGAGGTCAAATTTTCACTGAGATGCTCTTTGGTTTTATTAGATATCAGTGGAAACCAACTAGGAAGGCAAAGGTTTTTCAAGGGTGGCAATGTGAAAATAGAAATCCCCAATATAGTCAGGGTATATAAGGGCCAACAATTTCAGAATATTTGATTAAATAATATATGGATAGGTATAGAGAAAACTGTAATGATTTTTAGCAGTAGAGGAGATGGTTGGGCTCAATGTCATAATCAAATGGAAATTTGTATCCAAGGAGCCGAGTACTGGATGCTAGACAATGGATGAAAACTTATAAAGGGGGAATATCAAATGTTAAAAAAAATGCTGCCTCAGCCAGCCTACAAAGGCCACACTAAATCACCTGGGGAATAGTGAAAGATAAAGTCTCATATAACTAACTGGGGTAAGATAACAATAAAGTTATAAGATTCCAGTTGCATCACTTTAGAGGAGGATTCTTTGTAAAATGAAGTCATTAAGGACATGTGTGAATCATTTTTGGGTAACATAGACTCCAAGGAGCATGGCTCAAGTTTTGTCAATGGGAAATTCTATCAGTAGTATGTACTGTTATTTCATCATCATTTTGCTTAAAGAAGATCAGCAAAGACTTGGAAGACCTTATATCAGATTGTGGCATAAAGGTACATAATGATATATGGTAGGTGGTCATTTATTCTGAGATTTTGGGATAGCAAATGATTATTTTAGATTCTATAATGAAAGCAAAAAGAATATGGAGTTTGTACTGTTGAGAACTGTGATCAATTTTTCTAATGTTTGTCTCACTTACTTGTGATATTATCTATATGAAATAGCTATAGTTATCACTTTAGAGATGAATTATAACACGTCATACAGAAAAATTATACACCTTGCCCATTACTACACTACACAGCTAAGGTTTGGACCCACATTTTCTCTGTATAGATAATAGTTAATTAATACCAATCCCTGAATATAGAAATAAAATCAAACAATGCTTTCTATTACTGGATGTAAAACAAAAAATGAAGTTTTCCCCAAACCAGCTTTAATGTGAGCATTAATACTGATGAACTATGATAAGGCACTATAACTTCCTAATTAGTCCTGCATGTGACCATAGCATCTGGGATCATTGATTTGAAGATGACATTGAAAAATAGAAAGGCTTACTCTCATTTTACATTCTACACTGGATACACATATTGCCTCCCAGATTGATGTTTACTTGGGTTACTCAAAATAAAATGCCTTATTTCACTGTTTTATGGCTCATTATGTTGCACATTAGGGATCTATATGACGACATTTGTTTTATCACAGCTTATGAGACCATGGCCAACTGACATACTATTTTATGTTGGAATATCATTTTTTTCAGAAGTTTAACACCAAACTAGCATTTACTGTTAAATAATAATCAATTGATAGTTTATAGATTTGATTTCCATTATCTAGATTTGCTTTTCCATTCAAAGCCTGGCCTTACTGTCTTTTGTTCTATTGTGAAAATAGATATAATTTCAAACATCATCATTTAAGAATGTATTATATAAAAAGAAGGGGTAATACCTAACAAAATTTCTTTCCATTCTAATTTATTAGCTCATTTGATATTGTGTGAGTAAAGTTTGAGGTATGCATTTTACATGGAGATCCTTTAACCATATAACAATTCTGGATCTATGTGACAACAAAATTATTTAAGTACTTCATTTATGCAAAGTGTTTAGAAGAGTACTTGACAGGTCCTCAATATGTGTGAAGAGAAAAATGAATTGTGAGCATCAACCATATGGAAACTGAGAAGGTATCCAAGCAGAAAGCTTTGTAAGTTCAATAACACTAAGTCAGAGGTATGCTTTATGTGCTATGCAGCACTATAGGGGCAACTTTAGGAAAATTAGAATAGAACAACATTCAGAGCCAGTTGGCATTTAGATTTTCAGTCTCTGAGTATGTTTGTGTTCATGTAAGTATTTGTTGAGTTTCTATCACTATAAAAATATGCTAATTATTATAGTCTTAAAGGAAGGAATTATTTCTTCTCAAATAAAACAGTATTGAATAAAGAGCTCTGAAACTTCCTTAACCCTGTTTATTGCACTAAAATCATATTTTCTCATTTAATAATATTTATTCACAGCTGTTTGGTTCTTCTTTTCTCATGCATTTTTACCTTATATAAAACACTAATTAATAAATAAGTTTTCCATCATTAATCTGTTTTTGCCTATGTGGTTGGCAGCTCTAAACATTATAATAGGTCAGCAAAATACATTAATTAATTTTTAAAAATCCACAATGAAAACATGGCAATATTAACTAATTTTATTATCAGACTCATGGGCAGATTACAAGGAACACTCTGAAACTGACTTCTTGCCTAACAATGCCAACACTGAAACTGTTTTTTCTGAAACAATTTAACAGTGTCACCATACCACAGAGCCCAAACATCCAGGTCTTCAAAAACATGCCTTATGTTCATATTTATTCTCTTAATATGAAGAACTGTTTATTATATGGACATTTAAGTGTTTTGTTCACTTTTCTTTTAAAATGATTTCTTATACCTTCTGAATATCCCATTATTATATTTGAGTGTAGATATATAATACCTGATGACAAAAATATTTAGTCTCTAGGATAGTAGCAACAATCTAATCTATGGTAAGAGAAATAAAGAACCTTTTTTCCCCCTCTGAGTCTGTAGGCACCCTTCTTGTGACAACATTCTAGTAAAATAATTTCATTTAATTAACAAATTTACAAACACATAATAATTTTATTTATAATGCTTTATGAAATGACAGCACAACCTTAAACATGTTTCCACAGGGATATTTCACCCACTTTGCAAGAACCTAGTTTCTTATACTTTTAATTTGCTTTTTTATACAAACCATTTCTCCTAAGGTGCAATTTATTAAATGTACAATTTAATAAGAGTTTGATTAATTTCATTATGACTCATTACAGCTGTTGAAATTTTGTTAAATCTAATGATAATTTTAATAACTGATTCTGTGAAACCCTTCTGTCAGTCATAAGAGAACAATCAAGAATGGCAGAGGAAAACAAATGATTTGAAGCTGAGACACGCAGTTCTCCATTATGCCCATATACCATCTGCCTCCTTCAGTTTGTAATCTTCCAAAATCTATACTGTATATGATATTTTGCAGAATTTTGTAATACTTTATAAGATTTGATGACTTCAGTGTCACTTTTGTGGGTGAGTACTCCAGTGATTTTTATTCTTTTTTCTTGAATCAGTGTTTCTGCATTAAACTTAACAATTTCCCATACATAAAAAATCAAAACCAACCAGTTAACAACAGCAACAACAAAAAAACAAACCAAAACAAAGAAGAAAAAAAAAAGATCTGATGAGGACTGAAAGCTGCACTAAATTTTGAGTATAGAGTCACAAATTTAGAAGGATGATAACATCATGTCCATGCAGTAAATTAACATTTTCAGGTTTATCCCTCAGTCCTGAAACCCCAAATCATGGCATCTTGACAGGGTTTACAATTTCAGAAAAGCATTTCTTGAAATGCTTTAAATCCAATCACAGAGTAGTTGATTAAACCAAAAGATTTGTGTCACTATTGCACCAATGAATATCTTGTCATACTGGTCATTTTGTTGTCTACAGGTTTCACAAATGTATATGGAAGACTGTTCACAATTATTTCACATCAGCAATCTACACAGCAAGAGAGTAACATCCCACTTGATTTCTCTATGTTCTGTGACCCATATGTGTGTGTTTTCACCAATAATTACCACTGAGTTTTGGTGAACAACAAATAACAACCACAATAGCCATAATGTTTTGGATGGTTTTATAGAATCCCATGACCAACATTGTGAAGGGATATCCCACAGTAGACACTAATAATTCTTGGAGGATCAATATCTCTTTTGCAAAAAGTATGTGTAGAGTATATGTATGTGTGTGTGTGTGTGTGTTTTCAAGCATTCTTAATGTTTGTTATCCAGTCTCATATCCCTTTCTCTTCTTTTCCCTCTCACATGTCTACCACCACACCATCCCTCTCTATTAAGAAAATTATATCTATGTTTCAAACCTCAATTTCAAGTGTGTTTCTTTAGGATTTCAACAATTTAACCTCTACAATATATTTCAAAGGTTTTCAAAGCTGCTGTGAGAAGATCTAACTTTATTAAGCTATCTGAAATAAGCAACCTAGGTCGACCCAAACCACTCAGCAGTATTGTTATTTTTGTGGTGTATCAAAGAACCCCATCCAAAAAAGTATAGGTCTGACCGATTTATGCTTACCTCTGCTCAGCTGGAAAAAGGCCCTGGCAAAGAAACCTCCAAACTTATGAACCTTAAATTTGTTGTTTCTTCTTTATCAGGAGTAAATGTTGGAGAAAGTGCATGATACATAGTTTTGAGAAGGAACTAAGCCTGGTTCCAAAATTGTACCAGGGACAGAAAGAAAAAAAAGATGGTTCTATTTCATACAAACAACAACAAAATAATGTCAAAGGCAAACACAACTTTATTATCCTATGAAAAATAGACACAAATTGCAAACTTGTTCATCTAATACAAGGCAAAGAACCAAATAAGGTGTACATGAGAAAAAGAATGTTAAAGAAAATACATAATTTGGAGGAGGTTCATGTTGGAAGCAGCATGGGTTGTCAAGAGGTACATGTGGATGTAATATTTTCTTCTGAGTCACACTCTCAGACATTTAAAAACAATTTTATTTTTTGTATATTCTTAGGCAGTGTCTCTCACACAAATGTGTACACATGCACACAGCAACACAGTATGATTTGATATTTACTTCCTACTATCTTTTCTTATCTTCTTCCAACTCCAGCTGAACCTTTCTTTTACCAAGTTCCTTTCCAAATTCTATCTCTTTACTTTCCAATATGGGACTTTTAAAGAAAGAGTAAGAATAAACCACAAGGTAACTTTCATAGCCCATATGTTTTCTTTGTATGCAAGATATATAATAAGAAAAGTACTGGGAACACAGTCATTTAGGAAAGACACCTTGACTTTTATCAAACTACTATGCATAAAGAGAAAATAAGTATATTTTCTATTGGTGTGTTCTTCAAGGATATATCACATTTCTAACCACAGCATTGGCAGCAGTAAACCGTCATCCTAATTTTTGTTTCATCCAGTTCAGTCCAGATATATTTGAATAATCTCGTTCCAGTGGTTTTCCATCTAATCCTTTAAGATGCTTGATGGCTAGAAACAATGACACTTTAAGCCATCATAAAAATTCATTTATATATTAAGAAAAAGCATGAAATACAAAAGGCATATATAGAAATTAATATTTTGTAAAGATTTCAAATATTATTTTCACATTTTATAAATCAAAACATATTTCTTGTAAATACTTATGCCTTATAAGAGTGTTCTTTGATGCACATATATAAATCAAGATAATTAACATTCCCATTTTTACCAATTGATCATTTGTATGTATTGGGAAACTTCAAACTCTTACACTCTGGTCATTTTGGTACATGTAATTTATTGATGTATCTACAGTTTCCAGGATTTTCTAAGGATCGATAGAACTCCCCTTAATAAAGTGCTGGGGTACACCATAATGCCTAACTTGAAAATATGCTACTAAGCAATAAAAAAGTACTGCCAAAGGGGATAAATACAACAAGTATTATGTGCTCTCTATCATATGTAGGAGGTTGAACTTAAAGGAGAGATACATTGTTAATTCAAAAAGACTATATGGAAGTGGTAAGGAAATAAGGGAAGAGGAAGGTAAAGAGAGACATTTGAAAATCTAGGAGCACAGAGTCATCATCTCTATATATGTGTAAACATCTCAGCCAACCTATGAATATGTTAAAACTGAATGTACTAATAATTATGAATGAAATAGAATGGGCAGTAATGGACTCATGGTTTTTCAGGAAAATAATCTCAAAAAGCTTTGCTAACACACTTAGGAGAAAGAATTTCTCTTCAAATGGCTTAGGATAGACATTGGCAGAAGAATAAAATCATACTTCTAAATCTTGCAATATACAAAAGTCAAAAGAAAATAATCAAAGACTGAAATGTATGATATGGTGTGTAGAATCACAGTAAGCAGAGGGAAGATACTTCAAAACATAGGAAGAGACAATTATTTCTTTGGAATAAAGCACAAAAATGCACAAACAACCAAATGATAAAACCTCGAGAAATCATATAAAGCTAAGAAGCACTTCAAGGGAAAGACAGAAATCCTAAACTCCTTAACACATTCAAATGCATAAAACAAATTATAACCCTAGCTATTATATAACTTTATTCTAACTATATTATTGGATATAATAGACTTTCATCTTTCAAGTGCATACGTTCATTTATGAGGAAAATAGGAAGAGTTTTTTTATTGGTTCAAGAATATTCAGAGATCAAAATCCTAACACCATATTACCCAGTCAAGGATTATTTTTCTTCATAATAGAACAATAGACCTTGTTGTATTTTAGTTCTGCTTGAGTAGATTTAAACATAGACTTAAAAGGAGACTCTCAGTTCACAGCAGGCTGTCAGAAATAGTGTAAATGTTAAAGCTTTATGTTGTATCCTCTGTAGGAAGTAGGGTCAGAGAAGAGCCATGGAAGATCAAACTGAAGCAATTCTATGTTCCAGTCTGTTTCTCCAACAAATGTGTGCACATGGGGAGTGCATGGCCCAAGGGCATCCCTGTAGTCTAGGCTGGAGGTAAATCACAACATGGATTCAACCTTCCCTTTACTTGTCTTTTAATAGTTGCTTATATACTGACAAATTCATGTTGGATTCAACATTAAGGTCAACTGTAAAAAGAAAAGACTTTCAAGTGAGGGCAACCTGAGGTAGAAAGACAGTTAATGATGGACAACCATGGCTGATCACGTTCATCACATGTGCAACTTGGAGTTCCTTAGAATCATCACTCTTTCTTACAAGAAGACACTCTCTTTCTTCCTTCAAAACACAGTTGTTTACTACAAATTCACTAGAAATAAGGAATTAAAACAAAAACCATTACTCAATTAAAAATAATTCTTACCCTAAGAAAGATAGCACCTTTGTTTGTCTTTCTATACCAAAATATAATACACATGATTGTTTAAATAGGATTTAATTCTAGTCTGAGAATTCTCAAAGCCTGGATCTTAAATTATAGGTACTAGCTATGTCAGATTTTTGAATAAGACTCTATCCAGGTTTTCAGACAAGTAGCTTACCTGCCACTTTACTCTTCATGTAGAAGAAATAATGAATTAGGTCTTGCTCTTCATATCAGGACTGTAATGCCTACATGTGGCTCCACTATCAACCTGCATACCATCGCCATCCAAAGCCTTGCTTCCTAATTCCATCCTAATGTGTAGGTATGATTTAGCACACCAGTCATTTACCTAACTGATGAATTGGAATCAAAATAAATATCCCCACTAACTTAGATTGTTGAAATGTTAGTAACCTAGATTTTAAGTGTGTATTTTGGTCTAATCAAAAACTAGAAAATACTCGAAGCAAGAAGTATCTGTATTATCACAAACTTACTTTCCTTTCCATCTTGGAGTGTTCTCCAAGTCAGTTCACTATTACATAATGGCAGAATAAGAGAGACAGTTGTTTCTTTTTTTCTACTACCAGCAAAGAGATTAAATAACAGAAAGAATGCCATGGAAGTGCTAATATACCAGTGGAAAGCAGTTCTGGAGAATTTTTTGTTATAATTATCCACATAAACATGTAAGAGCAACTGATATGGAAAGTTCCTATCAAGAATATGTTTCTAACATCCAGGTGTAGAGATGTTTTCTCCTATTACCTCTTGTAAATAAAGGCAGACAAGAAAATCCATGAAACTCATCACAGTTGGCTAAGAATCCATTACCTCTATGGTTGTGTGCATGAAAAATATAAATGTGTTATTTTCAAAACAATCCATAAAACATGCCAATGTCAGATCATTCCATATTTATATATCTATAAAAGTACTTAAAATTGTTTTATTTTAATATTTTCAGTAGATACATTTAAATTAGGCTAGCTATTGTTACAACATAGAATAACCTGGAAAGAATGTTTACATGAGAAGTTATCTAAATTAGATTGAGCTATTGGCATACATGTCTGTGGGGGATTATTTATTAACTGATGTAGAAAGAAACAGCCTAATGTTTTGATTTTTAAGCAGGGAATTCTGAAGAGTGTAAGAGAAGTGAGTCATTTAGCCACAATTTAGGATTTGTGCATTTGTTTCTATCCACTCTTTATTATGGATGAGATATGCCATGTTCAAATTCCGACCTTGACTTTCCCTCAATGATGGATTGTAAACAGAACTATAATCCAAATATTAATAATCACGACCTAATTCAAATCATAATTTAATTAAATACATATTTCTCCCTTTGTCATATTTTTCACTTGTAATACCTTTTATGTTCAAAATCAGGGTTCTTTTGAACTCAGTGAAGGGCAGCCATAATTCTTGTTGAATATAGCAAATTCTATGGCAGCTCATGATTTGAGCAAATTTCCATAGGCCACAGGAAGAAATATAAAGATGATTTTTATCTGTGAATAGAGACAGGGCATGAAATATTATTCAAAGATCAAAGAAAAGAAAGATATTCAGTTGTTCACAAAATGCAGAGTGGCAATGAAAACTCTAAAACCTATAACTTGTTTCTAAAATATGCTTCTAACAATTTCTTTGTGCAGGTTTTAATGCCTTCCCTTGAACAGTGATAAAAAGGGGGTTGACTGGTGCCAGTAGTAAATTTAGGTTGGAACTATGGTGTCCAGACCACTTAAATGTTTCTTCAAATGAGATTTGAGTGCTCCCAATCCAATCTTCCAATATAAGTTTCATGGGCATGAAGGCATTTAATAAGAACCACTGAACGATGATTAGCTTCATAAATTAGCAGCTAATTAATCTGCTGTGAACTTAATTGGTAAACTCGACCCTCCCAGTCAGAAACTATAGGGTGGGCAGTCTCCAAATTAATTTCCCTTGAAAAGCAGGAATTCTAGAGAAATCCTATTACTTCATTCTAATTATAGCTGATTAGAGAAAAAATGTTTTGATAATGTACAGATTGACTTCATCTATTCTTTTTTCTTAAGTATTAACTGATCAAGGTACCAGGTTGATTCCACTTTTTGTTGGAATTCTGCAATGGAGAAGCTTTAGACTTAAGTAAATACTAGGATTTGAATATTTTTAAATAAACATCAGTGTAATTAGAAGAGACCATAATAAAATATTCTAAAAGAAACAATCCAGGAGCAATAAACAACAACAACAAAAAACACATTACCAGCCTACAATCCACATTGCATGAAAATCTAATAAACAAGGAGGACCCTAAGAAATACATACATAGTCCCCTGGAGAAGGGGAAAGGGACAAGATCTCCTGATCAAATAGGGTGTGTGGAGGGAGAGGTTGGGGACTAGGAGAATGAGAAGAGGAAAAGAGGAGGGGTGAGGAGGACATGATGGAGCAGAAAGGTTGAGTCAGGGGAAGAATAGAAGAAAACAAAAAAGGAGATACCATAATAGAGGGAGACATTTTAGGTTTAATGAGAAATCAGGCATCAGGGAAATGTCTACAAAGATGACACCAACTAAAAATCTAAGCAACAGAGGAGAAGCCTTAAATGTCCTACGCTGATAAAAGAGATTGATAACTGTCTTATATGCCATCTTATAGCCTTCATCCATCAGCTGGTGAAAGTAGAAGCAGAAACCCACAACTAATCACTGAACTGAACTTGAATCCAGTTGCAGAGAAGAATGAGTGATGAGCACAGGGTTCAGACCAGGCTGGTAAAACCCACAGAAACATCTGACCTGCATAACACAGAACTCTTGATCCCAAGACAGATAGCTGGGAAATCACCACGGGACTGATCCAGACACTATGAAGGTGGGTGTTAGTGAGGAGACCTCAGCAATCTATGGGGCCTCCGGTAGTAGATCAGTACTTATCCCTAGCATAGGTGTGGACTTTGGGTGCCCATCCCACATAGAGGGATACTACCTGAGCAAAGATACATGGGGGTGGGCCTATGCCCTATCCCATAGGATATGATACACTCTGATGACCTTATGGAAGGCCTCACACTCCCTGGGAACAGAAAGGATACGTGATAGTAGTTTTAGTTGAGGGTGTGTTAGGGGTGGGGGGAAGGAGAGGGAACTGGGAATGAAATGAAAAACAATCTTGTTTCTAATTCAAATAAAAAAAATCTGAAAAAAATCTAGCAACTTGATGAAACAAAATAGTCATTAGTATACCCTCCATATTTATTACATTTCAGGAATTTACTAGTTGTTCATTAATACAGTTTTTAAATTTAAAAAAATTCTTTCTTTAGAAAGGAAAAGGAGAGTAGATAGCATCTGTATAACAGCTCACCATTATCTATATCCTAAATTCTATCATAAACATGGAGGAAAATAATGGACAGAAAAAAAGAAGAGGAGAAGGATCAAGAGAAGAAAGAGGAGAAAAGTAGAAGAAGGAGTGGAAAAGGGAAAAGGGAAGAACAAGGAAGAGGTAGGAGAGGAGAATAAAAAAGGAGCACATCAAAATGCATTGTCTTAAATAGTTAGGGATTTTTATTTCCATGAAATTTATGTTTTATAATGGAAAACTCTTTTGGCAGCAAGACAGACATTAAGGTAAAGAGTGAATGGGTGAATAAAGAGAAAGATATTATAACATGTAAATTTTGTTGATAAGCAGTTGTATTTTAGGCACCTATATTTCTTGATTTTTGTTTTGCTCAAAACTACAGCACTATTCAGCCTAGAGAAGAACTCTGTCACTGATTTATAATTCCAGGCATATCTCTATAGTTATGAACTATAAACTATCTTTAAAATAATATTTTAATCTTAACAAAACATAATTCTGAATGCATTTATTTTTTCATAATTTTTGAATTAGAAACAAGATTTTTTTACATGTCAATCCCAGTTCCCACTCCCCCCTCCTCCCCTACCATCTCCCAACTAATACTCTTCCATCACTCTTTTCAGCTCCCCATGGAGGGTGAGGCCTTCCACAGGGGTCATCAGAGTCTATAATATACTTTGGGATAGGGCCTAGGTCCACCACCATTTTTGATAAAGAAGCTAAAGATATACAATGGAATAATGAAAGCATCTTCAACAAATGGTGCTGGCATAACTGGATGCAGGCATGTAGAAGACTGCAGATAGCTCCATTGCTATCGCCATGCACAAAACTTAAGTCCAAATGGATCAAAGACCTCAACATGAACCCAGCCATACTGAACCTATTAGAAAACAAATTGGGAAATATTCTTGAATTAATTGGTACAGGAGACTGCTTCCTGAACATTAAACCAGTAGCACAGTCACTGAGATCAACAATTGAAAAATGGGACCTCCTGAAACTGATAAGCTTCTGTAAGGCCAAGGACACAGTCAGTAAGACAAAACAGCAGCCCACAGACTGGGAAAAGATATTCACTAACCCCAGATCTGAGAGAGGGTTGATTTCCAAAATATACAAAGAACTCAAGAAGCAAATCTCCCAAACACCAAACAATCCAATTAGAAAGTGGGGAACAGAGCTGAATAGATAATTATCAATAGAGGAATTTAAAATGTCAGAAAGAAATATAAAAAGTGATGGGAGAGCTTGTAGGTTCAAGATACCTTTATTCAGATAAATATCAGCCAATGCAAGGCAGAGCATGCCGGGGCAGCCAAGCAGCGAGACCAGGGAGAAGGGGAAAGAGAAGGGGCTTCCATGCACTCTGTGGTCCCTTAAGAGCCCATGCAGCATCATCCTGACCTCACCTTGACCATGCATTGACAGGTGAGGTCAGGCATGGTCAGGCAAACCTGTAGCCAGCCTCTAAGAGTTGAGGCTTACTGTTCCCTACAATTTCCCCTTTTAGTCTAAAAGAGGATTAAAACTTAACAGTATAAAGTATCCAAAATTAACAAACATAAGGGGAAATTCAAGAAGTCTGCTATTGTACATCCTAACCATGTCTATTTCAGCTAAACCCTAAAGTCATCTGAAAGAGGTGTCCAACCTGAAAACCTCTTTCCAATCCCCACCCTAAACAATAGGAAAGTTATTCCTAACTTTGCTTACACTAGCCTAATAAACAATAATGGGGGATGGGTGAGTAGCATCCTCCAAGTTACTTCTTGATGAAATGGCACAATGGTAGACTTGTGGGGTCCTGTGGGAAGAAAATGTCCATATAGTGCAAGTCTCTAATGGATTATATCCAGTACATTTTAGATAGGATTTGTTTGATTGAAGATCTAGGTTGAAATCCTCAACTTGATTGAAGTCAGTACTCAAAGCTCTGGTCAGATTGTCAGTTGAAATGGAGTAAGTTGAATCCAGGGCAGTCTAGGAGGTATGGTCCAATTTCCTTACGGAGCATCCAGGGATTGGTGTCAGGTGGGTCTTCATTGGCTTTGTGGGACTCAAACATAAGTATTAGCCGAGAAATGTTTGCTTTTATATGTATGCATGCTGGAAAAGGCAATCGTGGAAAAATAATGATTGTGAGGTAGTGTACACCTTGAAGGAAAGAGCCAAGAAAGACAAAGAAAGTCCCCAAATTCCTCTCTCGTTCTGTATTACATCAATTGGCTTCTTGATATAATACAAAAACTCTAAAGTTTAGTTAAACAACATGCTTGGATTTTAGAGGAGGAAAGCCAAATCTAACTCCAAATCCAGCATTGATTTACGTGAATAGGGAATAAAAAATAAGGAGAAATAGTTATTTGAGAGACAGCTGTAAAAGTTGCTGTATGGCATGTTCCTTTTTTTTGATGCTTATAGCTATGTTTTCTTCTGAAGCATCTACCCATGTGGTGTTCTCGGACTTCTGGAGATGAGTTTTCCTGTGAAGATAGAAGCAAACCACTTCTCTTTCCTTTGGGAGGTTTCTATTTAGTTTATGAGATATAATTCAATAAATACCAGTCACTCATCCTTGTCGAGAGGTTTGTCTTTTTCAACAAGAATCTTGATCAACTTTGATGGTATCTGAAGTTATTCTTCTGTGGAGACAAATTCAAAACCCCTACCCCCAAGGTAACACATGTCCAGGCTTCCACAAGGTCAGTACATCTTTGAAGCATACTGGTTGATTCAGTTCAGCAGTTTTTTCCGTACTCCAGTGTCTTTCTGCAGCTGTTTGTTCTTTGTCATTGGCATTAAGAAAGTTTACTGTCAATAATCATTATTCAACCTATGTTTGGGGGGTTTTGACTTACCAGCTTGTCTTTGGAGCATCTCCTTAAGTGTCCTGTTAGATCTCCCAATGATTGCTTGTCCTGTAGGATGGTGTGGTATACCGGTGACATGCTTTATGTTAGAATATTTGAAGAATTGTTCCATTTTTTGTGGAGACATAGACCGGAGCATTTTCAGTTTTTATCTGTGCAGGTATTCCCATAACTGTCATCACCTCCAGCAGGTGCATAATAACAGAATCAGCTTTTTCAGAGTTGAGAGCAGTAGGCCTTTGGAAACCTGAGAATGTATCAATAGTATGATGCACATATTTCAAATTTCCAAATTCTGTAAAGTGAAAGACATCTTTCTGCCAGATCTCATTCCTCCAAATGCCTTTAAAATTACAGCCTGCTGGCAGTGGAGTTTGGTTATAAAAGGAACAAGTAGGACAATTTCTTACAATCTCTTTAGCTTGTTGCCAAGTGATGGAGAAGTCCTTTTTTAAACCTTTGCTATTTACATGATGTTTTTATATGAAATTCTGAGGCTTCTAGCACACTAATTAATAAATGATCAACATCATCATTGCCTTGTGCTAGTGGGCCTGGCAGACCCGTATGGGATCTGATATGTGTAATGTATAGAGGATTGCTTCTGTTTCTGATTGTTTCCTGTAATTGTAAGAACAATAAGATTAATTACATATTATCAGGAATGAATTCTGCAGTCTCTATGTGTAAGTCTCTCTCTTCATATTGGGAATCAGTAACTATGTTAAGAGGTTCTGTAAAATCCATAAGCACCATGAGAATTGCATATAATTCTTCCTTCTGTACAGTCGTGTACAGACTTTGAACTACTTTATTTACCTCACCTGCTTTATAACAAGCCTTACCTGATTTGTTGGCATCAGTGTAGAAGGTAAGAACTCCAGGAATGGGACTTTGTCTTACAATACGTGGAAGTATCCAGACTGTCTTTTTTATGTATTTAATTTGTCGGTTTTGGGATAATTGTTGCTAAATATTCCCAAAAATCAGTAAGTGCTATTTGCCAATATTCCTTATCCTTCCATAGGAGGAAATTTCTTCATTAGTTAAAGGTACTATAATTTCTACTGGATCTTTTCCAGTCATTTGACGAAGTCTTAATTTGCCCTTTAATTTAAAATCGGAATTATTTTCTATATATCCTTAACATTTTATTGTGTTTATGTTGCAGAAATATCCACTCCAATATAGTGTCTTCTCTCTGCATCAGAATTCCTGAAGGATATTCTCTGGATGGCAAGATGAACAGAATACAGTGTAAATCATGGTTTATTTGATCTACATGTGCATCCAAATATTCTATTTTCTACCATTGTAGTTCTATTTCTGCCTCGGCAGGTAATATTTGTGGACTCTTTAGTTCCTTAACACCTTTAAGAGCCATTTTTTAAATGTTTTAAGTCATGACTTTCTATGCCAATTATCGTCTGTAATTGAGAAATTTCTCCTAGCAGCTTCTGAAGACTTAAGAGTTTGATAATGATCTCTTCTAATTTGCACCTTCTGTGGACTGAGTCTTTGTAATCATATCTTATAACCTAAATAATTAATAGATTCTCCTCTTGGTATCTTTTCCTGGGCAATCTGTAACTCCCATCCAGGTAGAACTTCCTTCACCATGTCAAACATATGTTCTAAAATTTCCTTATTGAAATCTAATAAAAGAATATCATCCTTGTAATGACAAATGAGGGATTGTAGAAATTTTTACGAATTATTTCCAAAGGTTGTTGTACAAAGTGCTGACATAAAGTAGGACTATTTAGCATCCCCTGAGGTAAAACCTTCCACTGATATCTCTGAACTGGCTGTGAGTTATTAAGAGTTGGTACAGTAAATGCAAATTTCTCTCTATCATTTTTTTGTAATGGTATGGTGAAAAACCAGACTTTCAGGTCAATTACTATGATCAGCCATCCTTTAGGTATTAAGGAAGGCAATGGCATTCCAGGATGTAGAGAGCCCATAGGCTGAATTATCTTATTTATAGCTCTCAGGTCTGTCAGAATTCTCCAGTTACCTGATTTCTTTTTGATAACAAATAGGAGAATTTCAAGGGCTGGTAGACGCCTCTATGTGTCCAGCCTCTAGCTGTTCCTGTACTAACTTTTCTGGAGTCTCTAGCTTCTCAGAGGACAAAGGTCATTGCCCTAGCAGACAGGTTCATCTGTAAAGCATTTTAATGGCAGGGCCTTTGGTTCCTCTGAAGGTCTATCATTTGTATTTAGTTTCTGTACAGCCTGGATGGTTGGTAACCATTTTCCATAGTGTCTTACCCCATCTTTTCTACTATCCACCAATTGTACATAATTCTTATCTGACACTGGAGGGATGTTAATTTGAGTTTTCCATTGCTGTAAGAGATCATGACCCCAGAGGTTTATAGCTATATTTTCCACGTAAGGTTTTATTGTCCCTTTCTGTCTTTCTGGCCCAATGCAGACCACCGAGCGAACACTCTGTTATACTCTAGACAGTGTTCCAATACCCAAAAAATGTACATTTGCTTAGTGGCCATTCCTTTGGCCAGGACTTTTGGGTAATAATAGTGACATCAGCACCAGTGTCTTCTATGCTTTAATAATTTTATCATTAATGTGTACCCTTAAGTGAGGTCATTTGTCTTTGATTGAGGTCTGCCAAAATATGTGCTTTTTGTCTTGTCCAGTCTTATCTGATTCTTCCTCACTAGCCAAACTATTATAATCTATGGCATTGTCATCTTTCACAATAGATGAAGAACTATCTATTCATCCTGTGAGAGATTGTCTTCTGCTATTATTGGAAATGACCGGACATTTTTTGACATGTCCCTCTTTGGAGTTTCCCAGCCTTAATGGGTTCCCTTAATATCCCTGGTCGATCTACACTCATTAGTCCAGTGTCTGCCCTTACCACATCTCCTACACAATCCAGAAGGCAGTGATCCTTCCTTTCGAGTGAGGGATCATTAGAATATATTTGCCTACAATTTCTCCTTACATATCTTATTCTACCATAGCTGAAATTTCTATTTTCCTGGCACTTCCGTGGACTTCTGGAGTGGGCTCTTCCTACCCAAGGCTCTGGTTCATAGTAGCAATGAACCCTGGCCTCTTGGTACCTATATCAATCCCTGTAAGGTGTTTCTCCTTCCCAAGCCCTTCTGTCCTCATCTCTGCTTTCATTAAGAGCAGGAACTCTTAATCTCCTGCTGCCTTTTGAAACCTCTTGGGATAGCTTCTCCTGCCCAGATTCCAGCATCTTGCACATTATAGTCAATGTAGGCAGTATGCAAAACCCATTCTTCTAGTGGAGCTGATCTGATCTTTAAAGGCAAAAGTATTCTTTTGCATTTTGTGTTTGCATTGTCATAAGCTAAAGTACACACAATCGAATGTCTTATTGCTGGATCTCTTACTTGTAAGTCTACTGCTCTGGTCAACCGGTCTAAGAAGTCCTTAAATCGTTCTGTTGGTCCCTGTTCTATTCTGGTATAAGCTTCCAGTTGTTCCCCTGGCTCACGAACCTTATTCCATGCATTTAGTGCTGCTTTCCTGAATAGGGACAGCATATGGTTGCCATATTCAGCCTGAATCTGGGGGTCAGCATAAATACCTTCACCCAGGATTTTTTTAGAGGTGCATCAAGACCATCTCTAATGGCTTGATGCTCTAGAATCTTTCTTTCCTCCCTTATCAATGCCTTCCATTCGATTTGACAAGAATTTTCAAGGACAGCTGACACCAGTCCTACCCAATCTGTGGGCATCATCCTATTAAAGGTGGCCCATGAATGTAATAGTTGTTTTATGTATGGGCTATGAAGACCATATGAGAAAACTGATTCCTTAATATTCTTAAGATCCTTAAACTGTATAGGCTGCCATATGTAAGCCATCTGTCCCTGGGAGTGTTTTTTAGTTGGCAGCTTTTCTCCCAATGTTGCTGGGTATACCTATGGTGTATGTGTAAGGACTTTAGAATGATTAAAATACCTGTGTGGAGTAGATTCCTCAGAGTGGAGTGATTCTGTCTCCTTTTCCTCAAAATGATCCTTGAGCCTAGCAACGATATCTCCATGGAAAGTTTCAATCTCATTAAAAATGAAAGATTCAAGGCATGATAGCAAATCCATGAATTGCTGTGACTGCTGTTCTATAAGATTTTCTAGGTATTTAATACATTTGCCCCTAACTAGCATCTGGGTGGCATGAGACTGCTGTCCAGGAATTGAAATTTAGAACCAAGGTAGTGATCTCAGCAATCGACTTGATGGACTTTCTAGTTTGTCACCTCTGTTCTGTAATTCATCTTGCAAACTTTCAATCTTAGATTCAACTCTATGATCTACCCTCTCATATTTTTCAGCCATTGATTTAATGGCATTATCCAATTGTTTAAGCCTATCCTGGGTATCTTGCATCTTAGTATCCAAACTATAGGACAGAGAGGCTATCTGAGTTTCCAGTTAGTTACATATATTCTGTAGTTCATCATGGTCCTCTGACCGCCTAGCCTGTAACGCCTCTGAAATGAAGTATCTCTCTGCTTTTATCATAAATGCACTGCATTTCAACTTGGGTAGTAGACAGCTCTGCCATATTTTATAGCATATACAGCAAAGCCTATCATCTAGCTTCTGTTCTACATGCTGCATATATGTATTATGGGTCAGTCTGGTCTCCAAAACTTCATTACATAAAGCTTGCATGTCCTGTAGTCAGGTGCTGAAATTATCTTTATCCCTGTTCCTGAGGTCTCTGTCTAGTGATAATACTTGTATTAACACACTAGCAGCTAATAAAGCATATAGGCCAATATTCAGCAGATCAGCCTCTTCCTCCAACATTGAATTTACATAAAAAGGGAAAATGTTACCAATTGAGAAGAATGATAGAAATTCGGCCATATTTACCAGCAGCGTTTACTCCAGATGCAGTAACCACTTTTGACCAGCAGGTGGTGGTTGTTTGAGTAGGACCCTAAATTTCCTGAAAAAATCCATATAGAGCTTGTAAAGAGGATTGGGGATGTGTTTTTGCTTGGTATGGGATACATGGTGGAGACCAAGCTTGGCAGATATAGTTGGACCAAAGGCTCACCGCTGAGCTGGCGTGGTGGGCAGTGCAGTTTCAGGGCCTGGAGCTATGCAGGCAGTGGTGCATCTATGAGTGTTTTCTGTGGAGAAAAGCTGCAGAAAGGCGGGTGGGCAGGCCAGCCACTCAGCTCTTGATTTCGTGCCTCAGGCATGCACACGCAGTAGATTTGAGTGAGAGCATGCAGCTGAAAGCAGCAGATGTGCAGTTTTTCTGCCAGCAGCTACAGGCCACAGAAACTATAATGGCTCGCACAGAAAGGGCAAGCCTGTGTTGGTTGCAGCTCAGGACTGCAGGGAGGCCTGCAGAAGATTTAAACTCTCCCAGCTGGGTGCATTGTGGACGGGAACTGAGTGAGGGGCTTGGAGAGGGACTACAGAGTGAGAAGGCTTAAATCACTGTTTTAGGTTTTCGAGCACAGGCAGGTTGAAGCAAAGCAGACCTTGAAATGCAGTGTATCCTAAAGCCTTCTTGAGTCATGTGGTTTCTGAGCTGTGGGGCCTTTCCCGGCCTTTCTGCTTCTCAAGCAGAGGCGCTCCCAGAATGGGGCTTGGGTGGAGCACAAGTAGGTCATGGAATTCAGATTGGGAGCCAGGTGATGGGAGAGCTTGTAGGTTCAAGATACCTTTATTCAGATGAATACCTGCCAAATACAAGCCAGAGCATGCCAGGGGCAGCCTAGCAGCAAGGCCAGGGAAAAGGGGAAGGAGAAGGGGCTTCCATGTGCTCTGTGGTCCCTTAAGAGCCCATGCTGTGTCATCCTGACCTCACCTTGACCACACCTTGACAGGCATGGTCAGGCACACCTGTAACTAGCCTCTAAAAGTCATGGCTTACTGTCCCCTAAAAGAAAGTGTTCAACATCCTTAGCCATCAGGGAAACACAAATCCTGAAATTTGCAGGAAAATAGATACAACTAGAAGAAACCATTCTGAGCGAGGTAACCAAATCACAAAAAGACAAACATGGTGTATACTCACTCATATGTGGATTTTAGACATAGAGTAAAGAAATACCATCCTACAATCCACACTTCCAGAGAAACTCTCAATGATTTAATATTATGTGATGCTATATGAGCACAGCAACTAAATGTTTTAGAGTGAATTGATGACAAAGTTAGTAGTCCATGTAGGAAGTTGGATATTAAGGATAGTCTGAAAGTGAGCTCCCCTTAACTTGCAACATTGTGCTTAAAAACAATGATGCCTGTAATACAAATTTCAGTATTCTGTGGTTTACAAAGCTGAATTTTGATATCATAGAGTATTTCATATGGAGTTAAATCTTTTCCAACTTCTTCAAGTCAATAAAGAACAACAAATATATAGTTGATTATATATGTAAATATTCATATTTATATATTACATATATAAAAAGAGACAGGTGGCTATGAAATTATGAGAGAGAAAGGAGAACACAGGGAAGAAAGGGAAAAAGAAAATGATAAAATTATATATTACTTTCAAAGAATATGGCCAAGTTTTAAATGTATGTGATTTCCAAAGTAATGTTTTTTTTTATTTTTTCCTTAAGTATGCATAATATTTTACCAATTTTGTGACAATTTTAAAGGCATATGAAAAACTTAGTCCATGATATTATTTTAGTAGAGTTGTATCAGTTATGGTCACTTCATGTGCTAAATCTAGCTCTTTCCTAAACATTAGTAATAAAACTAAAATCATATCTTATCAATAATCACTGAAAATGAAAATTGGGAAGTTTTCATAGGCATGTAAAAGCAATTGTCTCCTTAAAAGTCTAGATATATATGATGATATTCTCAATTTTAAACAGTCATAAAAATTGTGGGAAAAGACACATTTATCAGAGAATTCCAACAAATTTAAAGGAATTGGTCCTAAAAGCATAAATTACCCAGGTATATTTAACTAAAACAAATAAAGATTGAAACACTCTAAAATTTGTGTTGTTCTGGATCATTTTCAAAATGATTCAAAGGTGACTGGTGACCATTTTCAGAGTCATTGTGGAAAGATTCACAGTAGAACTTGATTGATTTATTGGTTTATCTTTAACTTTTGACCATGCTGAGCTTTTGTGGTTATTTTTTTTAATTTTTCAGTAGGTTTAAAAATTTTGTTATACAGTAAAAGTTAATATAAAGGTGTAGCTACACACTGCTTTTCTTTATTTTCTTTCCTCCCTTCAACATCTCCCATGTCCTTTCACTCGTGCTGACTCAAAACATAGCTTTTGTTTTTATTTGACAGTTATTGCTACACACACACATGCTCATACATACATATTCAACCCATGTGAATATTTGATTTTAGGGCTGCCTACCTTGCTAGACCTGCATAATTCTTTTTATAACTTTCCTCTATATTCTTATACATACAGATGTTTAACTCTCACTCCTCATCACAGACTTTCCTGTTTACTGAAAACAACAAGCATTTCAGAAAGTTTAACCAATTTAGTCACAGAATCAGTGGATGTTGAGGATCCCAGCCTCAGTGGATCCATCATACAATACTACTCCTGCCCCAAAGGCTCACGGAAAATGTGGAAGATGAAACAAAATTAAAAAAGAGGAACCGGAAATGTACTGTGAGAATGTGTCTTTTAGAAATGATAAAGAAGCATCAACAATATGGCTGCCTAAACAAGATATGAATAATTAGAATAGGAGCAAACATGCTAACATAGAATTGAGGAAATCTCATTGGAATCACCCCTAGACAAGGAACTATAGGAAACTAATAATAACTAATAATTTCTGAGAAAGGGAGAATTAGCCTCTGCCAGCATTGAGTCACACAGCTGATTAACTGGTACAAAGTGGTTAATCAGCCAAGATACCTTTTACCTCCAACAGCTCATTCAAACATTATAGTCAGAGTAGTTATCTGAGTTACAGAGAACCAGAGGTGAATGGAAAACTAGGAATATTCTCAACACCTACAGAAAATGCCACCATAAGAAACTTCCAGGAGTGTGTGCCATCTCTTCCCCACAGTTTCCAGAAATAAATTCATGGATCAAATAACCTTCCTTTGCTCCCCTTCACAAAATCTTTTGTAAGATCTTCTAGCCAATTTCAACCCTGCAATTTATTGAGCAGGATATTCAGTAAATGTAGAATCTACTCTATCCAAATTAGGCTAGTATTGCCTTTCAATACATTCCTCAAGGGAATAAAAACTGTCAGTAACAAATATTTTTCCAATGTTTTCAAAATGAATAAACAGTTAAATACATATTAAAATATCATTATTTCTAAATACAATACTGCATCTTAGCCAATTGAGTCAGAGCTAGCACAGTTCCTGTTATGAATTGAGTGTTATGGATAATGAAATGTAATGTGTAGAATATAGTCAGAATGTATTCATACCCCTTTTTTTAAACTTGGGATAGGAGTCATCTGAACTATTGACAAAGCATAGACAATAAAATTGTGAGCAAAAGAGCATATATCTATGTTTTGCTTCTCCCTCGGTTTACAGTGTCTTGAACACTGGAGCCTATGGATAGGTTATCTTCAAGAACAAAGGGTATCATGGGTACATAAGTAACTAAGACTGCAAATCAGCTGATCCTTAAAACTTTAAGAGGATTACAGATACTTAAGAGAGCTAAGGGGAATGATTACTACACCTAGTCATGGGGAAAGAGATAGAAGCTATTGTTGGAAAAAAAAATGTGAGAAAAAGAATCAGACAGTCACCACCACATCATAGAAGGACCGTTTAGCAGGAATTGAACTCTGCAGTTCATCAAGCCTCTCTCAGGGATAGAGAAGAAAAAAACAAGAATGCTTCCTTGGAATATGATTAAAGTCATATTTTTTATCTGTTCATAAATAAGACAATGAATGTGTTTGACTTCAAGTCACTGAGTTTTCAGTATTTATGACAGAAACTACAGTAAAGAACCATCAACATTCATGGAGTACTTCATAGCAGAATTATATAAGTTTCACATCTCCCACTCAACAGTGCAATCTTCACCCATTTTAATGAGTCTTTTCCAGGCCTCTTTCTATTTTTGAGACTTCTTTTGTGTTTTGTGAAGCAAGTCCTACATGTGTATATGTAATTTTCATCATCACTTCCCAAGTGGTTCATGTTAATGAGTTTCATTCATTAATGAGCTTCTTCCTGTAACTGGGTTATTGTTATTCCTTCTCATAATCAAACACTTAAATCTAGCTATTGTTCAATGAAGTAAGTGTGGCTTTGGAAAAAAAATTCATACAATATGTTGACTCTCACTGCTCCAGGGCAAATCCATTGGCCCTTTTAGTGTTGCAACTCTGTGCTGAGGTCAAAACACAAAAGGTATTCCTTTGTTTTAGTATCAGCTGTATGTACCTTTCCCCATTTTTGTCAAATATGTTTTCCCCTTTATAATTCTAGACTTTTGCTCATTCAAGCCTCAGCTTAAATATGTCTCTTTTTTGCTGATTATTATTATTATTATTATTATTATTATTATTGATATTTTGTAGTAGAACTGAGTATTTAGTTTCACATTTGATAAGTACTATATTCTTGAACTATTCAACACTCCTGTTTTGTATGTTTTTTCTACATTTATTATGAGAACATAGCACATTGAATTGCCCAAGCAGGTCTTGAACTCACTCTGTAGCAACTGGTCATTTTTTCTGGGTGGTGACTTCTTTATGGAAGCTTTAAGAGAAACGGTTGATATACTTTATCAGATATTTTATGTATAGTATTTTGCATTCCCAGCTCTTCTTAGAAATGTTCTAGTACAGTAACATTTAATATCAAATCTTTTTTCTCCATTTCTTACTTAAATTAGACACAAGATTGTTTCACATGTCAATCCCAGGTCCCTCTTCCTCCGCCCCTGCCATCCCACTAACACCCTACATGTCCCATACCATTTCTGCTCCCCAGGAATAGTTAGGCCTTCCATGGAGGGTCTTCAGAATCCTTCATATCCTTTGGTGTAAGACCTAGCTCTCCCCCTTGTGTCTAGGCTGAGGGAATATCCATCTATGTGGAATGGATTCCCAAAGTCCAAACCTATTCTAGGAATAAGTACTGATCTACTACAAGAGGACCCATAGATTTCTGAAGTCTCCTCACTGACACCCATATTCATGGGGTCTGGATCAGTTTTATTCTGGTTTCCCAGTGAGCAGTCTGGGGGCCAAGAGCTCCCCCTTGTTCAGGTAAGCTGTTTCTGTGGGTTTCATCAGTTTGCTCATCACTTTGCTCATCACTCCTCCTTTTCTGCAACTGGATTCCAGTTCAGTTCAGTTTTTAGCTGTGGGTATCTGCTTCCACTTCCATCAGCTGATGGATAAAGACTCTAGGATGGTATATAAGTTAGTTGTCAATCTCATTTTCAAGGGGAGGACATTTAAGGTAGCCTCTCCACTGTTGCTTAGATAGTTAGTTGGTGTCATCCTTGTAAATCTCTGGACATTTCCCTACTGCCTGATTTCTCTTTAAAACTATAATGGCTCCCTCTTTGATGGTATCTCTTATTTTGCTCTCCTCTATTCCTCTCCCTACACAACATTTCTGCTTGCCTATGTCCTCCTCATTCCTCCTCTTCTCCCCTTCTAATTATCCTAGTGCCCTCATCCATCTCCTCATATTCCCAATTTGCTCAGGAGTTCTTGTCCCTTTCCCCTTCTTCAGGGGACCATGTCTGTCTCTCTTAGAAACCTCCTTGTTTCCTAGCTTCTCTGGCAGTGTGGATTGTGGGCTGGTAATCCTTTGCTCTATATGTAAAATCCTTATATGAGTCAGTACATACCATGTTTGTCTTTTTGAGACTGGATTACCTTGCTCAGAATGGTTTCATCTAGTTCCATTCTTTTGCCTGCAAATTTCAAGATTCCATGTTTTTTTTTTTTTTTTGTTGTTGTTGTTGTTGCTGTTTTTTTTTTCTGCTGAGTAATACTCCATCGTGTAAATGCACCACATTTTCTCTATCCATTCTTCAGCTGAGGGTCATATAGGCTGCCATTTCATACTCTGTTACAATGGAATACAAATAGATAGACTGACAATTGACCTAAAAGATAACACTATGCAGTATTTTAAATACATATATTTCCCTAATGTAGATTTAACATAAACACAAACTTCGCATATGCTCATCAGGGTCATTGCAATCTGGTTTGTTTTGGGAAATAGTATTGAAAGCTGTCCTGTGGAAGACACATAAAAGGGGTAGAATTCCTCTCTTGGAGTTTCCAAGAGAAAATGAGGAAGGAATGTAGACTAGGAGAAAATAAGCCATGAGAGCAGTTAACTCTAAAACACTGGGGCCCAAACAGTTAACTGCAATCTACTGGGGGCTCTTTGAGTATATCAATCAACTACAATCCATTTGGGCCTTTACATTTATCAGCCAACCGTAATCTATTGGAGCTTTCAGATTTATCTGAGAAGAGAAAGGCTGTAGAACACAATGAAAGTCAAAGCCAATGGGAGTTTAGAGAACTGCCATGAGTTCTTATTGATAACTCTCAGTTTGAATCTCTAGATATAGGAGATGTCTCAACCAATAACAATCACTGGGAGGAAACCTCATGGGTTTCTTCTTCATGCAATGAATCTTCTGCAGATCTATTGGCTGTCTGAAAAATATAGAACTAGAAGAAAGCTTAGAAACAAATGACCCAATAAATTGTGACAATCATGAGTAATAGAAAGTCACAGCTAAAAATTCTTCTAAAAGAGACTGTATTTATGTTTCTTCCAATAAAACTTGATAGAGTTGAATGTTTCAGTCATAAATTTTAAAAAAATTACAAAAGGCAAGCAATTTACGCATAGAGAAGAGTAAGTCATTCTTCTCCTATGAGTTCTAATAATAAATTGCATGCAATAGCAAGCCAACATTTTACTTATGATGCTTTGAAATTTTTTGACTGTTGCTTAAAAGTATAATTCATATTGCTATTACGGTTTATTTAAATAAAATTTTATAACTTAATATTATTTGTAACATATTCATTGAAAGCAATTACAGCTGGGCTGAATAGATATGTGGCAGAGTCAGTAAAGTAAATGATGAAACACCTTGTTGGATTTATGCATTAAAGTATAGTGTGAGTTATTTTTGTTATGTTCATGGTGGTCACACATCATCATTACATCAAAAGCTACCACAGAAGACATTGAAATGTAATTTTCATATACTTATTCATAGAATCTGACATACTGCCATTACATATATGTCATAGAACAGCATTAATATTCAATAATATTTGGTGAACGATTAAATTAAGGACTGTTAACATATTTAAAGTATATTACATATCATTATAGATACACCGCTAAAAGTTAGGGAATAAAAATACAGAAATGACTCCTTGACCTTTTCACCCATGGTGGGTGAGGGGGCTGACCCTCCCTTTACCAGCTGCAGTGCTCTGCTATGTGGACCCTGCACCCCTCCTGGGCAGCACCCTGTTGGAGGAGGTGTGCGTGATCTAGGCCATACGTTGTGAGCATGGGAGAGCTATCTCAATTACTCATCTGTCATGTGCTGGCATGGGCAGGAAAGAGATGGCCACCACCATCAATGCCTGAGGCATCAATGCATGAGAAACATGTCCCCTAGGTTATGTGAACAGAAGAGCTGTACTTGTCTCATCCGCTGCAGCACTCCTGAGAGTGCCCCCTACACCTCACCTGGGCAACACAATAAAGCTGGTCCTAAAATATAGATGTGGGAGAAAAGACCCTGTGGACATGAAAGTAGGGAAGCTGGTCCCACCCTTTGTTCCTTGCTGCAAGGGGTGAACTAGCCCAGGCAATGCTGAAGAGCTCCTCATGGTGATAAAGAGAAGGGACAGTTGGTAATCAAGGTTATTTGTTGGCTTACCCCAACATCCACCCTATCTTTGACCTGCTGGAGCCAGGGAGCAGGCAATGGGGCTGTCTGGTCCTGCGGACCCAGCGCTGCAGTATCTTCAGAAAGATTTCCAGTGGAGTGCCCAACAATGAATGGTGTAGCAAAGACCAGGAGCCTTGAACCTAAGTAATGATTCTTTGCATAAAGTGGTTACTGTGTGACTCACGGTGTCATTCTGCAGTTTTCATGACAACATTTGGTCATTTCCCCCTTTTTATCCACCTTTTATCCCATAAATTTTATTTTGTTTTACTTTTGTAGGGGGAACAAGATGCATGAGTTTGGGAGAAATGATGTGAATGCACGACACAAAGAATAAATAAAAAGAGTCGGTTTTGTTTTGTTTTTAAAGAGTATAGCCAGGTGGTGGTGAAACATGCTTTTTGCAGCCATAGGGAGCAATCAGCAGGGGCAAGTCTCTGTGAGTTCTAGGTCAGCCTGGTCTACAGAGAAAGTTCCAGAATAGGCTCCAAAGCCACAAAGACACCCTGTCTCGAAAAATGAGAACAATCAATCAAAAGAAAAAAAAGTAGAAATGAGCCAGACATAAAGGTCAACGCTAAAATTCTTACATATCTAACAAATGCATGACCCTAGGGTCAATGCCAACATTTGTAGGGGGTGGGGGAAATGAAAAAAAAAAACAAACTCATACTTTTATATAGTGAGAAAACTGTATATTAAAATGAGTTTATCCTAACCAATGGGTGCAATATGTGAAACACAGAAGGAAATACAGTTATAAGATTGTTAATTTTAAAGAGGATAAAATCCAGTAGAAAGCATAGTACTTTCAACCAATACAATACTAATATTTTTTCTCTTTTTCTTTCTTCTTTTCCTTTATTTCTTTCTTTCTTCACCTCCTCTTTCTTTGTAAATTGCTCTCTTTGAATGAAATAGTGAAATATAATGTCACAGTGTGTATTAAGCCAAATATGTATCTTATAATAAATTGAAAGTATGAAAATCATATATTAATTCCAGTAACTTGGTGTTTCCTGACCAGGATGGTTTAAGTCAGTGAATTATATGTTTAATAAAATTATAAAATTGATGTGGAGCTTGTACAAGAAGCTATCTCAAGTGATATTGGCCAAACAATATGAAAACAAATCAGCAGTATAGAACTGAGAGCAAAGAAATTGAACCATATCCATTAAGTGAACTGGTCTCTGATACCAAACCAAGCAACACAGTGGAGCCATTGTACATTCTACAAATAGCAGGAACCACTCATTACCCATAAGTAAAAATGAATAATCCAGACCCAGATATTATATAAGGGTATACAATAAATATTTACAAAAGTTGTAATATAAATCTAAAATTTTTATTGGAGACCCAATAATATCTAAGTAATAAATATGATTCATAGTCAAATATAAACTTTAAAGGCATTATGGAAAGTTCACTTGCTGAGAAAAAAAAAAGATTGGAAAACTTGGTTTCATTAAAATAAAACTGTCTGTGCAGCACATATTGCCAGAGGAGGGAAAAAAGAAGCAACAGATTAGTACTCTCGGTGATGAGGCATGTCAACATAGTTTTATCATTTACAATATGTGGATTACACCAATGTATACTATTGATAAAGAAGTAGGCCACTCACATGTACAGAGGTTGCATAGGTAATCCATGAGCTTCTCACTATGTAGAACTAAAATATGTACTTCACAAATAGAATATATCTATTGGTTCATCAGATATTTATTCATCAGATCCAATATAAAATAATTTTGTGGAGAGATATAAAACACACACACATCACACACACACACACACATATATGTATGTATAATATATTTTATGTGCTATGTATACTATATAACATATAGGAAACAAAAACCTAAAAGAAGGCCATAAAGATAGATACAAAAAAAGATAGATAGATACAGAAATGGATAAAAATATGCATGCCTCATTTCTATCTAGAATTTAGAGAAATCATTCAAGGAAAGAAGATGAGTGTTCAACAGGGAATGACTGTCAGATAATTTCAAAATACAAAGTGGGTAATGGTAAGCATACTATTGAGAAGAACAAATAGAAATCCTCAAACTAGATTACAAACATAGGTTGATGAAAACAAGAGATCAATTTAGAAATATTTCAGCATATCATTTTGACAAGTTAAAATGTAGAAAACCAAGCATAAATGATTATGTGAAACTTAAACCAACATAAAACACTGAAAATATTGTCATTGAAGTTAAGAAAAATCTAGGTTCAAATACCTATGATGGCCATGAATATAACTATATATATAAGCAGGCTGATTATGCAATGTACTAAGGGAATACTCAGATAAAATATGAGTGAAGAAATTTTATAATATAAAGTTGCCATAAAGATAAATTTATGATATTAACAGAAAATCGATTCATGTGTTGATTAACACACAATAAGATATTTTCACAGCTTACTGATAGCAATGGAAGAGAATGATGAGTTAATTGAAAAACAGTGATAAAATTTCACTAGGAAGTAACAAGGATTCATTTGAAACTGTCCATTTCTCTCATTCCAAATCTATTCTGCTGAATACACTTTATTCATGTAAAAATCTGCAGACAATGAACTTTAATGAGGTTCCCCCAGGGAAAAGCAAAGAAGGCACAGCATTGAGTGACAAAGATGCTGTCTAGTACGCATGTGGAATATTCCTTTAAACTGTGTGGATGTCAGTGCCTGGTTTAAGGAAGACACTGAGTGAACAATGGGTGGACAGGTAGAGGTAAGGCAGCACTGACTAAAAAGAGACCAGGAAGAAAAAGAAAAGGAGGGGTCATGGAAGTTAGAGATGACACAGAGGAAGCACAAGAACTTGCCATACTGAGAAAAGGTACAAAGCCATGTGAAAGAGCATGGCTGAGCTATTGGCTGAGCATTTATAATTAGTAATAAGTTTTAGTTTGGTTATTTGGGAACTGACTGTCTAAGCAGAAAAGTCTACCTACATACACAAATTTGCCATTGTATTTCTCTGCAGATGCTATGCTCTTCTAAGTGTTTTACAACCTAAACTCTCCTGAAACAGAGATTTGAAACAGAATATCTCCCATTAATTCAGGATAAATTGAATATATCTGTTCCTTCAACTAACTTTGCCATATTATTTTTTATGTGGATTATATTGCCAAGCAATATGGAGCTTAGATTTCAGTAGCAGTAGTCAACAGGGAAAATGAAGAAACAAGAATATGGTAATAGCCAAAACCTGGAAGCAACCTAGGTGTCCCTCAACTGAAGAATGGATAAAGAGTAATGTGGTAGATTTACACTGTGGAGTACTTACTACACAGGAAAAAAACAAAACAAAACAAAACAAAAAAAAAAAACACTGGAATCTGGAAATTCAGAGGCAAATTGATGGAACTAGAAGAAACTGTCCTGAGTAAGGTAATACAGTCACAAAATGTCAAACATGGTATGTACTCACTCATATATGGATGACTTTAGACATAGACATAGAGCAAAGGATTACCAACCTACAATCCATGCCACCAGAGAAGCTAGTAAACAGGGAGGACCCTAAGAAAGACATACATAGTCCAGAGAAGGGGAAATGGACAAGATCTCCTGAGCTAATTGGGAGCATGAGGGGAGGAGAGAGGGAGCTAGGATAATGAGTAGGGGAGAAAAGGGGTTATGAGGAGGACATGAGGAAACCGGAAGATTGGACCAGGGGAAGAATAGAGGATAGCAAGAGAAGAGATACCATAATAAAAGGAGTTATTATATGTTTGAAGAGAAATCTGGCATTAGGGAAAAGTCTGTAGATCTACAACAATAATCCCAACTAACAATCAAAGCAATAGTGGAGAGGTTACCTTAAATGCCCTTCTCTGATAATGAGATTGGTGACTACCTTGTATATCATCCTAGAGCCTTCATCAAGTAGCTGATGGAAGCAGGAGCAGACACCCAGAGCTAAACATTGAGCTGAACTCCTGGAATGCAGTTGCAGAGAGGGAGGACTGATGAGCAAAGGGGTCAAGACCAGACTGGTGAAACACACAGAAACAGCTGACCTGAACAAGTGGTAGCTCATGGACCCCAGACTGACAGGTGGGAAACTATCATAGGACTGATCCAGACCCCCTGAATATGGGTGTCAGTATGAGGGTCTAGGCAATCTATGGGGCCACTGGTAGGGGATCAGTGTTTATCCTTAGTGCAAGAATGAACATTGGGAGCCCACTCCACATAGAGGTATACTCTCTCTGCCTAGACACATGGCACAGGGTGTAGGCCCTGCTCCAAATGATATGACAGACCTTGAAGATCCCCCATGGAAGGCCTCATTCTCCTTGTGGCATTGAAAGGGCATGGGATAGGGGATTGAAGGGGGCAAGAAAGGAGGGAAGTGAAAGGGAACCGTCTTTGGCATGAAAAACAAACTTGTTTCTAATTTAATTTAAAAAGTTTATGAAATGGTTTTATGATGAGGGAATGGTACATTATCTATTACTTGAAGTCATTCATTATTACATTCCAGGAGAAATACCTAAACTTATTGTTATATTGAGTAGCATTACCATGGTTAAGTAAGTATTTACGTGAAGGCATTCACGTTGTAAGTTGTTTATTAATCTACTAATAGATAGAGTAATTAGAATAGTTTGTTTTTCAGCACTCTGTTGCTATAATTAAATTTCTAGGAAAATTAATTTACATAATGGAAATGTTTAGGAGAGATTAAAGTTTCTAAAGTTCAACTCTAAGCCTGGGGAGATTTGTATTTAGTTAGACCTTTACAGAATATATCCAATGACATTGGCAGAGAGTAACTTGAGGAAGCACAACTCAATTCATGGCCAGTAAACAAAAAATGTAGATGACAAAACCAGTGTGCAATTTTCTTCATGAGAGTGAAATCATTTTACTTAAAGAATCTTAAGAGTCTTTAACTCCTTCCATATGGCCAACATGGAGACAACATTAGGCCTCTGCTTCTCTATGAAAATTTGTGGAGGACCCTACCTATACTTGTTAGTGATGTATAAAATTATATTAATGAAAACACAGTTACATAAAATTAGCACAATAATAATATTTTCATGTCTTTTGCCTTGTGCATGAATTCTCCCTGACATGATTTTTTGAAAAAAAAAATTTTTTCTCTCTGAAAGTTATCAAAATTGCATTCATAGAGATTACGAGAGGCCTTATCAATGAAGAAAGGGATATGTGGAAATCTTCAATCATCTATATTTTGAAAACATTAGATACTATACCTTCTCTTGAACTCCAATGTTAACCCTATTAAGTTTATTAGATATCTATGGAATCTTCTAGCAGTGATGTTATTTAAATTTTTCTCACAGTCATAAAACATCTTCCCATTACTAAAATTTTCACCATTTTGTACCATACAATGGAAACACCTATTTTTTTCTTTTCAGAGAAAAAGAATTTAGATAACATATACATAGAATTTAGAATAGGCTGTAGGACATATTCTTAGAAATTCTTCATTTAGAGAATACACGTGAATTTTTGTGCTGATAGACAGGTTCTCTTGCTGTTGTTTCCAGTGTAGTACCCACTAGACACACAATTTTTACTTGAAGTATGACTAAAAGTACATAGCAATGAAATTTTTAAAATTATTTCATTTAAATTTAAATAGCCACATGTGGTTAATGGCTATTTTATTGTATAACAAACCTATAATCCATCTGAATCACATTTTTAGACAAGAATTTCTGTCACATTCCTTGATAATAATTTTGATATATACAGAGACAGTTGCTTTTGATCTTAGCAATGTACGTTTTAAATAGTTCAAACTAAATTTATTTATGTTTGACATTACTTTGTTGTGCTCATAAAATGATATTCCCAAATAAAGCACTGTGGCATGCTGAAAAACTTGAAGGTGACTGGATATCTTTAGAAGCAAGATATTAATGGCCATCTCCCTCCAGTCTCACCTCTCCAAAATGTGTCATAAATATCATAATTACTTTTCCTTAGTGGTCAGGCAAATTGAAAACCTCCTGTGAAGAAAATCTAGAAAAGCTATTCTCCTTTCTGTGTTAAAGACTCTTACTCCAATGGGCTTCTACACTAACTTTCAGAGTAGGCAATACTGCATTGAAGTGTAGAAAGGAATTTGATCAGGACTTGCTTTGTGCTTGCCCTCTGTCTGTGGTCATTATGACATACCTCATCTAATCACATACAAAACAAAGGAGCACAGTTTTCCAGGGGTCTTTGTGTCTTCAAATAGGAAGGATTTCAAATCATATAAATACATTTTATGATGTTTTCAATTTGTAACAGATTGCCAGTCATGATCATTTGATGGGTGAAGCATCATATTAAAGTTTTATGACTCACAACTTCATTCAATGGGGAAAAATTAAGGTATGCCAAACACAGAATAACAAATCAGAAATTAGTGTTCTACATATGAATGCATAATGGGCATTTTAAGTATAATAGCTTATTAAAATAGTAAGAAAAGTTTTGAAGAGAAAATTTAAATTTAAATATGTGATAATATTTAGTACTTTTTATTCAATATAATAAGCTTTTTGAAATGAGTATTGCTGCTTAGGCCAAGATTGATTTAAAGATATTTAAATTTATCAGGGAATGCAGGACACATAAAATAACTTTAGCACATAAAGATAAACAAAATAATTTCAGAAATATATATATATATATATATATATATATATATATTTCTATCTACATAGAATAAAAAAGATGACCTGAGAATGATTATAGTGAATTTTTTTGTGAATAAGATAAAATGCAATTAAATTAACTGGTTATTCTGAGGCCAGTGTCTAGACTATGTTTTCAGAAATATTATTAAACTATTATTGAATTGTATGATGCAGTTTGCTTTCATTGTTCACTGTACCATATTTCATCAATTTATTAATTCAATATATAGTCCACTTAACCTGATATACTTGTAAATACTAATATATATATATATATATATATATATATATATATATATATATATCTTTAAGTTCTTACATCTCATATAGTTTCTTTATTTCACAGCTACATTTTGGCATTGCTACATAAAGTATTCTGACAAATATTATGTTTTCTGGAAACTCAATTTAAGCAAAATGATGATTTCTTTGCAATTTAATTTTTTTGTTTGTTTGTTTTTGGTTTTTTGAGACAGGGTTTATCTGTGGCTTTGGAGGCTGTCCTGGAACTAGCTCTTGTAGACCAGGCTGGTCTCGAACTCACAGAGATCCACCTGCCTCTGCCTCCTGAGTGCTGGGATTAAAGGCATGCGCCAACAACGCCTGGCTTAATTTAAGTTTTTCTATCCTGTGTGTGTATTCACATGTGAGGAAGTGTGTGTGTGTGTGTGTGTGTGTGTGTGTGTGTGTGTGTGTGTGTGTGTGCACTCAGGTAATTGTGTATATTTGTGCATTCACAGTTGTCTCTACTTATGGGATTTCAGGGATGCGCAGGCCACTGGGCACATGTGGAGGTGAGTAGAAAAACTTAAGTGTTGATGCTAGCCTTCCAAGTTGTTTGAGCAAGGAACATCCATGGATTTTTCTAACTCTGACTCCCAGCTTGTCATGTGACATAAAAAACACAGATGAATGCTATTAAGTCTTGTTTTGCATGGATTCTGGAGACACAAGTTTGGGCCCTTTGAATGGTAAGCACCTACTTCAATGAGTCATCTCTATGGCTCTTACAGTTTATAGTTTTTCCTAGAATACTCTCACAAACTATGTTATTACACCTAGCCATGAAAACCCAATTTGGGGTCACATTTTCTTAATAAGCCTTTGCTTGTTCATAATAAGAAAATATTCTAAATATAGAACAACTGCAGTAAAACAATGTATCATTGAAATTTGTTATGTAACACAGCCAATAAAAAATTTACCTTTTTGTATAGATTTTATTCAGACTCACTTAGGTAAATATTTTGGGTAAAGATTTTCTACATGGTTTGGTATAGAGTAAATGTCAAATAAGAAAAAGAAAAGAATGGGGAAGAAAGAAAAAAGCAATTAATATGTAAGTTAAAGGAATCTAATAGAGACTAACAGTATATCATGTCAAAATAGCAACTACTAAAATTATGTTTCTGTACCTAAGTTTTGATCATACACTTATGACTGCCCATACATAAGCTGAACAAGGACAACACCAATAGACCTGCCTGCCAAAGTAGGTAAGGAAAAACCCACAAGGCCTCAAATCTATACAAAATACTAAAGAGGCTAAGGAAGGCAGATAGATAGATAGATAGATAGATAGATAGATAGATAGATAGATAGATAGACAGATAGATAGGTTCTTCACCAAGAAAAAGAAAAATAATGGGACAACATCAAACACAAAATGGTCAGGCCTGAAAACATACACCCAAGCAACATTATACAGACTAAGCAGGGTGTATTTAGGTTATATATATATATCACAGTGGTCATGAATTTAAAAGAGAATAAGGAAAATTGTGGGAAGGTTTGGAGGAAGAAAGAGAAAGAAGAAAGCTATTAATTATATTATAATGTCAAAAATATATAAATAAAAAAAGGAAGCTTGACCAGTGTCATGCTTGTAGATTGCCGTATAAGAGTTGCTATTGGCTCTACTTCTCTTCATTTAAATATATTAATTATTTATTGTATAACCTAAGGTGTGTAAATCATATGCTCTGAAGTAATGATTTGTTTTTGTGGGACTCCTAACAGGGGGAGTGGGTATGTCTCTGACTCTTTTGCTTTCTCTTAGGACTCTTTTCCTCCTACTGGGTTGCCTTTTCCAGCTGCCATATGAGGGCTGTTGCCTTTTCTTATTGTAACTTCTTTTGGTCTGTTTGTTGTTGTCTCTTGGAGTCTTGCTTCTTTCTGAAGGCAAATGTGTTTTGGTATGCATCTACACAATTATTACCAATATTGTCCATAATCTGACTCTAGCTCATAGCTATGTGTAAGCATACACATCTTGTACATACTAATGAATTAACATCTTTTGATGCATGGAAACCTTACGTGATGTTGACATCACTTAAACATATGTCTGACATGTATCATTAGTTTACACTTCAAAATTTTAAAATCATTTCTTCTAGCTTTTGTAATGTGCAGTATATTATAATTATCCATAGCCATTCTGGAATTTCTTACCACAATCTAACTGTAACTTAGTACTCATTCATCGACATTCTTGTACTACTCTTTACACATTTTATTTAATAAAATAGAATTATTAAATCTACAGCTTTATGAAAAATTTCAAACAAAAAAATTTCAAATAAAATTCTTACTTAATTCCTATTACTTATTTCTAACTGTTCTTTCAAGTGGAAGCTTAATAATGTCCTCAGCCTCAAAATCATCTGAGTCACACAGGTCTCTTGACCCTGAGCATGTGTCTTCTGTAGTTCTAGGATTCCAACTGCAACATAAAAGCACATTGTTGTTAAATGTGAATATTTCAATTAGAAATTTGAGGACACCATATCAATTTAAAATACAATGAGTCTCCCTATATTGACATAAAGTATAAAATTTCCTTTATCATACACCTTCAAGTTCAGGAATATTACAAAATATAGCTGGGGCAGTTTCTACCTTATCATGGAAGTAAATAATGGCATAGAATCAAAAAACATAAAAGTTTTTAATAGTAGTTTAATTAAACGTTGGAAGGAGTTGTTGTTATAGGAAAAAATAGTGTAATTATGATTAAAGGTGCCATGCATATATGTATACCATATTTATGTATACTTTTGTCCAACATTAAATTGTTAAATTCAAAAACCATCTGACAAAGTATACATAGTATATATGCAAAGTGTTTTGGCTTATTATAAAGCCGATATAGCTTACACCAATAAATATAATTGACACCAATAAATATAATTGACAAACAGCAAGATTTATTATTTATTCCATCTAATATATTATACATATGAACTTTTGAATTTTATAGTGGTGATCATTTTATTATCCTATATTTATTAAACTATATAAAGAAAGTATTTCATGAGGAAACCAATTTCCAATAAATCAATGATGTGAAATCAAACACATTTTAAAAACCCTGATATAGTATTAACATGAATTTCAGTAATAACACAAATAAACAGTTTATAAATACCCCCAGAGTAGAACATTTTCCTTCGACATTTCCAATTCTATGACTCCCAAAGATATCAAAGATTTTAAAGCTACTTTTCATTTTGTAATTGTGAATTTGAAAAGGAATAATTAGCAAAATTGAAAAAGATTCTCCTTCAAAAACTTAGTAATTTTTTAAATCCGACAACAAACAGAATTTACCATGATAGCAGTTATACAGTCAGATTTCTGCTGACTTGATTTCAATTAAAGAAATAATATAGTTGACTAGAATAGGAAAACATGAACACACATTCCTGATTCACATTTTGCATTTGCTGCAGCCAACAATCTTTGCCAAAGTAATAAAGCCTTTGCAACTTCAAATAAGTAGGTGTTTCCAAAACATTTCAATTACTCTTTTGATGACTCTGACAGATGTGGGGCAAAACTGATTTTCAGCATGCAAAATAAGGCATTTAAAGTCAATTACAATGCCCTCTCTCACACAATCCCATCTCCTCTGTCCTTTACACATGAATAATTATGCTCACAGCTTTCTAGGGATTATGAAGAAGAAAAAGGGAAATCTCATGGAGAAATCACAAGGGGTAGCCTTCCAAATTCATTTCAATAACAGTCAAGAATCCCATTTCATTATTCGATGTCCTTCTTACTGATGATGACACATATTAAAATAATAGTACTGGTAAGCATGATGGTAAGTCACTGGCCCCGAGTATATTCTTAACAGAATGACAAAAGCTTTTACTTTCAAACCCATGGCTTGTGCTATGCAGGGATAACTCTAGTTTTATTACCCAGTGTACATTGTATTTGAAAGCTCAAATCAATTATGACTTTGAGAAACTCAGCATTTTACAGTGGTAGAAGCTTCTTTTTAAAACTCCAATTTGTTTTTCACAACTGAACTTCTCATGCTTTTTGTAATAAAACTGTTCATTTAGGCTCTTGAGTTTAAAATCTATCTGTATAATTTTTGGACAAATTAAAACTCTTACATTGCCCTGACGACCAAGCAACCCCAAGTCTACTTAGATCACTTGGCTACCCCCCTCACTCATGGCAGAAGTAAGTGGCTTTGACCCCTACCTTGGGCCCAACTTCCAACTGCCCACTCTGGGAATTCCTGTCCTAGGGTCTGCATCAAGTCTACTTGACCCTGAGGACCAAGCAACCCAAAGTCTGTTGACATCTCTGTGCAATTCTTGCTCCCACCCACCAGAAGAGCAAGTGCCTCAGACACACCTGCACCCACCTTGAGACCCACCACAGTATAATAACTTCTGGCACCCACCAGAAGATAACCTTGACCAGTACACACCAGAAAAGGAAGAGAAACCATGGGATGAAGAGACACAAAGCTGATAATATAAGAAAATATCCAACAACAAAAAAAAACTAATATGATGTTATCAGAGTCTAGGGACAGATATCACTTACAAAAATTGAATCAAGAACAGATAAGCAACTTAAACAGACCTATAACCCCTAAGGAAATAGAAGCAGTCGTTAAAAGTCTCCCAACGAAAAAAAGCCCAGAGCCAAATGGTTTCACTGCAGAATTCTACCAGAAATTCAAAAAAGAGCTAATACCCATACTACTCAAATTGTTCCACACAATAGAAGCAGAAGGTTTATTACCAAACTCTTTTTTATGAAGCTACAATTACCTTGGTATACAAGCCACACAAAGACACAACTAAGAAAGAGAACTACAGACAAATGTCTCTCATGAACATTGATACACAAATACTCAATAAAATATTGGCAAACTGAATCCAAGAACATATCAAAAAATCATCCACCATGATCAAGTAGGCTTAATCCCCAGGGTGCAGGGTTGGTTCAACATACAAAAATCCATCAACGTAATCCACCATATAAAAAACTGAAAAAGAGAAAACATATGATCATGTCACTAGATCCTGAAAAAGCCTTTGATAAAACCCAACACCCCTTCATCAAAAAGGTCCTAGAGAGATCAGGGATAGCAAGAACATTCCTGAACATAATATAAAAACAATATACAGTAAACCAACAGCCAACATCAAACTAAATGGAGAGAAACTCAAAGCAATTCCTCTAAAATTAGGAAGAAGAAAAGACTGTCCATGCTCTCCATATCTCTTCAATATTTTACTTGAAGTGCTAGCTAGAGCAATAAGCAAAGAAAAGGAGATCAAGTGGATACAACTTGGAAAGGAAGAAGTCAAACTTTCACTGTTTGCAGATTATATGATAGTTTACGTAAGTGACCCGAAAAGCTCCACCAGGGGAGATCCTACAGCTGATAAGCACATTCAGCAAAGTGGGAGGATAAAAAGATCAGCTCAAAAAGTTAGTAGCCCTACTATATACAGATGATAATAGGACTGAGAAAGAAATCTCCACCCTTGGCAATAGCCAGAAACAACATAAAATATCTTGGGGTAACACTAACAAAATGAGTGAAAGACCTGTATAGCAAGGACTTTGAGGCTTTAAAGAAAGAAATTAAAGAAGATACCAGAAAATGGAAAGATCTCTCATGCTCTTGGATAGGTAGGATCAACATAGCAAAAGTGACAATCTTGCCAAAGGCAATCTCCAGATTCAATGCAATCCTCATCAAAATCCCAGCACAATTCTTCAAAGACCTTCAAAGAACAATAATAAACTTTATATGGAGAAACAAATACCCAGGATAGCCAAAACAACTCTGTGTAATAAAGGAACTTCCAGAGGTGTCACCATCCATGACTTCAAGCTCTATTATAGAGCTATATTCCTGAAAACAACTTGGTACTGGTACAAAAATAGACAGGTATAGACCAATGGAATCAAACTGAAAACTCTGATATTAACCCACATACCTATGAACACCTGATTTTTGACAAGGAAGCTAAAGTTATACAATGGAATAAAGAAAGCATCTTCAACAAATGTTGCTGGCATAACTGGATGCTGTCATGTAGAAGACTACAGATAGATTCATGTCTATTTCCATGCACAAAACTTATGTCCAAATAGATCAAAGACCTCAACATAAATCCAGCCACACTGAACCTCTTAGAAGAGAAGGTAGGAAGTACCTTTGAACAAAATGGTACAAGAGACAGCTTCCTGAACATTAAACCTGTAGCACAAACACTGAAATTGACAATAAATAAATGGGACCATCTGAAACTGAGAAGCTTTTGTAAGGCAAAAGACACAGTCAGCAAGACAAAACCACAGCCCACAAAATGGGAAAAGATGTTCAACAACCCCATATCTGACAGAGGGCTGATCTCCAAAATTTACAAAGAAATCAAGAAGCTACTTAACAAAACACTAAATCATCCAATTAAAAAGTGCAGTACAGAACTAAATAGAGAATTCTCAATAGTGGTATCTAAAATGGCTGAAGGATACATAAGAATGTGCTCAGCAGCCTTGGCCATTGGGGAAATGCAAATCCACTGAGATACCATCTTGCACCTGTCAGAATGCCTAAATCAAAAACACAAATGATAACTTATGCTAGAGAGGATGCAAAGAAAGGGGAATACTCCTCCATTACTGGTGGGCGTGCAAACTTGTACAGCCACTTTGGAAATCAGTATGGTGATTCCTCAGGAAAATGGGAATCAGTCTATCACAAGACTCAGCAATTCCACTCATAGGCATATACCCCCAAAGAAGCACATTCTTATAACAAGAAGGTTTGTTCAACTATCTTCATAGCACCATTATTTATAATAACCTGGAAGCAAACTAGATGCCCCTCAAATGAAGAATGGATAGAGAAAATGTGGTACATTTACACAATGGAGCACTACACAGTGGGAAAATAATAGAATCTTGAAACTTGCAGGCAAATGGATGGAACTAGAAGAAACCATTCTGAGCAAGATAACCCAGTCACAAAAAGACAAACATGGTATGCACTAACTCATGTATGGATTTTACACATATAGCAAAGGATTAACAGCCTACAATCCACACCACTAGAGAAGCTAGGCAACAAGGATTACTCTAAGTGAAACATACATGGTCTCCCAGAGAAGGTGAATGGGGCAAAATCTCCTGAGTAAATTGGGAGTGTGGGGGTGGGGAGAGGAAGCTAGGAGAATGTAAAGGGGAGAAGAGGAGGGGTTGAGGAGTACATAAGGGAGCCAGAAGGTTGTGTAGGAAGAAAAAATAGAGGAGAGCAAAATAAGAGATGCCATCAGAGATGGAGTCAGTATAGGTTTAAAGAGAAATCAGGCAGTAGGAAAATGTACAGAGATCTACAAGGATGACACCAACTAACAGTCTAAGCAACAGTGGAGAGGCTACCTTAAAAGCCCTCCCATAATAATGAGATTGATGACTCATTTATATGCCATCCTAGAGTCTTCATCCAGCAGATGATGGAAGTAGAAGCAGATACCCACAGCTAAACACTGAACTGAACTGGAATCCAGTTGCAGAGAAGGAGGAGGGATGAGCAAAGGTATCAAGACCAGGCTGGTGAAACCCACGAAACAGGTGACCTGAACAAGGGGGAACTCTTGGCCCCCAGACTGATAGCTGAGAAACCAGCATGGAACTGATCCAGAACTCATGAATGTGGGTGTCAGTGAGGAGGTCTCAGAAATATATGGGGCATCTTGCGGTAGATCAGTACTTATCCCTAGCATAGGAGTGGACTTTGGAAGCCCATTTCACATAGCGGGATACTGTCTCAGCCTAGACACAAGGGGGGAGGGCCTATGCCCTATCCTAAAGGATTTGACAGACTCTGAAGAGACCACATGGAAGACCTTACTCTCCCTGAGGAGCAGAAATCGTATAGGATAGTTAGGTTGTTAGTAGGTGGCAGGTGAGAAGGGAAGGGAGAGAGAACTGGGATTGATACGTAAAATTATCTACTTTCTAGTTTAAATTTAAAAATGGAGATAAAAAAACCCTTACATTCTAGCCTTGAATCATATGTGGTCTCTCCTTACTAACTTATACTGAAGTTTTGATGCCTAATATTTTTTGTTATATTAGCACACATATTTAGGGTATAGAAATCATTGAAATCCTCTATTCTATCCCTTAGTTTTAAGATGTGCAAGTTGAATCTCTTTTGTTTTAAATTGTTCATACTTCTACCTATAAAAGTCCTTCTCTTTTATTAATGAGATAAAAATAGACAAATTATTAAATAAGGTAGATGGGGACTGTGATAATGAAAGAACTTATGAAGTTATTTTCTCTTTTGATTATATGAATAAAATATAGTTCATCCACAGGATGAGTTTTTCAATCACCTAGAACTCACTAGTGTTTATTTTTTCTCTCTGTGTTAAATCTTTTCATCACTGTCTTTATTTTCGCTCACCTCAGTTAGATGTATTTGCACATGGTTTGATATTATTCCAAATGAATTCATATGATGCCTCTTAGCACCATGTTGACTTCTGTTATTTCCATTGCTTCTCCTACACAGAAGTGTGAAGCTGAAGGATAGCTTGTTTCCCTTCAAATGTGCCCTAGGCAACAAAGTAATGATTCTTTACATCTCTTTAGTATGCCTTACACATTTTATTCTAAGTCTTCTATACTTCATTTCATAATGATTTCAAAGTCTTTCCAAGGTTCATGGCCCAATTAAGAAAGAAACAGGCAAATTTACAGAAAAAAGTGACATGTAGTAAGTTAAGAGGAAGCATATATACATGAAGGGTATGCAAAAGGGATCTGTGCATTGTATTGAGGAATCTAGGCCAAATCACATAGAAAACACTGCACCTTCATATTTCAGGAAGGTGCCATGTATACTACTAGAGAATCAAAATAATAACAAATCTTAACCACCTTTAAACCCTGTGTGTTACAATAAGGTAAGTCTGGAATGTCAAGGCATGCCCATAGGTATAAATAGCTAGGATGTTGTAGGAGTAACCAATCACTCTATCACTCTCTGGTTATATCTAAATCCTACTACAGAAGATATCCTCCCCTCCCTCCAAATCCAGGGATCCTCTCAGAATCACAAGTAGAGAAAACTTTAAGAGGTAATGGAATTTTTTTCTGGAAATAGAGATAGAGCTGCACCTGGGAATTGAAAGCAGTTGTGTCATGACACATGTCTGTGTAGGTTCAAGTCTCAAAGAAAATACCACCATCTACTGGGACCTGGCCGCATATTCTCACCCCCATCTGAGAATTGTCAATTGATAGCTTCTTGGAAAAGGATAGGCACTATTCCTGAAAGTGTGCCCTCTCATAGGTTGACTGCATGTCAGCCAAATAGTCAAGAGTAGGTTGACACCACAAATTGAACCTGTTGGGTTTAAAAATAATGAGGACACAATATTAGGTGAGCATATAAAGAGGGTGGAAAAGGCTGGAAGAGAGGTGGTGATTATGATAAAAATGCATTATATGAAATTCTCAAAAATAAAAATAAATAAATTCATATAACATAAAATATACACATAAACTCATTGTAAGACTGAAAAAATAACTACTTGGCACCAAATGCCACCAAAGTCAATGGTAGATACTTTGAATTTAAGTCTTAATAACAAATTCACTCCAGAATTTTGTACTTCTTTATTTCTGTAATTACCTTTTCTACATATTTTTATTAGGTTGAAGACAGCCTTTCTGACCTGGTTGGTAAGAACAGATCATTGAATGTTGATAACTGAGAATAAAAATTTAGATCATGTACTATAATAAACAGTAACAATTAGGTAGTGTTATTATTGCTACCACCAAATGAACTCATAACAAATGAGACACTAAATCTGTGTCTTCTTTTGGGGAATTTCAGAAAGAAAATGAAATGATTAAATAATCCAAAGAACACACTTTCTTCTCAATAAGCATCCTTCAGTAGTTCTGTTGGCAAAGGAATATGAATAGTAGAGTCAGACTCTAACCTTCTTTGAATAATTTTATGAATAAGAATAGAGCTTGTAACATCTGAGGCAAAGAGGTAGAACATGAGAGTGTGAAATAAGATGCAATTTATTTTCTTAAAATGGATCTTGCCCATTATATTCAAGTTCTGTCTCTCCTTAGAATAGATATTCTTATCAGATTTTTATATGCTACCACTTTCTGACATAATAGAATCTTGTTATTTCCCATTATATCACACAATAAACTTTTTTATGCTATCAAAAATAACATGACTTGGAACTGACTAAAAGTAATCCCTAGTTTTACTATAGGTATTTTAATCTAAACTGATATTTTTTTTTAAACTGCAACTGTAAGTAAAGAATGGATTATGAAGAACTTTGAAGTATTTTACCAAAAAATATTCAAAGCTTTTATTTCTGTTTAAACTACATAGATAATTTCTGCAGTTCACCACACAGAAACAAAACAAACCAGGAAAGGTGATCTTTATATTTCTGCCTTTCTTTTGGCAGTTTTCTTCATGTTCATCTTAAAATTGTGGTGTATAGAACCAGTATACATCACTATTATATGTATTTCTTGAGTTTTGCCATGTTGTGTTTATTTGCCTGTGCTCATGTTTAACTGAAGCTCAACCACAATGCTCTGAATATTCCAACAAAAAACCGAAAGCAAGCCCAATTTAAAGTATCACCAAGGTGATGTCCTAAACAGATTCAAACTGAGTATTTTTTCCCTTTGTTACATGCTTTCCTTTCTTTAAAATCACTGGCATTGAGATATTCTTAACTCCCTTCTCTTAGAAATTGCATTACTGTCAAAGCAATTATATTTATTTCATTCTTATAAATTATTTCTGAAATACTCATGGATTTTCCTTCTAATCAAACCTTCCAGTTCAAATGAAACTGAAAACTTTCCCTTCTGTGTGTATCATTATATTATCTGCAATAACAACAGATAGTGATATTTTGATTGCAGTTTGTCTTTTTGTCTGTATTGCAATTTGATTAAAAAAAATGAGAAAGCAAACATTCATTTCTTCTTTTTGGCTGCTAAGCAAATTGAAGGTCTATCTATTTAATGATGGAAAATTATAAAACCTCTTTCTGTACTTATGGTAATTTCATGTCCCTGAAATAGCTAAAGTCAAAAGCAGCCTAACTTCTTTAGCATTATACATCTACTTCAGGTGGCCCAGAAATTAAGAAGAGTTTGAATGTTTTATTGATTCTATTTTAATCAATGCTATGTTATTGTTGTTCAGTTCTGTTCCAAATACCAACAAAAGTGTTACATTGAAAATGGATTTATATAATGAGAAAAAATTGATTAATAAGAAGGGGAGATTAAAAATATAAAGCAATTAAAACCAAGCATGGCACATTATATGTGTTTAAATTTTAGCAATAAATTGATGCAAGATCTAACACATCCTATGAACATATGGACTATTCTAAATATGTATGTAAAGAAGTTAATTTTTGCCTTAATATATCTAATTTTATCCCTGTTTAAAGATGAAATAGATTATGTTTAAGTTTAAAACTTTTACAAAAGAAAACCTACCTGCAAGTTATCCATTGAATAATCCTTAATATTAATTTTTGGTACCTACTGAACAATCTTTATACATATTACTTTCAACACAAACCCAATTTATTTGCTGCAGTGAATTATAATAGTAATCTACAAAAATAGCTTACATTGTCTTTTTTAAAGAAGCATTATAATGCCTAAGAAAAACATATCACCTAAAATTACTATGAGAGTCTTTAAAAAAAAATAGTGTTCAGTGTCAGAAAGCTAAGAGTTTTGAAAAGTATTGAGGGTGGTCTTGAACTCATTCTACATCCCAAGCAGGAATTGCTTTCCTCAGTCCGATGGAAAGTGAAGGTGATATAAATGAGCCATGACTTCCAAACATTCTTCTCTACTTTATGCCCCAGCTCTATGCAGTTAATAGATCAGTATGTTTAGTTTTCAACTCAGTTCCTGGGGTTTGTTATGAATCAACTAATACAGATGGTATGAAATCATTCATGCTGCATCTAAAAGCACTATGAATACACTTATTAAAATATGATTGTTGGTTAGTCATCGTTAGGGTGTCTCTAAAAAAAAAATGACTCAGAAAAATTAAATCCTTAGTGGTTGCTTCCTAATAAGAGAATCTAAGTCAAGGTTACGATGTCAGTGTCAATAATTGTGAAATCAAATGACCCGGGGCATCATTTTCTACTCTAAAGTATGCCAATTTAAACTTTTGCTATTATTATGATTAATACACCTCCAACATAAGACTATTCTTAAGTAGTTTCATGGTCATGATGATATTTCTTCTTTTAAAATCAACTGAACTTTAATTTTTTTAAACATTATTTTAAATACATTTGAGACCTAAGGACCTTTGTATGCACATGAGGCATTACTCTGTAATTAATAAACCAACAGCATGTATTATGAATGTAATCTTTATTAGTAATACTAACTATTTATAGCTCAATACAATTTGAATGCTATTAAACATGTTTAAAGAATAACATTTCACAGAAAAAGACTCAGAAGTTTCCTGATCTCTCCTGTTTCCCCTGAGAAGATAAAGACAAAGGTAACCAGGACACTTCCTCATCTTCAGGGCTAAGTAAACCTTACTGAAGGTCTGTGATGCCACTGAGGCCAGAGCACTAGAAGGTGCCAGGTTTTGTTTCTTGTGCAAACTACATAGTACTAAGCAATTGAGGCAAAATTTCTCCTGGCAGTTTTAGTTTATTGCTCTGTGTGTGAATCTTATCTGCCTTGCTGACCCTGAGAAACTCAACCATTATCCTGTATTATAAAAAGAATTACTGTTACAAAAGTGTATGTATACCTGTACCCACAAGAACTAGGGAGAGTTAGAGAAGGAAACAGAAAATTCGAGAGACAAAGAAATGGACAGATATGCAATCAAATGCTCTGAAAAACAGAAAATGACATTAATAAGGTTTGAAATTTATGAAAAGGGATCCCTAGTAAAAATACTTTCAAAATTGGCCTGGATTATTTTACTGCTGTTTACAGTAACACACAAAAGGAAAGATACAGATTGGAATAAACAATGTTGAAGAAAAAAAGAATAGAAAGTGAAAAATCAGGAAAATGTTAGCTTATTGAGTTGTAAAAATGTTCAAATAAAGAATTTACCACTGTGGAAAAAAGAAATGGAGAGATAGAAAGAAACAGAGAAAAAGAACAGCAAGAAAGAAGGAGAGCAGAAAAAGAATAAAGAACTTACATAGGAGACATTGTGTGTCAATTCCTTATACCCTCAAATTTTAGTTCCCTCGCTTATTTGTATTTCTGCTTTTTAAACCCTGAGCAAAACTTTTAGAAACTGGATTTCTAGAGTTTTTAATAGGTAATTTCTAATGTGACTATGTTTGGAGGCAGTGCATTGAAGGGAAATTTAAATTTAAATGAATGAGGTCATTGCATTAGGGTAGGAACCCGATGAGATTGGTGAGTTCTAAGAAGAGACAGGTATATGCACACAGAACAAAAGCCTCACGAAGACCCAAGGAGAGCACATCCAAATATAGGTGGAAATCTCGGGAACAAACAACTTATTGTCACATTTATCTAGCATCTACTAGACTTTAGAAGAAAAGGCTGCTCAATTGAATAATGCGTCTGGTCTGTCAAATTCTGTTGCTGTATTTCTAGGAGAATAATACTCAGTATAAACAGCAACATGCACATTGGAAATAAAGTGGAATTATCCTATCAGAGCTCAGTCCACAATGCCTGGCATAAGAACCAGACCAGATTTCACCTACTCCAAATCTTTCTGACTCTATAGCCTGGACTGACCAACTGTATCTGCACATCATATTTAAATTTTGTTGCTAGAATTTTATTTCAATGCTGTTGAGGCATGTATAATTAGAGTAAGAAAGTGAATATAATAACTTTTCTGATCCATGATTGTATTCAAATTTGCTTTCTCAGTGAAACACTATGATTCTCTAGTATGTTGTATGAACCTTGATTATTTAATTTGCACATTCCATGTGTTAATGTTTGTCAATTTTATGTGAAATGTATTTTATCATTATGGATGCAATGAAAAGCAGATGTTTTGGATCATAGAGTTCAGAGTATCATTGTCCTAACAAATCACAAGTATGATTCCTGCTTATAGAACGCAACACTCTCTAACAGTGCCTCCAACTATTCATAGTCTGTTATTGGCCTCTGTGCTTAGTACAGAATTTTGGAAAATAATACATGCATAAAAATTTAGCATGAGCATAAAATCTAGTTTTCCTTTTTAATTTATGTAGGTAATAGTTTTGTTATAAGATCAACTAACAACTAATGAGAAATTATTAATAATATTTTAAATTAAATTGAGAAACACTGCTATGTGTGATATCTGTGTTTATCCTGAGCTTGAGAGATGGTAACAACTTAAGCCTTGCAGTTTTATCATGTTTACTTCCCCTTAAACTAAATGTGAATAAAATTACAAATGTGTTCAGGTCAGTTATTGTGTATATTTTGTTTGAAAAACTCATTTAAAAATCAAAGATAGCTTTAAACAATCTTTTTCTTGTGTGTGTGTGTGTGTGTGTGTGTGTGTGTGTGTGTGTGTTAAAGCTAGATGTGAGCTTGGCAGTGATGGAGCATGCCTATAATCCCAGCACTCAGGAGGTAGAGACATGTGGATCTCAGTGAGTTTCAGGCCAGTCGGGTCTACAAAGCTACAGAGATACCCTGTCTCAAAAAACCAAAAGAAAAAAATCTTCATGTGCATTCGTGCATGTATATGAGTACTTTTGTTTGAAGATTCAAGATGTCAACTCCAATGTCTTCATTTATTACACTCTATTTTTTTTCCCCCGAAGGCAGCATTCCTCCCTGAAACTGAGCTCTCCAGTTCAGTCAGTTTTTAAGTCCAGGGAGCAGAGGTAGCTGTTTGCACATGAGGGAGTGCAGACAGGCACCATCCTAGGAGGATTTTAAGCATGTTAAATCAACCAATAACCCCTAATGAAATAGAAGCAGTCATCAAAAGCCCCCCCCCCAAAAAAAAGCTAGCCCTGGGCCAGATGGCTCCACTGCAGAATTCTACCAGAAATTCAAACAAGAGCTAACACCAGTACTTCTCAAACTGTTCCACACAATAAAAGCAGAAGGGACATTGCCAAACATTTTTTACGAGGCTACAATTACTTTGATACCCAAGCCACAAAAAAATACAGCTAAAAAAGAGAACTACAGACCAATATCCCTCATGAACATACATGCAAAAATACTCAACAAAATATTGGCAAATCTAATCCAAGAATACATCAGAAAAATCATCCACTATGATCTAGTAGGCTTCATCCCAGGGATGCAGGGATGGTATCAACATAAGAAAATCCATCAGTCCACCATATAAACAAACTGAAAAAGACAAAACATATGATCATCTCACAAGATGCTGAAAAAGTCTTTGACAAATTCCAACATCCCTTGATGACAAAGATTTTGGAGAGAACAGGAATAACAGGAACATATCTAAAGATGATGAAAGCAATATACACAAAACTAACAGCCAACATCAAACTAAATGGAGAGAAACTCAAAGCAATTCCTCTAAAATCAGGAACAACACAAGGCTGTCCACTCGCTCCATATCTCTTCAATATTGTACTTGAATTTCTAGCTAGAGCAATAAGCAAAAAAGAAGATCAAAGGGACACAAATTGAAAGGAAGAGGATTTGTTCTGCCAGAGGCTGAACCTGCTAGCCTCTTGACCTTGAATGATTCAGTTTTAAGCACAAAATGTTTCTTTATAAATTGCCCATATTAAGGTATTTTGTTGTTGCAGTCATCATTAACACAAATATTCACCAAACAAACTTTGCATCAAGTGTATAAAGAAACAAAAGGCTGTTCCAGAAGCTGTGTTTATTTTTTTAATCATTTTTTTTATTTATAGCAATCTTTTCTCATTTTACATACCCTCCCAGTTTCCACTTCCTCCCCTCCTCTTGCTCCTTCACCCCGTCCCACTCTCCTCCACACCTCAGAGAGGGTAAGGCTTCCCATGGGGAGTCAACAAAGTCTGACACACCACTTTGAGGCAGGACCAACACCCCCGATCCCCCACCATATTCAGGCTGACCAAGGTATCCCTCCAAAGAGAATGGGCTCCAAAAAAGCTGGTTCAAGCAACAGAGATAAATTCTGGTTCTACTGACAGTGGTCCTACAGACTGCCCAAGCACACAACTGTCACCCACATAAGGGGGTCTAGTTTGGTCCTATGCAGATTCCCCTGCTGTCAGTCTAGAGACAGTGAGCTTATTTCCACTAGCTCAGGGTATCCCCAGAATTACTATTTAAAGAATGCATGACTCATTCTCTGTCATTTTTCTTTGTAACTCAGAACACAATCACACAAATAAAAGAAAATTTGTCTTCCATTAATTTATTAGGTTCCTTCTTGGTCATATTCATATCATTCATTACTGCTGCCAAGTTACCTTGCGAATTATCTTTCTCTGACTTCATTTTAACATTACAGTCTGAGGTAGTATGAGAATAAAAATAATGTTTAAAATATCCACAACAATTGACAATACTCTACCTGTCAGGGAAGTCATTTTCAGTTCAGTCTCTTGTTTTAACAGTATTGACACTCTTTGATGTCAAGTGCAATCCAGAAAAGACAGGCATATGTCCTGTTGAGTAGGTGAAGGATTTTATTGCTCTTTCTAGCAAAAGGGTACCACACAGAACATAGAAATGTATCACAACATTTTTAAAGTCCATTTGACCCAATATTACATATGTCACAGAAACATTTTCTCCTCTAATGGGGCACAGCAGGAGGCAAGCTTTTGCTTTTCTTCTTCCCTGATCCCTATCACTGTTATGATTTTCATGGCCTAAAATGAAATGTAAAACATCCAATGGTTTTAGCTATTAATCAATAAAATCATTTGAAGGTAATTAGTTATGATAATATTTTTAATCTAATACTCATTAAATTTTGTATATAGGCTTGTGGACAAACCTAATCAGTTTGAGATTTTTATGAAATAAAGTATCTACTTAGTACAGGGTATGAGTGACTATTGGGTATATAGTTAATTAACAACAAATGTAGTGATTTTGTATTATTTGCTTGATCCAACTCTCCATTTTTTAATTGAGTTGATGCATTTTATTTATTTCAAATCTTTTCTGATGTATACTGTAAAGACAGCCAATCAGACAGAACTATATTAGCTTAATATTTCTTTTACTTCAAGCTATGTTGCCTTAAAAGATAGGCAAACATCAGTTTGATCATAGGCTTATCAGGTAGAATATTCCTACTAACACTTTCTGATAATTTTACTGATACTTAGTCTCTCATTCTGGTGTCACTTTAAAATCAGGGGTTTTCTGTTCAACTAGAAATTGGAAATTCTGTTGATTTTTACATAAATATCAAACTGGCATCCTTTTACTTGAGACTGGATATGTGGATCAGTGGTTAAATGTAGTTCCGCTGCTTGCAGTTTAATTCTTGGGGCTTACATGTCAGCTCATAACTATCTAGTTTTTCTCTGGCATGGTGTGGGAACACAGTGAAGACACATACATATCAGGTAAGCAGTCATACACGTAAAATAAAATAAATACTTAAAAATGCTTCCAAATCTGACTTCAATGATATTCTCAATGTGTTGTCTCACAGTCCACCTCATCTTAACATATGGCAAGTATATTTTATCACATGCATCAGAGACAATACCTTGGAATCATTCAGTAATCTACTAAATGATACTATCCCCCAATTGTTTAGAGAGCTACCTCTTTTAAATTTGAGTGTGTATTTGTAGGATTATGTTGACTAAAGGCAGACATTTCCAATGGCGTCTCAATAGATTTATCAACCACACTTAAGGTACGCCTCATGTCTACCAAAAGAGGGCCAATACAAAAACAAAACAAACCCAATGGTAGTTTTGAGAATTTTTTCTTCTCATATTGCTTGACTGGGTATTATTTTAACATCACTCTTCTTTTTCTTATATATGTATGATTTCCAATTGTTTTGTTTTATTTATTTATTTGTATGTGGTGTGTGTGTGTTTGTATACATGTGTCATGTGCTTTCCCTATTGCTTTTTTGTTTATTAATAATTATAATTTTGCTGGCTATTTTCTAAACAGATGGTGAAAGAAAGCATAGAGTTGGATGAGTGGGGAGGCAGAGTTGATCTGAGAGCAGATCTGAGGGTGGAAACAGTGATCAAAATGCATCATATGAGCCAGGCAGTGGTGGCACATGCCTTTAATCCCAGCACTAGGGAGGGAGAGACAGGCAGATCTATGTGAGTTCGAGACCAGCCTGATCTACAAGAGCTAGTTCCAGAACAGCCTCCAAAGCCACAAAGAAACCCTATTTTGAAGATCCCAGAAAAAAATGTATCACATGAAAAATTATTTTCCAAAAATAATGAAAGACATTTGCTTGGATTTACAAAGTCTGTTTTTTTAGGCACTTCAATATTTTACTTAGAATCCTCAGTTTGTACCCTTCTTATTTATTCCAATTCAGCAGTTGATTTTCTTGCTACTGCTTGACTGCTTGAGTATTCTTAACAGTCTGCGTTTCAGGATACTTTCAAACACTTTTAAGGCTTTCATATAGGAATATATATATATATATATATATATATATATATATATATATATATATAAAACTGGTATCTATCCTTTCTCTCAAGTATCATCTTTAACACTGATTGGTCTGGCACATTATATAACACACCTTACAAAATGGACTTCTTCCTAACCTTAGCCTGTTTTCTTTTACCTACATCATTTGTAATACAAATCTTATAATGAACTGAAATAAGTAGTTACTTTTATTTAACTTATTTCTCTTACTAATGTGCAATTGAATTAATTAGGAAGCTTTTTTACTCAGGATATTTTTAAAAATTATAGTTTGAGTGAATTAATATTTCTCACACTTAGATTATTCTTAGTAAATAGCAGACTTGATTGTAATTCTCATTAAATTAAAGCATAAGTTCTGTTTTATAAATATATTAAATAGTGCTTCAGTTTTAAAAATAAATCTGATTTCAAGCAATAATGTCCCAGAAACACTGTACTTCCTGGTAGGAAGGCATGTATATGTTATGCATTCTCTAAGTAAAACTCATAGCAACTGTAAGGCACATGACAGGTAACAGTTACTCAAAGTAATATTTTTACTAAACATGCTTCTCTCTGATATTAAACTTATTTGGCATCTCAAAATAGAGCTACTTGAGTGCAACTGCGCTCAACTTGGGTATTTCCTTTGTGTGTGTGTGTGTGTGTGTGTGTGTGTGTGTGTGTGTGTGTGTGTGTGTGTGTGTGTGTTCTATCCAAATATAATGAAAATTAGAAAAATTATCTTGATTTGTTATCAAAATATCTAATGTAACAATCTTTTTCTCTCTTCTTTGCCCTTGCTATCACATTGTCTCCATCCCTTCCTTGCTTTCTGTCCAACCTGGGGTTTGGTACTAGTGTCTCCCACATGCTTATGAAAGTAGCCTACCCGGAGCTGTACGCATTTCCAGCTTCAGTTTTTTTTTTCCAGATTTTCTTTTATTTGAATTAGAAACAAGATTGTTTGACATGTTAATCCCAGTTCCCTCTCCATCCCCTCCTCCCCTACCACCACCCCCAACTAAAACCCTACCAATCACATATCCTTTCTGCTACCCAGGGTGGGTGAGGCCTTCCATAGGGGGTCATTAGAGTCTATCATATCCTTTAGGATAGGGCCTAGTCCCACCCCTGGGATTTTTCTCTAGCCTTTTCATATGTACTATTTTTATTAATAAAGATGAAGGCAGAAGAGAAAATGATATTTCCTGGTTTCAACAGTCATCTTCCTGAAGCCAATAGCATTTGTGAGTTCAAACTCAATGGTAGTTTTCAACTTTTGTGTAATTAATTTCTGTAGTTCTCCTTCATTCAATACTATTGTCTACAAATCTATTTTCACTGGAAAGTAAAAATCCTTGACTAATGTAGACATATTCCTTCAACTATTAAAGTTTTATTTTCATTAATTCAAATATGTGCAAATTACTTTATGATTGCAGCTAAGGTATTTTAAAAATTACTTGATGTCTAAATGTCAGAGACATCCCTTCATCATTTTGACAGTAGGAATAAGTTTGTGTGTACACTTTGTATGTATTTCACAGGTCAGCACACTCATTTCAATATAGGTCTGGATCTTAGATTAGATCATAATTTCTTTTCTACTTTACCTTCATTGTGGCATGCTGTTTCATATAATTAAACAATAAATCAATAGGATAGCAGCGTTGTACCCTGTAATCCATGGTAAAGATTTGTATTTTGATTAACTATTAACTCATCAAATAAGCTATTCTAAAGACTCCTGGATTTATTTGTTTTTTATTAATATTTATTTAAATTAAAACAATCTTAATTTGCATACCAATCCCAGTTCCCTCTACCTCCTGTGCTCCTAATCCCGCCACCATCTCTCCGTCCCACACCCATCCACTCCTCAGAGAGAGTAAGGCCTCTGTGGGGGATCATCAAAGTTTGTCACAAAATTTGGGGAAGGAACAACATACTCGCCCCTGCATCTAGGCTAATATAGTATCCCTCATAGGGAATAGACTCCAAAAAGCCATTTCATGCACTAGGGATAAATACTGGTTCCACAGCCAGTGGCCCTATAGACTACCGAAGGCCCCCAACTGACACATTCAGAGATACTAGTTTGATGTTGTACATGTTCCCTAGCTGTCAATCTGGAGTAAGTGAGCTACCACATGTTTTATTGAACAAATTCTGAGTTGATTTCCAAGGGTCCTGATATTCATATATACATCAGTAATTTAATATTCTTAATTTTGTAATATCCTTTCTTTACTTTGATTTCTTTCCAAAATTCATATTTTATTGTGAAAAGCATATAACATTATTTCAGTACCTCTTTTTAAACACATAATGCAAACATCCATATATAACATATATGTTGTATGAATTATGAATGTTTGTATATGTTAACTATAAAATATTTTCCTGATAATATAGCAATTGTGAAATGATTAAAACAAATTTATGTTTCTATCACTTCACATATCAGTCTCTTTTTCATATGAGAATTTTAATAGCAATTCTTTAACTCTCAATATATTATCATCATCTATAAGTAAATTCTGTGTCATGGATACTATTGCTGTTGTTTGTTTAACTCAAACTTTATATCATTTCTCTATCTTATATATTTGTACAACTCCTATCTAAGAAAACTGCCAATGTAATTTTACTTGTATATAAATTTCCTTTTAGTTCTGCATAAAACTGACTAATTTCTTTCTTCTACATATGGACATCAAATTTTCCCGATGTCATTTCTTAGAGATGTTATCTTTTATCAAGTGTGTATTCTAGGCTACTTGTCAAATACAAGGCATCTTAATTAGGTTTGGATCTTCCATTTCCCTACATTGCTACACAAGTCTAGTTTTATTTGAGTAACAATGTTTTTAATGCTATAACTATATATATAATATAGTTTGAAATATGAAATTATGATCACTAAGGAATTGTTACTTTTGTTCCATATTAATTTTTCTATCCTGGATCTTTAAACTTTGATATGTATTTTAGGTTCTTTTTCTATTTTGGTGAAGAATTTATGAGTAATTTGATCAAACTGGATTGCATCTAAAAAAATTACTTATGATTTATTAAAGCCTGCCTGAGGATTCAGAAAGGAAAACCAACCTCAAGCTATAGAGATCAGGCTGTGGTGGTACACACCTTTAATCCCAGGACTCAGGACAAAAATAGATGGATATCTGAGTCAAAGACCACCCTGATCTACCAGAGAGTGAATCAGAGCTCAGACCTTTAATCCCAGGTTTCGGGAGGTACAATACATAGAGTTATTCAGTGTGAGAGTTAGTCTGTAGTCAAACTGAGGAGAGCATAGCAGGCTGAGTGAATCTGAGAGTGAAGTTGGGAACAGTCTAAGGATTGCCCCTTTGGTCTGAGCTTAAGTAGAGGCAAGAGCTAGTGGCTGACTGACTTGCTTTTCTGATCTTCAGCTTGAAGCTTAAACCACAATATTAGTCTCTGAGTCTTTTATTTATCATTTTTCAGTTGTCTTTCCATTTTCTAAAGTATGCCCTAATTTCTTTGATTAGAGATTTGAATTTTTCATTATAAAGATCTTTTACCCCTTGGCTAGGTTTATTCCGAAGTATTCTACTGTCTTTGAAGAGACTGTAAATGAGAATGTGTCCTTTATATAACTTTCTTAGCATGATCCTTGCTGGTATAGAAAGGACACTGACATCTGTAAGGTATTATTTATCCTCCAACTTTGATAACATGGTTGGTCACTTCCAGATATGTTCAAATGGAATTACTGAGGGTTCTTGTGTATAATATCATGTGTTCATAAGGATAATTTGCCTTCAATAACTAATTGTATCCATCTCTGTAATTGTCTCCCTTTGCCTTGTTGCCCCAGCTAATGCTGTGAGCACTGTATTGAAAAGGTTTGGGGGTAGTGGGCAGGTTACACTTTACTGATTTCAGTGGGTTGTCTTGTGTTTGTCTCTATTTAGTATAATGTTGTCTGTGAGTTTGTCATGTATAATCTTTATTATATTGAGGTTTGTTCCATACACTCCTACTTTCTCTATGTTTTTTTATCATGAAAGATTTTCTGTTTTGTTGAATGCCTTTTCTATATCAATTGATATTATCAGACAGTTCTGGTCATTAAGCACACTTTGTATTATTCATGTCAATCAGAATTATACTTCTGTAGTTTTGTTGTTATTATCTCTTTATGTGTTTTGAGAACACGAAGTCTTAGTTTTGGAGGGCTTACAGGCAGAAAAAGAGCACAAAGTAAGCATCTGGAGATATGCCTGAATGTATGGAAATCACAGAGGTATGCTTGGTTTTGGAGTTTCAACAATAAAAGCTAGTGCAGGAACTTTTGAACAAGAGGTAGTCCTGGGAGTGTGGGGAAGACAATGGCAGTTACATTCCTAGAATAGTTCTTAAGGATCTATCTGTGTTGTTTCAAAATGACAATTTTTGTTGTTGTTGTTGTTTCAAATTGTGACATATGTTCTCTTTTATTTTGTGGTAACAGTTGGGTCACACTAAATTCTGTATACACTTTTTAGAGAAAACTCTACAAAGTGGCTTATCTTTCACATCTCTATTTACATAAGTAGTTGTAAGACATTCTATTCCACATACTTGCCATTATTTATTAAATTCTATAATCATATTCACTATCTTTAGCTAGAAGAAAAATACAAATCAAAACGGCAAATAGGAGTGTAGTGATGGTGGCGTACATATTTAATCCCAGCAGTTGGGAGGCAGAGGGGAAGTGGACCTCTGTGAGTTCGAAGCTACCTTCATCTACAAGAGCTAGTTCCAGGACAGCTAGGACTAGACAGAGTAACCTTGTCTCAAAAAAAAACAAAAACAAAAACAAAATAAAACAAACAAAACGAAACAAAACAAAACAAACTTCAAGTAGTTTCTTTTTTCAAGCTAACAGTGTTTTTGCATAAATAACATTGTATTTATTATATTGTAAAAATAATTCCATTGTACATACATACACACACATACACTACATTTTTCTTTACCGCTTATGTGTTGTTATACTCTGATTAAACCCATATCTTGACTATTGTAAGTAATTATCATGGGCATTCAAGCATCAATGAGTTATTGTTTATAATGAATTTTTTATCAGTTTTATAAGCCATGTCACCTGGTAACATCCACAACTACTTTCAAAATATTTTTAACAATAAAGATCACTCACTTCCATGGAAAGTTTCCATTCACAAGACGTATTTTATTAGGACAGAAGAGCTGCCATGTGTGTGACTTCAGTGATGCAAGTCCAACAAGGGTTGCTTCAATGGCATGTATTCTTGGAACCCTCCTTGAAATGTCAAAGTATTCCTAGATTTAAATATTGTAAAGTTCCTTCTTAGAAATCAAATCTAAAGGTAAGTGGAACAACAGCTTACAGTGAAAAGTTTACATAGAATATTGCTTCACAAATTCAATGACCCACATAACCAAATATTAATAGAGTTCTAATATTATTATTATTTTGAAATGCAGCATATTACAATTAATATAGTATTTCCATTAAATGAATCAGTAGTAGGAGATAATTTAATTTGTAGTGAGTAGATAGTATGTACAAATACTATTCTTTTTTCAATGGGAGACGAGTATTTTTTGGGTTTTGATATCAATAGAAGCCCTTGGAATCCTTTGATGTTAGAGCAAGTATATATTGAATAGAAATTTCTGCACAACAATAGCATTTTAAAAAATGGAAATATAAAACAAAACTCAAAATAGATCCTTAAATCTCAATTTACTTTTTTCTTGCCCATTTTTATCTCTCATAGTTTGGATACTCAGGACTTTAGAAAGATTTCAAATTGTACTTTTTTGTGATGTTGTATGGCACCCCGTTTCTGCAGTTGTCAGGTTATGAAAATATATGGCTCATTGCTGCTACTAATGTTCTTTGGATCTGACTTACTTGAAAAATACTGATACATTGTTAACTTTTAAGCGACTAACTGAACTAAAATTTCAATGTATTGAGAAAAGCCTTGAATTAAACAGTTATATGAAAGGCACATTTTGCCTCATTATCAAAAACTGATGGGTCTTCTTAGGGCATACAACATAGACTGATCACATAAGCAATTATTCTTCCTCATAACTACTCCTAATCTTACTAAGAATCTCTTCTAATCCAGGGAACAGTAACAGGATAATCTTTAAGTAGAATCAGAAAGGGTACTTATTTCAGTGATGTAATTGGGTAGGGTATATTTATGTTCTTGTATATAATGGTCAGGAATTGGATTGCATTTGAAATTACATAACTTTCCTTTTGGAGAAGAAGGAAAATTGGGGAAAATTTTCCCCAAGGAATTGTATTTTATTTAAAAATTGAGAGAGATGTTTACTAAAGATTTGTCTTTGGAATATGAACTAACATGCCAAGATCCTGAGTTAGTAAATCTTCATTCATTTTTTTTACTAGATATTGTTGGTTGCAGGTAAACTGATTTATGGAGGAAAATGTTCAAAGATGCTCATTTCTCTTTACTTCTTTTTTAAAAAATTTTAACTTGAATTAGAAAGATTATTTCACATATCAACCCCTGTTCCCTCTCCCTCCCCTCCTCTCCTGCCCTCCCCCCAACTAACACCCTAATTATTCCATACTCTTTCTGCTTCTCTTTACTTCTTTATGGTAGTCATAAAATGACAGTTTAGCAAACTTCACCTGTCTTATGACAAAATCTTGATATATTCTGATTTCTGTACAAAACCAAAATAAATATGGAAACCAGTGATTAATTAAGCAATTAATTAATTAATTAACTAAAGCTTATAAAAGAGTACACAAACTCTGAAGATCTAATATGCAAATTCTGACACATACTGTGATATGAAGAATCCTCGCATACTCTTTGTCTTTAGCTCTTACACACACATTCACACAGATGATGAGCTACTGAGTTAGGAAACTTCAATTTTGTGTTTAACTACATCATCATCAATTTAGAAAACTTGTACCATTCAAAATCTGATAGAAAAGGATCGTCTCATTGACTCATCACCCTTCACACAAAAGGCACTCCATTATGGAAAGTAATGTGATGTTCATCTGTAATGAAGTGGAACCAAGAGGCTTTCTAAACAAGGTCCTTGGAAGCAGTGATTTAGAAAGTCATGGATCACTGATGACCTATAAATATTTTTCACTCAAGAACCACTGCATAAAGTCAAAAGTATGTTTTAAAAAGCAGAGTTACCTTCCAAGAATGAAAAGGAGTTTTCATTTAAAATAGAAAGTGTGGTTATGACAGTACATTATCTACTACTGTCTATTCAGGGAGATTTTCCTCTTTGTCTTCTAGATACTGCATTTGCTCCATTTATCAGTTCAATTAAAAACCTTTACCATATAACTCAGTCATTTTCCTGTTCATACATAGACTCATATTTTATTAAATATATATTTTAAAAGTTTATTAATATGAATTAAAAGCACTATCTTATTTATCTAGATTGAAATCGGAAAATGTATTTGTATATGTATGTATATGTATGTGTATGTGGACATGTATATGCATGAAATTTCTAACAGTATCCCTGGCATATATTTAATATTACATGTAACATTTAATGTATGTGTGTAGTGCTGGTGAGTACTTACTTTCTATATGATGCTATACAGCTCTATATATGGAAGAAAATGAAAAACCATTTCTGTATAATAACTTATAAAAGTTCTGATTATAAATATATTTCCAGTAGTTTTATTTACAAAACTGAGAAGTTGGCACTTTTCCTGAGTTAGATATGAAGAGTAGTCCCCAAAAATTCCTGTCTAGAATGTTTGCTCTTCAAATGTGGTGGTACAATTGAGAGGTGTATGTATACAAGGGGAGTTAATCTTACCATTAACCCACAGATGTATTAACAAAAGTATAGATTCATAATAGAGTTCTTTGATGTATTTCCTAGTTAGAGGAATTAGTTACCTGGGGTGATATTTTGTCCTCAATCCTTTCTTCTATTCCTTGTTCCTATTGCTCCCTGCCTTCTAAGAGGTGAACAGTGTTACTGCACCATGTACATGCACCATGGTATTTCTGCCTTTTCACAGACTTATGTGCTTTATATACAGCTGATCACAGTCTTTAGCATCTGAAACAATCAGCTAAAATCAATCTTTCAGCCTTTGTGTTGTATTTGCCAAGTGATTTGTCATAGAGTGTAAAGTGATAGTCATACATAGTGTATTGAATAATGGGTTGGTTGTATTTCACTAAATTCTTTAATAATATTATCAAGAAGTGTTTTTAATTTGCATCAGTACTTATCCATGGTGTTGTTCTAGCCACCTTGAGTAACCAGACAGAAATTTTAAATTTATATCCCCACTTAACTGTATGGATATACTTTCAGATTCTCCAAGATTTCCCAGCAATTATTATGAGGAAAGGATATATGTAGGTAAAGGGTGTGTCTTAAAAGATTCAAATATGAAACATCTGGACAATTGGTGTTTCTCTTTCCTTTTATAATATGTTGTAAAAGATTGCATGATTATATTTTGAGAAAATACTTTGCAAAAGAGCTGGATTTGATTTCATATCTTATGTAAAAATTGCTAAGCTGTGATTTTTCTTAAACTTTCCCTCTAGATCACTAATGCTTACTTTTTTCTTTATGTTCTGAAAATCCATATGGACTCATATATGTACATTTAAAAATATGTTTCATAGCTCAGAACTCAAGACTTAGTGAAAATTCCTTGTATTTAGCAAATTGCAGTGTTATGACCAGCCTCACATCAATGGTTGTCTCTACTAGTATCACATATGACAATATTATAAGACAGTACAGTCTATGCATAAACCTTCTTTTTACATCTTACCTTTCAGTCTTCTGTGGATTAGATCCACTGTACACCTTACATGGATCCTAAAATAACATAATAAAACACAAATAGTTAACTATTGACATGATCATAACTAAGGCTAAAAAATCTGCATATCAATAGTTTTTCACATTCCTGTGACCAAGTATCTAATGAGACAAAACATGAGAAGTAAAGGACTTATTTTGACTCAAGTTTTGAAGGTTCAACCCATCATGCCTGAAAGCTAATGCAAAAAGTGATTGTTGTTTTTTTTTCTTTTTTTGTGTCTCTAAAGAAGAGAAAAGGCTAGCAGCAATTGGTTCCATTCTCAATTTCTCTGTCTCCCTCTCTCCCACCCTCCTATTTGTGTGCTTGTGTATTTGCATGGTGTGTGTGTGTGTGTGTGTGTGTGTGTGTGTGTGTGTGTGTATGCATGTGTAAATGTCTTTAAAAGCTGGAGCTTCACATTATTGTCTTCTACTGTTACTCTACATTTTATTTTTGAGTCTCTCAAGCAATTTGGTCCTCACCAGTTGGCTAATGTGGTTCTGGAAAATCCACCTGGACTAGCAAACACTGAGGTTACAGGAGCATGCTACAGCACCTGGCTGTTTACATGTGTTCTGGGGATTCAATTTCAGTTCTTTATAAGTGCAAAACAACACTTTACCCATTGAGTCATCTCAGTCCCCTTTTCTTTTTGTTTAGTCTGGATCTTTGTCCCATTATGACCATTCTTCTCACAGGAGTAGTAGGTCTTCTCTCAGTTAATACTTTAGAAATGTCCTCACATAAACAAACAATCCCAGACACACAATGTGTGCAGGACACTTGTAAATTAAATCAAGTTGACAACAAACTAATCATTACACTAAATATGCTCATTATGATAAGATCATAAAATAATATACTACAATTGTTTATCTATCCTGAATCTATCAGAATACCCTGAAGGAAAAAATACTCAATGAAAAGTAATTAAAAAATAGTATGGCTTCTTGTCATTTGAAAAGGCACTTCAATGAAAATAGTGATACAGAAATTTTATGGAAATTTACATTAGATGTCAGATACAAGTTTTGAGCTAATGCTTTCTCTTTCTTTGTTTCTCTCATTCATTGATTCATCTGTGTTTCATCTTTCTTCCTTTTTTGTAGTAAACTTGATATAGTACCTAAGAAAGTATAAAATATGTTATATAGTGGACAGACTATTTATAGTTCAGTTCACTAGTTTGTTGTAATTGAATGTATTTCTTTCAATATGAGAGCTAGTTATCATAATTTGGGGAAAGAGTCTGACTACCAATTTAATATAATTCTATTTTTTAGCAGATTACAGTGATACGTTTGGAAGGTGGAATGAAACCATGTCCTTATTTAGTGTTGAATTATCTACTTCACATAATAAGCAAATGTGGAAATGAGAAAAGGATGTTCTGTACAATTTTTCCCAAATGATACAAATTGGAAGTGCAGTAATTGGCTGTAAATTCTGATTTTTGGTCAATTACTTAAATTTCAGGCAACATCTCATAGATTGAGCTTACTTTTTCTCTCTTTTTTTTTGGAATTTTTATATTCACTTAATGTACTGCTGCCTACTTATATAATGATCATCTCCAAAACATTAATGTAATTGAAATGATTATCCCATTAATTCTGATAATGTTATACAAAATTAGGTGGCTATACCATTATGATGATGGAAACTGAGGCAGACACAATTTTAGCTACTTTCTTAAAAATCTCACTATTTCCCATCTATGTCAATTTCACATCTAGGAGGAATTGTCATCATATACACTTTCACAGGAGGAAATCACCATATTCAAAAATTTCCATAGAGATTGCTCAAAATTTTGTGTTTTGTAGCTCATTAGCTGAGAGAGATGCTTCATTTTTATTATTTCCATTTCTTTTTGCCATTGCATGTACATTTGCAGAGAAAAATCTCAGCATTTTCTAGCATAAGAATAATGAGAAAATAGAGGACACAATAGCCCCTGTAGCATGAACAGGGTAAATTTATTTTTCCTGTTATAAATACATCAGATATGAAGGGGTACTACAACATAAGGTAAGTAACTCAATTCCCAAAATATTAAATAGCTTATTCTGCCAATAGATAATTCTGGTCTTGTAGTAAGACTTACTGAGATAATGTCAATATGAGTCCAAGTTTCAGTACATTCAACATATTAAGATATATAAAGGTTTACGAAATTAATATTATAATTATATAATATAATATGTTCACAAACTTTAGTGTGTTCCTGTTTACAAACTAAAATTTAAAAAATACCTTTCTTCAGACCTTATCTGAATTTTATTTATTTATTATTACTCTGAAAGGGAGAAGCCCAAATTTGTAATGAAAGTTGTCTTTGTAATAACAGCATTTTTTCAAAAATGCATATGTAGCTAGAAACACAATGCACCAAAGAAAATGTTAATATCCTATACAAAAACTAAGGACATTTAAAGAGGCCATATGGGAACCTAACAATTTAAAGTACAAATAAAAATAATTACAAAGGAAATACTCAGTTAATAATGCCAGGCCCAGAAATCAAGGGTTACTAAACAAAAGTGTCAATACTCAGAGCTGTTTTTCTTAATTTTCTTTTTTTTAAGCTTTATGAGTTGTTGTCCAGGAAATCTCTATTGTCGACTCCCTAAGCAAACAAACAAAAATATTTCCACTGTTTCTGGATGCCTACTAGAAAGACATAATAACATCCTGCTACTGAAAACACCTCTTGCTTGGGATTCAGAATGGAAAAACCATGCTTGAACTAAAGTGAAAGTTACTTCTTTATTGGATAACTTTAGCATTTTGATGTCAAAGTAAGTCATGAACAAGTGCATGATGCAAAAGCATTTGTCATGAAAGATATAGCTACTATCTCAGTAGATGAATGACTTTTATAAGTGTAAACAATTGCAATAGTATAGGAATTGAGGCCTATACTGAAGGATAAAGCTGTGGAATTGTTCAAAGGTCTATAGATAAGGACATGATATGTCGTAAAGGTTAAGCGATTGCTTCTTTTTTGCTAAATGGACATGTCAAACTATTTCACAAATATTTCTAGACAAATGGTACTGTCAAACATGTTCAGAGAACATTCTTTTTACAACAAACAGTGTTAAATGTATGGAGGCATCTCTAGTCAGTGTGCAGTGTATTAGTGATTTTCTTCAATGGAACATTCATATCAAGTCATCCAAACTCAAGGAAGCATCATAGAATATTTGGAAAAAAGAATCTAAGAACGACCTGGTGGGAAAGAGCTGTAAAATACTCTGTTTTGTTCCTGATTAGTGTTTCTTCTTATCAACTCCCAGAAACTACAAAGGAAATTTCCTCCTGCTTTTGTGTGATAAAACACCATAGCCAAAGTAACTTATGAAAAAGGTTATATGTGGATTGGAGTGTCACGTTCGGTAACATGGAAGCAGGTGGATAAGCATAGCACTGCAGCTTGATCCTCAAGGAGACAAAAAGAAAGAGACTTGGAATAGTGTGAGTCTTTACACCTCAAAGCCCACTCCCAGGGACACAGCTCCTCCAAGGACACATCTCCTAACCCTTCCCAAACAGTTCTACCATCTTCAAATGAAAGACTCAAATATATGAGCCTTTGAGAACTTCTCTTACTCCAACTGCCACACCTGCAAAGTGCCTGAATAAGACTGGTCACAATTCCACTCTGAGGGGTATACCCAAAGGATGCACCTTCATACAACAATGAAATCTGTTCAGTCATGTTCATAGCAGCATTTATTGTAATAGCCAGAAACTATAAGCAACCTAGATGCCCCTCAATTGAAGAATGGATGGAGAAAAGGTGGTACATTTACACAATGGAGTATTACTCAGTGGAAAAAAACAATGGAATCTTGAAATTTGCAGGCAAATGGGATGGAACTAGAACCAATCCTGAATGACATAACCCAGTCACAAAAAGGCTAAAAAAACGGTATGTACTAATTCATATATGGATTTTAGACATAGATCAATGAAGTAGCAGCCTACAATCCACAATGCCAGATAAGCTTAGAAACGTGGAGGATCCTAAGAGAGACATACATGGTCCACTGGAGACCAATGGGGAATGGACAAGATCTCCTAAGCTAATTGGGAACATGGGGGAGGAGAGAAGGATTTAGAAAAAAGAGAAGGGGAGAAGAGGAGGGAGAAGAAGACATGAGGGAGCAGGAAAAAAGAGTCAGGGGAAGAATAGAGGAGAGCAAGAAAAGAGATACCATAATAGAGGGAGCCTTTATAGCTTCAAAGAGAATCCTGGCACTAGGAAAAGGTTCAGAGATCTACAAGGTTGACACCAACTAACAATCTAAGCAATAGTCGAGAGGCTACCTTAAATGCCCTTCTCAGTTAATGAGATTGATGACTACCTTATATGTCATCTTAGGGCCTTCATCCAGTAGCTGATGGAAGGAGAAACAGAGACTAACAGCTAAACACTAAGCTCAACTATGGAATCCAGTTTTAGAGAGGGATGAATGATTATAAAAAGGGGTCAAGACCAGGCTGGAAAAGCCCACATAAACAGCTGACCTGAGCAAGGGGTTGCTCATGGACCCCAGACTGATACCTGGGGAACAAGCATAGGACTGTTCCAGACCCCCTTAATGAGGAAGGAGGTCAGTTTTGAGGTCTGGACAATCTATGGAGCCACTGGTAGTGCATCACTATCACATTCATGTGATAGTGGACTCCTATCACATGAATGGAATTGGGAGCCCTCTCCACAGAGAGGGATATTCTCCCAGCCTAGACACACTTGGGAGGGTCTAGAATTGCTCCAAATGATATAACAGACTCGAAGATCCCCTTGGAAGGCCTCCCCTTCCTAGGGAGTAGAAAGGGGTTGGGATACGGGGTTACTTCCAGGCACGGGAGGAGGAGAGAGAGGGGGAATTGAGATTGACATGTAAAAGAAGCTTGTTTCCACATCCTCCCCAGCAGGAACTGTCATTAGTGTTTTTGATTTTGGACATTCTGACAGGAGTAAGATGGTATCTCAGAGTTGTTTTGATTTGCATTTCCCTGATGGCTAAGGATGTTGAACACTTTCTTATGTGTCTTTCAGCCATTATAGATTCCTCTATTGACAATTGTCTATTTAGTTCTGTACCCCACTTTGTAATTGGATTGTTTGGTGTTTTGGTGACTAGCTTCTTGAGTTCTTTGTATATTTTAGGGAACAGCCCTCTGTCAAATGTGGGGTTGATGAATATCTTTTCCCAGTTTGTGGGCTATCATTTTGTCTTGCTGACTGTGCCCTTTGCCTTACAGATGCTTCTCAGTTTCAGGAGGTCCCAAACAGTTCTTGACTGTGGTAGGAGTGCCAACTTGTACAGCCCCTTTGGAAATCAGTATGGCTACTCCTCAAGAAAATGGGAATCAGTCTACCACATGATCCAGCAATTCTACTCTTAGTCATATACCCAAAAGAAGCAAATTCATACAACAAGGAAATCTGTTCAACGATATTCATAGCAGCTCTATTTGTAATAGCCAGAAACTGGAAGTAGCCTAGATGCAACTCAACTGAAGAATAGATAGAGAAAATGTGGTACATTTACTCAATGGAGTACTACTCAGAGGAACAAAACAATAGAATATTGAACTTTGCAGGAAAATGGATGGAACTAGAAGAAACCATTTTGATCGAGGTAACCCAATCACAAAAAGACAACCATTGTATATACTCACTCATATGTGGATTTTAGACAGAGTAAAGGCGTACCAGCCTACAATCCACACTGACAAAGAAGCTAATAAACAAGGAGGACCCTAAGAGAGACATACATGGTCCCGTGGAGAAGGGGAAAGGGTCAAGATGCCCAGAGCAAATTGGAAGCATTGGAAGAGGGGGGAGGGAGCTAGGAGAATGAGAAGGGGAGAAGAGGAGGGATGCAGAGGACATGAGGGAGGAGAAAGGTTGAGTCAGGGGAAGAATAGATGATAACAAGAATGGAGATGCCATAATAGAGGGAAACATTTTTGGTTACAGAATAATCAGGCACTAGGGAAATGTCTGGAGATCTACAAAGATGACACCAGCTAACAATCTAATGAACAGAGGAGAGGCTACCTTAAATGCCCTCCCCTGATAATGAGATTGATGACTAACTTATATGCCATCTAATAACCTTCATCCAGCAGCTGGTAGAAGTAGAAGCAGACACCCACAACTAATCTCTGAACTGAACTGGAACCCAGATGCAGAGAAGGACCAGTTAAGAGAAAAGGGGTACAGACCAGGCTGGTGAAACCATCAGAAACAGCTGACCTGAACATCAGGGAACTCTTGCTTCCCAGATTGCTAGCTGGAATACCAGCATGGGACTGTTCCAGACCCCAGGAACATGGGTTTCTGTAAGGAAACCTCAGAAATCTAGGGGACCTCCTGTAGAAGTTCAGTACTTATCCCTACCATAGGTGTGGACTTTGGGAGCCCATTACATATAGAGGAATACTTCCTGAGCCAAGATACACGGGGGGGGGGGGGGGGGGGGGAGGCTAGGCACTATCCCAAAAGATACAATAGACTCTGATACAATTGACTCTGAGGTGGAAGGTCTCACCATCTAGGGGGAGCAGAAAGGATATGAGATAGATAGGGTTTTAGTTGGGGGCAGGTGTAGGGGAGGACGGGAAGGGGAAGGGATCTAGGATTGTCATGTAAAACGATCCTGTTTATAATTCAAATTTAAAAAGTTGAAAAAAGAAGCTTTTATTCTAATTCAAATTTTAAGTATTAAAAAAAGAAAACAAATACAAAACATGAACACCTGAGAGTTGGCAGGATTTATTTTGGGGTATTTGATGGTGAGAGGACTTTTGTAGTGGGGAGATAACCTTAGGCTTCTTTTGGTGTTTCTTCTTTCTCTTTCCCCCCTCTTTGTGAGCATGCTAATTTTAATTAAATGAGTAAAACTGAATTGGTTTGTTCCTATTAGTAAAAGCATTCTTAAAAATGGCCTAACATCTCACCCAATGAGTGTCTTTAAAATTGTCTCAAACTTTGGTTTGAAACAAACTGTCGCTGAATCTATTACAAGTACATAGATAAATAAATTCATAACGACTAGAAAATATTTTTCATTCTGGCTAGGTTTCATAATACTACAAAATACTATGCATACTGCCTGTGAATGCTCGGAAATACTTTAATGATCATCATGTATATACATGTCTCATAGATACTGTTCTATTGTTTTAAAGTAACATCATTACCAGGGCAACTCATTTAAAGAAAGGATGGTCCAGGTGTTGATGGTGCATGCCTTTAATCCCAGCACTCAGGAGGCAGAGGGAGGCAGATCTATGTGAGTTTCAGGCTAGCCTGGTCTACAGAGTGAGTTCCTGGACAGGCTCAAAAACAATACAGAGAAACCCTGTCTAGAAAAAACCAAAGGATATGGTGCGAGCACGAGTGCACGCTTGAGAGAGATAGATAGAGATAGAGAGAGCAATGATACAATCATGGTCTTGTTCATAAATTTGGAGGGTTAGTCCCTAATAATCATGGAGAAATGCAGACATGAATAGTATTGTGGTATTGTAGCTGTAGCTCAGGCTTTATCTACCTACTGATTCATAGGCAGCAGTCAGAGATAGATAGATAGATGATAGACAGTAAGATGATAAAGAGATATGGGAGAGGTAGAGAGAGGACGGTAGAGGAGGAGGGGGAGGAAGAGGGGAGGAGTGAAGAGAGAATAGAGAGAAAGCCTGTGTCTGATGTGGGCTTTCGAAACTTCAAACCCCACCCTCAATGACAAACTAACTAACCAACAAGGCCACACTTTATAATACTCCCCAAATGTTTCCTCTAACTGTGGAGCCAGTATTGAAACTATGAGTTTGAATGTAAGCCATTCTCATTCCAATCACTACAATGTTCACACCTACAATATATGGCACTATGGTTAAGAATTAATTGATGACTTTCTGATTAGATTTAAGACCCACTATACTGGAGGAAAGGAAGACATGTCTGGTACATCAAATATAGCCATGAATGTATGGATGGCTTATTTTTGGGCTTCAGGGAGAAATCATATTTTGAAGTGGACATAGTAACAATCCTCTAAACTAATATCTTGCTAGATTTAGGTGACCTTAGATCTCATATTTCATCATAGAAGTTTCTTTATACATTAGCTAGCAGTTAGCACAGAAAATCTCAATGGGCTGAATGTAGAGAGACAGTGACTGTAGTTTTCCACAACAGAGACAACTATATTACACTGTTCTAAAACCTCAGGGAACTTAGTGTGAGTGGGATTATAAAAATCAGAGGTTGAGGTGGGATGTGGACAAAAGAATGATTTCTGGGCATGATAGGGCCACAACATTCATAACTCATGAACCAGAGTTGGTTGCACAAACCTGATGAAAAATTGAATCAACATTCTATCATATAGAGGAAAATGATTCTCCTATTGAGATCTTAAAATTGATGGGTGTTAAGCTAGAAATTTAGTGTTCTTTAATTAAGTGTGTTGCCTGCGACAGTTCTACCACACTTAGAGTGATGGTATAAAATACAGAAGTATATAGACAATACAAATTAGAGTAGGTGTGTTCTTAAATTTGCAAATAAATAAGGAAAAGTAAAAGGAAAAATAAAATTCTAGATGGTAGGCACATGGGGTAGATTGTAAAGAGTTAATAGGAAAAACAGAGTTTAAATATATTCAAATATTCAAATTGCCTTGTATAAAATTCTTTAAGATAAACAAAGAACTGTAGTGATTAGAATAAGCACATTTTGTCAAACACAACTTTTTGTCTCACAAGCCATATTTTAATTTTGTAAGTAAAATCTCAATTGTTAAATAATGTCCCAGATACCTGCTCCTGATTCAGGGCATTAGGAATTGGCATTTAGATGTGTCTGATGGTCCATGATTTTGTTTAGCATAAAAACCTTTGAAGGATTGATGACAGTCTGTCATTTATATATTAAAACCTGTTAGCTTGACATACCACACATTGTATTCACTTGTTAATCCAGTTATTCATTAACCTGTTTTAGAAGCATTTATACTTCACCTTTTTGGTGTAAGAGACAACAGAAAATGTCCTAGGCATAGGCCATTACTGAAAAGAAAAAAAAAAATGCTCACTTTCATATAACTGTGTCTTTCTACAGAGTTTCCAACTTAAGCGGAATCTTTTCATTTAATATTTGACATGTGTAAGACACAGAGTATGATTTATCATTTTTATTGAAATTACAGTTGTTATTTCAGAAGTAGATTGTAAAATAGCATAAAGAGTCATCCTTTGAAATATATGGTTGAATTGCTAAGTTTGCAGAGATGGAAGTCTGTAAAACTACAGCCTTGGGAGATAAAAATGAACAACCAACATCCTGCTAGGGTGTCAATAAAATCAAATTTTCCCAGTTAGAAGAAAAATGAGGCCTTTTTCTGTTACACTCAAAGGAGATTAATTTAAGAACATTGTTTTATGCATGCTCCTCACATATTCCTATAAAATAAAAGTGCTAAAATTGGTCAATTGGGAGTGATTTTAACTACATTTCATTTTACCTACTGAAAAGAAACATTACATAACTTCTGTTTTATATATATACACACACATACACACACACACACACACACACACACACACACACACACACACACACACAATAATAATTGTTATTTGGAATCCTAGACAAATGTCTCCATGAGTGTTCAAAGTATATGTTCTTATTAATTAATATATCAAACCTGACAGAAAACTTGTCCTATTTAAAATTACCCTCAATACTGAGAGATGCAAATAATATATAAAAAGCTCCTGTCTCCATCCCATCCTCCACCCCTCCCCTTTCTTCCTCTGTCTCCCTCAGTATCTCCTACATATAACTGAGAACTGAAACACAAGGGGAAGAAAGCAAGTACTTGCACCCAATTATTACTATTTTTGAAACACCACCCCGAGACACACTTGGCAGCCTGGATCTCTGGACATGTTCCCTATAGCTTTTTCTACTCTTTATCTTCTAGGATTGATCAAACATGATATTTTTTTTTTTTATTTTTGCAACTGGAGTCCTACACTACATTGGCAGTTCCTCTCACTTCTGCTATTTCCTCTTCAGTAACTTGAGCTTTGAAGTTAACCTCCATATATTTAGATAACCTTTTGGGTTTTCTTCATGCTTTGACTTTTCTGGAAGCCCCTTTCTTCTTTTAAATTCACCTCTTTTGTTTTCTGTGCATTATTGATTTAAATAAAGAAATTCTAAGTAGTTAAAATTTTATTTTAACATGCATTAAAGAATTTATATGGTTATATTTTCAGAAAAGAGGTTTTCATTTGAATAAAAGTCCTGACTATCCAAGTCTATGCAGGTTCTGCTTCATTCTATATACCACACACCAAAAGCCAGACATAATACATTTATCTATAGTACAAAATTTCAAAATAATATATAAATCCAAATACATTTTTAAAATATTAAATAAAGTTGTCAACAATTATTGAGTTTTCAAGAGGTCTTCAAATTTCAAGTAAGATGGGAAAAGTCCCTTCTAGATTCCACACTCAATCATTTTTTTTAATAGAACACAAAAAGCATGTATGGCTTTTCTGCCATTATGTATAATGTATAGTTAAATGAGAATATAAGAATGAGGGTATAATAATACAGATCAAGAATACTTTGTAACTTAATTTAAGTAAGCAACTTTTGAATCAAATAAACCTATGGCATTCCATAGAGTGAGAGCTACCTCCATAGAGTGAGAGCTACCTCCTTACTGTCCTTTATGCATAAGTTTTATGATGGCTTTGTATAAGATTTCTGAATGTGGAAAACACCACTAGAAGTCTTGTGTTTTTTTTTTGTTTGTTTGTTTTTTTTATCTAATTCTACAACAAGTCTTCTATCAATAAAATCTTCTATTACTACTTTCCCAAACATTAAAATCTTAAAAATTGAAGGTTAATGGCCTAGACAGATTTCAACTACTTTCATAGCGAAAGTATATGCCAAGTCTTTAATACTTATGATCAAGAACATTCTTAAAAGAAAAGAAGATGAGCAGGTGTATGACCTCTGCATTTTGGACTCCTGCATGATCAGTGAACAGAAAAAAATTGTTTGTTTCTAGACTATATGTGATTACATTCAAATTGAGGAGTTTTATACCCAGTGTGCACTAATGCTCTAATTGGAGTGATATGGAGTCACCTTCATGGCAATCACCTTTTAAAGAATTGCTAAGTACCCTTGATAGAGAAGGACTGGCTTTTCCAAAAACTGAGATCCAGTTTCCTTTCCCTGCATTGTACGTGAACCAGTAACCACATATTATATGAAATGGAATGTATGGGCCCAGCATGCTTCTGCTGCGCAACACTGCTAATTACTGAAATGGAATGCATATAGGGACAAAAGTGATCTTTGTATTGTATGAAATTATCAACACACTTCTAAGAAATGGAGTTTTATCAATTTATTTTTTCAGGAATACATCCTAAGTTCTATTTTTCTGCAATCATATTTAGTAATCATTTTCTATAAGGAGGTCTTGGTGCCTGTCCTGAAAGACAAAATTAAGATGATGTTAAAGTGATGTCAACATGCCTCTACTCTTCCCCTACAGAATTTATCTGATTATAAGAGTGATTTACAGTCTTTGAAATTTCAAGATATTAAACTATGATGGTTCTCATAGGAATGTTCTTAATGTCTGCCTGAACTGTGCTAGCAAGTCTATTTGTAAAAGAAATTAATAAGGAAATTGAAGAATTATCCTTATTAGTATAATTAATATAATGGTGTTCTTTAAATTTAATATTTCAAAAAACAATCCTGTCTTACCAGCTTTACATGATTAAGAACACTTATATTAAATGAAGATAATATAGGAGAAATGTGATTTTGTGACTACATAAAATTTGACAGGTTAATTATAATGAACAGAAAATACCTATCAGAACCTCATCCTCTGATGAAGTTAGGAACAACAGTACATATTCCCATTAACAATAGAATTTTACTCAGGGAACCTAATTATCAATTAAAGGAGAATAAAAAGAGAAAAATTATAGATAAAGTTATTTGTGAATTTTACTTAGGCACTGAGTCCTTCTGTACTTTCTCTGTGATGTCACAGACTTTTTGACAATTTCTTCTACTTCAGAGCCATAGTTCTCTGTTCAGGTGGGTAATATAGCGGCAAAACTTTTCACTAAAACACCATTATTTGGGAAGATTTTATTTGTCAGTTGTAAATTGTGTTTGCCATGACCAAGAGAAATACTAGTCTTCCCTCTTCTACATCTCAAAGGAAAAAAATATACCTTTAAAAGGGTTTTAAGAACTATATTAGAAAACGTTCTTCAGGCCCCTCTCAGGTAACCTCAGGTAATCTTTTGTAACCATAGTGATGCACACATGTAAAGAAACAGTATAAGGTTTTCTGCTTCTGTCTTGTTAGTTTCTCCTGCCTTATACCTAAAATTATGTGATTTACATGTGCAGGATAAAATAATGCATGATGAATATTTTTTTCAAGTATTATTTTTTTCTGCCTTTGGGTCTACAATGAGACTTCTGATGATTACAAGTTATTAAATACACCTTAATTGTAGTTTTCCCAACTTTTATATTGAATATGTATAATTGTTACTAGGTAAGAATCCTGGCAGAAAGTCCATAGCATGTATTTCTCAAATAGACACAGGGACAATATCAAGAATAAAATAGATCATCAAGTTTGGAGAGAGCTTAATCTGCTTCAGATTGAAATGTTCAACAAAAGATCTGAAAGAATTCTATGAAGACCCTTCCACCTGTGTCTCCATATTTCAAAGCAGGGGATATTAATTTTTTTCATGCCCTTTGAAATGAGTTAATGAAGTTTTCCTCTAGTGTGTAGGAACCTGAAACACAGTTAATCTCAGAAAGTGATTTTAGCTGGACTTTCCTTTCCCTGCCAAAATCACAACAGTAGAATTTAAAGACTAAGATACAATTTGTTGTGGCTGATATTATAAATAAATCTCCAGAAGCTATCAGCTCCTTGGGTACAAGTGGTATTTCTACTGATGGCTTAGTTAACACTGGAATCAAAGAGACAAAGCCCAAATATTGCTCCCATTAACAAGGTGAGTTTCTCAAACAGCCCATTAATCTCCTGAGTTACACTACTAACTACTCAGTTCTGCTCCTCTCAGAGAGCAGCTGGAGACCATTCCACTTTCATATTTTCTTCAATGCATTTGATGATAAACTATAAAAGGAATAGTTACTCAAAGTCCTTTTATGAACTTTCTGGTGTTACCTTAAGAAATAATTACAAGAAGCATAGCTCATGAATGCATCTCTCAACATTTCTTACTATCTAATGAAGCACACAAAGTGATTTGTATATGCTCTCATTCAGTCTAAGAATACAAAAACAAGGCACAAATTGCACCTTTTTTCTTAAGTTCTCTCCCTGATACCTCTGAGACTTAGAAAAGTTACCAATGTTTTTTCATGTTTCTCTTTCCTAAAAATAATTTGGGTAACTCCCAACTTCCCAAAGGCTAGAGGTGTAAAAACATCTTAACATCTTCTCTGGATCACTATTTCAATCAGTCTTGCAATAGCCATGTTACATTTAAAACAGAAAATTGTAAGGCTCCAAGGTCACACTGATATGGTAGTCTTCACATTCTACCTGTCATTGGAAGAGGGAGCAAAAAAGGGCTCCTCATGTTGTATAGGATGGCAATGGTTCTAATCCCAGTTCTGTCACTAGGCAATTATGTGAATTTATGTAAACCATTTCACAGCTTTGGACCTCAGGGTCTTCATCTATGCAGGCTAAATTATTTCTTAGCTCCTAACCAGAACTAAGAATCTATGATCTACACCTTCAATTTGCTTTTGCTTATACTGCAGGCAGATTGAATGTACTTGAAGATGTGCTAACCCTCCTTCATACGAACAGTTACAGATAAGGTTATGAGATAAATAAAACATGAGTTTTTATTTGTAAGACACTCTGGCTTCCTATTAATGTTTAATGTCTTAATGTCATAAAGTCCATACACATAAAATTTTCTATTATCTTTATCTTACTCAGCCAGAATGGGTTTATGTCAGACTCTTATCATCTATTATTTTCTTAATCAAAAAAGGGATGTCTTAAACATAGTCTTTAGTATTTAATTGTATTTTATCAGTTACTTATGTTTTCATTTTTTAACATTACATTTAAATTAAATAATTCACCACAATTTCATACATGCTTATAATTTAATATATTGTAGTCAAAATCATCTGTCCACTTTCTCTTATCTCCTTTCTACCTAGATCACCACCCTTCCTCCCTCCAAATCTCTATATCACTTCCATGCCTGTGTGCTTTCATTTGTGTGTGCTTATTCTTTGACCAGTGGGTCAAAGAATTTAGCCAGGATTTTTCATATGAACATGGATGTAGAGCTGTGTAATAGCATTCCAGTGGCTGCAACAGCAAAATAATGATTGCCCCTTTACTTCATACGACTGACAATAGTTCCTATGTTTGTGATTAAACTTCATGGCTTCCTTCTTTTTATTGTAGGAAGACACTATAGTCCTGCCCCCAGGTAACCCAAACAGGTGTGCTGGTACACGCCCGTGAGGGCGGGGTGAGGGGAAGTCTAAGGTGATGTCAGGAAGGCTTCTTAAGGGATGGGCGGACACGTGGAGCTTCCCTTCTTCTGGCCCTTCTCCCAGCTCCCTCCTCCTCACTCTGGCCTGGCTGCCCTGGAATGCTTTGGCCTGGGCTTGGCTGGTGTATCTGAATAAAGATGCCTTTGCCCTATTGACTAATGGTTGGTCACTCGGGAGAAGGGCCAGAAGAAGGGAAGGTCCACATGTCCCCGGTCCCTTAAGAAGACTTCCTGAAGTCACATTAGACTTCCCCTTACCCCGCCCTCACAGGCGTGTTCCGGCACACCTATCCCGGTTACCTGGGAGCAGGGCTACAGTGTCTCCCTACAATTTACGACAATGTTAATTTGGCTTAGTCTCATGTAGGATTTGTGTAGATATCTACAGTGTTTATGAGTTTGTGAATGCCATATGTAATCCATGCTTATAAGACTGCTTTTTAATTTTTTTTGTTTGAATTAGAAAGATTCATATCAATCCCAGTTCCCTCTCCCTGCCCCTCCTCCCCAACCCGCCCCCCAACTAACACCCTAACACCCTACCTATTCCATACCCTTTCTGCTACCCAGGGAAGGTGAGGACTGCTGTAGGGGGTCTTCAGAGTCAGTCATATCCTTTAGGATAGGGCCTAGACCCACCTAATTGTGTCTAGGCTCAGGGAGTATCCCTCCATGTGGGAAGGGCTCCCAAAGTCCATTCCTATGCTAAGGATGAGTGCTAATCCACTACAAGGTGCCCCATAGATTTCCAAGGTCTCCCCATTAACACCTATATTCAGCAGGTGGGGATCAGTCCCATGGTGGTATCCCAGGTATCAATCTGGAGACCAAGAGCTCTCCCTTGTCCAGGTCAGCTGTTTCTGTGGGTTTCACCAGCCTGGTCTGGACCCCTTTGCTCATCAGTCTTCTCTGCAACTGGATGCCAGTTAAGTTCAAAGTTTATCTGTGGGGGGTCTGCGTCTACTTTCCAACAGCTGCTGGATGAAGGCTATAGGATGACATATAAGTTAGTCATCAATCTCATTATCAGGGGAGGGCATTTAAGGTAGCCTCTCCTCTGTTGCTTAGATTGTTAGTTGGTGTCCTCTTTGTCATCTATCCAGAACTTTCCATAGTGCCTGATTTCTCTTTAAACCTATAATGTCTCCCTCTATTATAGTATCTGTTATCTTACTTTCTTCTGTTCTTCCCCCAACCCAAACTCCCGGCCTTATCATGTCTTCCTCACCATTGTGTAAATGTACCATATTTTCTCATTGTGTAAATGTACCATTCTTCAGTTGAGGGGCATCTAGGTTGCTTCCAGGTTCTGGGTATTACAAATAATTCTGCTATTAACATAGATGAACTGATGTCCTTGTTGTATTAGTGTGCTTCTTTTGTGTATATGCTTAAGAGTGTAATTGCTGGATCTTGTGGTACACGGATTCCCATTTTCCTGAGGAATTTCCATACTGATTTCCAAAGTGACTGTATGAATTGGCACTCCCACCAGCAGTGGAGGAGTGTTCCACTTTCTCCACATCCTCTCCAGCATGCTATCATTGACATTTTTTATTTTAGCCATTTTGACAGGTGTGAGATGGTATCTGAGTTGTTTTGATTTGCATTTCCCTGATGGCTAAGGATGCTTTTCTAATGGCCCTCTTCCTCATTGTCAGGATATTTCATTCTTTGTACACCCTTATATAAGATGCTCCCTGAAAGTTTGGCGGGGTAAGATGGATTTCACTTTGAAGGATAGGTATTCAAGAGTTTGACTGCTATGAGTTTTTGCAATGACTACTGTTCACTACAAAGATAAGCTTCTTTGACTGAAGCTGAGGGTAATGAGATTCTACGCATATTGACATAATTATATAGGAAAACATTTGAAAGGGTAATTGAAAAAATAAAGAAATAGTTTCACCTCTGTTTTATATGAAGTATTTAGCCATGTGCCAAAATTTTGTGAAGTACTCCTGTCCTGGGAATAGCATTCTCCATTCATATCATGCCTCAGAGCCATAGAAAAACAATTGATTACCCCATAATATTCATGCGACTTTTACTTCAATGGTTATATTTTGCCTTGAGAGTTGGTATTGTAGTATGGAAGATTAGAAACTAAGAAAAACCACCGCTGACTTCTCTCCCCCAGCTGCTGGTGAAAATTCCAGCACTATGAAAGCTATCTAACATTTGTATTTTTTATGTCCAAGTGACACATCATTTTTCGGTATTTTCTAAATCAAAATGTATTGTATCAGCATCTTTTGAGAATTATTTATTAATAAATTACTGATGAATGATATGATGGCCTTTTGTACTAGAAATTCAGTTCTTAGTCATGCATGACTTTCTTCATTGATGTAACAGTGTCTAATAGTGTCTATTAGATCTAACAGTGTCTATTTATATGATACCAGAATTATATATTACAGGTTCTATTTTTCTCTATGTATCACACTATGATATATTATAAATTCAGGTCTATCAACCATCAGACAGGATTTTCTCAAGATTCTCTTGGAGGAAAATGGCTGAATAGCATAGCAAAATCACTCCAAATTTTTCCTATCTTGCCCACAAACTGAAAAAAAAACCTGAAACTAATGAATTCAGTGATTCTAATTGGCAATCAAGAAAACTGGATGAATATATGTATGTTTTATAAGATAATAGAGATACAAAAAAAGACAATAGAGATACATTCAACCACAATTGGAACACCTTATAATTCCCTATGCTTAGATTGTCCATAGAAAGTGATAAGCTTCTTAGCTTTGGAATCTTTAAGGAGGTACATCAGATATATCATTCCTTAATCACCACTGGAGAAGACAGAGAAGAATTTAGATATTCTTATAAATATATATAAATATACATGTATAGTTTCAATAGTTTTCTACTGATTGCCTAGAAAAGGTCAGATACTGTATTATACAAAATAGACAAAACTGTCCAAGTCAAGGTCCTAGTATCTAAGGTTTCAAGTAATGAAAGAAACACTGGAACAAAACAACTATCAATTAATATCATTGCTCTTTTATATCATAGTTTTAATAATTTGGGATAGGCTATTGTTCATTAGACATGCAAAATAATGTTGTTAGACAGAGGGGTTGGTGAGATGTCTCAGTAAAGGACTTGTTGAGCAAGGATGAAGACCTGACTTTAATCCCCAGTGACAACATAAAATCAGAACACAGTAGGATACACTTGTAATTTCAGTAATATGCCAGCAAAATGAGAATCCTCAGGGCTCTATTCGTCAACCTGTATATCCAAAATGGTGGACTCCAAGATCAACCAAAGACACGGTCTCAAAAATGTATGTGGAAATCTAATACAAAAGACATTTGATAGCAACATCTTGTATCCCTAAGTACATATATATTATATATATATATATATATATATATATATACATGTTTATGCTCAGAAATACATATACAGACTGGAACACACAAAGAGGGGAAAATCACTGACTTCCTAGCTTGACTAACTGAATTTGATTTCTGAATCCCATATAAAATAGATGCTGAGAATCAAATAATACTAGTTATTTTCTAACCTATGTGCACATATTAGGTGCTAGGCATGTGTTCTCCCCTCTTCCACTACAAATGCACATAAATAAATAACATTGTAAAAATAAAGTTGCTAGACAGATCAAATGATTCCCTTATACAAGTAATGTCAAATTAATTTGACTTGTATATATAAAATTTTTGTGAATTGGATTAATATGAGTGGTTAAAGCTATTTCATAGATAAAGTATCAGTAAATCATAGCATGGAAATTAGAGTAGAAGTTAAATAAGAAAAGCTATTTGATATATAGTTCTTCCTTCCTTTCTCAGAATCTTGGTAGATATACTTATAGAGATCAAATAGTAAGACTTCACTCAACACAAGAAAAATTCCATGTGATGATGTAAAGCTAAAGAGAGAGATAGGAAATTTAGAAAAAAATGCAGTGCTTTTATTATAATGAAGAATGGGACCTTATCAAAACATCTCCAGAAGAAGCCTATTACCAGGCACAGAAATACTGTAAATATGATAGAATATTAGGAATGCTTGAGCATTAAATTCTAATTTTATAACTTGGCATTTCAATATCAACATGAATAGCCATCATTCCTTGAAAAATTCAAATGCCTATTTATCCAGCCTTAACAAGCCTGATTCATCCATGTTCCTAACAAGTTGCCTTTCCATACCACATTCATTCATGGTGGTAAGGTAGACATTATCTGTATGGGTAATGTTAGGAAATAGAGATACAATTAAAACTTTCCATATGGGGGAAAATTCTATTGTCTCATTGCATCTCATTTTCACTTTTCATCTAGCATGATTTTGGTTCAGGTCAGAATATTACTGCAAAATTGTACATTATTTAAAAAGTACATGAGTTGAATTTGATTGGTTGAAAGGAGAAAGGTACATAGAAACATTATTATTTAAATTTATAATTAGTCACTACAGAATGCAGTCGTGTTTTTATCTAAACCAAAGTAGTAGGTCTCAAATTAAAGACCTGAAATTAACACGTGTATTTAAGAGTCAGACAGTATTTTTTCAAGGGTTCCAAAAGAAGACAGTGACAACATCATTTTTGTCTATCTTGTAAATAGAAATCTAGATGCTGATATTTAAAACTGCTCGTCTTAAGCACTACCCACAAACCATCTGATATTCTTGCCTTTTAAATTCACTCTTCTTGCTGATGTTAAATCTCAAATACTTTCTCACAAAAACACTTTTCAGAGATTTAACCTCAAGAGCCCTGAAGAAAATATGCACATATCAAGTACATTTCTGCAAAGTGTACTTGACATGAGGAAAATGACACTCATATTGTAATGACAATAAGACCTGGGAAAACAAATATACCAGCACACATAAGCTTAAAGGTATCAATCAGAAATTAAGTATTTATAGAGTATGTGTATTTGAATTTCTACTAAAAATATCACACATCAATAATTAGGTTACTTGAGATAATTTTATTTTTGCATATTTTATAAACAAGGGCAATTTTAAATATAGACTATTCATTCAATTTGTTACACGCCATTTATTGCACCGATATATTTCTGCCTCTGCATCATGTTAAAACGAAGAACACCGTGTATAAACTGTAACTTCTACTATATGTGCTAATTACTTAACTGTGAATGAAAGTCAGGACACAGTCACAGTCAACTGCAACAGATGCCAGCCAGCATATGCTAAGAGGCAGATGATTAGTTTGCTAGTATAAGAGGTCTTTTCTGAATGTTAGAGTTGATGTTTAATTCTTCCCCGATGTTATACTAGCTATTTTTATTGTTTTAATGACTGTTCAGAGTGTAGGTCTCTGCTCACTTTCTTGCTATTAAGTGTTCATTAGAAGTGGTTGCATAGGGAACACATAATGAAGCAATATAAAGAGTCTAACAGTTTCAGAAAAGAACATGATAAATTGCTTTGAGAGGAGCAGGCTCAAAGAAGCACAACAATGGTAGGAACTAACCTTCATAAAGAATAGAGTAACTCAGTTGTCATATAGGTTACTGAGCTCTTGGGAAGGAGTGACAATGAAATGAGTTTAAAGCTAGTTTTACAACATGAGCCAAACCCCAAGCCTAGAAATACATTCACTATTTAAAGAAAACATCATCATAATTCACCAAGACCTAGTAATTCCTAACAAATACAGACATAGCAGCCAATTAGAGGATCCACAGCCACCTCTGATTGATTTGATGTACAAGTATGGCACATACAAAGGACATTGTGAATTCTAGAAGGAAAACAGAAGGCACAAGGTGTTTAGCCTTTTTAGAGTCCCATGGACAAGGGGAGAAGAAAGCACAGTGACAGCGACACCCCAAATACAGAAGAGTCAAGATCCTAGCTCTAAAAAGACTTAATTATGTTGTTTGTTTTGGAAGGAAAGGGGCAAATCCCTATCTTAGATAACTTGTCCTGAATATACTACTGCCAGAGGAAAATATGAACAGAAAGCAGGAAGAAGGGCAGCTGGAAGGAGAAATGTAGAGACCCAAACCCTCTCTTCCATTACATGAGATTAGTTTCCTTGTCAAACTGACAATCAGAATAGTATATTACTACTTTATCTCTTAAAATGATTTATTCATAATCATCATATCATAAGCATTAATACCTTTATGAGTCATAAATTAATATGCTAAGTCATAGGTAGCAAAATGTAACAGGTAGGATACAACACTTGGCATAAGTTTTCTCACTCTGAAACATAATCATATATTTTTACAAGTTGAAGATTAAGAGTATGATTTATAATATTTAAAGAAATATATGATAAAACTAGGTTGCCTTATTACTCATTGTCATAGAAAATAAAGTTTCCAGCCAGGAACAAGGATTGGTAAGTGAGGAGGAAAATGTCTATATTATACAATATACCTGAATATTGATGTGGTAACTTTCTTGAACTCAGTGACATTAAAGGAAATAGAAAGTGAAAATAGGTTTTAGATAACCTGCTAACAGTGGGCATACCATGTGTAAGACACCATATGCCAATTTTTTTTTTTCTAGAAAAGCATAGGAGAGGAAATCCTGGATTGTAAAAATGAAGTTTATAGGAAGAAAGTCCTTCAGACTGGCTCAGACATGAAGAAAAGGAGAACTTTGATAGTCCCACACTTATATAGACATCTTAAGGAATAAAAAATAGCATAGCTAAAATATGTACTTTAAAAAGGTAACCTAAGAATTACTCAGTGAACACTAGTACTGAGAAGTAGCTGATAAAGGAAGGAAGCTTCTCTCATACCTTATAATTATTTTTTCATTTACAAACAAGTCCTCCCCACCAATCAGCCACAAAATATTTGACCCACACCTGTCCTGCCTGAAAAAAATGTGCTAGGGAAGGAATTGCTCAGAGACTGTGAGAATGGACTACCAATGACTGGTTTAAATTGAGGCCCTAGCCACAACAAAGAGCCCATAACCCACACTGCCTGGATAGCCAGGAATCTGAAGTTTAATGACTCAAAAGACCCAGGGTAGACAAACAAACAAACATAAAAGGCATTGAAATAATTCCTAATATTGTGCTATACTCATAGATTGTTGCATAGCCATATAGACATTAGAGAGTTCTCCTCCTCCTGCATGTGATGGGAGCAGATCCAAATACCTATACCCAAACACTAGGCTAAGCTCAGAGAACACTGTGAAAGGGGGGAGGATTGGAGGAGTCAGAGGTGTAGAGGACACCACAAGGAAACTGCCCATGGAATCAACTAAACATGGATAATAGGGGCTCACAGAGACATAAGCAGCAATCCCAAAGCCTGCATAGGTCTGCATTTGGTCCTCTGTATATATGTTATTGTTGTTTAACTTGGGGTTTTTGTTGGACTCCTAACAGTGGTAGAGGGATGTTTCTGTCTCTTTTGCCTGCTTCTGGGAACTGTTTCCTCACACTGGGTTGCCTGGTCCAGCCTTTCCATGAAGGTTTGTGCCTAGGTTTATTGCATCCTGTTATGCTATGTTTGGTTGCTATCTCTGAGAAGCCTGTTCTTTTCTGAAGGAAATTGAAAGAGCAGTGGATCTAGGTGATAAGGGAGGTGTTCTTGGGTGCTGAGAGGATTGGAGGGAGAAGGAGGTTGGGAAGTATTGTATTATAGAATAATAAATAAAAGAACCAACAAATAAAAAAGAACCACCAGTTCCTACTTAGGAAAAAATAGATCATATGATGGTCCAACATGACAACTAAGTTGACTTATATTCTTTATATATCAAATTTAGTTAACCTTATTAACACATTTTGTGTAATATTTAAGTCACACTTCATGACTTTTAGAATTTGTAGTTCATGTTTGAATAAACAAAGCAGGAAACAAAAATCTATCATAGTGTAGATTTTCTGGATCTTTCAAATTTTTTGCTCATCAAAATGTTAAACTCTTTCTCACATCTTGATTTCTTGCCCTTTTTTTTCCCTCTGCCTCTTAATTTACAATTCCCCCTTTTTTCAGCTTTTTGAAGAACCTCCACCCTGATTTTCACAGTGCCTGTACCAGTTTGTACTCCCACCAGCAATGAATATGCGTTCCACTTCTAAGCCCCCACCAGCATCTGCTGTCATTTGCAAAGAAGAAATTCTGAATTTGAGTGGCTTAAAATGCCAACATGAAAATGACTTTCACAGAATAACATTTAGGGTTTATGTTTCTGCATTTCAGACATTCTTAGAAAAAAAAAGGAAGTGTATTAGTGTTCTCTGGGGTCACAGAACTTATGGAATGAATCTCAGTCCAACAATGGCTAATTGTGAATGGAAAGCCCAAGAATCTAGCAGCTGCTCAGTCCCACAAGGTTGGGTGTCTCAGCTGGTCTTCTGTATATGCTGGAATCCCAAAGTATGTAGGCTCAATGCTAGGAGGAATGGATGTGCTGAAGAGGGAAGGACAAGTGGGAAAAGCACAAACCCTTCCTTCTTCCATTGTCCTTATATAGGCTTCCAGCAGGAAGTGTGGCCCAAATTAAACTTGTCCCTTTTATTCTTCAGGTCTGGATTAAAGGTATTTGTCTTCCTGCCTCAAGATCCTAATCACAAGTGTGCCCTCCATTTCTGGCTTATAGGCCATTCCAGATAGTGTCACATTGACAACCAAGAGTAGCCATCATAGGAAGGCAGAATGAGCCAAATAGCAAAATTAAAAAGAGACAGGGAAAATTGCCATTGAGGGATCCTTCTTCTCACCTGTGCTGGAAATGTGTGAAAATAACAAGGGAATTAACTTTGAGTGAGGGGAGTACCATCTACCACATACATACATACATACATACATACACACACACACACACACACACACACACACACACAGAGAGAGAGAGAGAGAGAGAGAGAGAGCACCACCACCACAAAAACAACAACAAACAACACAAACACCACCACACTAAAGTAAAAAAAAAAATGCCAACCTTAGAAAGAGGTCTGAAGCAGGTGTTTAAAGAAGCATTATTTTGATGTTGGGGAGTGTGAATCCTCCCATCACTCTATTAGCATCTATGATTTATTGCTTTCTGAATATCCATGGGTAACTTTTACAGACATGGGCAGTATAATATATTTTCATTCTGTGTTCATTTACATACTTACAACATAGTTTGTTTGTAAAATTAACTACAGTAAAATATCTTAATACTTATGCTTTCTACTCCACAACACTAACTGCCCTGTTTGCCCTGTCGTACAGTCAATATTACAAAGGCACTGTAATGCTAAATAGTTGGTATGCACATTATTTGAAGAGCAACAACTGCTTGAGAGCAGGACATCTCATTATCCATAGATAAGTAACTAAAACCTGTGTCTAGATATTTAAATATAAAGCTTTTCTGGTATCTCGACTGTGCAGATATAGCTTACTTTATCAGTTCCTAATTGCCTCTGTTACTGATTTCACTACTTCCTTTTAGCATTAAAAAGAGCATATGGGAGTTCATAGGGTTCAAATGCTTATAGTAAGTGAGAAGAAATGAATGCATCTTCAATGGATAAATTCCTGGGATTTGGTTTATGTGTATCACGTACCAACCCCAGGTTATGCTAAATGAGGAACTAAAATGATCCTTGTAGCTTATGGCATGTGTGGGTTTCCTTATCAACCAAAAAGCCTAAAGCCTAAAGCCATCACTGCCTATCATATTTTCCTGTCTCTTTCTGTTCATATCACCTTGTCTTGTGGAGCTCATGGCTTAGTGTTATAGCTTGAGGCCCATTTTACTTTTCTCAGATAGCATGAAGATTTTTACTGTCAATACTCTTCTCCCACCATTGATATACAATTTATTTTTTATGAAAAATCTCCATAGTGTCAAGTTGTATTATGCAATGGGTTTTAAACTTCCTGAGAAATACATAAACTCTGAAGGGCTGAATTGAATATACAGGATCATATTTCCTTAGTTGCTGACAGAAAGTAGACAATTAGTTCTCTCTCCTACATACATACATGTGGGACATATGCCTTCCTTGATTGCATTTGTTAATAATACCTTGCCTTAGAGGTATACTGTCTCTTAATATTAGCTGGTAATCTTCTTTTTCATATAGGTATTTTAGCTTCTTTCGTTTGTATAATACATTCACTGTGCTTATAAGAACTAAGACTTCTATTTTATTATTCTCTTATTTAATTTTTGTTAGAATACTTCATGTTGCTGGGTGGTGGTAGCACTTACAATTAAACTCAGCACTCATGAGGCAGAGGCAGGTGGATCACTGTGAGTTTGAGGCCAGCCTGTTCTACAGAGGCTGGCCAGGATAGGCTCCAAAACTACACAGAAAAAACATGTCTCAAAAAAAGGAATACTTTATGTGCAATTACTATCTAATGCTTATGCACACATTCATAGAGATTTAGGCCATATTGAAATTATGTCAAAGTAGCTCAATGAAAACTGAAAGTTTCGAGATAGCTCTTTTGGACAGTCTGAAGAATCATATAGTGGGTAAGAGTTAAGCTACTGAAACATGCTAGACATGGTAGGCACTGGACAGTCTTGATTGTACATGATTTTCCTCCTTAATTAAGAAAAGAAATGCTAATGAGCTTTTCCAATAGGTTTGAATATAAAACATGCTCTAGAGGCTTATGAGTTGAGTTATTGCTCTCCATGTGGATCAGCCACTTGGAGAGATATTTTAAACCAAGACTTGGGGACTATCTGAAGTTAATAGATCACTGGGGACTTACTTCAGGAATCACTCATGCTTTCCAGTAATAGCTTCAGATTCCAGAACCAGTCTACAATGACAATAGCCTCCACAGCATGTCACTGGTACCACATGGTTCTGAAAAAGTTCACAGGGTGAGACACCTGTGCCCTGAATCCATTGTGACCGCATAAATGTGCCTTCTTTAATTTGTTTCTGTCAACATTTTTGTCCCAACAATGAGACAAATAAATAATTAAATCATATAGTAAATCACAGAAACACAAGTGAAGTTCAGCAATTTGTGCACAACATTATGTAATGATGACAAGGAGGACACTTGAATCAAGCTCTCATTGGTCCATGCTCTCGGGTTCCTAAAGCGTTGAGTTTCTATTTTCCTCTCATTTACTTCATGAGGTAATAAGAATATTATCAGATCTGTTGAATTAATCACAGTCACAAAGTTATTAAAACAATATTAACACAAAATAAGCATTAAATATATGCTAGTTGTTTCTAACATTTTTATTAAGTTAGAATACATGTCTGTGAGTCTTAGCTGGGGTCCTCATTTTGGATTCTTGGGAGATACCTTAGACCAGGTTTCTCCCTAAGCCCATAGTAGCTCTCTCTCTTAAGATATCTCTTTCATCGCTCTTCCACTGTATCCCTCCCTGCCTTGGCAATCCCCTTCCCTCCTGTTCTCATACCCATCCCCTCCTTCTTATCACCCCCACGCACACCTGAGTTTGCCAATAAATCTCATCTAATTTGCCTTCCTAGGGCAATCCATATGCCCTTCTTAGGGTCCTCCTTGTTATCTAGCTTTTCTGGATCTGTGGATTTTTCTCTGGTTATCCTGTGTTTTACATCTAATATCCCCTTATGAGTTATCTGGTTTACCTCACTCAGGATAGTTTACTTTAGTTCCATCAATTTGTCTGAAATTTTTATGAGGTCACCATTTCCTTACAACGGAGCAATAATCCATTGTGTAAATGTACCGCATCTTCCTTATCCTTTCTTCAGTTCAGGGACATCTAGGTTGTTTCCAGGCTCTGGCTATTACAAATAAAGCTGCTATGAACATTGTTGAGCCAATGTCCTTGTGGTATGATTAAGCATCCTTTGACTAAATGTCCAAGAGTGGTATTGCTGCCTCTTGAGGTAGATCAAATCCCAGTTTTCTCAGAAGCCACAATATTTACCTACCCCTGTAATCAAATTGATGAATACCCCAACTAACATTATAGAGCCCTCTTCTAGTAATTATCAGAACCAGACATCCACAACCAAGAACCAGGCCAACCTCCAGGAATCTAGTCAAAAAGGGAGAAGAGAGACTATGTGAGCAAAGGAGGTCAAGATCATGATGGAGAGCTACACAAAGAAACCTGAACCAATCAAATGGAAACTCATGAACTCTTTACCAAAAACCATAGAGACTCCAGGGGAATGAACTAGGACCTCCATATGTGGGAGGCTTCACAACAAGCCAGTTGTGAAGCTTGGACTATCAGTGGGTCCCCTGGCATTAGGACCATGATGCAAACCTGGTACATCAGCTAGCATTTTGGAGCCTACTCCCCATGGTGGGATAACATGCTCAGCCTTAAAGCATGGGACAGTGGACTGTTTCTGTCCAACCTATTGTGCCTGACTATGTTGAATCATCATGCTAGCCCTTACCTGTGTGGAGGAGTGGACAGGGTCTGGGCTATGGAGGAGTGATGTGGGGGAGAGTGAGGTTGGGTGTAGGGGTGGGTGGGAGAATTGCTGTTAGAATGTAAAATGAAATAAAAAATAAAAATGAAAAACAAGAAAATATAAAAGTAAAATTTAAAAAAAATAGAAGCATGACTTCAAAAAACAAAACAAAAACAAACAAACAAACTACTACTCCCATGGTAGAGCCATGGGAGAAAAAGAGGAACAACATTCTCTCTTTGTAAAGAAGAGAATATGTGTTTCCACAGAGTTCAGTGGTAAGCTAGATGATTCTCATTGAATTAGTATTTAGTATATATACAGAAATGTTCTTTGGGTTAGCACCACTGTTCAAAGTATGAGTGGGTATGTGAATGTGTATATGTGTGTATAAAAGATGATAAGAAATAGTCTAAATTTGCATATTTCTCTTCTTTCTATCATATACTGTTATAATTTCAACAAAACCATTCATCACTTATAATTTTTCTTATTAAAACAAAATCTTTTGGTAATTATTTATTAAGAGAGATATTGAAGGGGCTGAAGAAATGGCTCAGCAGTTACAGTTTACTTGGTGCTCTTCTAAAGAACCTGAGTTGAGTTCCCAAGACTCATGTTGTTCAGCTCAAAACTGTCTTTTAATCCAACTCTAGGGGACACCATGTCCTCCTTTGGGCCCTGTTGATAACTACACTCATGTGAACATACTCACCCACAGACAAGCACACACATATTTTTTAAAAATATTTTTTAGAACAAAAAGAAAACTTTCCAGTACTTATATCACATGTTTAATGAAACTGTAAACAACTCAGTCAAAGAGGAACATGAGCCTAGAATATTTGGAACAGTTTACTTGGCCAGGTTCTTCGAAGTGGCAAAGAAACTCCAACCACTTTTGCAACATTACTCTCAAACCTCAAATCTTTTGAAATGCTTCTACTTCTTTTGACTATCAGAATAGGACATTTCTTGTTTTTTTATTATTATTTTTTGGGTTTTGTTGGTGTTTTTTTTTTTTTTTTTTTTTTTTTTTTTTTTTTTTTTTTTTTTTTCTGAAACTAAGAACTGAGCTGAACTCCTGGAATCCAGTTTTAGAGAGGGAGGAGTGATGAATAAAGTAGTCAAGACTATGCTGGGAAAACCTACAGAAACAGCTGACCTGAGCAATAGTGAGCTCATGGACCACAGCCAGACAGCTGGGAAACCAGCATAGGATCTAACCAAGGCCCCCTGAAAGTGGATGAAAGTTAGAAGGCCTTGGCAGTCTATGGGGCCTCTTGTGGTGGATCCAGTATTTATTCCTACAGCAAGAATGGACTTTGGGAGCCCATTTCCCCACAGAGGGGTACTCTCTCAGCCTAAATACATGGCAGAGGGCCTCGGACCTGCCCCAAATAATGTGACAGGAAGATCATCTGCCATGGAAAGCCTCACTCTATCTGGCGATGGATGAGGAATGGGACAGCGGTGGGGGAGGGGATGGGAGGATGTGAGAGAGAGGGAACTGAGATTGATATGTAAAATAAGATTGTTTCTAATTTAGATAAAAACTCAAACAAAAGAAATTCAACACACACACACACACACACACACACACACACACACACACACACACACATACACACACTGCATATCTTACTTATTCCAGCAGTATGAACGACAAGAAATTGTGAGAGAGGGCTTTCTATAAAGGAAGAAGAGAAAAACATATTTCTGAATAACTCTGCCCATAATACAATGTGATATTGCAAATCAACTTGCTGGTGGAACTTTATTTTTGCAGATGAAGAACATATAACGAACAATGATTTCTAAGAAAGATATAAAGATAAGAATATTTAAGAGACTTGATAGCCACTGATAGTTAATTAACTAAATGAATTTTTTTCTGAGTTACTTTGTGTTTCAGACTTTATTTCTCTGTATGTGAATAATATGTACAAGTATACATGCTACAAAATTCTAAAACCAAAAACTGAACTGAAAAAGACAGTGCTTTCATTTCTTTAGGCAAGGGACACTTTACATTTCACATCATACTTTTTAAGTTTATGAAGTCATGGTGAGTTTTCTTCTAGTAGCCAGGGTGTATTTTTTTCTTTAATCTTTTCTAGAAGTCTCCAAAATAGATAGCAGTAATTAACTCAAAGATTCCATTGAATAGTTTTCTTGCTAAGATACAAGACATAAATATATAATTTTAGAGTCCTTACTAGCAACCAATGGGCTCATCATTTCCCATCACAGATAATGACTCACATCAGCTGTTATAGATCAACACAACCTAAAAATGAAATATTCAACTGGAAACCTATTGCAGAAATTGCCCAGGCACTGACTGTAATGCTCACAGAGCCTAAGGCAATAATAACTTGCCTAAATGCTGACAGAAATTCAAAGGACAGCTCTGCTGGATTGAATTCAATTTTATTTCCTGCAAATTAATTTCATACCCCCCCCAATGTTGATCACCAAGGATAGGTATCCTACTGCCAATAAATAAGACTTCATTCATTTCTTGAAATAATTATGTGTATGCAGGGGAAGTTGCAGGAACCAGTTTTTGTAGCCTGCAGCTATCTTTTCTCCAATAAAGCACTCTCAAATTGTTATATTTTGGCAATTACTTCTGTACCAGATGAGCATCTTTCTGACCCAATCAATTTGACCACATTGTCATCACTCCAAAATCCTTAACCTTGTGGGCAAAAAGTCCTACCCCCATACTTTTAGGAAGAAGAATATTCATTGTACCAATACTTACCAGAGCATAATTCATGGTATGAGAAGTTGCTTTGTGCTAGGTACTGTTAGTATACAGCTTTGATAAATAATAATCTGTTCTCCAGGAGATTATGCTGTACTTGGTATTGAAAAGGAGGAATGAAATAGTGATTACAAATTATTATAAGAATAATGTTACAGTAAGGTAAAGCAGCTACAGAAACCAATGTTACATTAAAATAAGTTATGTAATATGCACTGTTATGGGTTGTACTCGGACATACTGTATTCTTTATTAAGGCTGAGACTACAGACATTTCATGGTTCATTATTTCATTGCTGCCTACTACAACATCATATGTATCCCTGAGTTTAAAACTTAGTATATGCAATGAATTAATGAACAAAATTAAAAATGAAATTTTTACCAGAGAATTTTGCATTTTTGCTATATATTCTACAAGTATCTATAGCTTTAAACTTTATATAATGTATATATGTATATAAAGAGACAGGAAGGAAGGAAGGAAGGAAGGAAGGAAGGAAGGAAGGAAGGAAGGAAGGAGGAAAGGAAGGAAGGAAGGAAAGAAGCTATGCCACAGGCTGACAAAGCTTCCCACATGAACCATAGACTAGAAAAAGGCCCACTATCAGGAATGGCAAACTTTCTTTTTGAATTGTTGGTCAGGGTCTTCCACATAATTTGCCACAAAATATAGATTATTAAGGTAGTCCTTGGTCCCCTCTCAGGGATTGAGGATGGTTCTCTATTGCCGTAGAACATTCATGAAGAACACATAACTCAGATTATTCCATCTGCATCTGAGCTCAAGTACTTTATTTTGCTATCAGGCTTTTATTGCTAAAAAAAATTCTCTGCAAGTTGCCAAGGGAAGGAAGCAACTAAAAAGTCATACCCAGCAACAACACCTATGAACCATGACAAAGACTAACACAAGATATGAATAAAAATGCAATAATTGGCACTCACATTTCAGTGTTAAGCAAGAACTGTCTAATTGGATTTTAGACCCCTCAACAGGAGGGAAATTGTGACTGGTCCTGGAAACCTAGACTGCTTCCAGAAGCTAGTAAGATTGTAGGCTGTGGAAAATAACTACAACGACATTGATGTCCCCTACACCACATTGTTAGACAATTGTTATGCTTTACTGTATTCTAAATCCTACCCTTATACACACAGACACATTTGCCTACCACTCCTCCTTAAGAAGATCCTATTTACAGAAAACGGAGAGCATTATAGGAAACCACAACTGGATACAATGAAGAGATGGGTGGATTGTGGGGAACACCAAAACAATTGTGATAAATTGTGATAGATGGATACATCTATCACAGCTCCTGCATCTATGGCTCAGTTAACATCTGGAAAGAGGGCAAGCAATGATATTAAGAGCCAGAATGCCAGAATCTCCTCTGAAACAATATCTCCTAGCCTGATATTGTGGGAGATATAGAGAGACCACTGCTTAGCTCTGGTCCTGGTAATGTTCTCACACTACTTCCCATATATATATATTTAATATATATCAACATCAGTACAAAAGAGAATTGTAAATCACTGATGTTTTCCTTAGAAGAGAACCACAGGACCTTATTCTTATCCATAGTTATATGGGAACATCTGTTTTGAATAGAACTATAACAAATAGTCAATACATTTCTTAGTGCTAATTGAAAACTAAGTTCATTTACTATATTCCTGAGTGTCATAGTCTGTGTGCAGAGTATAGCTCATTATGTGTTTTCACTTCAACAGAATAATATCCCTAAGAATATGTATCATATTTTCAAGTTCATTTACAACAACATACATTTACAAAAATGCTATATTATTTTGTGGAAGAAAATCAGAAACATTTTGTTATCATATCTCTGGAAGCTGAGAGAAGAGAAGATATCAAAAGGATTAGGCTATATCTGAATTTCTAGGTGAATGCTCTATCTAATCCCATTTTGCGTGGGTCCATGTCCTTGTGGCCTTGTGACTATGTAACTCCAAATTTAACATCTTTTTTCCCATTGTTTTCTCTCTGTCACTGGTGAGGAAAACTCTTTGGCTTTGGAAAGGGAGATCCTATTTCTACAAAGAACACTTCTTGAATAATTTTTTATAAATCCCTTTTACAAAGAAGGTCACAGGAATATTTCTCAACCACTTTTGGGGGGATCACAATATAATATCTGACACATCTTTAGTAGCATTGCTGTGCCAGAATCTATCATTTGTTAAATATTTATTATTAATTTAATCAATCATAAATAAAAGATAAATAATCTCAATCATGAAATATAATATGCCATAATTATTTGTTTTTATAGAGTATGATAGTCTTAATTATGCCTCCAGACCAGAACACAAGTTAATGAAAACAGATATCCTGCAAATTATTTATAATAGTGTAAATCCATTAATCTGCAGCAGTGCTTACATTTAATTGATATGCTTGTCATATAAGTAAAGTAATTATCGGAGAAATAAGGAAAGAATCAGTAGATAGCATCTCATTTTGTCAATTCCGAAGTAATTTTTTTTTCTGCTATTTTCCTATACCTAAGCATCAAGCCTCTTAGAACACTCTGCTAAAATTTAATGCTGTGGAAATGGCTCAAAAATTATACATTATTAGAAATGCTCAAAAAGCAGAAAATTTACACAAATAAAAAGAATACTGTTAAAATATTACTTACTTGGAAGCAGAAATTTACCTTGATTCTAATGAAGCCTTATTTACAAATCGTTCCATTAAAAAAAAGAATAAAATGACCTCAGAGATTCTAATCAATGTGTTCTGACTCAATATGACAGAATCCAAAGAACATTGTCTAGCACCCATGATAATATTCAAGCAATATTCCTGAATATATTTGAAAGTATATATTTATATATAATCTAATTATTGGAAGATAGACTATTTTATATATTTTTAAGGAAAGACCCTATATTCCTAAACTAACTAATAACTTTACACTGGCTATTGAGAATTTACATGTTGAGTGCATACAGCATTATTCTCTGTTTATACTTAAAGAAGATTAATTAAATAAAATAAAGTCATATTTAAAATTTACACAATTCCTCTTAAACATGAGTATGCATTTTGTTCTTAAATTTTGGTAGAATAGACATGGCAGTTTTTTGTTTTTTAATATTATAATTATTTTTGAAAGACCAAATTGATAATTTAGAATTCATCATTTACAGGTCATCTTATGTAAATGTTGTTCAACTCTTTAAGGTTTTATCATTAATTTTAAAATTAGGAAATTATGCAAAATTTTTAGAAAGTCACTCTTTGTACTTAAAAGAAGGAAAGCAGTATCCTACCAAACAGCTCAGTTTTGTGTCACAATACCATGTTTTATTTACCCAGAATAGTAGAGAAACTGTATAATGCAGGCTGATTCATGAAATTTCATGTCATGAGCCAAATTTGTCCAAATCTTTAATTTCAATAGCAAACATGTGTGTGATATTTACTTGTTTAGACAAGCATTTGCCTCTGTGCTTATTTTATTTATTAATTTCACATGTAGACATGTGTTTCTGCCTGGAAAGATGGCTCAGTTATTAAGAGTGATTTTGGCTTTTTCAGAGGACCTGAGTTAGGCACCTGGAACCCACATGGGATGGTTCATAAATCACTGTAACTCCAGCTCCAGGGTATCTAGCACATTAGTCTGGCCTATACAATCAGACACCCAGAAACCTGCATCATGCACATATACACAGACACACATACCAAACACACATATTTAACCTTAACACTGTAAGTAATCTAAAATTAACAATCATAAAGGTGAATTATAAGAAGATATAATTATCTACTTATATCACATCCTAACTGTATCTATCCCAAGTAAACCCTATAGTCATCTGAAAGAGATGTCCAAGCTTGAACACCTTCTTCCAAACCCAACCCTAAACAATAGGAAGCTAGCCCTAACTACGTGTACATTATCCTTAGTGTCAAAGTGGGAAAAGGGGGTATAGTATTCTCCAAGTTACTTCCTGATGAAATGGGATGACAATACCCTCGTGGGGTCCTATAGGAAGAAATTGTTAGAGTTGTAAAAGTCTTGAGTGGATTATCTGCAGTACATGTATCCAGTCTGTGTTTGGTGGGAGATGCTTGATTGAAAGTCTTGGTTGAAGTCCTAGTGTTGATTGAAGTAAGTACCTGAAGTTCTGGTCAGAGTGTCAGTTCATCCAGTTGGATCCAGTGGACTCAATGAGGTGGGGCCCATTTTCTTTCCAGAGAGTTCAAGGATTGCTGTTAGGAAGTTCTTTGAGTGAGGGGAACTTAAACATTAATGCTAGCCAAGAAATTTTAACTTTTATGTGTATGCATACCAGGAAGGGCAACAATAAGGAAAATTTATGCTTTCAGAGAATGAGCTGAGAATAGACAAATGATGGTCCCCAATTTTTCTCTTATTCTGTATTACATCAATTGGCTTCTTGATATAGTACAGAAACTCTGAATCTGTATGGAGGCATGGGTTTGAATACCACTGCTGACACCAAATATAGATGACTACAAAGCTGGGTCAGAAATAGGTTGATAACTGATAGTTTATTGGGGAAAAATACTCAAGCAAAGGAGCCAGTGACCAGGATTGCAACAGAGCAGAACAGTCCCAGAAATGCTTCCCAGTCAGCTCACCCAGGTGAAAGAGATCCATGTGCTCACCTCCCTCCTTCTTAAACCTTAAACCCTTGTTATGTAACTGACCATGCCCAAGCATTTGAGGTCAGTGGTACCTGTACTTCAGTGTCCTTTGCCTTCTGAAGATGAGTTTTCCTGTGAAGATAAAAGCAAAACACTTCCCTTTCCTTTGGGAGGCTTCTATTTAGTTTATAAGATATACCTTAGTAGAATACCTGTCATTTGTCCTTGTCGAGAGGTTTTTCCTTTTCCAGTCGAATCTTGATCAACTTTGATGGTATCCAAAGTTTTTCTTCTCCTGTAGAAACCAATGCAAAACCCCTACCCCAACGTAATACATGTCCTGGTTTCCATGCAGAGGTTAGTACATCTTTGAAGTATACTGGCTGATTGAGTTCAGCAGTTTTTTCCGTAGTCCAGTGTCTTTCTGCAGCTGTTTGTCCTTTTTCATTGGCATTAAGAAAGTTTAGTGTTAATAAAGCATTATGCAACCTATGTTTGGGGGGTTTAGTCTTCCAAGCTTGTTTGTTGAGCATCTCCTTAAGTGTTCTATTAGATCGCTCAACCACTGCTTGTCCTGTAGGATTGTGTGGTATACCAGTAACATGCTTTATGTTATAATATTTGAAAAATTGTTCCAATTTCATAGAGACATATGCTGGAGCATTGTCAGTTTTTATTTGTGCAGGTATACCCATAACTGCCATCACCTCTAGCAGGTGTATAATAACAGAATCAGCTTTTTCAGAGTTAAGAGCAGTAGCCCATTGGAACCCTGAGAATGTGTCTATGGTATGATGCACATATTTCAAATTTCCAAACTCTGCAAAGTGAAAGACATCCATCTGCCAAACCTCATTTCTCCGAATGCCCTTAGGATTACAACCTGCTGGCAATGGAGTTTGATTATAAAAGGAACAAGTAGGACAGTTTTTCACTATCTCCTTGGCTTGTTGCCAAGTGATAGAGAAGTCCTTTTTCAAACCTTTGCTATTTACATGATGTTTCTTATGAAATTCTGAGGCTTCTAGCACACTTCCAATTAATAAACGATCAATCTCATCATTGCCTTGTGCTAGTGGGCCAGGCAGACCCGTATGGGATCTGATATGTGTAATATACATAGGATTACTTCTGTTTCTGATAGTTTCCTGTAATTGTAAAAACAGAGAAGTTAATTCTGTATTATCAGGAACAAATTCTGCAGTCTCAATATGTAACACGACTCTCTCTGCATACTGAGAATCAGTAACTATATTAAGAGGTTCTGTAAAATCCTTAAGTACCATGAGAATTGCATATAATTCTGCCTTCTGTACAGATGTATATGGACTTTGAACTACTTTACTTACCTCACCTGCTTTATAACCTGCCTTACCTGATTTGTTGGCATCAGTGTAGAAGGTAAGAACTCCAGAAATGGGAGTTTGTCTTACAATACGTGGAAGAATCCAGACTGTCTTTTTTATGAATTTAATTCTGTCAGTTTTGGGATAGTTGTTGCTAATTGTTCCCAAAAAGTCAGTAAGAGCTATTTGCCAATATTCATTATCTTTCCATAAGGAAGAAATTTCTTCATTAGTTAAAGGTACTATAATTTCTGCTGGATCTTTTCCAGTCAGCTGGCGAAGTCTTAATTTACCCTTTAAAATCAAATCAGAAATCTTTTCTATATATGTCTTTAACTTTTTATTCTGTTTATGTGGCAGAAATATCCATTCCAATATAGTGTCTTCCCTCTGCATCAGAATTCCAGAAGGGTATTCTCTGGATGGCAAGATAACCAGAATACAGTCTAAATTAAGGTTTATCCGATCTACATGTGCATTCAATATTCTGTTTTCTACCCATTGTAACTCTTTTTCTGCCTCATCAGATAATATTCTAGGACTGTTTAGGTCCTTATCACCTTTAAGGGCCATTTTTAAATGCTTTAAGTCATGTCCTTCTACACCAATAATTGTCTGTAATTGAGAAATTTCCCCTAATAATTTCTGAAGAGAATTAAGAGTTTGATACCGATCTCTCCTAATTTGTACCTTTTGAGGTCTGATTCTCTGTAAGTCTATCTTGTAACCTAAATAGATAATAGAATTTCTTCTTTGTATCTTTTCTGGTGCAATCTGTAATCCCCAATGAGGCAGAACTTCCTTCACCATTTCAAACATACGTTCCAAAGTTTCCTTATTAGAATCTGATAAAAGAATCATCCAATTTCTGTTCCATTTGCTGCACAATTGTGGTCTGACCTAATCGTAAAGCTGTTATTTCCTGTAAGCAGGTGGTGAGGTTATCCTTATCTCTATTCCTGAGTCCTCTGGCTAGTAATACTATTTGTACCAGCAAGCTAACTGCCATGACAGCATATAGGCCAATAATTGGCAAATTAGCATCCTCCTCAAACAGTGAATTCACGTAATAAGCAAAAACATTACCAATTTTAGCAAATGATAAATATTCCGCCATGATTTTACCTGATTTCTACTCCAGATGCAGTGAATATATTTGACCAGCAGGTAGCACAGGCCTTCAGTTATTCCAAGGCGTTTGGCAGCAGTCGGTCAGCAGTGGAGAGAGGTCACAACGCGGCTGCGCTTATCTTAGAGAGTATACGGCTTTTCGACTGCAGCTTTCCGGCAGCAGCAGCCAGGGGAAGCCTCTGCTGAAAGCCGAAACTTACTCACCTCTAGGCAGCTAGAAACTGGGTAGATGGTTCTGAGCAGCTGAGCTGCAGTGGGTTGGCTGCTAGCTGGGAACGCCTGTGGAGAGAGGGTGCTTTCCGGGCCTAGGCGGCGGGCCCGATGGAACCCACAGCCTGTCCAAATGGGGTGTGGGTTTCCAATATCCCACTCCTGACACCAGATATAGTATGAAATTACCAATACGGAGTCAGGTAGAAATATAAGGGTATTTAATAGGGAAAAGCCTTACTTACAGAGCGAACCAGCCAGCCGGTGGTAGTCTGTACAGCAAGAAGCAAAGAGAAACCGAAACCGAAAACGCAGTCCCCCTACTCACTCTGACCACGCCCTCACAAGCCCTCAGGTACTCCTGTAGCCAGCCCCTAAGAAGGCGTGGCTACAGCTTCCCCTACAGTATTGGTATTAGCACTTCTTTGAATTTCTGGTAGAATTCTGCAGTGAATCCATCTGGCCCCGGGCTTTTTTTGGTTGGGAGACTTTTGATGACTGCTTCTATATCCTTAGAGGTTATAGGTCTGTTTAAGTTGCTTATCTGTTCTTGATTCAATTTTGGTAAGTGATAACTGTCAAGAAAATTCTCCATTTCCTTTCAATTTTCCAATTTTGTGGAGTACAGGTTTTCAAAGTATGACCTAAAGATTCTCTGGATTTCTTCAGTGTCCATTATTATGTCACCCTTTTCATTTCTGATTTTGTTAATTTGCATGATCTCTCTCTGTCTTTTGGTTAATTTGGATAACGGTTTGTCTATTTTGTTGATTTTCTCAAAGAACCAACTCTTTGTTATATTGATTCTTTGAATTGTTTTCTTTGTTTAGACTTTATTGATTTCTGCCCTCAATTTTATTATTTCCTGTAGTCTGCTACTCTGGGGTGAATTTGCTTCCATTTTGTCTAGAGCTTTCAGCTGTGATGTCAGATCTCTGGTGTGGCTATTCTCTACTTTCTTCATGTGAGCACTTAGAGCTATGAACTTTCCTCTAAGTACTGCTTTCAAAGTGTCCCATAAGTTTGGGTATGTTGTGTCAACAGTTTCATTGAATTCTATGAAGTCTTTAATTTCTTTCTTTATTTTTTCCTTGACCCAGGAATGTTGCAAATGCGTGTTGTTCAATTTCCATGAGTTGGTAGGATTTTTGCACTTTGATTTGTTTTGATTTCTTTATTTAAAGCATGGTGGTCTGATAAGATACAGGGGATTATTCCAATTGTTTTGTACTTGTTGAAGTTTGCTATGTTGCCGAGAATGTGGTCAATTTTTGAGAAGGTTCCATGTGATGCTGAAAAGAAGGTATATTCTTTTGTGTTTGGATAGAAAGGTCTATAAATGTCTGTTAATCCCAATTGGGTCATAACTTGTGTTAGTTCCTTTGTCTCTTTGTTAAGTTTCTGTCTGGTGGTCCTATCCAGTAAGAGTGGGGTGTTGAAGTCTCCCACTATAACTGTGTGAGGCCTTATATGTGATTTGTTTTAATAATGTTTCTTTTACAAATGTTGGTGCCTTTGTAGTTTGGGGCAAAGATGTTTAGAATTGAGACTCCTTCCTGATGGATTTTTCCTGTGATGAATATGAAATGACCTTCTTCATCTCTTTTGATTGATTTTAGTTTGAAGTTTATCTTGTTAGACACAAGGATAGCTACTCCAGCTCGTTTCTTGGGTCCATTTGATTGGAGTATCTTATCCCAACCCTTTTCTCTGAGGTAATGTCTGTCTTTGAATTTGAGGTGTGTTACTTGTATGCAGCAGAAGGATGGATTCAGTCTTCATATCCAATCTGTTAGCCTGTGATTTTTTTATAGGTGAGTTAAAACCATTAATATTGAGGGAAATTAACTTCCATTCAGTGTTTATTCTTGTTTGTTTTTGGTTTGTTGTTGGTACTGGTATTGTTTGTGGATTTACCCTGCCTTTTATTTTGTGTTCTTGTAGAGTGGGATTATCTATTGCCTATGGTTATGTGAGTGTAGTTAATTTCCTTAGGTTGGAGTTTTCCTTCCAGTACTTTCTGTAGGGTGGTTACATATTGTTTAAATCTGGTTTTGTCATGGAATATCTTGTTTTCTCCATTTATAGTGATTGAAAGCTTTTCTGGGTATAGTAGTCAGGGCTGGCATCCATGTTCTCTCAGAGATGGTAGAATATCTATCCAGGTCCTTCTAGTTTTCAGAGTTTCTATGGAGAAGTCTGGTGTAATTCTGATAGGTTTGCCTTTATATGTTACATGGCCTTTTTCCCTTGCTGTTCTTAATATTTTTTCTTCATTCTGTAAGTTTAGTGTTTTAATTATTTTGTGACGAGGGGAGTTTCTTTTGTGGTCCACTCTATTTGGCTTTCTGTAGGCTTCTTGTACTTGTACTTTCATTGGCATGTCTTTCTTTAGGTTGGGAAAGTTTCCTTCTATGATTTTGTTTAATATGTCTTCTGCACCTTTGAGTTGGGTTTCTTCACCTTCTTCTATACCTATTATCCTTAGGTTTGGTCTTTCTACAGTCTCCCAAATTTCCTGAATACTTTGTGTTATGGTTTTGTTAGACTTCAGATTTTCTTTGCTTGACAAGTATATTTCCTCTAGTTTTTCTTCAGTGTCTGAGGTTATGCTTGCATCTGTGGTTCCTGATTGTTTACTAAGCTTTTCCACTTCCAGAATCCTCTCCGTTTGTGTTTTCTTTATTTTAGTTTTCAGGTCCTTAACTGTTTCCTTCAGCTGTTTAATTTTATTTTCTTGGCTTTCCTTAATTTCTTGCATCTTTTGGTTTGTCTTTTCTTACATTTCTCTGAAGGATTTTCTGATTTCCTCTCTTAGATTCTCTATCATTTCCAAGAATTTGTTTTTAAGGTTACTCTCTTCTGCTTCTTCTGTGTTCAGATGTTCATGTCTTGCTGGTGTAGAGTCCCTAGGCTCTGGTAGTATCATATTTGTTTTCCTGTTGTTGGATGTGTTCTTCTATTGTTGTCTTCCCATCTCTTGTTCCAGTGGGTACAGGTAGTATCATTTCCTTTCCTGGTGTGTATGGATCCGGTGTTCTCTTCAGGTCTGTGCAATTGACTTTGGTACTCTGATGGGTTACAAGTTGGGTGCAGGATGGTCTGAGGCACTCGCTCTCCACTTGGGTGAGAGCAGCATTGGCTCAGAGATGTCAGCAGACTCTGGGATACTTGGTCCTCAGGGTTCGAGCCGTCCTGTCAAAGATTCCTCTGGACTCTCTGCACTCTGTGGGGGCCTGGAATGGCCCAGCATACTCAGCAGAGACAGGATCACAGAGTCCTCAGGAACTGATTCAGTCTGCCTGCAGATCCCAGGGCAGGATTTTCCAGGGCGGGCAGGTGGAAGTTGGGCCCAAGTTAGGGATCGAATCAGCTCACCTCTGGACTCTCCACACTCTGTGTGGGCTGGAATGGCCAAAAAACTCTACCAGGATCTCCTACAGCTGATAAACACCTTCAGCAAAGTGGCAGGATACAAGATTAACTCAAAAAATCTCTAGACCTACTATACACTGATGACACATTGGTGGAGAAAGAAATCAGAGAAACATCACACTTTACAATTGCCACAAACAACATAAAGTATTTTGGGGTAACACTAACCCAAAATGTGAAAGACCTGTACCATAAGAATTTTGAGTCTCTAAAGAAAGAAATTAAAGAAGATACCAGAAAAGGGAAAGATCTCCCATGCTCTTGGATAGGTATGATCAACATAGTAAAAATGGCAATCTTGCCAAAAGAAATCTACAGATTCAATGCAATCCCCATCAAAATCCCAACACAATTCTTCACAGACCTTGAAAGAACAATTCTCAACTTTATATGGAGAAACACAAGACCCAGGATAGCCAAAACATCCCTATACAATAAAGGGACTTCTGGAGGCATCACCATCCCTGACTTCTAGCTCTATTACGGAGCTATAGTCCTGAAAACAGCTTGGTGTTGGCACAAAAATAGACAGGTAGACCAATATAATAGAATTGAAAACCCTGATATTACCCCACACACCTATGAACACCTGATTTTTTACAAACAATCCAAATTTATGGGATGGAACAAAGAGAACATCTTCAACAAGTGGTGCTGGCATAACTGGTTGCAGACATGTAGAAGACTGCAGTTAGACCCAAGCCTATCACCTTGCACAAAACTTAAGTCAAAATGGATCAAAGATCTCAACATAAATCCAGCTACACTGAACCTATTATAAGTCAAAGTGGGAAATACCCTTGAATTAATCGGTACAGGAGACTGCTTCCTGAACATTATACCAGTAGCACAGACACTGAGGTCAACAATTGATAAATGGGACCTCCTGAAACTGAGAAGCTTCTGTAAGGCAAAGGAGACAGTCAGCAAGACAAAGTGGCAGACCACAGACTGGGAATAGATATTCACCAACCCCACATTTGACAGAGGTCTGATCTCCAAAATATACAAAGAACTCAAGAAGCTAGTCCCCCAAACACCAAACAATCCAATTAAAAAGTGGGGTACAAAACTAAATAGAGAATTCTCAATAGAGGAATCTAAAATGACATGAAAGACATGAGAAAGTGTTCAACATCCTTGGTCATCAGGGAAACACAAATCAAAACAACTCTGAGATACCATTTTACTCCTGTCAGAATGGCTAAAATCAAAAATACCAATGACAGTTTATGCTGGAGAGGATGCAGAGAAAGAGGAACACTCCTCCACTCCTGGTGGGAGTTCCAACTTGTACAGCCACTCTGGAAATCAGTGGGGCGTCTCCTCAAGAAAATGGGAATGAGTCTACCACAAGATCCAGCAATTCCACTCCTAGGCATATACCCAAAAGAAGCACATTCATATAGCAAGGACATACGTTCAACCATGTTCATAGCAGCATTATTTGTAATAGCCAGAAACTGGAAGCAGCCTAGATGCCCCTCAACCGAAGAATGGATAGAGAATGTGGTACATTTACACAATGGAGTACTACTCAGCAGAAAAAAACAATGGAATCTTGAAATTTGCAGGAAAATGGATGGAACTCAAAGAAACCATTCTGAGTGAGGTAACTCAATCACAAAAAGGCAATCATGATATGTACTCACTCATATGTAGACCTGCTTTATGATACATAGTAGTGACCATGCTTTATGCCAAGTACCACAAAAGTAACAGAACTGTGCTGTTTCCTGGGATTTTGTTTTTGTTTTTGTTGTTGTTTGTTTGTTTGTTTGTTTGTTTTTGTTTTTTTGTTTTTTCCTTTTTAATTGGATGTCTCTACAATTTTGTTCAAATGACTGCACAACCTGGAAATGCTGTTGCTGCTATTGATGCATAACATATTGCCATTATTGCTCTCTCTATATATACATATATATGCTAATTGAAACTCAAATATGTGATGAATCCAAGGTATTTCAGAGAGTGCTCACCTGTGCATGCAAATTTGATTTCATCTTTAGTAAGTAATAAAATTATATGCTTGCCAAAAAAAATAATTGACACACTGGAAGACAAATGTCACACAACTTCAATTTTATGTGTAACCTAGAAATGATGAACTTATGGGAACAGAGAGCAGAATTGTGGCTATTAGGCTTCAATATGGGTTTTTAACAATGGGGAAATGATTGGTTTAAGGATATAAACTGCAGTTGGACAAGAGGCATGGACTTTTGTGAAGTCTTGAGGTCTACTGAGAGCATGATAAATATGGTTGATAACAATATGGCTCATTTTAAAAGTTGTGAGATAGTATACCTTAAGTGTTCTCAAATCAAAAATGATGAATATGTGTGATATAACATGTTAATTGGTTTAATTTAGCCATGCCATTGTGAACATGCTGTATTGTGTATCATAACTGTTCATGACTTTATTTATGAGCTAAATAAATGAATAAAAAAAGAAGGGACTTTGAGAGCCTATCCCATGTGAATGGATGCTCTCATCTGGGACACATCGGGGAGGGCCTAAGCCTGGCCCAGGATGATGTTGTGGAATTTGGGGAGCCCCCATGGAGGGCTCTACCCTCTATTGGGAGTGGAGGGGGGAAGGGGATGGTGGGGGATTGGGGAGGGGGGAGAGGGAGAAGGGATTGACATATCAAATTATAATTTGTAAAAATTAAATGAAAAATTAAATAAAGAAGAAGTCAAACCTTCACTATTTGCAAATGATATGATCTATATGACTGACCCAAAAAGCTCTACCAGGGAACTCCTACAGCTGATAAACACCTTCAGCAAAGTAGCAGGATACAAGATTAACTCAAAAAAATCTGTAGCCCTACTATACACCGATGACACATTGGCAGAGAAAGAGATCAGAGAAACATCACATTTTACAATTGCCACAAACAACATAAAGTATCTTGGGGTAACACTAACCAAAAATGTGAAAGACCTGTACCATAAGAATTTTGAGTCTCTAAAGAAAGAAATTAGATACCAGAAAAAAAAGACAGGCTGGATTCTTCCATGTATTGTAAGACAAACTCCCATTTCTGGAGTTCTTACCTTATACACTGATGCCAACAAATTAGATAAGGCTGGTTATAAAGCAGGTGAGGTAAGTTCAAAGTCCATATACATCTGTACAGAAGGCAGAATTATATGCAATTCTCATGGTACTTATGGATTTTACAGAACCTCTTAATATAGTTTCTGATTCTTAATATGCAGAGAGAGTCATGTTACATATTGAGACAGCAGAATTTGTTCCTGATAATACAGAATTAACTTCTCTGTTTTTACAATTACAGGAAACAATCAGAAACAGAAGTAATCCTATATACATTACACATATCAGATCCCATATGGGTTTGCCAGGCCCACTAGCACAAGGCAATGATGAGATTGATCATTTATTAATTGGAAGTGTGCTAGAAGCCTCAGAATTTCATAAGAAATATCATGTAAATAGCAAAGGTTTGAAAAGGACTTCTCCATCACTTGACAACAAGCCAAGGAGATAGTGAGAAAGTGTCCTACTTGTTCCTTTTATAATCAAACTCCATTGCCAGCGGGTGGTAATCCTAAGGGCATTCAGAGAAATGAGATTTGGCAGATGGATGTCTTTCACTTTGCAGAATTTGGAAATTTGAAATATGTGCATTATACTATAGACATTTTCTCAGAGTTCCAACGGGCTAATGCTCTTAACTCTGAAAAAGCTGATTCTGTTATTACACACATGCTAGAGGTGATGAGAGTTATAGGTATACCTGCACAAATAAAAACTGACAATGCTCAAGCATATGTCTCCACAAAATTAGAACAAATTTTCAAATATTATAACATAAACATTTCACCGGTATACCACACAATCCTATAGCACAAGCATTGGTTGAGAGATCTAATAGAACACTGTTTGTGGAGATGCTCAACAAACAAGCTTAGAAGACTAAACCCCCCAAACATAGGTTGCATAATGCTTTATTAACGATAAACTTTCTTAATGCCAATGAAAAAGGACAAAAGCTGTGGAAAGACACTGGAATATGGAAAAAACTGCTGAACTGAACCAGCTGGTATACTTCAAAGATGTACTAACCTCTGTATGGAAACTAGGACATGTGTTACGTTGCAGTAGGGGCTTTGCATTTGTCTCCACAGGAGAATAACAACTTTGGATACCATCAAAGTTGATCAAGATGAGTGTTGAAAAGGAAAAACCTCTTGATGAGGAGAAATGACAGGTATTCTACTAAGGTATGTCTTACAAACTAAATAGAAACCTCCCAAAGGAAAGGGAAGTGTTTTGCTTTTATCTTCACAATAAAACTCATCTCCAGAAGGCAAAGGACACTGCATGGGTAGATACTTAAGAAGACATGGTAGCTATAGCCATCAAACAAAGGGAACATGCCATATGGTAAACTTTACAGCTGTCTCTCAAAGAACTCTATTTCTCTTCATTTCCTAGTCCCTATTCAATTAAACCAATGCTGGATTTAGAGGTGGATTTGGCATTCCTCCTCTAAAATCCAAGCATGTTATTTAACTACACTTTAGAGTTTCCGATTGTATCAAGAAGCCAATTGATGTAATACAGAATAAAAGAAGAATTTGGAAACTGTCTTTGTCTTTTCTTGACTCTTTCTTTCAAAGTGTATACCCTCTCATAATTGTTATTCTCCCATGGTTGCCTTTCCCAGCATGTGTACATACACAAGCAAACATTTCTCTGCTAACTGTTTATGTTTGAGTCCCACACAGTCAATGAAGACCTGCCAGACAGCAATGCCTGGACACCCCAGAAAGAAAATGGGCCACACCTCCTTGACTGCACTGGATCCAACTTGCTCCATTTTAATGAACACTCCTGTCAGAGCTTCGGATACTGACTTCAATCAAGTTGAGGATTTCAAGTGAGATGTTCAATCAAGTGAATCAAATCTAACATGGACTGGATACAATCCATTCAAGACTTTCACTATACTAACATTTTCTTCCTACAGGACCCTACAAGGCTATCATCATCCCATTTCAGCAAGAAGTAACTTGGAGGATGCTATGCTCCCTTTCCCAATTGTTGTCACTTAGGATAGTGTATATATCTAGTTAGGGATAGCTTCCTATTGTTTATGGTTGGGATTGGAAGGAGGTGTTCAGGCTTGGACACCTCTTTCAGATGACTTTAGGGTTTAGTTAAAATAGATAGGATGTGACATAAGCAGATTGTTGTGTCTTATATTTCACCTTTATGATTGTTAATTTTGGATACTTTACACTGTTAAGTTTTAATCCTCTTTTAGCCTAAAAGGGGAATTGTAGGGGAAGCTGTAGCCATGCCTGCTTAGGAGTTGGCTAAAGGTGTGCCTGACCACGACTGCGAGGGCATGGTCAGGGTGATGCCGAGTGAGAGGTTCATTCAGGTGACTGGGTTTTCACTTTTGGTTTCACTTTTCAGCTTGTTGTACTGACTGCTGCCGTGCCTTGTGGCTATGTCTCTCTGTAAGTAAGGCTTTTCCCTATTAAATACCCTTGTATTTCTATCTAACTCCATATTGGTAATTTCCCACTTTAAACCGCATTAAAACTATTCTTGAATTTTGAAGGAGTTTGATGTTTTAATTTTTGTTCAGGAATCAAATAAAAAATGAGAAGTCAAATACCCTTTTTCAAAATATAATATGCTTCCATGAAAGGCATAATGCTCAAGATTATTGTACTTTTCAACTCAGAAACTTGAAAACAAATCTTATTTGTTACTGTTCATTTTGGAACTGCAAATGCAAGTGGTATTTATTTATTTATTTATTTATCATTTTTGGTTTTTCAAGACATGGTTTCTCTATGTAGCTTTGGAGCCTATACTGGCACTCGCTTTGGAGACAAGGCTGGCCTCAAACTCACAGAGCTCCACCTGCCTCTGCCTCCTGAGTGCTGGGATTAAAGGCATGTACCACCAATGCCTGGCTTTCTTTTAAAAAGATCTATTATCTATTTATTTAAAGATCTACTTATTATTAAAGTTCTATTTATTTTGTATACAGCATTCCACCTGAATGTATTCTTGGCCAGGAGAGGGCACCAGATCTCATTATAGATGGTTGTGAGCCACCATATGGTTGCTGGGAATTGAACTCAGGACCTCTGGAAGAGTAGCCAGTGCACTCAACCTCTGAGCCATCTCTCCAGTCTGCAAGTAGAGTTTAAATATGAGAATAGATTATATCTTTTATATAATCTAACGTTTACTCTATTGAGAGCTTGTCAAGATAAATTTGTCTAAATATTTAATGTTTAGAATCAATGAGACTGTTCAATACTAATGAAAATAATACCAGATTGGTATTTTTTATATAATGTGCAACATTCAAAGTATAGCATATACTTGTGTGTGTATGAGAGTGTGTGTGTGTGTATGTAAAGGTAAGTATATGTGTGAGAGTGTGTGCATGTAAAATTAAAGTAAGAGTGAAAATAAAGAGAAAAGAAAATAAAAGAAAATAAAGAGAAACAATTTTTGAAAGTTTATCATTTTTATATGAATCATAAGTCGATGCTACCAACAAAGCATATGGAAAGGAGTTACATTAAATATGCAAATTCATCTATTCTTTTCAACATTTATCCTTTTGGAGCTGAATGCATTTACTGACAATAAACATATCTGTCCAAATGTGAGTAAAAGTTTTATATATATATATATATATATATATATATATATATATATCACATAAAGTTTATGCTATACAAAAGAAATTTACTAAATTGAGTGGAAAATAAATCTTCAAATGTATCTAGTATATGTATTAGTTTTTTTCTTTAAAACTATGCAATTTAAAAGGAAAACAATGTTGTTAAATCAATAAATGCTAATTAGTAAGGAAATGTATATCACGAACATAAAAGGGGCACTCATTTTATCAATTTACTAGTCATTTAATATTCATAAAGCTATATATTTGTTAATATTTCTAGAGTGAATTACACACTTCATAAACGCATAGACAACTAAATCTCATATCTCTTATATCTGTATTAGTAAAGATTGTAGTGTCCTTCTTGGTGCTACTTATGTCAATATGTCAATTCAATGTGTGAACTTCTTAAAGAAATTTTCTTGGTGAAATATCCATTGATGTTTAGCAGATTGGTCAGATACTGTACTAGCTTTAGACCACCTTCATATATTGATGAAGCAGCAATATATCCATTTTAATGGATATAATTCAGAAACTAAGAACTATTCTGTGTGTCAGTGATTTCCAAAATAGAATAATCAAGATCTACATTCAGGTGTAGGAAATGAAATATATTTTTATTTATCCCATTCTCAATAACTTTGTGCAAAAGTGCTTTATAATGACTAGAATATAATCCAAAAAGTTCTAGTCACAGGATGAAGAACATTTCAATATAATGTTCTATATGTTAATAAATTTTGGTCTAGAACTATATGGTGGAAAAAACTTATTAAATCAAATTTTATTTCTTTTAGTAGTTTTCAGAGCGGTCAGATTGCATACTCTATTTCCAGATTCTCTTAGAAGAATATTTATTTCAGGATAACTATATCTAATACTTTCACCTTTGATCATCTTTAATCAAAACTTTTTCATTAGAAATTACAGATATTTTCATATAAAACAAGAAATGTCTATAACCTAAGCACTAAATAAATACTCAGAAATATTATTGACAAATGGGAAAAAAACACAATATGTATCAAAGAACATCCTGTGCAGATTAGCAGTGACTTCCTGGTTGTTTCCTATTCCAAATCAGTCTGTGAATCTACCTGTGCATTAAAAAATAGAATGCACTAAGTAAAATTCAGAAGAAAAAAATCTGGCTTATTTTACAGTTTGTGTTGGTAGGATATAAGAGAGCCTGTTAGAAACTTCCTGGTTTAGTGTATTAGATCTTCTGGAGGATGTAATGCTGTTCAGCAGACATGAGCTGAACACTATCACCCTTGAACATGATCCTTGAGGGTAACAGTTACCAGTTTACCTATAAAACCAGGCTATGAGTAAAGTGTTTTTTTTTTTTTCTGACATGTCTCAACACTTATCAATGTCATGCAAGTAGTCATGTACATTGTATTATCTTTTGAAAACCAAGATAGAAAATGCTAGAGAAGGCTTTGTCATAGGACTCCATGAATAATGAGTTCTAATGTTGTTAATAGTGTGCACATGAATAAACTAGGAGTTATTGCAAAATAATAACCCTAATCACAAATCAACATTTGTCTGACCTAAAAAAGGACAAGCTGAAAATATAAAGAATAAACAATTTCTATTTTAGTGTTGCACATAATATAGAGTTGAAAATATGTAATCAAGCGTATTTCTAAATAAACTAATTTTCACCAATTTATAGAAATGGATGTTTTTCTTTAATAATATATCCTGTTTATGGGTTTCCCTCCCTCTATTTATCCCCTTTTCCTTCTACCTCCCCAATCATCCATATCCACTTCCTTTCCATCTCTCATTAGATAAGAAATATGATTCTAAAGATAACATTAAAATATAACAAAATAAAGTAAAATAAGATAAAACAAAAACTATCACATCAGAGTTTGACAAGACAAATAAACAAAATGAAAAGTGACCAAGAGAAGACACAAGTATCAGAATCCCACTCATTTGTACAGTCTAGAATCCCATAAAAAAAAAAAACACTAAGCTGGAAACTATAGTATATACACAGAGGACAAGTCCAGTGCAGGCCATGTGAATTCTCCTGTAGTCTTTATGAGTTCTTATGGGCTCTAATCATGTAGCTGTAAAGGGCCTTGAGTTTTTTGTGTCCTCTATGCCATCTGATACTTATGTTCTTTCTGCCTCCTATTTTCCAGGCTTTCTTGTGTATTAAGGGAAATGATTTAATGAAAATTTAGGGCTAAGTGCTCCAAAGTTTCTCAGTTTCTGAATAATGCCTGGTTGTGGGTCTCTGTATCTGTTCCCATCTGCTGTAAGAGGAAGCTTCTCAGATGAAGGCTGAGTAATGAGTACAACTATTGTTACCTTTAAAATTTAGGACATAGTATTTTATGCTTTTAAATAAACTAAAATAATATTTTCTCGAAGTCAGAAACAGAATGAAAATGTCAACTGTACATGAAATTAGCACATAAATAAATAATAATTCAAATATGATACCAGAAAGCAATCATGAGAATAGACACTCAATAAAATGCATGCATGCATACACATATACTATATATATATATATATATATATATATATATGATTTAATAAAAAAAAGTTTACTATATCTCCAGAGCAGAGTCTCTCAGTACAGCCTCATATTAAACTTACCCAGGGAATTTAAAAAACTACTAATGTCTGGATTTCAGCACCAGAGACTCCAATTTAATTGCTATCGGGAACAGCCTTAGCACTGGGATTTTTCAAACCTCCCAAACTAATTATAATATTCTACCAGAGTGGAGAATTATTACTTATGGGAATTGATATCATTATTTACTATCATACACCAAAATTGAAACCTTTAAACAGACCCAAGGGGAGAAGGGCATATCCCAAGATGACATTTCTTATCCTATAACTTAAATCTAAATAAAAACAAACAAGAAAACACACACACACATGAGAGAGAGAGAGAGAGAGAGAGAGAGAGTTTGTCACTTTCATACAATTAAAAATCAAATATACTCATTTGACACCTGAATGTTATGTCTTGTATATACCCAAGGGTAATTTTTATATTATTCTTTTCTAAATCCTTACCAAATTGCAAGGTAATGCATTCATTTCTTTGTTTATTCCCTTGTTGAATGATGCTTAAAACCTTATCAATCAATATAAATTTATATATTTCTTACTGTGTCCTTGCATTCTGAAAAATGTGCTTTCACTAAAATCATAACAAAAGTTCATGAAATGTACATATATATGTACAGTATACACATATAAAAATAGATGGATATAGATAGATAGATAGATAGATACACAACAAATAAATGATAGCTATAGACAGATAGATGTTAGATATGCACAAAGTCTGTCTTTAAAGGAAGGAATACAAAAAATCACCTCCAGAATGATTTCATAATATGGAAAATTATTTTCCAAATAAATTATTTAAAAATAGTCTTCAAAAATTGAATATTTGTCTTATAATATTTATTATTGGTAATCAATTAGAAAAAAATGACAGTTCATTTTTAACAATGAAGTAAATTTCAATAATATAAATATTTTAATAAAATTGGAGAAGCAGTAAATCAGCTAAAAAATGAAAATTTTCTAACTTGAAATTTTAAGACAAGTTATATAAAAATAAATCTAAGCTGATTTTTAGAACAGTTTTTTCATTAAGTATTTATTTAATACCTAGAACAATTTTGGAATTTGACTAGTAATGAGATTGAGTGAACTAAATATTGTATGAAAATGTGTAAATATTATTTTGTCAGAATAAGTAGATATCTTTCAAATGGAAATTTAAATATTAATGCTTTAAGAAGAAATAAATATAAATCTAACCCTTATTAAATATTGAATATTATTATGATGGAGAATGTACATGTGTATGTTTATCTTATTGATTATTGAATAAAGTACTATTTGGCCCATGAGACTGCCAGTTAGACAGGACTAGGAGTCAAAGGGGATTCTGGGAAATGTCATAGAGAATTGGTGATTGAGGCAGGAAGTGACATAGCAAGGAGACTCATATTTAAGCAAGGAGAAACAGGAAGTTGCTTTTTTCCCCTTCTCTTCCTCCAGCAGCATGATGTGATCCACGAGCAAGGGAAGACACCAATGAAAGTTGTCTGATAAGTCTTATAAAAATACATAGATTTATGATCAATAAGACTGAGCTAACAGAGAAGAAATCCTAGTCATTGGTCAAGGAGCATTTGTACCTAATAGAAATCTGTGTATTATTTTGTCCATCCATGCCATGGGCAGAACTGGCATAAAGCGCACACATGGCTGTGGGGCTCCGGGGGCTTTTGGCAGAAAGACTCATTGTAATATTATTATAATATGTTTATTAAGAACAATATTTAACATATGTGCTTGTGTTTTTCCCTTATATATAAAAAATGTGAAAATTTTACTTTTCCTCTTATCTACCAGGAAAACAACAATCCATCACAAGCTTTTCTTTGTTTCTCCCTATTCTAGACATAATAAATGACCTATTCCCAAATCCACCCAAATTGTCTTTTCTGAACAATCTTTTTTGTACTGAAAATAAATTTTCTTCTTAAATGAAACATCCTGTTTTCAGTTCCCCACCTTTTCTACTTTTCCAAGTTCCTGCCTTTCTCCTCTGCCATCAGGATCTACACACTTTGTGTTTCTCATTAGAAAACAGGTTTCATGTATATCTCTCTTATGGTCCTCCTTGTTTCCTAGCTTTTCTGGGGTTGCGGATTGTAGGCTGGTTATCATTTGCTTTATGTCTAATATCAAATTATGAGTGAGTGCATACTGTGTTTGTCTTTATGTATCTGGGTTACCTTACTCAGGAGGGTTTCTTTTAATTCCTTCCATTTACCTATGAATTTTAAGATTTCATTGCTTTTTATCACTAAGTAGTATTCCATTGTGTAAATGTATGACATTTTCTTTATCCATTTTTGAAGGAGGGACATCTAGGTTTTTTCTTGGTTCTGGCTATTACAAATAATGCTGCTATAAACTTTGTTGAAAAGATGTCCTTGTGGTATGAATGTGCATCCTTTGGTATATGCCCAAGAGAGGAATTGCTGGATCTAGGTCAATTCCCGGTCTTTTGAGAAACCACCATACTGAGTTCCAAAGCAACTGCACATGTTTGAACTCCAACCAGCAATGGAAGAGTGGTTCCCTTACCCCATGCCCTCTTCAGCATAAGCTTTCATTAGTGTTTTTGATCTTAGCCATTCTGACAGGTGTAAGATATTATCTCAAAGTTGCTTTTATTTGATTTCCCTGATGACTAATAATGTTTAGCACCCTCAGAGAGATATTCATGGACCCACACACACACAAGGAAAAATAAACAGGGTTTCCAGATTAATTTGGGAGTATGAGACAAGTGGGAAGGGAGGTAGGAGAGAGAGGTGGGAATAAATTTAGGGGGAGAAGAATATAAGGGATCCAGAAGGTCAACTTGATGGAAGAACAAACAGGGCGAGCAAGGAAAGAGATATCTTGATAGGGGGAGCATAAGTGTCCAAAGTCTGACACTTTGGAAATTCAAAGGAATCCATAAGTATGACCCCTACTAAGGGTCTAAGCAATAGTGCAGATGGTACCTTGAATTCTCTTCCCCCATAATAGATTGATGACTACCTTAAATGTCATTATAGAGCCTCCATCCAGTAGCTGATGTAAGCAGAAGAGATCCACATCTAAGCACTGGGCTGAACTCCTGGAGTCCAGTTGTAGAGAAAGAGAAGTGATGAGCAAAGGGGTCAAAACCATGTTGTAGAAATCTATAGAAACAATTGATATGAGCAAGAAAGAACTCAAAGAATCTGGTATGACAGCTGGGGAACCTACATAAGACTTAATCAGGCCAACTGAACATAGGTGTCAGTTGGGGGCCTTGGGCATTCTGTAGGGCTGCTGGCATTTTAGCCACTATTTATCCCTAGTACATGAAATGGCTTTTTGGAGCCCTTCCCTATGGAAAGATACCTTGCTCAGCCTAGATACAAAGGGGAGGGTACTCAGTATTGCCCAAATGATGTGACAATTTTGATGATTCCTGATGGGAAGCTTCAACCTCTATGAGGAGTTATTGAGCCATGGGATGGGGAGATTGTGTGGGGGAGTGGAGGGAGGGGAGAAGAGGGAACAGAGATTGGTATCAAAAATATGATTGTTTTACAAAGAAAAAAGGAAATCAGAATCCAAAATAATAATAAAATGGCATATATTAAGATAAAATAAATGTTAGCACTATATATAAATATATAATATACTCAATTATAATTTAAAATGTAATTTTTATATTTTTATTTAAATTAGAAACAATCTTTTTTTTACATATCAGTCCTAGTTCCCTCTACCTCCCATTCTCCCATGTACCCCACAGAACCCTACATCCCACCCCAATCCACTCCCCAGGAAGAGTGAGGCCTTCCATGGGGATCATCAAGTCTGTCACATAATTTGGGGCAGGGCCTAGGCCCTCACCTGTGTATCTAGGATGAGAGAGTATCCCTCCATGGGGAAATGGGCTCCCAAAGTCCATTTGTCCACTAGGTACAAATGGTGGTTCCACTGAAAGAGGACCTATAGACTGCCCAGGCCTCCTAACTGTCACCCATATTCAGGGAGCTTGGTTCAGTCTTATGTTGGTTCCCCAGCTGTCTTTCTGGGGTTCATGAGCTCCCCCTTTCTCAGGTCAGCTGCTTCTGTGGGTTTCCCCATCATGGTCTTGACCCTTTCCTCATCACTCCACCTTCTCCGCAAATAAATTCCAGGAGTATGGCTCAGTGTTTAGTTGTGGATCTCTGCTTCTTCTTCCATCAACTCCTGGATGAAGGCTCTAGGATGGCATTTAACAGTCATCAGTCTCATTATAGGGAAAGAGCATTTACAGTAGCATCTACACTGTTGCTTAGATTGTTAGTTGGAGTCATCCATATGAATTTCTGTACATTTCCCTAGTGTCAGATTTCTCTTTCAACCTATAATACCTCCCCCTATTAAGGTATCACTTTTCTTGCTTGCCTCTGTTTCTTCCCCTGACTTAATCTTCCTGATCCCTCATGTTCTCCTCCCCCCTCCTCTCTCCCCTCCTATTTGTGCTACCTACCTCCCCCTGTCCCCTCCCCCATTCTCCCAATTTGTTCAGGAGCTCTTGTCCCTTTCCCATTCAACAGGGGACCATGAATGTCTCTCTTAGGGTCCTCCTTGTTTCCTAACTTCTCCAGAAGTGGGGATTGTAGGCTCGTAATCCATTGTTCTATGTCTAATATCCATATATGAGTCAGTACATACCAAGTTTGTCTTTCTGTGACTGGGTTTCCTCACTCAGGACGTTTTTTTTCTAGTTCTATCCATTTGCCTGGAAATTTTAAGATTTCATTATTTTGGGTATTTTTGTTTGTTTGTTTGTTTTTCTTTTTCTTTTTTGCTGAGTAGTACTCCATTGTGTAAATGTACCACATTTTCTTTATCCATTCTTCGGTTGAGAAGCATCTAGGTTGCTTCCAGGTTCTCACTATTACAATTAATGCTGCTATGAACATAGTTGAACTGATGTCCTTGTTGTATGAAAATGCATCCTTTGGGTATATGCCTAAGAGTGGATTTGCTAGATCTTGAGGTAGACAGATTCCCATTTTTCTGAGGAAACCATCATACTGATTTCCAAAGTAGCTGTACAAGTTTGCTTTCACACAACATTATGAGACAAAGAACATTAAAAGATGTTGTTGAGTTAATTTTATCTTGTCCAACTATTGCTGGGCCTGCTTCCTAAACTTAGTAGTAGTTTGTTTTCCCAGTGGAGGCAACTGAATTTTCACTTGCAAGTGTTCATAAGTTTGAGATGAATTCTGGATTAAGGACTGGAATATGTGATCCATTGGCATACATTTTTTTTGTCTTCCCATTTCTTCCTCAATTTTTTTCCTTCAGTGACTGAAAGTGCTTATTGTATGAGTGTATCATTTTCTTATTAAGTGGTATCTTAGAGAGTATCACAGCACTAGGTACTCACATTTAGAAAAATGGTAATACTGCATACTAATAACTGAATTGTACACCAGAAATTTCTAGAACAAAAAGAAGAAATCAAGCCCAACAGGGGTAGATTTCAAGAAATAACCTCTGAGTTTTAATCAGTAAAATAGAAATTAGAAAATAATGTATAAATGAAATAAAGCCTTGTTCTTTGAGAAAATCAATAATATTGAGAAACACTTAACCAAGTTAACTAAACAATGGAAAGACAACATAAAATTAATAAAATTAGAGATGAAATAAGGTATAATAAGAAACACCAAAGAAAAATTAGAGAATTGTAAGGGCAGTCTTTAAAGTATTGTAATCTCCTTGTCTGGTGATACTTTTGGTTCTCATAGGTTGACAGAGCTAGTGGCACTTCATAGGTAGAAGCAAATGATTAGATAATCTTTCTACAGTGCAGGAAATACAATAGGGCTGGGCAGTGGTGGCACTTACTTTTTATCCCAGGACTTGGGAGGCAGAGGTAGGTGGGTTTCCATGAGTTCAAGGCCAGCCTGGTCTACAGAGTGAGTTCCAGGACATCCAGGATTATATACAGGGAAACTCTGTCTCGACACCCCCCAAAAAATATAAGGAGGAATTAATTATCTGGCTCAAAGTGCCACCTCTGCTGATGTTAAGAAATCTTGACATGGACAATGGAAGTTCTTCAAAGAATTTTAAGAAAGTGTGAGCATGTGATAGGACCAGAGTTACATTCAAATAGTTGATTGTGGTTATCATGAAAACATGAATAGGCAGCCAGAATAAGTTAGTATGGTTTGCTAGCTAAGGAAGTGAATGATGGTGGTAGCTTAGATTACTACATTGGCAAAGAAGTGGATTATTTTTATTGTCAGGAAAAGTACTTTTGAAACACACTCTCAGAAGGCAAAAATTAGGTCAAAAGTTGCTATCTACAGCATGGCCTCTTCTTTGTAGTAAAATAAAAAGATACTTCATTTTAGTAAAATATTGTTAATTTAGCAAAATAATTATAATTCTGCACAGGCAAAATTATAAAGGCTGTACTAATGTGGCATAATAGAACTGATATTTTAATGTATTTATTACTTACTTTCATATATTTATGGTGAACATGCATTATTTTTACAATAAAAATAGAATGTTAAATATAAAGAAATAAAGTATTGCAATGTCTTAAGTTGGAAAATCCTAAAAGATAGACAATTTTCTTATTACATACTACTTACTGAAGTTACATGAAGATCAGATAAGCAATTTTAATAGAATTATTACCCTAGTGAAATAGAAGCAGTTATTAAAAGTCTCTTAAACAAACAAACAAAAAAGTCCAGAGCCAAATGGTTTAAAACAGAATGAAGAATTTAGCCACTTGCCTTGTCATATATTTATAATACAAACTAAATAACAAAAGAAAGAGTAAATCACTTAAGACATATCTTTCTGGACATATTTTGGTTTCTAGACATATCTTTTTCTCCATTTTTTATTTAAACTAGAATCAAGATTATTTTACATGTCAATCCCAGTTCCCTCTGTCACCCTGCTTTCCCTTGCATCCCCCCAATTAACAGCCTACCTATCCCATACCTTTTCTGCTCCCCATGGAGGGTGAGGCCTTCCATAGGGGGTCTTCAGAGTCTGCCATAACCTTTGGGATAGGGCCTAGGTTCACTCCCTTGTGCTAGACATGTTTCTTAAACAGAAATCTCCAGTACTTTCTAGAACTCTTAGTTCATCTCATGTATCTGGGCTCCAGTGATTGCAACACTGTTATTCACATATACTTCAGAAATCCATTGAAAAGTATCCATATCAATCACTAATACAACGTTTTAAAAATGAAAGGCTACTTGTGTGATACATTCTACTGATTGCTCTAGCTACTAGTAAATTTTCTGTGCCTATTGTCCTATAAAACCCACCTGAAGAATGGTACAGGAACCCCATCATTTCCAGTGGCTTAAATTTATTAATCCAGAACACTTATTTTGTAAGTGCACAGAAATCTTTGACTGTATTGCTTATATATGTAAAACTCAATGAAAATATTTTGAAGTTATTCATAAAACACATTATTGTTTAATACTTTTGAAGTAGACTAAAAGGACAAAAATAGTATCAACACAAGCATGTTCATTAATGTTGCCCTCAAGATGTTGTTAACATCTTGAGGGCCTTCCTGCCTATGTTTCCTTACAGATGAAAATCACCTTTGAATTAAAATTTACCATAACATGAACATTATGATAATAATCTCTCACTTTTATTAAACATATGACATATAGATCACTACTCTAAATGTTTACAACAATTGCTAATGATTATTACATCAAAACCACATGAAATATACTTACTATTGTTTCCATTTTTATGTAGTGAGACCAAAATTTATAAAATAAGAAGACTCTACTTCCTGGAGATATTATGACTCAAAACTTTTATATCTGATTTGAACAACCCCCTGCTAATAACTTTCCTGCTCCTTGATTGGGAACTTTTCTCACAGTTTTTGTTTTTGTTGTGCTGTACATCTAATGAAATGGAATTATCCTCCAGGTTTTCTATTTCCCATTACTCCTTCATTTTTTGTTTGTTTTTCATGTGGTTTTTCTGATAAGTGGTTTGCCATGTAGTTATGTTTCCCAGAACAATGGAGATGCCAAATTCAGGAGATAACATAGCATATAATTCTCCACTTGTGTGTCCTTACTAAGGACAGGAGTACTAATTATCTAATCATCTGGTTACTAAATAATTTATCAACTTTCTGGCCACCAGTTTAAATCAGGCCTCTGCACACATCACTGGTTCCATGCTGCCTGCCATTTGTGCAGGAAGTAGTGGCATAATTTTTATTATGCTATTTGCACTCCAGGAAACTGCTGGAGAACCTCACTATCAGCATTCTATGTTGCTCCAGTCTTTTCTCTGGTTATGCTGCATCTGGGTGCTTGTTGTATATGTATAACCTGGTCAAAATCTTCGCAGTGTACTGTTGTTTCAACATTAATATTCAGGAGAAAACTGTTCCTACTATCTGCTGTTGATAATTTTGCTGTGATAATTTTTCACATCCATCAGTTAGTAGTCAATAGTGGCTGCTTCTCTATGGGGAATATGTCACTAAAGCTGTTTTGAATTTATTAAAAAATAAGAATAGAGACTACTTTTAAAAATATTGATCCTTCTCTTTCATTAGTTTACATGAAAGTAACTGCTAATCTAAATTCTTAGGTAGAATATAACTTGAAAAAATTCCATTAAAATCAGAGGCAAATGCTTATATGTTTGGAAGGTTTCAAATAAATAATTTTAGGAAAAGGTAAATTAAAAAATTTCTGTAAAGTAACAAGGAAGGATATATGGGAATGGTTGGGAGAAGGAAAGGGAAGTGGGAAATGTAACTACATTATAAGCTCAAAAATAAAAGAAAAAATAGAAAATAAATAAACAAATATGTCAAATTTTCTCATATAGAAAATAAAATGTTGCCCAAAATGAATACGATAATGAGACCATGTGTTTTATTCTTCCTTCATGGCAAAAAACATAAATATTCCTCTACAGCATTCAGGAGACACACTATATGGTTAAACTTGCAAAATTAATTGCCCATTCTTTCTCTTTTTTCTATAGTTTTCTCTTTTGTTATTCGATTAGCTTGTTCAGGGGTGCCTTTTATAACAAAAAGAATATGTCAGTTTTAGAAATGATTTGGAAGGTTCACTAGTTAAAAGTGAGATCAGTTGTGAAACCAGTGGCCACAGGAAAAAACATCAACTAAAAAAGGAAAGGGTATGTAGAAGGGTAAAATGGCAAGAATAAAAAGTTCTTTGGTAAAGAGACAGTTCTTGATGACCTCACAGATGAGTGAGTTGAAGCATCTTAGGGACACCTAAGGAAAAATTAAAGGAGTGATGATGATCTCTGTGTAGTAATGAGAAAGCTCAATGCAGGATGATTCTAATGATTTCATGGACAGTGCTAGTAAATGAATGAGTACATTGAATGGGTTTCCAGGTCACTAAAAAGTACTGGAAAGAAGACAATGGTAAAATGAAGAATCACTGGAGTTGAGGTCATAAGTTTTCACAGCAAAGCAAATGCTGCATTACCAGGTGTTTGGCATTGAAAGAAAAGAGAAAAGAAATTATGTGTCACTGAAGAATGGGTTGGTAGGAAATGATTTACAATGAATAAGAGAATTTTTTTTCTCTTGTTTGGTAAGGTTAAGCTGGATAAAAGAAATCCTCATAGATCTCTACCAGAAATCTCTACAGAGAAAGCGTAATAATGGAAATATTTACTTAGAAGTCACAATGTTACACAATGTTAATCTCAGTAGACCATGCTTCAAAAGTGTTTATGCCATTGCTTTATGAGTTTCTACCTTTTCCACTAAATTACAACATAAGTTATACATTAAAGAGGGCATGTTCAAAATAGTTTTTACATATAAATATAATACACATTATAGCATATCCTTATACCATAAATGTTGTTTTTCTTTTTATTTTATTTTTGTCTGTTCTAAAGAGTAAACAAAGTAGCCAGGTATTTCAGAATAAGTCTCATTTGCCCAAATGTGTAATAGGCTGTGTTGAAGGTCATTGGGAAAATCCCTTTGAATCTGAGACATATCATATTATCACATATACATAGGTGAAGGGCTGACTGACGCCCTCTATATAAAGTAGTAAAAGTATAGTTTCTCCTATTCTCACTAGAATATATTCTAATGGAATTCCGGTGACTTTCTGGATAGTTCTTATAAATCCAATATCTAAAACACAAAATTAACTCTTAAAATTAACCCAGCTGTATAGTAAGTTGGGCATCCATGAAGGCTCAGAGTTTGGAATGCCCTTTTGTGCCAGGGTCAAAAGCAACTGAAACATACAGATTTTTGTGAAATTATTTGGACAAAACAGCTCCAGAGAAATGCTCTAGAAGTTCCCTCACTTGCCAGACAAATGTGGAAAGTTAAACCTGTCCACCAGAAACAATTATGCTGAATTTTTGGTACACCAATACCAATTATGGGTTAAATCATCAAACCGAATATGTCTTTCTAGTTCCTGACTGAAAGCATTTATTTGGATTTCTGTATCCATTTCTTGGGGGGAGGAGCAAAACAAGCAAACAAATAAAACCCCCAAATTCCTAACAAAAGGTTTATGCCATCTTAAATCTTACATTATACAAAATAAATCAAAAGGCATTGTACCTAGCTTGCTTATGTAAATACCTGAGTGAAAGGAAAAGCTGAGGTCTTTTTGCCCAAGTACAGAGGGATACATGACACAATACATAAATGTGTAACAGAAGAGTTGGGATCTTTGGGTTTCATATCATGGGCCAATGATCCATGTGAAAACTCAAAATAACTGCTTGCTCTAATAGGATTCATATGAAAATTTAGGATAGAAGCTCTGCTTACCTGGCAGAGGTCAGTCCAATATCATTTCTGCTAATAAAAACTATGGTTCTTTTGAATTTGCAGTATGAGAAAAAACAGAGGTTAAAAGCATTCTTTCAAAAGCCCTCTATCCTTGAAATGTCTCCTGCAAGTAAAAGCCCACTCTCCTGGGAGAAGTTGAAGTGCTCTCAGCATTTGTGCATCTGTGGTTGTGTGTCTCAGGGGAGAAAGTTTCTCACATGCAAACAAAAGTCTCTGTCAGTTTATAGAGCTTTCCTTGCTGTGACTACTGCAAAGTTTAAGTCCTGTATGTGAGTATGGTACAAAAGCAAGAGAATTGTGCCCAAGAGTCTTGCAACACAGAAATAAATTGTCAGAGGGAGGCAGTTATTTCTGGTGACTGGATTTATGCCAGTCAAGGAGATATTTGTTCTTCATGTTAAGGTGTGTTCCTTGGATACAGTAGGATGGATTTTTCCCATCCATTCCACTATTGATGTTGAAATATACCAATGAGCAGTGTTTGCAGATCCCTATTACATTGCTGTTGTACTCTGAATGTTTGTGTTTGCATTCATGGGTTCTGTGTCTGTGTTTCTCTCTTGATTTGAATGTCTATAATTATTTATTCCTTGTGATTTTATTCTGAGTAAGGTTAACTTCTTTAGGTTTGAGTTTTCCTTCTATCACTTTCTGTCTGGCTCAATTTGTAGAGAGATACTGCTTAAATTTGGCTTTATCATGGAATGTCTTTTTTTCTCCATCTATTGTTAATGAAAGCTTTCCCAGGCATAGTAACCTGGGCTGAAATGTGTCACTTCTTAGGATTTGTAGAACATTTGTCAAGTCTATTCATGGCTTTTAGGGTCTCCAGTGAGAGCTATGTAAAAGATATGCTTTTAGATGTTACATGGTCTTTTTCCCTTGCAACTTTTAATATTCATTCTTCTGTATGCTTAATGTTTTGATTATCATATGTCATTGGGAATTTCTTTAATGATCAAAATTATTGAACATTCTGTATGTTTCTTGTACTTTCATAGTCATCTTTAATTTGAGTAGGACATTTTTTTTCTATGATTTTATTGAAAATATTCTCTGGCATTTGACAAGTTTCTTCTCCGTCCTCTACTCCTATTTTTCTTAAAATTTATCTTTTCATAGAATTGATGATTTTTGAAAGAATTTATTTTTAACTTAATACTTTCTTTGACAGAGGTATTTATTTCTTCTATTATTTCTTCAATACCTGAAATTTTTTATTTCATCTCCTGTATTCTGTTGGTGGAACTTGCCTCTAAGGTTTTTTTTTTTTTGAGAACCTATTTTTTTTTTATTTTCAGAGTTACCTCAGTTTGGGTGTTCTTTATTGATTCTATTTCCTGTTTTAGATCTTGAACTGTCTTATTTATTTACTTCCACTGATTGTATTTTCATAGATTTATTTAAGGGACTTATTTATGTCATATTTAAGGACTTCAGTCATATGCATAAATGCCTTTTCCATGTGATTTTAGTTCTTTTAAAATATTTTGTCTTGGGCATTAGCCACTTTGCAATCAATAGTCAGGGCCTAGTGTGATAGGTTTGTTTGGCTCTAATGGAGACATATTATCCTGGCTGTTATTGACAGTGATTTTACAATGATGCCTAGGAATGTGGGTTTCCAAAGAGTGCAATTTTAAGTGCTGATATCTGATCTTTTCTTTGTAGGGTGAGTGATTTGCTTCTTAAGAATATAGCAGGGAGTGACATCATAACAGGTAGGCTGATAGAGACCAGGGGATGGGACTGGAAGATTTGATATAGAGAAGACGACTGAGAGCAAAAGTGATCTGAGGATTTCACACCTGACTTATTAGGCTACTCATTTCTTTGACAACTTTATCTGTAAAGTTTCCAAAGAACATTTGCTGGTATTGAAGACTGGAATGACATGGTGAGTAGGGAAGAAGGTTGTAGGAGAAAATACAGCTAAAACCTTGGAGATGGAAAATGGGGAGGATGGAAAAGGTGTCAGCAGGTTGTCTGTAATAGCCATGGGAGTAAGCAAGACTGGGGGATTGAGAGAGAGGAAAATCTGCAATTAGGCTACATGCTTCCATGGCCTAACACATTACTATTAGTAATATGAACTGCTATACAACTATGATTACTAATAGTATTAAAAAATTCAAATTTAGTATGAAATATATATAGTTCCCTTTGCAAAAATAATCTCCTCTTATGAAAACTATCAAGAGAAACAATGGCTGGTTTTGTCATTAGTCAGAATACAGTGATGACCTCAAATAGCAGCATTTTATTTTCTGAGGAGTGTATACTATACACACATGCTATTATACCCTTATGATCCAATGAAAAACAAATTTTGAGGTCAAGTTCACACCTGACATTTCTCAAGAAAAATTATAATAAATCAAAGAGAAAATAAAAACAAAAGAATACTGGGGCAAAGCTCAAAGATTTCAACTCCTCCAAAGAAAGTTGGAAATAATCTTCTCTCTGTTAGTCCTTTGTACTTCCTGATGCTTGTAAAAAATGTCTTGGCTTGTATATCATAAAGCCAATATCTGCCCATATCACCATACCATTTCTATTTTTTCATGTTTTTTATGATATTGTTCTCATCCAGTTTATGTTCCAGAACAATTTACTATAATCTTCATATGTCTTAATTACATCTGAAATGACATCATTTTAATATATTTCTTTAATCAACACACACTAATTCATGAATTAATTGGTTTCCTTTCAAAGTCCCTTCCAAACATATTATGCATTGTTATGAGACTCCTCCCTTATAACCTCTCTCACTTGCGACCCTGATTTTAAAATGTTTACAACTCTTAAAGGAAGTGGTAGGCATATACTTAGAGAAAACACTATTGATTCCATGATATATATTAACCTGTATAAAGTAACGACAAGACCACTCCAAGGCATGGTTGAGGGGGAGGTTTCTGTCTTAGATATGACAGAGTATAGCCAGAGGAATAGTTCATAGCAGGGCTGTTTGTCTCGTTGGGGACTAAACATGGCCAGTAGGAAGAACTGGGACATGGAGAAGTGGAGAGAGAGAGAGAGAGAGAGAGAGAGAGAGAGAGAGAGAGAGAGAGAGATGACCTATGTGGCAGGCTTAGAGAGGAATGACATAATGGTGGATGGGAAGCCCTTGCCAATGAGCTGGACAAGTTTAGGTTAGGGAACTGATGGGCTTAGATGAGCTGAGAGGAGCCACAGGTATCGACTGAGCCTGAGGCCAGATAATACTTTGGTCTGCTTATAGTCCCCAGAGTTAGCTATTTATTCTTTTTTTTTGAACCTGACATCAGAAAGGCGAACAATTTAGTATGATGACAATACTGGATAGATAATGTGCTATACAGCTAAATTCAGTCTTTAAGAGTGAAAGAGATACTGGATGTACTGCTTGCAGTGATAACTCGCATATCTTTATAACTTTTTTTTTTCAAACTAGCAGTTTAGAAATCACTTTGCCAAAGAGTCCTTTTACTTGTAAAGACTCTATTGTTATTATAAAATGTCTCAGAAAATCAAATCAAAATGAAGAAACCTGGGTTTTGTTTTAAGTTGCCAAAGATTTCAGTTTATGATCCTTTGGGACGTTTAATTTGGAGCGTGATGAGACATAAGACCATGGCACAGAGTTCATGACATTGAAAAGCAATGGGGCTTAATTCATGGTGCCTGGGAGACAAAAGGAGAAGGAAATGGAGTGGTCAGGGTGTTCATGTCTCCTTTAAGTACATGCTCAGTGGTTTATCATACTTCTGTAAGCTTCTACCTAATGGTTCCACCAAGGACACTACTACTAATAAAAGATATTTTACTTTGCCTTAATTTCCCTAAAAATCTAATGACACTCAAGAAATCAATCATGTGGCTTCACTTCTGGTACCAAAATTACTTTCAAGACATTTTATCTGGAGCCAGGGTGTGATCTGCAATACAGAAAATTTCTTAGTTTGCAACCCCCAATAAATTGGCAGAAGATAGTAGCAATTTATTCCAAAAACATGACTATAATAATCAGAGTAATCATTCCAAATAGACATAAAAACATAAACATACTCAAACAGATGTAGCTGAAGCAACAAAAGCAGGCAAAAGCATAAAATCATTCAAAGCAGAAGAATTTTATCCATGTGTATTCTAAACCCAGAATCCTGCTGTTCTTGAATTTGTTTTTCTTGAATTTAATATATTTAACCTTCAATAATTCTTATTAAGATCCCAGTATGACATTTACTGTCCCTGCACATTGTGAAAGCTGTGACAGTCACTCTCTCCCAGACACAGAACCCAGAAAGGTCAGAGTGCTCTGATAAAGTCCTCTGAGCAAACAGCATGAATGCTCAAGACTTCTAGTCCTTTGAAATCAATCAATTTCTGAATATGTCTGGGAAGCCATGCTCTCCTGAGTGAGGCAGATTGTTCTTCCCAGATGTACCTCTGCCTTACCTTGGTGCTTCAGCACTTAGTGATCGATTAGATGTTACAAGAACTGATTTCCCCCAAGGACATAGGTCCTTATCTTTGCTGCTCAGTACACAGAGAGCTGGTGAGCTGGAAGCAGGCCAGTCATGAAGAAATTTGGTAATTCAACATTTGGGGGAAGGGGAAGACTGATGGGATAGATTATCGAGAATTGGGAGCTTTCACTTATCTTCCCTTTCAGTGCCTTAGTCTCACAGTCCTAATTATTATTTATTTTCCTCTTAAAATGGAAGTATTATAGTCCTAACTAAAATCCTTCATGGCAGCAACAGCATCAGATCCCCTACAAAATGAAACTTCCCCCCAGACACACTAAATGCCATACAGAAGCTAGTTAACTGTCTCCCAGGGCTGGCTCAGTGCTCCCCTGGGAAGTCTGAACACTTACTGTAAATACATTTGCACACCATGAAGTCAGAGGCAACTGAGCTAGCTGTAAATCAATTAATGCATTGCATGAGCTATGCTCAATTTTAGATGTAAATTCACTCAAATCCTCATTCTCACACTATGTTTTAAGCATATTAACAGCATTTTTAGAATGAAATATCCCATACTTAGGATAATATTATATGGAAATTTACAAAGAAAAACATTTTCCCCCAAAGAGTGCTTCTATTCAGCTACAATGAAACAGAAATCATACCATAAATCATAAGTTCCTTTTCCTTTTCTGGTTTAGTGATGAATACTTAACATCACATAAATGTCATTGGGCTGACTGACAGACAGATTCAGGCATACTCAAGCAAGTGTTGATTCTTATATTTATCATAGGTTGAAAAAACAAGATGTGGTGACTCAAATTTTAAAAGGGAGACCAACCTCAACATTTTTCTCTCAAAAGCTTGTGTAACGCTATCAACACTTTGACAACAACATAAATGGTAAAGTCAGACACTTGGTGCTGACTGTTTTAGATTTATACTTATTTCCTACATTTATTGTGTCTGTAATCAAGGAGTAGTTTGTTTAATCTATTTCTAGGGAAGGGAATAAAAGATGTAGCATATATATATATATATATATATATATATATATATATATATATATCTTAAATCTTTGTTTTAATTCCTAAATTCTTTGATGGAATATTTTTCTCATAAACTTCAGTATTTGCCACGGACCAACTCAGCCGGGTATGGGAGTCCCTGGGATGAGGGTCCTCGAAGAATATGTGGGTAAGGATTCGATGGTGACAAACAGAAATAAACACAGAGGCAGTATGAATCTGAGTGTATTTTCAGTTCTCAAACAAGGTTTTTTATAGAGATGTTTTCTCAGGGCATGTTTTTGTTAAGCAAACCCAAAAATATGACATTATTGTTACTTGCAACAGTGACAGAGAAATCCAAAACATAGAATCATCCATGGTTAATAAAAACACAAAATTGTCCTTGAATAATCAAAACATAGGACTGTCTTTGACTAATATAAGATCATCCAAGGCTAACCACATACTTCTTAAATTAATATATTTTTATGGTCAGTTATTGTTTAACATATATTACCTAGTTATTGTGAGTTTTTGAAGTATTGAGCAAATTTAACTATTTTAATTCTTTTTTATTAAAAGCTTTGATTAAAAGCTTAAGCCCACTTTCGATGACACATGTACAGTCATATGAAATTTTATTGTTGGGAAAGTTTTTACTATTTTTACTTAAGTGAGTGATGTGAATGATTTGGAAAGTGCTGGTTTTTCCTGAGATGATGCTAGTGACCCCATCTCAAGGAATGGTTTCTTATCTATTTCTTTTGTTTAAAATGTCAGCATAGGCTTTTAGAAACATTTTGTAAATGTGAAAAAAAGGAATAGAAAAACAAACAGAAACTGCAACGAGAATCACAGCCCAATATTTTTCTCTAGCTGAGAGTTCCAGGAGACCTCCTTCTTTTGAAGTTATAGCCTCTGTCTGTGGAACTTGTCACACAGAATTTACAGGATTTGGTGTGGCATGTATTTACTACAAAATAGAACATATATTGTTTATATATAAAACCTTTTGCCAGTTAGTTTTAAAGAAAATTGCACATATTCATGGGCCATATTCTCTATTAATAAATAGGACAACTCTCCCAGTAAGTATTCTGTGAAGGAAATCACACTAGCATGAATAGTTCCTGGTATTTACTCTGAACTCAAGAAATTTTCACAGGAGCAAAAGTCAAAGGTATATAATTCATTGTATCATTTGTGTGAATTATTCTCTGATTTAAGAAACATCAACAAAAAGCTACTATGTACCAGTGGGTCACCAAAGTTAGGCTGTTTACAAATAATACATAAATTAATAAAAAATTATGGTGCCTATAATTTAACTACTATATGAAGTAGAGGTATTCTGTGAATTAAATTTAAGTGTGCCAAGTGTGATTAGTCTATACAATCCAAAAGTGTCACTAGCCTAGCAGCCATGGACTACATACGATAATTATGGTTGAGATATTTGTCTACTGTTTTAGTTCCCATAGTGAAAACTGCCTGGCTAAGAGTGTTAAAAGACAATCCCTAGGTGTGTATGCACAATGAAGCACAAATAGGTAAAAAAATAATAATAATAATGACAGCTCAGAAAATATTTGTAGAGGCTAAAAACAAAGTGGGATTTTTGGATGTTTGTTTTCAGATTTCTATCCTTGGTGGCTTGTTTCTGATTATATTCCTTTTTAAGTTTTTTTATTAGTTCAAGTTAAGGAACAAGCTTGTTTCACATGTAAGTCCCTTCTCCCTCTCCCTCCCCTCACCCCCATCCCACCTCCCCACCCTCAACCTACCCCATCCACCCACCTCTCCACAGGCAGGGAAGGGCCCTTAACGGGGGCTCTGCAAAGTCCACAAAATCTTCCTGTGCTGGGCCTGGGCCCTTCTCCATGTGTCCAGGTCCAGAGTGTATCCCTTCACTTGGAATGGGATCTCAAATTCCCTTCTTACACCAGGGAAAAATACTAATCCACTACCAGAGGCTCCCTGGGGTGCAAAGGCCTCCTTATTGACATCCATGTTCAGGGGTCTGGATCAGTCTTGTGCTGGTCTCCCAGGCAGCACCTGGGGTTGTTCAGGCCAACTGTTTCTGTGGGTTTCTCCAACCTGGTACAGACCCCTTCAATCTTCATTCCTCCCTCTCTTCAACTAAATTCCAGATTTCAGCTCAGTGTATATCTGTGGATGTCTGTCTCTGTTTCTATCAGCCACTGGATGAGGGCTCTAGGATAGCATAAAGAGTAGTCATCAATCTCATTTTAGGGGAAGGGCTTTTAGGTTATCCTCTCCACCATTGCCTAGATTGTCAGATCATATCATCCTTGTAGGTCTCTGGAGATCTCCCTAGTTCCAAATCTCTTCTCAGACCTATAGTGTATTCTCTAATGTGGTATCTCTCATCCTGCTCTCTCTCCTCTATTCTTCCCCCAACTCAATATTTGTGTTCCTCCATTTCCTCTACTCTACTCCTCTTCTCCTGCTCTTATTGTGGCAGCTCCCTCTCCCCTACAATCATGCTCCCAATTTGCTCAGGAGTTCATGCCACTCCCCATTCCTGGGGTCCATTTATCCCCTAGAATCCTTCATGTTTCCTAGTTTCTATGGTAAAGAGCATTATAGGCTGGTAATCCTTTGCTCTATGTCTAAAATTCATATATGAGTGAGTATATACCATGTTTGTCTTTTTGTAACTGGATTACCTCACTCAGGATGGTTTCTTCTAGTTCCATCCATTTGCCTGCAAATTTCAAGATTCCATTGCTTTTTTTCTGCTGAGTAGTACTCCATTATATAAATGTACCACATTTTCTCTATCCATTCTTCAGTTGAGGGGCATCTAGATTTCTTCCAGGTTCTTGCTATTATAAACAATGCTGCTATTAACATGTTTGAACATATGTCCTTGTTGTATGAACATGCAATATTTGGGTATATACCCAAGAGAGGAATGGCTGATCTTGAGGTAGACTGATTCCCACTTTTCTGAGCAACCACCATACTGATTCCCAGAGTGTTCTCACAAGTTCTCACCCCCACCAGCAATGGAGGAGTGTTCCTTTTCCTCCACATCCTCTCCAGCATAGATTGTCATTGGTATTTTCTATTTTAGCCATTCTGACAGGTGTGAGGTGGTATCTCAGAGTTGTTTTGAGTTGCATTTCTCTGATGGCCAAGGATTTTGAACACACTTTCTTGAGTGTCTTTCAGCCATTTCAGATTCCTCTATTGAGAATTCTCTATTTAGTTCTGCATCCCACTTTTTGATTTCATTGTTTGGTGTTTTGGTGTCTAGCTTCTTGAGGTCCCTATATATTTTGGAAATCAATCCTCTGTCATATGTGGGATCAGTGAAGAACTTTTCCCATTCTGTGGGTGGTTGTTTTGTCTTACTGACTGTGTCCTTTGCCTTGCAGAAGTTTCTCAGTTTCAGGAGGCCCCATTTATTAATTGCAGACCTCAATGTCTGTGCTACTGGCATAATGTTCAGGAATTGGTCAAGGGTAATTCTCATTTTCTCTTCTAGAAGATACAGTGTGGCTGGATTTATGGTGAGATCTTTGATCCATTTGCAGTTAAGTTTTGTGCATGGTGACAGGTATGGATCTATCTGCAATCTTCTGCATGTCTGAATACAATTGTGCCAGTACCATTTGTTGAAGATGCTATCTTTTTTCCATTGTATAGATTTAGCACCTTTGTCAAAAATAAGGTGTTGTAGGTGCATGAGTTAATATCAGGGATTTCAATTCCATTCTATTGGCCTATCTGCCTATTTTTGTGACAATACCAAGCTGTTTGCAGAACTATGGCTCCATAGTAGAGTTTGAAGTCAGGGATGGTGATGCCTCCAGAAGATCTTTTATTGTAAAGAGTTGTTATGTCTATCCTGTTTTTTTTTCCATATAAAGTTGAGTATTGTTCTTTCAATGTCTGTGAAAAACTGTGTTGGGATTTTGATGGGGATTGTGTTGAATCTGTAGATTGCTTTTGCAGGATTGCCATTTTTACTATGTTAATTTTACCTATCCTAGAGCATGGGAGATCTTTCCATTTTCTGGTGTCTTCTTTAATTTCTTTCTTTAAAGTCTCAAAGTTCTTATTGTACAGGTCTTTCGCTTTTTTGGTTAGTGTTACCCCAAGATATTTTATGTTGCTTGTGGATATTGTGAAAGGTGATGTTTCCCCGATTTCTTTCTCATTTATCATCTGTATATAGTAGGGATATTGATTTTTTTTTAGTTAATTTTGCTTCCTGCTACCTTGCTGAAGGTGTTTATCAGCGATAGGTGTTCCCTGGTAGAGTTTTTGGGTCACTAATGTAGACTATCATGTCATCTGCAAATAGTGAAAGTTTGACTTCTTCCTTTCCAATTTGTATCCCTTTGGTCCCCTTTTCTTGTCTTATTGCTCCAGCTAGAACTTCCATTACAATATTCAAGAGATATGGATAGAGTGGACAGCCTTGTCTTGTTCCTGATTTTAGAGGATATTGGTCTGTAGTTCTCTTTCTTAGTCATATCTTTGTGTTGCTTGGGTATCAAAGTTATTGTAGCCTTTTAGAAAGAGTTTGGCAATATCCCATCTGCTTCTATTGTGTGGAACAGTTTGAGGAGTGCTGGAATTAGCTCTTGTTTGATTTTCTGGTAGAATTCTGCAGTGAAGCCATCTGGCCCTGGGCTTTTTTTGGTTGGGAGGCTTTTGATTACTGCTTCTATTTCATTAGGGGTTATAGGTTGATTTAAACTGCTTATCTGATCTTGGTTTAATTTTGGTAAGTGATATCTATCCAGAAAACTTTCCATTTCCTTTAGATTTTTGAATTTTGTGGAGTACAGGTTCTTTTTTTCTCTTTTACTAAAGCTCTATTACAATTATAATTTTTTCTTTTACTAATTCAAATTAGGAACAACTTTGTTTCACATGTCAATCCCTTCTCCCTCTTCCTCTTCCTCCTCTCCTCCCAATGTCCCAGCTGCCCCTAGCCATCCCCCCTTCCACTCCTCCGGCAGGGTAAGGCCCTCAAAAGGGGCTCCCCAAAGTCTACCACATCATCCTGAGCCAGGCCTAGGCCCTTCCCCATGTGTCCAGGCCAAGAGAGAATCCCTTCACATAGGATGGGCCCTCAAAATCCCTTCTTTTTTTTAAAGAACTTCCATATTTAATACAGTGCATTACCCCTGTACAAATGGAAAAAAATTAAGTTCAAAATTTCTAGACCATTATGGCTGTTAATTTTTGTACAATGCCAACTTAACACGGTAAACTGGGATACTTTTTTCCAAAGTTGACAGCACATCTAAAGTTTAATTATATATGTGTTTATATATTTATATAAAAAGACCAATAATGGCAGTATGTTATGCATCAATAGCAACAACAGCTTTTCCAGGTTCTGCAGTCATTTGAGCAAAATTGTAGAGACATCCAACACACTCCATTTAAAAAAAAAGTAAAAAACAAAATCCCAGAAAACAGCACAGTTCTGTTACTCTTGTGGTACCTGGCACCATTTTTTAATAAATCATATTTCATAATTTATATTTCATTTGTAATAATTCATAATTCACCTGGGCAGATGGTGACACACCCCTTTAACCCCAACACTTGGGAGGCAGAGGCAGGCAGATCTCAGTGAGTTTGAGACCAGTTGGGTCTACAAGAGAAAGATCCGGGACAGCCTCCAAAGCCACAGAGAAACCCTTTCTTGAAAAAACAAAATAAAAAGAAAATTCACAATTCTGAACTCAAAACTCATATTTCATGATTAATAATTCATGATTCATAATTCATTATTAATAAACCCATAATTCAATAATTCAATTTGATATTTCATAATTCATTTTATGATTCATAAAACAAAACCCATATCTCGTAATTCATATTCCATATTACAAATTTCACAATTCAAAACATGATTAATAATTCATAAATAATATCTCATAAACACAATTCATAATTCATAATTCACATTTTACAACTCATAATTCATATCTCATTTTTGCAATTTATATTTCAGTATTTATATTTCATAATTCATAATCCATAATCAATAACCCATTTGTCATAGTTCATATTTCATACTTTCGTAATTCACATGTCAAATTTTATGATTCATGATTAATAAATCATAATTAAGAATTCATAATTAAGAATTCATATTTCATAATTCCAATTTCTTATCTTATATTTCATATTTCATAATCCCTATTCTGCATTTCATTCTTCATAATTCATGATTCAGAATTCATATTTCATAAATCATATTTCACAATTCATATTTAATGATTCATAATTCATAATTCATATATCAGAATTGATATTTCATGTTTCATATTTCCTAATTAATGATTCATGTTTCATGACTCATAATTCATAACTCAGAATTCAAAATTCATATCTTTTTAAATTTTTTTTAATTTTATTAGTTCAAATTAGGAACAAGCTTGCTTCAGATGTCAATCCCTTCTCCCTCTCTCTCCCCACCCCCAACATCTCACCTGCCCCTAGCCAGCTTCTCAATCATCATCTGGAAGGAAACCATTGTGAGCAACATTATTAAAAACAGCTCTGATAAAGCATGGTCACTACAATGTATCATAAAGCAGGTCCATATATGTGTGAGTGCATATCATGTTTGTCTTTTTGTGATTGAGTTACCTCACTCAGAATGGTTTCTTCCAGTTCCATCCATTTTCCTGCAAATTTCAAGATTTCATTGTTTTTTTTTCTGCTGAATAGTACTCCATTGTGTAAATGTACCACATTTTCTCTATCCATTCTTGGGTTGAGGGGCATCTAGGCTGCTTCCAGTTTCTGGCTATAGCTTTGTAATAGAGCTTAAAGTTAGGGATGGTGATGCCTCCAGAAGTTCCTCTATTGTACAGGGTTGTTTTGGCTATCCTGTGTCTTTTGTTTCTCCATACAAAGTTGAGAATTGTTCTTTCAAGGTCTTGAAGAATTGTGTTGGGATTTTGATGGGGGTTGCCATTGAATCTGTAGTTTGCTTTTGGCAAGATTGCCATTTTTTTCTATGTTGATCCTGCCTATACAAGAGCATGGGAGAACTTTCCATTTTCTGGTATCTTCTTTAATTTCTTTCTTTAGAGACTCCAAATTCTTATGGTACAGGTCTTTCAGTTTTTTGGTTAGTGTTACTCCAAGGTATTTTATGTTGTTTGTGGCAATTGTAAAGGGTGATGTTTCTCTGATTTCCCTCTCCACCAATGTGTCATCCATATATAGTAGGGCTACAGATTTTTTTGAGTTAATCTTGTATCCTGCCACTTTGCTGTAGGTGTTTATCAACTGTAGGAGTTCCCTGGTTGAGTTTTTCGGGTAACCTATGTAAACTACCATATCATCTGCAAATAGTGAGAGTCTGACTTCTTCCTTTCCAATTTGTATTCCCTTGACCACCTTTTGTTGTTTTATTGCTCTAGCTAGAACTTCAAGGACAGTATTGAAGAGATATGGAGAGAGTGGGCAGCCTTGTCTTGTACCTGATTTCAGAGAAATTGCATTGAGTTTGTCTCCATTTAATTTGATGTTGGCTGTTGGCTTGCTGTATATTGCTTTTATTATGTTGAGGTATGTTCCTGTTATCCCTGATGTCTCCAGGACCTTTATCATGAAAGCATGTTGGATTTTGTCAAAGGCTTTTTCCAAATCTAGTGAGATGAGCATGTGTTTGTTTTTTTTTCCCTCAATCTGTTTATATGGTGGATTACATTGATGGATTTTCGTATGTTAAACCATCCTTGCATTCCTGGGATGAAGCCTACTTGATCAGGATGGACGATTTCTCTTATGTGTTCTTGGATTTGATTTGCCAGTATTTTCTTGAGAAATTTTGAATCAATATCCATGAGGGATATTGGTCTGTAGTTCTCTTTCTTAGTTGTGTCTTTATGTGGCTTGGGTACCAATGTTATTGTGGCCTCATAAAAAGAGTTTGGTAATGACCCCTCTGCTTCTATTGTGTGAAATACTTTGAGGAGAATTGGTATTAGCTGAGAGTACAGGTTTTCAAAGTATGATCTGAAGATTCTCTGGATTTCCTCAGTGTCCGTTGTTATATCCCCTATTCGTTTCAGTTTTGTTAATTAGCATGCTCTCTCTCTGCCTTTTGGTTAGTTTGGCTAGAGGTTTATATATCTTGTTGATCTTCTCAAAGAACCAACTCTTTGTTTCATTGATTCTTTGTACTGTTTTCTTAGTTTCTACTTTATTGATTTCAGCCCCCAGGCTGATTATTTCCTGGTGTCTACTCCTCCTTGGTGAGTTTGCTTCTTTTTGCTCTAAAGATTTCAGTTGATCTGTCAATTCTCTAATTTGACTTTTCTCCAGTATCTTCATGTGGGCACCTTGTGCTATGAACTTTCCTCTTAGCACTGTTTCAGAGTGTCCCATAAGTTTGGGTATGTTGTGTCTACAGTCTCATTAAATTCTAGGAAGTCTTTAATTTTTTTTATTTCTTCCTCAACCCAGGAATGGTGCAATTGGGTGTTATTCATTTTCCATGAATATGTAGGTTTTCTGCAATTCGTATTGCTGTTGAATTCTAGCTTTAATGCATGGTGGTCTGATAAGATACAGGGGGTAATTTCAATTCTTTTTAACTGTGGAGGTTTGCTTTAATGCCAAATATGTGGTCAGTTTTAGAGAAGGTTCCATGTGGCCCTGAGAAGAAGGTATATTCTTTTTTTTTTTTGGATGGAATGTTCCATAGATATCAGTTAAACCCAGTTGGGTCATAACTTCTGTCAGATCCTTTGTTTCTTTGTTAAGTTTTTGTCTGGTGATCCTATCTAGTGGTGTAAGGGTGGTGTTGAAGTCTCCTACTATAAGTGTGTGTAGTTTTGTGTGATTTGAGCTTTAGTAATATTTCTTTTACAAATGTGGGTGCCTTCGTATTTGGGGCATAGATGTTCAGCATTGAGGATTCATTTTGATGGACTTTTCCTGCGATGAGTATGAAATGCCCTTCTTCATCTCTTTTGATTGATTTTTACTTTGAAGTCTAATTTGTTAGATATTAGGTTTGCTATATGAGCTTGTTTCTTGGGCCCATTTAATTGGAAAATCTTTTCCCATCCTTTTACTATGAGGTAATGCCTGTCTTTGAAATTGAGGTGTGTTTCTTGTAAACAGCAGAAGGATGGATTCTGTCTTTGTATCCATTCTATTACCCTATACCTTTTTATGGGTAAGTTAAGACCATTGACATTTAGGGATATTAATGTCCATTGTTTGTTGGTTCTTGTTTGTTTTGGAATTATTGTTGGTGGTGTCATTGTGTGTGGATTTCAACCTCCTGTTTCTTTTTGTGTTTGGTAAAATTAGATTATCTATTGCATGTGTTGTTGTGGGTGTATTTATGTTTGTTTGGTTGGAGTTTTCCTTCCAGAAACTTCTGTATTGCTGGATTTGTGGATATGTATTGTTTAAATCTATTTTTGTCATGGAATATCTTGTTTTCTCCATCTGTAGTGATTGAAAGTTGTGCTGGGTACAGTGTTCTGGGTTGACATCCATGATCTCTTAGTGCTTGCAGGGTATCTATCCAAGACCTTCTGGCTTTCAGAGTTTCCATTGAGAAATCGGTGTGATTCTGATTGGTTTGCCTTACATGTTACTTGGCCTTTTTCCTTTGCTTCTCTTAATATTTTCTCTTTGTTCTGTAGATTTGGTGTTTTGATTATCATGTGACCCGGGGGGGGGAGGGACTTCTTTTTGTGGTCCAGTCTGTTTGGACTGGAAGCTTCTTGTACTTTCATAGGCATTTCCTTATGTAGTTTGGGGAAGTTTTCTTCTATGATTTTGTTGAATATGTTTTCTGTGCCTTTGAGCAGTGTTTCTTCACCTTCTTCTATACCTATTATTCTTAGGTTTGGTCTTTTCATGGTGTCCCATATTTCCTGGATATATTGTGTTAGGGATTTTTTGGACTTGAGGTTTTCTTTGGTTGATGAATGTATATCCTCTAGTCTTCAATAGCTGAGATTCTCTCTTTCATCTCTTGAATTCTATTAGTTATATTCACATCTTTAGTTCCTGATCATTTATCCAGCCTTTCCATTTCCAGCATCACCTCATTCTATGTTTTTTTTTATTGTATCTATTTCTGCTTTCATGCTTTGAACTGTTTCAAGATCTTCTTTCACTTGTTTGGTTGTTTTTTCTTGGGTTTCTTTAGATACTTTAAGAGATTTGTTAACTTCTTGAATTTTTTGGTTTGTCTTTTCCTCCATTTCGTGTAATTTTTTGCTTGCTTTTTCTTCTATTTCTTTAAAGGATTTTCTTGTTTCCTCTTTAAAGGTCTCTATCATCTTGCCGAGATAATTTTTGAGGTCCATCTCTTCTTCATGTTCTGTGTTGGGCTTTTCAGATCTTCCTGGTGGGTAGTCCCTAGATTCTGGTGGTGTCATATTGGTCTTTCTGTTGTTGAGTGAGTTTTTATTCTGTCTTTTTCCCATATCTTCTTCCAGTGGGTGCAGGTGGGGTCTCTCTATCTCCTCTTGTGACCCAGTGGTATGTGTGGGCCAGGAAATCAATGTCCGAAGCTCTGGATATTTTTGCCTCTCCTGGTAGTCTCCTCACTCTGAAGGAGTTAGGCCTCTGTAGGGGTCAAGTCGGCAGGACGGGAAGGAAGAGTGGGGTGTTTCCAGACTCAGGTAGTTCCTCCCTGACTGGGAAGGACTACTTCAAGCAGGCACAGAACCAGAGAGATCTGGGTGAATAGGGCTTTGCATGGAAGTTGTGTAAGAGCAGAGGGTCACCCACCTCGTTATAGATCAGGTCGGCAGAAAGGGAAGGAAGAGTGGGGTGTTTCCAGATTCAGGGAGCTCCTCACTGCCTGAGCAAGTCTACCCAAAGCAGGTGCAGGCCCAGAGAGATGAAGGTGAATGAGGCTTTGGACAGGAGTTGGGTAAGAGCAGAGGGATGCTCACCTAGTTATGGATCAGGTCAGCAGAAAAGGAAGGAAAAGTGGGGTGTTTCCAGATTTAGGTAGTTCCTCCCTGCCTGGAAATGTCTACCCCAAGCAGGTGCAGGCCCAGGGAGATCGGGGTGAATGGGGCTCATTTACATCAGGTCAGCAGAAAGCACTGATGATATTCTTAATCAGTGTACAAAGCCCATATTTGGCAGGGACACGAAAATATAAGCACCATACATAATGAACTGGCAGAGGGATGTAACTCAAAAGTAGATCAATTTTATAGCATACCTGAAGCCCCCAAGTTAAATATATATATTTAATGTATCATTACACAAGCAAACACATACATGCTTCAAAGAGTGGAGGGAACACTGCGGGATTTCTCAATCAACAAAGTGCTTAGGTAGCAAGCACAAGAACATAAGTTTGTACCTCTCTTACCCATGTATAAAGGTATCATGATGGCACAAGTGCTGGCAAGGCAGAATTATGAAGGTCCTGGTAGCTTGCAAGCCATTCTAACATAATCCATGAGCTTCGGGTTAAGTGATAGAATTTATTCCAAAAAATAGGGAGGAAGTTCATAGAGGAAGATGTCTCACTTTCACCTCCAGTTTCTACACACATACATCAGTGTGCACTCATATATGCACACTCACATGTGCAAAAGACCATTTACACACACACATGCACACAAACACCAGGTGCATAATAATGGTAGAAAAGGGCAGGTAATGCCATGGAAATGTAAAGTAAGAGATACAGGGGTTTTATTGAATAATGTTTTTTATATGATAAAGTGGTGAAATTAACCAACAAAAGACATTCAGATCATGGATGGACCCAATGCTAAAGCCAAGGAAGATAGAGGTTTATTAGAAAATAAAAATATTATCAATTTGTTTGAAAAGAAACTGAATTTTATAATTTGGCTCTGAATAAAAGGAATTAAAAGGATATTTGCAGTAAATTAAACTGGAAGAAATTGAATTGGAATGTGTTTTACTGACTATTAAATGACAACAGCTGAAGTCAGATACTAGTTGAAAGGTCCAGGCTTTGATGCTGATCGGCTCTACCTTTTTATGAGACAGACCCTGCCCATTGACAACGGTCAGGACATGCACAAGAAAACGGGCTAAGTCATCATCGCCACATCACCCGCCATGCATTAAGGCCTGCTGAGGACTCTGGGCATGTGTAGAACCTCAGTGCACATGCACAGTCTTCCCTTTAAAAGCTCCAACTTTCCTGCTTCTCTCTCTTTGCTTCCTCTCCACTCTCTCTCTCTCACCTACACACTCTCTCTGCCTCTCTATGGTGACTGGCTATGGTGGTCAGCCATCATCCCTGTTCCTCTTCTCTCTTAGTCTCCCTACTCTGCCAGGCCATATGATAAACTAGTCAACATGTCTCAGCTTTCTCTTTTCCTCTTTTTAAATAAAAACATAACATTGAGCAAGAATTTAGAACAGAATGCCCGCTAAATGCACTTGGAGACACACAGCAGTCACATCTCTTTCCCATCTTTGTTTTCTTTAAGAAAACCAATTTATCATGTATCTTGCAAACATGCTAGGAATTCTCCAATTCAGCCACGCATAAATGTCTTTTCTCATCATTTTGTCAACTGCCACTCTTTTTAACATTTTGGCCTGTTTTTTTATTTTTGGCTCTATTGGGGGGGGAACTCATTCCTTCACATTTCTCATTAGCATGCTTGTTTCATGGAATTAGAAAAAGAAAAAAATTAGCTCAATCATTATTTCGCTAGAATCTGTCATATAAAACAAGCAAGTAAAATATTTTTAGAAAATTTTACACATGTATATTAAAGTGGCTATATATGTTTGTACATAGAGACATGCATGTATAGACATGTATATAATATGCATTCAAATTACTCATATTAACTTTAATAATATATATTCTGTTTGTTGAAAAATCAATGGCATTGGAATAGTATTACTCCAGTAGATTAAATAATCTAATGTACATTTCACCCAGCCTGCTCCAGAAAAGTATTACTACCATGAAAGTCTGAAACACTTCAATGTGCAGAAGATGGATAATTGAAATGGGATTATAAATAAATTATGACAGAAAATAAAACTGGAAAAAATTAAAATTCATACTATGGTATCAAAAAATCTTTCAAAGACTGGCATAGAAATCACCCTTTACTTAGGCTCATCAAACATATCGAATTTATTATTATTGCTTTTATAACTAAATTCATGTAATTTAGACAACATTTTGTTTATATTTAAAGTCATTGCAGTTTCCTAAATATTACATTAACTATTTGCAAACACACTTTTGTCATGGAGTAGCTGTGCTATTCTGAATGTCTAATGAATTAGTAATGAGATTTTAATAGAGATATCTCCTGTTAGGTGTGAGAAATACCAGCTGACTTGCATTTATACTGTGTATATTTCTCAAGGGAAAAGAAATCACCACCTGTCACAGGGGATGAAGAATTCAAGAAGTTGTCAGTGATATTTTCCACATTCGATGACAGTTGTGAATGTGATATATCTTTCTCAAATTGGAATAATCTTGGATCCAATCTTAGGATAGTTCTCAGTTCAAAATGTGCCATTTATTCACAGTTATATTTTCCAGAACACACATAATAATTACAGTATGTAAAGAGCTTCTGGGGTTCTCAGCTCATGTCCGCCCCCCTTTTGTATGTGAATTGGGAGATACCCTTTTGATATTGATTTTATTAAACACTGTCCTCTGTGACAGAAGAATGGCTCATACTTAAAACTTCTGTCATGTTTAGTACACAAATTAAAATGAAGGTGAATAAATATACTACTTCTGTGTGTGTGTCTCTCTCTGTGTGTGTGTGTGTGTGTGAGAGAGAGAGAGAGAGAGAGAGAGAGAGAGAGAGATGTGTAGTATAAATAATATGTATAGTATAAATGCACATGGAAAGTGATGCCCTTGGAGCAGTTTATATCATATTTTCAAATAAAACCTAGATACAAACAGTCTGAATAAATAAATACATAACAAATACATGAATATAGACTCCTTGTTAGAACTAGTCAGGATATGGAAACATCAGAGCATTCCCTCCAATAAAATCCATGTAAGCTAAAAACAACCTTCATTCATGCATAAATCTATCTGAAATCTGAAGATGCAGGAAATCTACACAAACTAAAGTTCAGAAAAAAATGGAAACTATTTATTGGAGAAAAGATTTCTCTGTTCTCATTCATGGAAATGTGGTAGTGAGGTCAGAAAATAGTCTTTTCATGTGTGGGCTAAGAAAGAGCCAAGTTATGGGTTAACAGATTTAAAAAAAAAATGTTCTGCATACTGATGAGACAGCTCAGCTTTCAAGGGTAAGGATACTCAGTATGTGTTTAAGCTACATTTCAAATTCTTACTAGTCCTTGCTAAAATGAGAGAGCCCAATCATGGAGCATTCAGCAGATAAAGAATCTCTCCACTTTAAAGGAAGCTTTAAAGACAACCTCCTAAATATCAGACACAATGTGAAGCAGGTTCAACCTAAAACAAAATTTGAAGTAGTTATTTTTTCTATGTTTATCTGAATAACAATTCTGTGGCACCATTTACAAAAACCTTGTACTGCTGTTCAGAAAATATATGAATCATTACCTACACATAACCCAAATTTATCAAATTATTTTAGAACTAGCATGCATCAAATATCAGCCAGGATTGGACAGAATCCCATACTTTTTAACTTCTTCCAAATTCTGGTCAAAATTTCACTGACATTTACTTAATCACTTAGGTAATGAGATAGAGACAGATGATCTCTTGGCCTTGCTGGATACCAGCATCTATCGAGGTTCAGTGAAGAATTTGTCTCAGAGGAATAAAGTAAAAGTGATGCAGTATCACGCCTATCATTCTCAGTTGGTTTCCACATGCCCTGTTGTGCACATATGTGTACACACATTCTGATTCACATTTGTGCACATTTGCATGTGTTTGCACACACACACACACACACACATAAGTGCACAATGCAATTAAATGAATGATTATGAGACTTAGAAATCATCTTGATCATCTTGTAAGTTTTAAATGTAGAAGATGGGGACTAAGCAGGCTTTTACCAACTGATTAAATATATATGTCTTTGAAAATAATCTTGTTTTTTAAAGTTTATAACTGATTTAGCCAATGAAAATATACCAACTAAGGTCACAAAAGTATTTTTCAATTCACTTTTTCAATTAATTATTCAATAGAGGGATATTTACTCAAAGCTGCTACATAGCATTGTTATATCATCTTAATGTTTTCTTGCTGTGTCCATGAATGAGGCTCAAACAAAGCCACTTGCCTTACATCTTATTGCATTACAGTAATGAAGCAAGATATTTAAATAACAACATTGTATAACACAGTTCTGTTGCCTATGGTCTCTCTTTCTTCCTTCTTTCTATCTGTCTTTGTTTCTGCTTTTATGCAAGTATCAATGCCATGTCCTAATACATTCATAGAAATGTATGTCCCATTGCTATGATTATCTAGACCCTATGTTTTTGAGATAATGTCTCAATATATAACCCAAGATGGCCTTAAAGTTAACGTTTACATGATAATATTTTTAAAAGATGTAATTTTTGAAGGTACATTTCTTCTCACATGCTATGATTACAAATTTTCACTGTCATGGTTGCCTTTCTGTAATTCCAAACTCCTGAATAGGTATTTATATAGAAGCTCTTTTATTATTTATAACATGTTACCCATGTATAGCTGAATAGTTGTGTCCACCTCAAAGTTTTTTTCTTGATAACTTCATGTACAGTAATAGTCTTACATGATTAGGCCAACAGTTTTCACAAACATTTATGTACTTTTAATAATGATTTTACTGTAGCCATGTAAAGAATACCTTTACAGGAACTTTAAAATAACTCCATAAACTGAGCTTCCTTCTTATATTAATAATTCTAAGCAGTTTTAAAGACAAAAATAGTTGTATTGTTTCATTTGATTTAGGAAACTTGCCCTCTACAGGTACCTGCACAGTGACTTTTGCTGTCAAGGATTTTGAAAGTTGTTCAGAATGATAATAAAACAAGTTAGAAAATAAAACAACTCAAGTATTTACATTCAAATTGGAAATAATAGTATCATTGACTATTTACAGATTGTTGTCCAACATCCCACCTCATAAGAGCACAAAAAACTGAAAACCAGTTACAAAGGATTTAAATCTTGAAGATGACTAATTATTATTCTGTTTATAACACTAATTACCATTTACTGGTGTAGCCTTTTGCTAAGCACACTTAAAATTAATAGCAAAAGAAATAGTGAGTACATTTTGCCATAAAATTAAAAGAATACTTGTTCACATTTGCGCCTCTCTAAGCTATCTGCACATAACTTATTTTTATTCTTTCTCTTTCTTTCTGTCTATAGTTTGTGTGGTATTAATTACCTCAAAAATGTTTGTGAAAAATATAGTCATTAGAATAACTATTATATGTATACTGGAAAGATATCTGAGTGGAAAAGAACACTAACTGATCTTTAAGGGGGCCCAAGTTTGACTTTTAAAATCCTCATAGCAGCTCACATTCATTTATAACCCCACTTTTTCCAATTACAAGGGAATTTTTTACAATTACAAGGCATTTTTTCTCTGTCCTCCACAAGCATCAGGGATTCAATATATACATCTGTACACCTAAATTAAATTTTTTACTACACAATACCTTTAAATGTATCTGTGTATTCACATGATGTGTGTGTGTGTGTGTGTGTGTGTGTGTGTGTGTGTGTGTGTGTCCGTTTAAGTTACCATATAACAATAATAATCTCTGGAACAGGGATGATAAACCCTCCTTTTAAATGATTGGTTAGGGTCATCCTAGTAAGTACCAAACAATATAGACTATTAATGTAGGCCTTTGCTTCCCATCACGAGTTGAGGATGGAACTTTATAGATTGAAAATACTTCACACTTGGGACACAGGAATTAGATTATTTAAGATGGATCTAAGCTGAAAGAATCTTTCCTGGGATCCAACTTCTATACTACCAAAAATGTTGTGCAAGCTGTCATTGGAGAGAAACAATTAAACAGTTCTACAAAGCTGCAATATTTATGAATGATGAAAATGACCAGCACAGCAAGTCATGAAAAAGATTCAAGAAGTGGTATTCAAATGTCTGAGTCAACTAAAAGTTGTCTGGTTGGATTCAAGAACCAGTCAACAATAAGGAAATCATGCCTACTACTAAAAAGCTAGCAAGCTTCCTGAAGCAAGTGATGATATGGACCTCAGAAAACTATCTATGTCAGCTACTTAGCTATACTATAGTCCTTCCCTACATTCTCATCTTACTCTGATTCCCACAGGTAGACCACACCTCATGAAAGAAACTTTTTTTTTCCCACAAGTGGAGAAAACCACACAAAACCACACACAAAGACTACACACTGAGGAGATCAACAGATGTCTGTGAACACACCCTCCATGAAAATATCAGTGAATCATCTGCTATGGCTCAGAGAACATTATACATGGGGTGGTGGAAATACAGTAAGAGCCAGAATACCTGGGAATCTGCTGTGAAAGAATCTCCCAGAGAAATACCAGGATAAAGAAAGTAGAACAATGGTCATATCAATGGACATGTCAACATGGGAGGATGAAGTTTGCAGGGAAAGTTTATTTAAAAAGTTCTATTTATATTAAATATTTTCAATCTCACAGAAGATTATCTCAGGGCAGGATGATAACACTGGTTAACAATGGACAGGCAAGTGAAAGCCTAAACTGTTATGGTAAGATGTCACAATGGGAAAATAGTTTTGCCCATTTCCTATGCTAATGTGTGATAAAGTGCCTTGCTTGTAGAACAGGATTCCTTTGACATTACAGCTGACCTCACTAAGCTTGTTAATGTGGAAAAGAATGTATGTTAAGAAAGACAGCTGCAAACTTACCATGCTGATCATTTTAATGGTTCATATATGCTGCAGCTGGGTAGGACCATTTAATTGTTTTTCTCCAGTGGCAGCTTGCATAGTGGTTTGTGGTATCCAAAAAAAGAGTCCTTCATCAAATCCAGCTTGAATAGTCTGAGTTCTAAGTATTCAGCAGTGTTTTCAGCAATAAAGGTCCATCCACAACCCATAATGGGCAGCTAAGGACAACATCAATAGTCTACATTGTTGTGGGAGCTAACTGGAAGACCCAAACCACTGGGAGAAGGAGAATTAGACTTTCCCAGGGATGAGCTCCCTATTTTTTATAAAATTGGAGTGCATAGCTTTTAAATCATATAAAACAAATTTAAAATAAATGGACACTCTGACCCATCAATCCATATATATCCAGAGTATATTTACACATATAATAGATTATAACATAACATATATTAGATATATATGAAGAGAGATAGGTGTTATAATAATAAAGAAAAGGAGGCTGTTCACATGAAGTGAGTGGATGAGCATGAGAAAGGGGTTGAGGGAAGGTATCTGGGAGAATATGGAAGGAGGAAAAGGAAAGGAAGGAAGGGAAGAAGGGTGGCATCATAGTAGAATTCTAACCTGGCTAAAGGGAAAGAAGGATTTATTTTGAAAATTTCTGATATTGGAATCCATAAGTAACACCCTATCAGATAAAGAAGAAACAACCCGAAGAAGAAACATTTTAAAGTGTCGTTCAAGAGCATTTTCGCTTTCAATAACAGATAAAGATAACTCCAGTCAACATTTTTACATCTTTATTTCTCTCTTTCACTCTTCCTCACATACACATACAACATGCCTTGGCTCTGCAATTGATTTTTAATGAGGCAAATCCCCCAGATTTAGAGAAGAATTGCTTAAGGCCTTCTATCAATTCCTTTTTTATTAAGTTAATAACTTTGTAAATGAATAATTTGCAAGAAGAGAGTTAATGGGCTTTCAACTGCTGTTTTCACCCCAGGTTAAACAAAATAAAAAACTCTTCAGGCAAAATATGCTTTTATGAAAGGAATCTTTATTTCACTTCGAAGAAAAGTGTTTTCCAATTATTAAAAATAAAATAAAATTACAAAGGGGCAAAAAAGCAACTTCTGTAGGTCTTAAAGTTGCTTTTAGCCAAAGATTGAAAAGGCCCAACACATGTGGGGGATGTTGTATATCTTTAAGCACCTGTTAATTAACAATTTCATAACTTTTCAACCAATTGCATAATTTTTAAATGAAATGCAGAGCTTTAAAGGCAATTTAGTTTAAATTCTACCTTTAGACATAGAATAGTCTTTAGACATTTAATTCCCTACAAACACTATTGTTTAATTTGAAGTGAAAAATTCCATTTTTTTTTAAAACTGGGGTTTCTTCCTCTAAACCTGAGTAAGTTGTGACATCTTATTTGTGACTTATATGATGTGACATCCTATCATCTTTGTGCATTCTGTTTCTTCATAGTCGTGTTGGTGTCAACCTGTATCTAGGATCATTTCATCATTAAAATTCAGATAACTTCAGCAGGACTGATGATTTAGACTAATCTGTACTTAATGTTCAATACATTTCTCTTTGTAAGCAACCATTTTGAGGATTGTACAAATGTACAGTTTCTGGCTGTAGAAATATAAAGCAATGACTGGAAGATACTTTGAAAGGAGAAATAAATTACACAGTGAAAGATTTGGAGATAAAGTTTTGGACTAAGGAAATGTGACCAATAATGTCTTGAAAAATTCAACTCACTCATAATTGATGATCTGTCTAATTCTTTACTAGTAGTCTAAATATATTAGTAAAAAGGCCAGAAATTAGTGATTGCATTGTTTAAAGTAACTGCATTTGTGGCCTGAAGTTATGGAATTTATTTTTTGTTTTGCTTTTAAAATTTTAAGTAAAAAGCTGCATTGCAATATTCATAAATAAAAATTATCCAATAATATTTTTGTGAAAATTACCCAATAAAAGCATGTTATAATTAGTTAAATATTACTTTGTAGCTTTTCCTCTAAAATCAGGAACAAGACAAGGATGTCCACTCTCTCCATACCTCTTCAATATTGTACTTGAAGTTCTAGCTAGAGCAATAAGACAAGAACAGGAGATCAAAGGGATACAAATTGGAAAGGACGAAGTTAAACTTTCACTATTTGCAGATGACATGATAGTCTACATAAGTGACCCGAAAAACTCTACCAGGAAACTCATACAGCTGATAAACACCTTCAGCAGGTAGCAGGATACAAAATTAACTCAAAAAAAATCTGTAGCCCAACTGTATACAGATGATAAACTCAATGATAAAGAAATCTGGGAAACATCACCTTTCACAATATCCACAAGCAACATAAAATATCTTGGGGTAACACTAACCAAAAAAGCGAAAGAACTGTACAATAAGAACTTTGAGTCTTTAAAGAAAGAAATTAAAGAAGATACCAGAAAGTGGAAAGATCTCCCATGCTCTTGGATAGGCAGAATTAACATAGTAAAAATGGCAATCCTACCAAAAGCAATCTACAGATTCAACGCAATCCCTATCAAAATCCCAACACAGTTTTTCACAGACATTGAAAGAACAATACTCAACTTTATATGGAAAAATAAAAAACCCAGGATAGCCAAAACAACTCTTTACAATAAAAGATCTTCTGGAGGCATCACCATCCCTGACGTCAAGCTCTACTATAGAGACATAGTTCTGAAAACAGCTTGGTATTGGCACAAGAATAGACAGATAGACCAATGGAATCGCATTGAAGACCCAGATATTAATCCACTCACCTACGAACACCTTATTTTTGACAAAGGTGCTAAATCCATACAATGGAAAAAAGATAGCATCTTCAACAAATGGTGCTGGCACAATTGGATTCGGACATGCAGAAAATTGCAGATTGATCCATACCTGTCACCATGCACAAAACTTAAGTGCAAATGGATCAAAGATCTCTCCATAAATCCAGCCACACTGAATCTTCTAGAAGACAAAATGGGAATAACCCTTGAACAAATAGGCACAGGAGAACGATTCCTGAACATCACGCCAGAAGCACAGACACTGAGGGCTGCAATCAATAAATGGGACCTCCTGAAACTGAGAAGCTTCTGTAAGGCAAAGGACACAGTCAGTAAGACAAAACAACCACCCACAGAATGGGAAAAGATCTTCACCAGCCCCACATCTGACAGAGGACTGATTTCCAAAATATACAAGGAGCTCAAGAAGCTAGCCACCAAAACACCATACAATGAAATTAAAAAGTGGGGTGCAGAACTAAACAGAGATTTTTCAACAGAGGAATCTGAAATGGCTGAAAGACACTTAAGAAAGTGCTCAAAATCCTTGGCCATCAGAGAAATGCAACTCAAAACAACTCTGAGATACCACCTCACACCTGTCAGAATGGCTAAAATCAAAAATACCAATGACAACCTATGCTGGAGAGGTTGCAGAGAAGAAGGAACACTCCTCCATTGCTGGTGGGAGTGTGAACTTGTAAGACCACTTTGGAAATCAGTATGGCGGTTGCTCAGAAAAATGGGAATCCTACCTCAAGATCCAGCCATTCCTCTCTTGGGTATATACCCAAATACTGCTTGTCCATACAACAAGGACATATGTTCAACCATGTTCATAGCAGCATTGTTTGTAATAGCCAGAACCTGGAAGCAACCTAGATGCCCCTCAACTGAAGAATGGAAAGAGAAAATGTGGTACATTTATACAATGGAGTACTACTCAGCAGAAAAATGCAATGGAATCTTGAAATTCACAGGCAAATGGATGGAACTAGAAGAAACCATCCTGAGTGAGGTAACCCAATCACAAAAAGACAAACATGGTATGTACTCACTCATATATGATTTTTAGACATAGAGCAAAGGTTTACCAGCCTATAATCCTCTTCCCCAAAGAAACTAGAAATCATGAATGACTCTAAGGGATAAATGGACCCCAGGAATGGGAAGTGGCATAAACTCCCGAGCTAATTGAGAGCATGAGGGTAGTGGAGTGGGTGCTGCCACAATAAGAGCACAAGAAGAAGAGGAGAGGAGAAGAAATGGAGGAGCAGATATATTGAGTTGGGGGAAGAATAGAGGAGAGAGAGCAGGATGAGAGATACCATATCAGAGGGAGACACTATAGGTCTGAGAAGAGATCTGAAACTAGAAAGATCTCCAGAGACCTTCAAGGATGACACGATCTGACAGTCCGGGCAGTGGAGGAGAGGATGGCCTAGAAGCCCCTCCCCTAGAATGAGAGTGATGACTACTCTCTATGCTATCCTAGAGTCCTCATCCAGTGGCTGATGGAAGCAGAGACAGACATACACAGAAATACACTGAGCTGAATTCTGGAACCTAGTTGAAGAGAGGGAGGAATGAAGAACAAAGGGGTCTGTACCAGGTTGGAGAAACCCACATAAACAGTTGGCCTGAAAAAGGGAGAACATATCTACCCCAGACGCTCTTTGGGAGGCCAGTACGGGACTAATCGAGCCCACTGATCATGGATGCCATCGGGGAGGCCCCTGCACTCCTGGGAGCCTCCAGAGGTGGACTGGCTTTTTGCCCTGGTGTATGTGGGGGACTTCGAGAGCCCATCCCACTTGAAGGGATGCACTGTGTCTCTGAACAAATGGGGAGGCACCCAGGCCCAGCACAGGAAGATTTGGTGGACTTGGTGGAGCCCCGGTTGGGGGCCCTACCCTGCCTGGGGAGTGGTGGGTGGATGGGGTGGGGGGTAGGTTGGAGGTGGGGGAGAAGGAATGGGGGTAAGGGGAGGGAGAGGGAGAGGGAGAGGGGAATTACATGTTAAACAAGCCTGTTCCCTAACTTGAATTAATAATAATAAAAAGAGAGAGAGAAAAAAAAGAATTGAAGCCAGAAAAATAATATTCCAAAGAAATATAATTGTGAAGCATGTTTGTTTAAGCTAAGGAGGAATGGGCTGGATGTTTATCCAGTCAAAATTTCTTACATATACTATAAAGGTCTGTCTGCTGAGATGATTGTGAACAGCGGCAAGGAGTTCTGATATCCTGTAGAAAACAACAATAACATAAGACAGTAACTAATTAACAGAACAATACTGCAGCAAAGTGCTGAGGATTGCTGAAACTTCTCTTATTGCTGCCACCCTTAAGCTGGTCCTTGAAGACTTGGATAGTCTGAAGAAATAACAAAGACTTTACAGAGAAACTGAGAAAATGCAAAAGGAAAAGAAACCTGCTCAAATCCAGATTCATGGAAACACGTTGGCTGATGAAAATGAGGATGAGCAGACATTAATGAATACTTAGGTCAGAATACAGAGAAGCATTAAATGGCAGAGGATTTGGGAGTGGACAGTGGTCTGGTGACTGAGTTAGTGGGTATCACCTGTCTTCCTTCTCAGCACTAATTTCTGCTGCTATGGGAAAGTGTCAGTGGTCCCTCACATTTTGTATATCCACATGTAAAGACCTTGCTTTATTTTGTCAAACCCATGTGTTACCTCAAGTTCCCTTTTACAAAATAATGTCAGCATCATCCACTGCTTGGCTAGAGTAGGTGTGGCCATGATGGAGGTAGTGTATCACTAGGTGTAGGCTTTTGGAGTATGGGAATAATAAATAATAATAATAAATAATAATAAACTCCTTCACATATCAACTGCTGGCCAACTGGATAAACACAAATATCTTATTTGCCTGTCTAGCTATACCCACCTCTTCTCAGCACTAGAGAGTTAAATCCCAAGTCTTGTACATGCTAGTAAAAGATCTACTGAAAATTAACCATTTAATCCTTTAGTTGCTTTTCACAAGTGTTTAATCATAGCAACAGAGAAACAAACTTGTATTAGTACTAGTAACATGGCACACTGCGGTGATGAACCTGTCTGTATTTTTGTGTTGCTGTTGTTGTTTTATTTTATTTTGAGGGAGTGAGAGTGGGGGAGGACCATGGAAGGAGTATGGGCTAGAGGTGGCTACTTGAGTGCTCATTTCTTAATGAGATGTTTTGGGAGTTGGGAAAATAAAAAGGTTGAGAAAGGTGCAGAAATGGAGGCTTGGCCTGCAAAGTTTCAGAGAGAAACAGAGACATTATCAAAGCCTTTTGTGTGGTAGTTTGGATTAAGAGTCTGTGTACATGGAAACTTTGCTTTACCAAGACAATCAATGCTGGCTGACACTGGCTAAAGAACAGCTGTGACAAATCAGAAACCAGCCAACTCTTCTGGGTAGCACTTCCTTAATGTCAGCACACAGAAGCTGTGGTCTAGAAATGGCCAAAGTTGTATCTCAAGCTGGCTATGAAGCTTGTAGTAAGTGTCTCCCACATCATCCTGGTTTGGGAAGTCCTAAAGGATTAATGGGGTCATGGAGAATAGCTTAGACTTGGCACTGTGAGAGAGCAGGAGTTACCACTGGGAAGGCATAGCTTCAGTCCTAGTGGAGACTCTAGGATGGAAGGCATCTTTGGGAGGGGCTGAGGCTTTGCACCAAGTGGCAAGGTTGGAATTCTTGAAAATAGGCCAATAGAGGCTATTGGTGAAGGTACAGCCATAGTTGTAGTAGAGACCTGGCACTGATGGAGTTGCCAGGACTATGGGTGACAACCAAGAATAGCAGCAGGTAAGGCACACAGCTGGCCTGAGCTTAGAAGACAAGCTGTGTGTATTGTGTAAAGAGCTGTGTAAGGAGCCATTACAAGCTAGTGCGCATGCGCACTAGGTAACTTTGTAACTTTCCAGCCCTTGGTCTCCGCCTCTCCCGTGACGTCATATGGTCCAATGAGCTGCAGCCAGTCAGAGGGTGACAGTCCGAGGCGGCGGTTGCCAGCCTATATAAGGGATGGGTTTTTGGGAGTTCGGGGTCTCCGCTCTGTAAGCTTATGCTCTCCCTCTCAAGACGCATTAAAGCTTTACTGCAGAAGGATCCTGAGGAGTGTGCCGTGTCGTTTTTGCTGGCAAGACAACTGGTGCCGAAACCCAGGAATCGAGACCTCATCATCGTCAGCACCATTGGAGACCCCTTGGCTACAAGGAGGATTCAGAACTGCAGGGAGGTACGATTCAGAGAGGTATGTCTTTTCTGGACTTTGGCTTGGGATTGTCGCCATCTTGGGAAGGTAGTGTCGAGGCTTTTGTGCTTGTCCTTGGAGCCATCTTGATCTTTTTCGCTGTTGTAGCAATCTTGAAGAGGTCCAGAATAGCATGTCAGAAACCGAACGTAGTGAGAGGTTGGGCGCGCGCAAGAAAAAAAAACCGTCCCAAAAAAGGAAAAAGGACCTCCCGGTGTGTCTAATGACAAGGGAGTATACGCAAGAAAAACAGCAACAAAAAAGGACAAAGGACCTCCCGGTGTGTCTAATGACAAGGGAGTGTATTTGTCAGATCCTGTACATGAGCTTGAAGCCTTAAATCTTGATAGCTCTGATGACTCTGAAAGCTCAGGAGATGAAGTCTCCTGAGGAAGAAGCTGAGCTAGATGAGAAAGAAAGATACCATCTGGATGACCATATACAAAGTAGCAAAAAACCTCGAAGACGGCAGTTTCAAACAGCCCTCTCACAGGTTGTTCCTTCGGCACCCCCTCCCTATAAGACATGCCTGAAGTCTTATTCTTTTCTTCCAGAAAAGGTAAAAAGAAAGCTGCGCCTCGCTTTTCCCGTCTTTGAGGGCAGAAAGAAAAAAAAAAAAACTTACTTTAGATGTGGAACAATTGGACATATTATGGCAGATGGCCCAACTAGGCTGTGAGCAGAAGCTCCCTGGCCTATGTGTTACCTCCATCCAATATGAGAATTTCACCAAAGCAGCTAATCTGTCTAAAAGCCTTTCCCAGTTTATGTTGCAGAATTGGACCTTTGAATTTGAGCAGACGCTGCGTGAATTGAGAGCCGCTATCGTTCAGATCAATTCCACACGCCTGGATCTGTCACTGACGGGGGGACTGTCATCATGGGTCACCTCAGCTGTTTCCTACTTCAAAGAATGGGTGGGGGTGGGAATGTTTGGCACAGCCGTTTGCTGCGGATTGGTGTTGCTTCTCTGGCTGGTCTGTAGGCTCAGGGCTCAAACTAAGAGGGACAAGGTGGTTATCGCCCAAGCGCTTGTAGCCTTGGAACAAGGGGCTTCCACTGACATTTGGTCAACAATGTTTAAGCAATAGGCCGCCGGCCAGACAGCTCTTGCACACCTGGAGCCTAGGCTCATTGCACAGGGTAGAGTGTCTGGCTTGAGCAGCCCATGAGGGATGTCGAGCAAAGCATTGCACAGAGAGTTGCCTAATATGCAGGCTTCTCTGGGAGGCATGTTGTCCTGCATAAGGGTTGCCTGCCCCAGTTTCCCTTTCCCAGAAAAACGGCAGAGGACAGGTCTAGAGCGCTTCGGGTCAAGCTAACAGCCTAGTGGCGACTCTCTTACACAGTCTTATTGTATGATTTGGGAGGTACAACCTCTGTCTCTATCCCTCAATGTATGGGTGACCTACTTGCTTGTAAAAATATGAAGCCTTATCATTAATTAATAAAAAATGGGGAGATGTAAGGAACCGTTACAAGCTAGTGCGCATGCGCACTAGGTAACTTTGTAACTTTCCAGCCCTTGGTCTCCGCCTCTCCCGTGACGTCATATGGTCCGATGAGCTGCAGCCAGTCAGGGGTGACAGTCCAAGGTGGCGGTTGCCAGCCTATATAAGGGATGGGTTTCTGGGAGTTCAGGGTCTCCGCTCTGTAAGCTTATGCTCTCCCTCTCAAGATGCATTAAAGCTTTACTGCAGAAGGAAAAAAAAAACAAAACACAAAAAAAAAAACATTACTTTGTGTTTTAGTTTGATCTGGAAATGTAGATTGCACTCATGCAGACTTTGCTCTCCTCTGGTTAAGGGTGACTTATCAGGGGACCCTCTTCTAGCTACCCTACAAAGGAGAAAGCAGGCATGGCTCAGAAAATGTATCATCATTTGTGCTCAGATATGCTGCATTAGGTTTCCAATGTCTGGAGACATTAGACACATGATTCTAATCTGATCAGTGTATTTCTGTATTTTGTTTGTCAGAATCCTTTCATCAGCTGAAACAGGGCTCAGCAGATACTCTCTGAATCAACTTGACATTGCTATTAAAGGCAGTTACTTTAAGTAAAGCAAATATATTGTCATTTAGAATTAGAACTTAGAAATACTGAAATCAAAAGCCAGTTTTTTCATTTCATTTAAAATAGCTTTTTTTCCCCTACAATCTTCTGAAAACAATTTCCCCTCCCCACATGTACTGGTTGGTTTTGTGTGTCAATTTGACACTTGCTAGAATTATCAGAAAGGAAGGAGCCTCAGCTGAGGCAATGCCTCCATCAGATCCAGGTGTAAGGCATTTTCTCAATTAGTGGCCAATTGAGGAGGGCCTAGCCCATTGTGGGTGGTGGAAATCCTGGGCTGGTGGTCCTGGGTTCTATGACAAACCAGGTTGAGCAAACCATGGGAAGCAAGCCAGTAATCAGCACCACTCAGTGGCCTCTGCATCACCTCCTGTCTCCAGGATCCTGTCCTGTTTGAGTTCCTTTCCTGGCTTCCTTTGAAGAGGAGCAGCAATTTAAGCCAAGTAAGTTCCTCCCTAACTCTCAATGTGGTCAAATTTTTTCCCAGCAATGGAAACCCTAAGGCAAGTGATTCTCTGAGAGACTCTCTCCTCCTCCACCTTCCCTTCAATCAGTATCCACATCCTGTCTTTTTCTCATTAGAAAACAAAAGGTGTCTAAAAAAGAATAGTAAAATAAGATAAAACAAAAACAAAGTAAATCCAGGAGATCCATATGTAAATTCAGAGACATGTTCATATGGACAGGAATCCCCTAAAAACAAAAAGATAAAAGAAACGCAAGGTGAAAACAAAAGAATACAAAAAGCCAGGACAAAACATAGTGAGACAAATATATCCAAAGGAAGATGCCATTGAGTTCATTTTGTGTTGTCCATTTATTGAAAGGCATAGCCTTGGTCTTAAGAGTTGTTTGCATTCTCATTGAGATTTTCTTGGAGCAAACTAATTTTTCATTTGCAAGTGGTTATCAATAAGAGATTTATTAGGAGTTAAGAATCTGGGTTTGTATCCAGTTGTCCTGTCATCACTGGAACTCAATCTGATGCAGACCCATGAAGGACCTGGGCATGCTGCCACCGTCTCTGAGTTCATATATGTGTCAGTCCTTCTGTTTAGAACGTCTTGTTTTCCTGGTGTTCTTCCTACCTTCTGGCTCTTAAAATCTTTCTTCTTCTTCTTCTTCTTCTTCTTCTTCTTCTTCTTCTTCTTCTTCTTCTTCTTCTTCTTCTTCTTCTTCTTCTTCTGCTTCTCTTTATCCTTCTCCCCCTCTTCCTCCTCCTCCTCCTCACTCCATTCCTCTTTTTGGTACCCCGAGGACAGAGAATAATGATTTCACAGAGACATTCCATTTAGGATTGAGTGTAAAATATCATCTTACTCTTGCAATTTGTACAAATGTGGATCTTTGTGTTTGTTATCTGAAGACAAGGATATCTGGTTGCCTTTGAGAGTCATCCTAGGCTCTTGTGTGACATTGGGACATCCAAATTTGCCTACAGGCCTGGTAACCTGAAAGACATTTATGAGAAGCAGAGAATTTTGAAGGACTATCCTTCCTTGTCTTCCAAAAGTTTGGCAGTTGCTTTCTTTTGCATCCTCCTGGTCCAGTTATGACAGTATATTGTCAGCAATTGAGGCATGGGCAATATTTTTTTCTCAAATGGCTAGCTTTTGGCATAAAGAAAACAAATTCCATACAAAGTTTCTTTGATGCCCATCATCTTCTCTGAAGTAGATTGGTGCTGCCACGTGTCTTACTGTCATTAAAAGCCTTTTGTTTGTAAATGTATTTAAATGCCATATTCTGTGGGTCTTTGATGTGGCTAAAGATATCTATCTAAATATATCCGTTCATGTCCTTGAAAACATACCTAGTATGACTGCAAGTTTGGCTATTATAGATAACTATTAATTTGCATTTCTTAATTATACATTTTTAAATGAGCTTCATAAACCTAATACTCCAAACAAGAGTAAAAATACACTTACAGTATAACAAAATTAACTTTGAATTTGCATCACTATACAAAAAGCTATAGCAATGTAAGATATTTAAGACTAGTAGTTGCTTTTCTTGTTTAAAGGTAGATTCAGTAGTCTATCCTTTTATCCTCATTTCTGTAACACCCATTTTACTTTCAGAAAGAGATATCTGAATGTAACACCTTTGTTTACCTTTTTATTTTTAATATGACCAAGAAGAATTTGTAACCACCTACCTTAAATGATGATAAAGATCCATAACCCATCCTTTTGAATGTGAACATAATTCTTTTGACTACTTTCTGTTGTTTGATTCCCTGGTAATCTTTGCACCCTGAGAATATTTAGAATATTGGTTAAGTCTTGGCTGTAGTAGTCTGTGAGGCTGAATCATCTCAGCCAGCTGCCTTGAAACTTTTCTGGGTACTGGATTACCTGGGCCATCTATTTTTATTGGATTCTGGTCCTCTTGCTCCAAAATTAATTTACTTTTAAAAGTAACATACATATTTGTATTAATACAAGTGTAGACAAGGAATTGTACATAAGTGAGTCAAGGATGATTTTTATCATGTGTTTGAGCAGGTAAAATATGCATCATGATTAAGTTTTCCTATGGTTTATCTCTTTATGTCTGTAATCAAGATTTCAGGGGATCTTCCTTGATTAAACATGACCCAGAATGAATCTCAGCTTTTCTTTTTTCTTTTCTTTTCTTTTGGAAATAAAAGCATAATCTTTCTAACAAAGTAACTCATCTTTTTACTTAAATTTTAAAGTCAAGATATTTTTAAAATATATAGGTTGGTTGAGATTAGCAGTTTTCATAATTCAGTGTCTCTTAACAACCAGAAAAATTCAAAACAATATAATAACATACAGGATCCAGGCTCTCTGTGTATTTTCCATCTTTGCTGTGGCTTTTTTATATTACTTACTCCCTTTCTAAGGACTTTATTATTTTAAAACTGTATGTAATTACTCAGGCTTGCTACTGTCTAACTCCTACATTTAAATAAACCCAAATTTCTTATATACCTTATGCCACATGGCTTGGTACCTTTTCTCAGTAGGGCATGGACATCTTGTCTCTCTCTGTCTCAGCTGGCTACTCCATACTTTTCCCTTTTCCTCACAGCATTCTCACTTTGGCTGTCCTGCCTAACCTTATCCTGTTCAGCTATTGGCCAATAAGCCTCTTTTTTTGAGCCAATCACAGAACAAATCTTTACAGTATACAAAAAGCTTAGTCTACCACACAGAAAAAAAGTTTATTGTCTCAGTCTTGCTTATTTGTTTGATTGATGCATTTATATTTGGAGCCAGGGTTTCTCTGTATAACAGCCCTGGCTGTCCAGAAACTCACTTTGTAGATCAGGATAGCCTTGAACTAAGAAAGATCTGCCTGCTTCTGCTTCCCAAGTGCTAGGATTAAAGGCATGTGCTACCATAGACAGCAGTGTCTTCAGTCTTACAGGGGATTTGACTATGTACATGAAATGGTTAAAACAGAGGAAAAGGGACAGGAGGAAAGGAGTGAGGCTGGGGAAAAATGTAAAGGCACCTTGGAGGATGAACTCTCTGCTAATCAGAATTCAAAGTGAGACTACTGGAGAGGAAAGTGAGGAGTTAGAGTTACAAATTTTCATCTTGGAGAATTCATGTCTTAGACACACAAACCAGTTCAGATCATTATTGCTATTGGATTTAGAAGTTCTCAGTATTAAGGATTTGAATGATAGGATGACAAATAAGCAATTACTTCTGACAAGATTTGCAAAGTATCCTTTACTTTTTACAGTTCTAAAACCTTATAAAATGTCAATTTCTGTTCAAATCTCATTAGTAAATTAATTAGGCTGTAGTTAAAATCTGCCACAATGAGTGTAAAACAAACAAATCAAATATGCTACTCTCCACCTATGGCAGTAAGTAAATTTTTTTGACTCAAATGTGTTGGCACATTACCAATTAGTGTTAATTTAATTGTTCCTTTGTTATTTAACAATATATTTAGCATGCCTCATGTTACACTAAATATTATTTTTGTTGTTCATTCTTGTGATTAACTCATTTTTCTTGTTTACAAGGTCACAGATTGCTTACTATGTCATATAAATACTAGTTTTGTTGTTCTTTCTTGTGATTAACTCATTTATCTTGTTTATAAGGTCATAGATTGTGCACTATGTCAAATATTTCAGGCCATCTTTTACATCTTGTAACTCCATGTTGGTCAACATGGTAACTGCTTCAATTACAGTACTATGTTGGTATGTCAAAGAGTGACATAGAGCTACCATGGAGGTAACTTATTCAACTTCATGCACATGCACTTTGGAGCATGCACTCTTCTTGCAGAGGACCTGCATTACATTCCCAGATCCAGGATTTGATACCAGTAGCACCTATAGCCATTCTGTATGAACATTTTATTAAGATGACCATTTTAAGCAAAACACAAATGAGTGCTAGGTCAGGTTCTTATTAAAGTCAGGAGAGGCCTCTGGTCAGCTCACAAGGAAGAACCATCTCCATAATGACAGTATATTGTATGGGATGTCCCTTCCAGCTGCCCAATTGATGCTTTGTAGAACGCTCATGCATCATCCTCATCTGTGTGAAATATTGTATTTGTATAAACCACATGAACAAAGACTACTAAAATCGCAAGATTATGAGGGCTACATGTGGTGTAATGATAGATTATGAAAATAGTAATTTCTTTCAGTATATAGGGAAACATAAACCCTTGTGTGTTTATTATGGTAGGGATGATATAATCCCAGAGGTTACTGGATGAGCTACAAAGCTAACTTTGTCTATATGATTTTGAGATGGTCATGGTATGTGAAACAAAGACAAGTTCATTTAGAAAATAAAAGATTGATACCAGGCAAATGGACTTCAGTGACCACTGCTTAATTGTTACTTTCTTTCAGAAAGAGCAAAATATATACTAATATTAAAGTCCCAGATGTGGAAATTGCTAATAATTGCCCTAAGTTCATAAAGATAAGTAGGAATTATAAGAGCAAATGTTAACTCACTAAAGATCATACTAATTGCTTTTCAGTTTTTAGGTAAGATTGAATGTAAAGGCCATCTTAAAAGGTTTGTGTAGTTTTATTGCATGCTGTTAACATTTTAAGGAACTTTCAGTGGATATTCCTGGGAAAATTGCTCTGAGAAGTTGATATGGGAGAAAGGAGAGGTGAAGGGGGGACTGGGAGTAGAAAGAGCAGAAACTGCAGTTGGACATAATAAAAGTTAAAAATACGAATCCACCATTTTGGATCTTTATTTTGAGTGACGATTCACAAAGAAAAATCTAATGACCAACATTTGTTTTAATTTTCTTTATTGGATTAATTTTAAAAAGCAAGCATTTTTTTAACATTTAAAATTGACAATAAATCATCTCTTTGTTCTCATTTTTTAATTTTTTTATTTTGTTTTATATTCCAACCAGAGTTCTTCATACCACTCCTCCTCCCACACCCCTTGAATCCACTCCCCCTCTAGCCCACATCCAGTCCACTCTCTGTTATGGGTAAAGGTGACCATGAGGAGTCAACATAGTCTGTCACAATAGGTTAGTGTAGGGCCAGGCCCCTCCCACATACATCAAAACTGAGCATGGCAATCCTACAATAGGGAATGGGTTCCAACAAGCTAGCTCATGTACTGGGATAATATCATGCTCCTACTGCCACTGAACATGCTATCTCACCCTAAGGAATGGGCTCCAATAAGCTAGCTCATGTACCAGGTTTATATAGTGGTCCTACTGCAAGTGGCCTCTCAGCTAGTTCAAGCTTCACAACTGTCTCCAACATATGAAGGGCCTAGTTCAGACCCCTGGGGTCTCCACAGTTGTAGGTCTAGAGTTCATGAGTTTCTACTAGCTTGGTTCACCTGTCTCTGTAGAATTTTCCATCATGTTCTTGAACCCCTTGCTCATATATTCCCTCCTGCCTCTCCTTGACTAGGTTCCCAGAACTTAGCCTGGTTGTTGGTTGTATATATCTGTGTCTGGTTACATCAATTACTGAATGATGGCTCTGTGATGACAGTTGGGGTATTCATCAACCTGATTACAGGGGTAGGCCAGTTCAGGCATCCTCTCTAATATTGCTAGGAGTCTTGGTTGGGGTTCTCCTTGTGGATTCTTGGGAGTTACCCTAGCACAAGCTTTTTTCCCCTAAGCTCATAGTGGTTTTATCTATTATCTATCCTTCATTTCCCTTCTACTGTATTCCTGAACATTTTGGACATCTCATTCCCTCCTATTCCCAACCCTCCTCCTCCTTACAACCACCCTGGCCCCAGTTTGCTCCTGAGATCTCATCGAATTTCCCTCAATCATCTCTTGAGTGCATTCACTGGTAGACACAGGATATGCTAGTATTTGCACATACAAACTTGCACACAATAATACAGCACTTAATCAAAGGTGACTTTGAAGATGTCTTTTTCCCACAGTACCTATTTGATGTTCACTTCATTCTTCTCCTACAATCCAAATGTCAACTCCAAACAATGAGATGATACATTCCAAAACTGGAACTAGAAAATTATATTAATCTTTGTATTTGACTGTAACAAATATTTCCTTGGTTATTTAATAACTTATTCATGGAAATAGCAAGATAACTCAGAGAAAATAAGTACTGATGCCAAGCCTAACAATCTGAATTGTATTCGACACTCATACAGTAGAAGAAGACAATAATCTTCTTCAATTTTTCCTTTGCCCCCACATATGTGCTGTGGCACAGGCATAATTCCGTCTGGCCAACACACAAACAAGCACACACACACAAACACACACACACACAAAAAACACACACATTCATGTGTGCAAGAAATATATAAATAAATAATAAAATAATTAAGGTGGTATGAGCATTGTATATCCATATTTAATATAATAGTAAAGTATTCTTAAGAATTGAGGAAAGTTACATGTTTAAAATTAGATATTACATTTTTTTAAATCAATATATGATTTGAAATGCTAAGGGACTGTAAGACAGTTCAATCTCTGAATATTTTGCAAATGTCTCAACCAATAGCACACATAAAGAGGAAGGATTCTTCTCTCACTCCTCCTTCCTCCCTCCCACCTTTGATAAGGGTGCATATGGTGGAGCCTTGACTTAAACATGGTCTTTTATGAAACAACAGGAAATTATCCAGATCATCAGGGCAGAAAAAAGTCCGCATATGCAGTATCCTGTAAAGTATTGAATATTTAAAAAACTTGGTACACAAAATGGGGAACCTAAAACATAGTATTTGTTAATTAATTAATATATTTATTCATTCATTTATTTATTTACACCACCCCATTCACAGAGGGCCCTCAAAGAAAGCAAGAGTCCTTGTACTGTGAGGGCTCTGACTCTTTTAAGTTATACAGAATTCTAATTGAATACATTATTTGTTTTGTTTTTACAATAACCTGAAAATTGGAAACACCTTATAATTCTACCATTTTCAGCATGCTATAGCACTATATTAATACCAGGTATATCTCTCTTTAACATTGCTTATATTATTTTTGATTTATTTTCCTGTCATAAATAACACTCTGACTTCAGTTTTCCCCTCTCTTCACTCTTCCCAGTCCCCTTCCCACATCCCCTCACCCCCAAAGCCATTCTTTCCCATTTCCCTTTAGAAAAGAGCATGTCTTCCTGCACTATTGACTGAACCCAAAATAACAAGTAACAGTAAGACTAGACATAAACCCTTCTATCAAGGTTGGATGAGTCAACTCAGTAATAGTAAAGGGTCCCAAGTGCAGTCAAAAGAGTCAGAGATACCGCTGCTCCCACTGTTAGGAGTCCCACAAAAACACTAAACTACAGTTTTTTTTGCATATATATTATGGTTGAAAATAGTTCTATAGTTTTTATTTTTTTAATCAATCTCAGATCTAGTAATGAATCATTAGGATTAAAAAACAAATAAGGATAAATTTTCTCATTTTAAATAACAGTTTCTTCTTTATTATGTGTCTCTAAGTAAATTTGATAATGTTTTCATTATATTTTAATCTACCTGCATATTTTATACACATTTACTAGCACTATGTTATATTATGGAAGAAATTTTGTTAATAGGGATCATATTTATTTTAAGACCATTTTGGAAATGAGATATGTAATTTTAATGTTATTTCCATACAAAGTTAGTAAAGTAACTTTGTAGTAAGCATTTGCTGAATGTATATTTGGATTATAATTTCCCTTGATTTCCCATTCAATTTAATCAGAAAAAGAAAATGCCCTAAGCAGTTTTTGATAGTAGAAGAGTTGCTACACGGAAACAAATAAGCACACATATAATTGGTGCATACATTTTCATTCATATTGTTGCAGAAAAGAAAATTACACAAATCATTTTCTATGTTATAATTTACTACATCATTGCCTGAAATGTTTTTCAAGGTAAATTGGTATTTAGTTCTATTCCACAATACCCATGTTTTACCTGCTACTGAGAAAGAAAGGCTTAGACCTCCTGGAGGAGCTTTTCTTACACAGTTGCTGCAGTTTCTCACTTCTGAGCAATTTAGACTGTAACAATAGCAACTGCCTTTGAAGACTGCAGTAAAAGGCAAAAGGTTAATTTTCTCAAACTGTAAATCTCCAGCTGTTCCTTAATAATTGAGAGGCTACAGGAAAGGGAATTCTATGGTAACTAAAGAATATCCTGAAGGTTAAATGAGAATTTTGAAAGTTTTATTTATGGTCATGCTTACTCTTACAAAATGCATACATGAAAAAAATGCTTAGAGTGAAATTATTTTTTCTGTGCTCTTAATAACAGTACCTCTTTAGACTTTATATTATGCCAGATTTCCAAAGAAATAATTACTGGATTGAGATCTTTTGCTCATTTAATTGATGAAATTTGTATGCATGTAGAGATGCACTGCTGTAAAGAACAGAGAGCTAAACACGGAACTGAACTCCTTGAAAACAGTTGCAGAGAGGGAGGAGTGATGAGCAATGGGGTCAAGTCCAGGCTGTTGCAACCCACAGAAACAGCTTACCTGAATGGGGGGATCTCAGGGACCCAGAATGATGGCTAAGAGGCCATCAAGGGACTGATCCAGACCCCCTGAATATGGGTGTCAGTGAGGAGGCCTCAGCAATCTATAGGGCCTCAGGTAGTAGACCAGTATTTATCCCTGGCACACAAATGGGAGCCCATTCCACATGGAGGGATGCTATCTCAGTCTTGACACATGGGGGAGGGCCTAGGCCTTCCCTGGGATGATATGACAGACTTTGGAGATTCCCCCATAGAGGGCCTCACCCTCCCTGGGGAGCAGAAGGTAGATGGGATTAGGACTTGGAGGTGGTTGGTGGGGGGCGGGGAATGAGGGGAGGGAGACAGAGCTGGGAATGACATGTAAAGCAAGCTTGTTACTAATTTTAAAAAATTTAATAAAAAAGAAAAGAGTAGAGAATATACTATACCACCACTTTGAAAGGCTAGTATAATTGCTAGGTATATTGTAAATTATATTTTTATGAATTAAAATAGATAAGTTATTATGATTTCCATGGATAAGTGGAGCTACCATCCCTCATCAGAAAAGGTTCTCTTTACAGCAAATGGAGATCATCCCAGCAAGTTACAACTAGACAGAATTCAGACATCTGAATAAGTGTAGTCTAGTCCCAGCAGATGCCTTCACATTACAGCTCCTGCATGCTGTGATGTGAATCCATAAAGGAGGGGGGACTGATGTGCCTGTCTAAAAGTGGCTATATAAACAAAAGTAGAACATTAGCAATATCAATGTGGAAGGGGTTAACTTTTGGGTGGTCCTACCCCTAAACAAAGTACTACAGGTTCGCAGAATAATTAGAGACACTCAAAGGGATGAGCCTCCTTATTGGCTTTTTAAATAATAGTGGTTTGGAAAAAAACAATAAAAGCAGACTAAGTAATATATCACATATACATCCAAATATTTGTATGTCCATCCTCATATATATATATATATATATATATATATATATATATATATATAATCAATCATAAGAGGCTATCAGCTTGAATGGCGAATGGAAGGGATTTGAGGGAGAGTAACAAGGGATTATGCAGAGGTTGTACAAGGCGGTTAAACTGATGCAACTCTCTTTCAATTAAAACACTTTATACAAATGGAAGCAAGATGAACTCTGTAACAAGTCCATGTTAGATATAAAATATTTATGTGCAAGTCCTTTCATTGTCCTTTGATCTTGGAAACTTGAGGACATTATTTTGCATTTCACTGTTGTCATCTACAATAAAAATGTTTAAAAAAAAAAAGCCAGTCGTTGGTGGTACACGCCTTTAATCCCAGCACTCGGGTGGCAGAGCCAGGCCGATCTCTGTGAGTTCCAGGCCAGCCTGGTCTCCAGAACGAGTGCCAGGATAGGCTCCAGAGCTACACAGATAAACCTTGTCGCGAAAAACCAAAAAAAAAGTTGATGATTCTAGTAAGCAATTCAGAGAGAGAAAGGAGAGAGAGAGAGAGATTTCAGAAATTCAGATATATGCAAGAAGATGCTTTCCTTATGAGGAAGAAAATGATAAAGACAAAGGAAGTCAAGAATTAGAATTAATACTCAAGTACATGTCTGTATGTGTATAAAATCATTGACTTAGCAACTGCATTTATTGTGCCTAATTAATTTATCACAAAAATCTGGTTTATATAACTGTACTGTTTTTTACTATATTATTTAGAGTATTAAATGGGATGACTGATAGAAAATGCTCAGAATGATTTTAGTACACTGAAAGCACTTAAAGTAAATATTAACTAATCTTAACACTTACAGATAATGTCAGATAACATGTTCAATCAAAAGGAGAGGTGGAAAGTCAAGAATGAAGAAAAACCTTATGACCAGTGTAAAGACCAAAATTCTCTTTCATGCCAACTCACACATCTTGCTGACAGTTAAGTCCTTATATCAAAAGAAGACTGTTAAAGAGAGTAAATCTGATATTCTTATATATTTGGATAAAAAACACAGTTTTCTGTCATTTTTTCCTACTGTAACATAGAAGTAGCCATCTATGTTCAAGGTCTTCATTTATTTGCCTGGAGGGAAATAGGCAATGATTTCTTTCAGTGGGTAATCAGTCATTTTCAGTCAAAATGAATACACCTGTCATCTGACTAACACATTTTTTTCCTACATATTTTGGCAGGATGTGGGGGTACTGGGGGTTTTTAAGCATCTGGCTCTATAGAAAAATTTCTAAACTCCCCAAATTGAGATACTGGCTGAGGGATGGGTTGCCATATTACAGCACAGTTTCTGTTTAGGCTGCATTTTAACAAATAGTTTGGTAATCTACAAGATCACATGTCTCAAAATCAGAAAACCTGCTTACTTTGAACACTATTTTTTGGGGTTATGTTTTGTCTTAATAAAAAAAAGTCTCCCCCATCACATAATACAACCTGATTATGGTTTCACCCCTCTTTATTCTTCCCAATTCCTCCCCACTCCTCTTTCATCCAGACCTACCACCCATCTGCCTCACATCTAAGGGATAATAATAAAAAGATAATAAAATGAAACAGAAACCCATACATAAAAATAGGATAAAATAAACAAAATGAAGAAAAATAGTCCAAGAGAAGGCACATGAAAGAAATAGAGACACACAGACTTACTTGATTGCACACTAAGGAATCATATAAAAACACTAAACTATAAGCCATAATATATGCACAAAGGACCTATAGAATTAAAAATTATAATAATAGGATTAAAAAAACAGAAAATTAAAAATAAAAACCTAAATAATTTTTAAAGCTATGACACAGCATTATGAAACAGGGAATTTCCACCAATTATGCCAATTGAGATCTTCTATTTTTTATCTACTGATAGGAATTCAAACAACTATTAAGAGTCGTTTGTTTCCCCAGTGAGACTCCCTTCAGAAAATTAAACCTTTGTCTGCAAGTGGTTGTCAATCAGAGATGTCTTGGGATGAGGCCATGTGTCCACTCTCTTTTTAGCTCTAGGACACCATATGGTACAGACTCCTGCAAGTCCTATGCATGCTGCTTCAGTTCTGGTGAATTCATAAATACTTCTAACCTGTTGGTTAGGATTGCCTTGTTATCTTGGTGCCCCCAATTCTCTCTGGCTCTAATACTCTTTCTTTCCCCTCTTTTCCAGGTTTCCCTGAGACCTAAGGAGAGCACTTGATGGAAAAAAAGCCATTTAAGAATTAGAAGCACTAGTTTATTAAAACTTCAAAGAAAGACATGAGCTCAAAATCATTTCATTTAATATAATCCAAAAGGACAGAATGTTGTAATGCATTCAATAATGTTGTAAAATAATTTTGAGATTGAATGAATAACCTTTATAGAGAATGTATCATCATCCATTAGTAAAAGATGGGCTAAACAGTGTATGAGACTCCAGACTATTATTGTACTATAAGTGTTATTTTTTACAATGCTGATCAAACTTTAGAAATAAAATAAGACAATTATTTAAGATCTTGACAATTTTAGAGCACCAATGAAAGATATATTGCTAAGTCTTTATGAATTTAATGATCTGGAGCAAATTTTGTCTGGCCTGTGGATTGCCTGTTATGTTACGTGCTGCTTAGATAGGTCCATCTTGAGGCAATTAATTTTAATAAGTAACAAATTATTAACATCTAAATATTAAAGCAACATGACTGCTACCAAATTTTTTTTGTGTTAGTAATGATAATTTGTTTTGCTAAATATATTAAATAATCATCCTGCATATTATTCATAAAACTCCCATACTTACAAATGGTTTTTGTGATAAGTGAAAACTACTAACAAACTCTCATTTAAATTTTCATAAACTTTGAATTGTGAAATACAAGATGGATCAAGTATAACTGAATCATTACAAATAAAAAAATTATATTAGTCTCAGTGGAATCAGGAATTACCTGTGAATTCTGCTGCAAACTTATTATAAGAAATACATTTTAGCAATACGGTCATAAATAGTTCATTAGAAATAGGAATGGGGCACCTCTGTGATGAATACTCTACTTTCAATACTGAAATGAGTACAGTAGATTATTTTTCACTTACATTAAATTAAATTAAAATAATTGAAAATTGGAATATTCTGGGTCTTAATTAAGAATATTATATGAAAATATTAAATTGTTCAAAATTATGATAAACATACATTATTTTCAGAACTCATCAAAGACAAAGACACTTAAAAGATATATAAAATACACACAGAGTAAACCAGACAATGTATCACATTTACTTCTTTCCCCAAAAGTTTTCAAGTTATAGCTTCTCCAGATGATATTAAGTACTAATGATGTGGCATGTCTTTCTGTATGCTAAGGATGTGTTTTATTATTACCATTGTTTAACAAAAAGGCTGATTTGGCCAATAGCCAGGCAGGATAGAGCCAGGTAAGAAATCTAAGCAGAGATAAGGTGGGAAGAGCAGAGAAGATGCCAGCAGCCTCAGAGCAAGCAAGATATGTGGAAAATGAGGTAATACTGTAGTCACATGGCAATACAAAGAATAATAGAAATGGGTTAATTTAAATGTAAGAGCTAGCTAGTAATTAGCCCAGGACATTGGCCAACCAATTATAATTAATATTCAGGCACTATGTGATTATTTTATAAGTGGCTGTGGAAGCAGGTGGGATGCATAAAAGATTTGATCATTTTATAGTGACCAATAGTTCTTGAATGTTTCTTACATGGGTTTATTTATTTTTAATAGCATTTGGTTATTTTGTCTAGAACCTCTGCATCATCTTTGAATGCTTGTATTTTATCTCTGTTTGATTCATTCTACTTGGAAGACTTTCCTTTTTGTTTTCTAGTTGGGATATTGAGGTTTCCAATTCTATGTGCATTCCAAATTGAATTGTTTTCAATATTTCTATATTTTTCTGTTGTTTGAAAGAAAACTTTACCTTTACTATATTTTTTTATTTAAGATCTTTAATTACTAATAATATTTACATATCCATCCCCCCATTCCCTTGACCTTCCATCCTCCCATGTTCCCCACCAACCCCCCTCAACCCATCTCTCCATTCCTCCCCAGGCATAGTGAAGCCCTCCACAGGGGACCTTCAAAGTCAGTCATATCATTCAGGGGAGGGCCAAGGCTGTCCTTGTTGTACCTGGGCTACAATAGTACCCCTCCATAAGGAATGAGCACCCAAAGTCCATTTATTTGTGGTCTAGGAAGAAACACTGGCTCCACTGTAAGAGATCCCATAGACTGCCTGGGCCTTCGAGCTGGCAACCACATTCAGAGGTCCTGGTTTGATCCAATGCTGTTTCCCCAGCTTTATGACTAGGGTCTCCATGCTTTCAATAGTTCAGATCAACTGTTTCAGTGGGTTTCTCTAGCACCATCTTGGCTCCTTTGTTCATCCCTTCTCCCTATCCACAACTGGATTTCAGGAGTATTATTCACTGCTTAGCTCTGGGTGCCTATCTCTGCTTGGAACAGCTGCTGGATGAAGGCTATAGGAATGGTAAACAAGGTAGATATCAATCTCATTATAGGGGAAGGGCTTCAATGGCATCCCCTCCACCATTGCCTGCTTTCTTAGTTGGGGTCATCCCTGTGGATCCTCTAATAATTCCCCTGTGCTAGACCTCTCTCCAAGCCTGAAATGTCTCCCTCTATCAAGGCATCTCCTTTCTTGCCCTCCTTTCTTCCTCCCTTGTCTCAGTCCTCTTGTTCTCTTCCCTCTTCCCTCTTCCCCTTCTTCCATTCCCACCTCCTTCCTCTCCCTCCCACCATGCTCCCAGTTTTCTCAGGGGTTCTTGTCCCCATCCCCTTCTTTGAGGGACTATGCAATATTCTCATAGGGTCCTCCTTGTTTCTCATGATAAAGGTCTTGGAGAGATCTGGAATAACAGGAACATACTTAAACATGATAAAAGCAATATAGAGTAAACCAACAGCCAAAATCAAACCAAATGGAGAAAAACTCAAGGCTATTCCTCTAAAATCAGGAACAAGACAAGGCTACCCAGTCTCTCCATATTGCTTCAATATTGTACTTGAAGTTCTATGTCGAGCAATAAGAAAACAAAAGGAGATCAAGGGATACAAACTGGAAAGGAAGAAATCAAACTTTCACTATTTGCAGATGATATGATAATTTACATAAGTGACACAAAAAACTCTGCCAAGGAATTCCCTCAGCTGATAAACACCTTCTTCAGCAAAGTGGCAGGATACAATATTAACTCAAAAACTTAGTAGCCCTCCTATATACAGATGATAGATTTACTGAAAAAGATGTCATAGAAACATCACCCTTTACAATAACAACTAACAACATAAAATATCTTGGGGAACTGCTAACCAAAAATGTGAAAGACCTGTAGAGTAAGAACTTTGAATCTTTTAAGAAAGAAATTAAAGAAGATACCAGAAAATGGAAAGATCTCCCATGCTCTTAGATAGGTAGAATGAACATAGTAAAAATGGCAATTTTGCCAAAAGCAACCTACAGATTCAATGCAATTCCCATCAAAATCCCAACACAATTTTTCACAGACCTTTAAAGAACAGTACTTACCTTCATATGGAAAAACAAAAATACGAGGATAGCCAAAACAACCCTGTACAAGAAAGGAACTTCTGGGTGCATCACCATCCCTGACTTCAAACTCTATTATGCAGTCATAATCCTGAAAACAGCTTGGTAGTACCACAAAAGTAGACAGGTTTGACCAATGGAATCTAACAGGAATCTTTATTTTAATTAAATCTGCAAATACCAAAAGGAAGAACTGTTCTTTATTAACAGTATTTCTATTTTTAAAATTGCATTTTGTTTTAAAATCCTTGTATTTTTCTGTTATTTCCATCAGCCATTATTTTGTGTTTTCTTGGGAAGTCTCATATACTTATATGAAGTTTGTTGAGCTGTTTCAGTTTTCATCTTTCCTTAAAATTTTGTATTATTTAATGAATTTTCTGATGGTTCTTTTAAATTCTGTGTGCTTATGTTAATCTATATAATTTTCATCTTAAGTCATTTCTGTGAACCTGATATATTTAAGGATTATCTATGCAACTATATTATTTTTATTTGGATGATGAGGCTTCAGGATGTGAACATCTTTTGTTAGTTTTTTGTTTCATATACCCAAATATGACTGGGACAAAACACAGGACCTGCAGGGTGGTAAGGCCTGAAGGTCGGATATGGCATGGGAGATATGAAGACAGTAGGACACAGTAGGCAGGACTAGCACACAGGCAGTTTTCCCTATGGCACACCTGTATATAATAGTTATTGAGGGTGGGGCTATGTAGTCAGTGGCACTGGGTGCAGAATTCTATCAAGATCTAGGAATTTGGGAGAAGAGTTGAGAATCAGATCTATGGATTCATCAAGATGGATCCTGGATGTAAATGTGCTCAATCAGGCTAGTTTGAGTGTAGTAATTGGTGGATATATATATATATATATATATATATATATATATATATATATTCACTTATACTTTTCAAGTCAGCAAGTTTTTATTTTAAGCTAAAACAAGCAAAACTCTTCATAAGTGTAATATGTACAAAGTCAACACAAGCTCTAGTGGAATTACTTCAGGTTCTGAATACCAGTAGAGACATTTTGAATAAGAATGCATAAAATATTAGAAGCTATTCAATAATAAATTCTTTGTCTCATGTTATTTTCCAGAAATATGTAAAATAATGAGTGTTATGAATTGATGAAGAACTATTTACACACAAAGTTTTCAGAGATTTTTATTTGTCATTTGGTTTCTTCCTTCTTTTTATCTTCCTTCCTGCCTGGCTTTTATTCTTCTTTGTCCTCCAGATCTTCCAGTTTTAAACTGTGGACACCAGACAATCAAACAATAGATTGTGTTGTATTTCCTGTATCTTAAATTGGGAAGAATGTCAATACCATTTAGTTAACTATGAGAATATTAGTCAGGCTGTGTATGGGAGTAGAGTTGAACAGTATGAGATTACATTACAAGAATAAAAATTTAAAAAAAAAATCTGTGCCTTTTAAAATCTTAGCTCCATATTTGCATTACAAATATTGCTAAAATATGTTTGACATTTTAGAAGTTTTTGGTGTTATAAATGTTATGAAGCTAAAATATGTGTTTGGAATCAGAATTCAACTAAGTTAAGGCCTTTTTATACTGGTAATGGAATTGCCATGGTTATGAGCAGTTCAGTTGTAGTAATAGTAACATTTATTTTTACTCAAGAATATTCAACCACCAGAAAAATCATCAGTGAAGGATTTCTAGCCCTTCTAGAATAGTTATTTTCCATGACAGTTTTATAATGAATAAGATCCCTTGAAATGACAATTTAAATTCGTATTTGAGGTTTTGCCCTTTAAAGGTTTGATTATAGGAGTGATGTTTGAGATGTGGTGCTTATGCAAGTTGGATTCAAAATTGTTTGAGAGATTCTAAACTAGCTACATTACATAATAAGTTCCAAGCTTTATCTAAATTTTACACCCCAGGAGCTTAATAACATAATGGTCTTCATTAGAAGTATACCTCACTCTGAGATTTAAACAATGGATACAATTAAATACCACACTAAGATAATGTATAGGGGCTGGAGAGGTGGCTCATAGGTTAAAAGCACTGGCTACTCTTCCAGAGGTCCTGAGTTCAATTTGAAGCAACCATGTGGTGGAACACAACCTTCAATAATGAGATCTGGTGCCCTCTTCTGGTGTACAGGCATACATGCAAGCAAAATACTGCATATATAATAAACCTTAAAAAGAATAAATTATAAAAAGATAATGTACAAAGTGTCATCACTCTCATTAACATTAATTAAAACAGGGTACAGGTAGCCTCAATTTTTTATCTTTTCTTTAATATTAGCTAATTTACAAGAGGAGGCAAAATGATTTGCCCTAATGGTAGTCTCTTAATAATGCTCATTTAAACTCAAAAACACTGACATCAAGAAATAATTATTGCTTTCGAGACTTTAAATATGTATCTAAAATCTCTATTTAAAAATGTCAATTTTATTTTCTCATTGCTGAGAAAACTATATTATTAATTTCAGAATACAATTCCTTCTAGTATTGTATTGAGTATAGTATTGAGAGAAAACAAACATATTTTAAGAAAAGTGTAAGTTATTTCAGAAGCCAATCTAAGCTCAATACTGTTCTTTTTCAAAATGATGGTACTTAAAGCCCAATGGCTAAGATGAATGACAATAATATTTCATTTTCATGAAAGCCTGTTACTTATTAAGTCTGAATAGTAACTAGAGGCATAAGAGCCTTAAACTTCTATGATTTTCATTTGGGGAATATCATTTTTCCCTTGAATGCATTTAAAAAATGAAAGTAATAAGTTTATATGCAATTAAAATATTTTACAGTGTATAGTGGTAGTTCAAATCTATTAAATATTTAACGAACATTTCTATTCAAATATTTTGAAGGTGTTACAAATCTAATCTCCCTTTCATTTCCCATAACATTGTCTTGAAAATAAATGGCACATAAGAATTAATGTCAGCTCTATGCCAAGTCAGAGGGCATAGATTTGCTTATTATAACATGAAAGAAAGCCTTCTTAGAAAGACGTATTGTTGTTATTATGACAGCTTAAAAATTTGAAAGTTTTAAGTTGAAATACAAGGTTATCACAAGAAGAGGGATAGAAAAAACATATGTATAGATAGATGATTGATAGATAGATAGATAGATAGATAGATAGATAGATAGATAGATATTTAAATGCTACTGCATTAGTTTGAGTACAAAACCCCTATAAATTTCATCATGAAAGGCATGAAACCCAAGGCAATGTAATTAGTTTATCTCTATTGCCTTCAGGAGGAATTGAAATGTGTGAGATGCTTATGTCACTGGGGATGTGCCTCAGAAATTCATTTTGGGATATGATATTGTCCTGTCTCATAGGGTAAAATGTCTTCTTCCTTGTTGTTGCCATCAGATAAGGCCACAGACATGAAGATCAATGAGTTCATTAGATCCTAGTCTAGAATCTTGCAAACAGTGAGCAAAATAAAACCAGTCTCTGTAAAAATTAATTATCTCATATATTCTATGCAAACAATGAAGAACTAACTCAACCAGTTAGGTTCCTATTCAAAATTAAGAAATGTTAACATTTTATCCTAACCAGCACAAATCACTTACAAATATAAATATATCAACAGCATCAATTGTAGCTTAAGAAAACTTATATTATGCAGAGCCCAGCTGTGTATGAACACCTATTCTACTTGTGAAAATAGATTAAAGCCCTAAAACTATTATATTTAAAAGTAGATTTCGACTTCTTTGCTCTTGAAGTTTCATCATGTGTCTGGGGACTCATACATTCTTAGAAACCACTATCGTCAGCCAGAGATCTTTTCTTATGCATTATGGGTACATAGAGTAATCCCCAAAGTCCACCAGCATTTCTAAAACTCATTTAATTATTCAAAGCTTTTATCAAAACTGCTCATTTCAATCACAAGAAGGACTACAAACATCATTTTCCTGTTCCTTGTCGATGACAAAATGTTTTCAGGTGCCTGTTTCTTATGTCTTCCTGGAGACTCTCTTGCCAAACAATGTAAACAGGGACACTGCATAAGACTATTTCCAATGTGCACCTTTAATCTTCCTTTGGAATTATCCCAATGAGGAACAGATATGATCCTTCTTTAAAGTTGGTTGTGGATGAAATGCTTCATTTTCCTTTTGAGATAACATCTTCTTACTTAGTCCAGGTTAAACTCATGCTACTATTCTTTATGCATCACAAGTGATAAAAGACACTGGCAAAGAAGAATGTTTTTGTTAAAGTAAAACTTTATAAACATCAGTTTCCTCACAGAAGGAATGAGATGAACAATGGTGTTCTTATCTATAGAACAAAGATCTGACTGGAGGTTCAACCTACTCAATCTGCAGACTGGACCATAGTTGTAGGCAAGTTCAGTGTTTTACAAACAAAATGATAGGAGGAAAAAGGGAAGCTTTTCTGCTTTTCTCTTGGCAATTGCAGTGAAGTTACAGAGAACATGGGCTCTGGTAGAAACAGCCTATATCCACTCTGTGATAACACAGCCAGTGAATCCCAGAAACTCATTTTCTACATTCTTTCCTTTAGTATTTATACTTTGAAACTGACAAAGTTACAAAATAACAAAGTTCATTCCCACTCCTACTGCTATTTTATTTGAGCATTTATGAGTTACTCCATGTTATACATTCTGAACTGAGTTGATCTAAATCTTCTGAACTTCATAGTTTTCACTTGAAAAACTACTGTAACAAAATTATGTTAAATGTTTTATGTGTGTGCAGCTAATAATTAACTTTTGTGGGGGTTTTTTCTTTCTTCATTCATTCTTTCCTTCATTCTTCCCTTTCTTTCTTTCTTTTTTGTTTTTTGGTTGCTTGCTTAATTTTTAAGAATGTACCAGACCCATAATAAGGGCTAAATCCTGGCAAATTATTATTAACTAGTGATCTAGGAATGTGTGTCAAAGCTGTTTACTTGTCTGGAAATCAAAACAATATGGAAAATCTATATGCAAACAACTTGACAATTATTACTATCAGACTTACTTGTCAAATGATTGATTCAATTCAGATTAAGAGAGAACCTCAATAGTCTATCAATCAAAAGGTAAAGTGAATAATTTGAAAAGGAGGAAAAGATGTAATCAATTCATACTTTATAAATATTTAATGAGCACCTTTTAATTTCAAGACATTGTTAATAAATTAGAAGGAAACATTCTCTTTAAGAGCTTACTTTCTACTGAATAGATATAAATGACAAACCAGTTAACAAACACAGGCACAAAAAATGCTTGAAAGGCACAATAAATGCAAATGGCCAGGACACAGGAAGTTCTGTTACATTAGCTGGATCTCTGTTTACATTTGAGCAAATATGCACATACAACAGAGTAATGATTACAATGAGAAGAAAAAAACCCCACAGCATAAGGCATGAATTAAATGTGTGTCATCTAATCAAATATTAAATATTCACTAACAATAAGAATAGACGTATACTTAGTCTTTTGGTCATTGCTTAATAATTAGTCATAGGTCCTGGGGATATAAGAAAAGATATTTGAATCAATTGAATTCAGAATCTGGTGCAACCTTGTCACTTATCAAATGTGTGATCTGTAAAAATTTGATACCATCACAAATTTCATGGTTTTCTGAATATTGAAAGTGGTCAAGAATATATAATCCCAGCTATATGCCTACAAAAGAATTAAAATGTTGTGCAAAGGAAAACTAATTTTAGAAAAATGAGCAAGCGCATCTTATGCAGCTACAGTGAGAACATCACCTTGCATTCACCTCCCAGGGATCACATTAAGGAATCTTTTGATAAAATAAGGGCTTTATCAGGATCCAGGCTACCAGGACAGATAACTTGAAAATGGTCATGAGTGTTTGTTCCCTTTTAATGTCTCCCTATATAGGTTGTAAAAGTTAATGCCTACAAATTCTCAATCATATTTGAGAAGGAGAGAAGCCAGCTCTAATGGAATTCTTCCCTGATGAAAATGATGGTAATCTGTGAGAACAAGCCTCCTGTTGTTCAGATTGTTGCTGCTTTTTTGCAGTGCCTAATGAATCACTGTGCAACCTCTCATTGCATGTGAATTTATGCAAATTGACAATGAATCAAGGGGGCTATTTTAGTCAAATCAATCACATATTGTATCTATTTGAAACCAAAATGTAAGCATAATTGATGGTGCATAATTAATGATTAGCTGATGCTTTTAGTAATTAAAAGATTTTTTAAGGTAAGAAGTAGGAAGTGTAGAAAATCCATCCTTAAGCCAGAACCTGAAGAGAGCAGATTTGACATAATCCCTCCAGTGAGGAAATCATTGGATACTCTCCTTGATGAATTTATAACTGTATCCACATGTTGAAAGTCACAACATCTTTTTTTCTCATTCAAAACTTTACAAAAATAGTGAAGTATCATAGTTTCAATATAAAATTCTCAAGAAGGGCATGTGTTTGTACACATTTGCCCCACCTTGTGACACTCTTTAGGAAAGCTACAGAAATATTAGAGGGTGAAGACTCTCTGGAGGAATGTTTCCATCCTAACTGAATATTATTACCAGTTAGCTTTCTACTTCTACCTCCATGCCTACCACACCATAGTGGAATGTAACATAAGCAGAATAAGCCCTCCTTCCTTCACTCACTTCTTTCAGATATTTTGTCAAAACAACAAGAAAAGAAACCAATACACAAGACAATAATATTGGTATAATTCCATCCTAGATCATTCTGTGTTTGGAATCTGTATTAACACTAATCAGCTAAGTGAGCTTTGGAGATATAATAGAAACAGAGCTACATAGAAATATGCTGGGGATCTATCAGCTTCCAGTTTCCTAATTTATGTGTTTCCTATATCCTAATATCCTTACTACCATTAATATATAATAGTGATGAGAACAAACTCAAATATTAATTGTAAATGTCTTAGATATCTTTAAATATTAAATATATTCTTATAAATATTTACTATAATTATTATATTTAATAAACTTTACAACTCTTTTGAGACATAGAAGTAACTGCATGACATATTTAATCCTCAGCAATTCAACTTGTTCCTAAATCGTGCACAAGGAAATCAAGAGAAGTTGTATGGAGTCACACAACCAATGACATTTTGTGAAAGAAATTATGGATAGGTGGATCTAGATTAGATTAAAAGTATATGCAATATAAAATACAATGACATGTCATATGAAACAGTAGAAAATCCAGTTTAGAAGACATCATTTACAAAAGACTTAACTGATCAAGGACTATTATCTAACTATTTTAAATTTAACCATGAGGTAACAAATGATCCCACTAAAAATGTACCAAATATTCAGTAAAACACTTCATTGGGGAAGATATATTGATGATGAATAAGCCAATAAAGGCACTCCAATTTTTACTATATCATTAGTGAAATGAAAGTTAATACAATGAAATTTTCCAGCACACCTGCTAAAAAAAAGTAAAATTACTGGCCACTTACAACAATAAATGTTAGAAGTGATATGGAGAAATGAACCAAAATCCCAGACAGTGAAGTCACTTTAGAAGACACTTAGAAGACTTTTTGAAAAGTTTAACATCTTCTCATCACAGGAACCAGAATCATGCTGATGATATGCAGCCAAAGAAGGTGAAGTTTATGGCAGTCTTTAAGCCACAAAAGTTTTATGTAGTAAGCTTATCCATAACTGCCCAAAGTAGGAAGCAACCAAGTTGTATTTCAGTACATGAATCTTGCTTCATCCAGACACAAGAGTATCATTTATCTGTAAAAGCAAATCTACCATAAAGTTGTGTGAATTCAGAGGGTGACTGGATATATTACTAACAAAAGGAAGTCAATCAGAGAATGTCGTACTTGATAATTGTAGCAGTGAAACTCTGGAAAAGGCAGAAACACTAGTTAGGTTTAAGTGATTAGAGGTTATGAGGAGTTAAAGTGGAAAAAATTATGAATAATACATATGACACAGGAGGCTTTCATGATCCAAAAGTCCTCCTTATAATACATTGATAGAACACATGCCATTACATGTCAAAAGAAATAAAATATACCACAAGAAGATGTAGACAACTGTCTTCCTTATGGTAAGGTGAAAAACATTCATTGAAAATGTACAACTAGAAATTTTAACAGTGCTCTCTAATTACTATGTCAAAATATCAACTGTATATAATCACTCATCAATTTCTTCATGAGTCTGAGACCAAGATAAATACTTTATTCTTTATTGGGTATTGCTTTCTGTCTATATCATATTCAGACTCATATATGTATCCTATAATATTGACTGTAAGCCCTTGTAGGCTATCTCTATTTGTAGGGACAATGGGAATCTCTTCTCAGATTGAGTATGTAAATGTAATCCTAAGTATGTTTACTCTGAGATGAGTAGTATAAAATTTCCCAGCCTGGTGAGACAGGCTTGGGAAATTACAAATCAGTGAGCACCTGTTTCCTGGTTCAGAGATGCCTTTCATTGTTTGTTTGACTATTAAAGGAATTGTCATATTTTATCTAATATTCATTATAAGGACACTAATCACATTCATCATAGCCTGAACATTTTATTGTGGCCTAACCTCCCAATATCATCACGATGAGTGTTATGATAGGAAATGTAATTCTTCAGAACACCAACATTGAATCATCTGTGTCCCACACAGACTGAGTTTATATATTGACCTGCAAGAAAGGGAGGCTGATTGCTTCAGGCTCTTTATGAAAAAAAAAAAGAGTCAAATAATACAAACAGAGAACTGAGATTTTCAGTATGTTCCTGGTGACTAAAATTAATATACTACAAAAAATTTCTAGGATATTAATAAAGACATAGCAGATAGAAATTCAATAGTTCTTAACATTTCTTAAAGCTCTTAGCAGCACTGATGACTTATTCTTATTTCTATAAGAAGCTGTACCAGTCCTATTCATGAGTAGTGTCAAATTGTGTGAGAAGTATGGCCATTTAAAGAGAAAGCTTGTTAGAGGGAGCTATTACAGGTTTAAAGGGAAATCTGACACTAGAGAAATGTCCAGGAATCCACAAGGATGACCCCAACTAAGAATCTATTGCTTTAGCTGCCTTAAATGACCTTCCCTTATAATAAGATTGATGAATACCTTAAATGCCATCCTAGAGCCTTCATCCAGTAGCTGATAGAAGCAGAAGCAGAGATCCACAGTTAAGCACTCAGCCGAACTCCTGAAATCCAGTTTTAAAGAGGGAGGAGTGATGAGCAAAGTGGTCAAGACAATGCTGGGGAAATAGCTGACCTTAGCAAGTGCAAGCTCACAGACACCAGTCTTACAGCTAGGGAACCAGCATAGGACTGAACCAGGCCTCTGAATGTGGCTGTCAGTTGAGAGACCAGGGAAGTCTATGGGGCCTCTGGCAGTGGAATCAGGATCTATCCCTATTGCAATGACTTTAGGAGCCCACTCACTATGGAGGGATACCCTCTCAGCCTAGATACAGAGGGGAGTGCCCAGGCCAAGTCCCAAATGATGTGACAGACTTTAATGCTCTCCCATGTGAGGCCTCACCCTGCCAGGAGAGAGAATGGACAGTGGTGGTATGGGGAGTTATTTGGGGGTATAGGAGGACAGAAGGAAGAGGGAACTGGAATTGGTATGCAAAATAATATTGTTTTTAATTTAAATTTTAAAATTTCAAAAAGAAAAAGCATGATAAGACTGATTCTTGGAGACTGTTTTAAGTGACAAAATGAATGTAAATTCTCAAAACTGAAGTATTTATAAGAGCATCAGTCCTAATTCCAAAACTAGAAATGACTCCTAAAACCTAACACAGATATTTGTCATTTATACCATGACATTATTTTCCATAACCTCAGAGGATGTCACTGAAGTGAATAACATATTTAATGCTACTTTAATTTCTATAAGGAAACTAGTTGCTACTGACATGAATAAGACATTTTCAGCTATCATTTAGCACAAGGCCTACACAAGGAAAATACTATAATTGTGATAGAAATGCAGTCCTGGATGTATATTTCATTTGTGAAAATTATCCCAGGCTTTGTATAACTTACTTATTTTCATCGCCATCTTTGTTGCCCCATTATCCAGTTAAACATAAAAAAAAAGTACTTTTGGTTTTTTTTCTTATTTTTTTGATTAGTTCAAATTTGGAACAAGCTTGCTTCACATGTCAATCCTTTCTCCCTCTCCCTCTCCTCCCCCCAACCCTATCTCCCAACCTCTCACCTGACCCCTCCCTGTCCACCCTCCACTCCCCAGGCAGGGTAGGGCCCTTGAGGGTGGCTTCCCAAAGTCCACCACATCATCCTGGGCCTAGGCCCTTCCCAATGTGTCCAGGTCAAGAGTGCATCCCTTCATGTGGGATGGGCTCTGAAAGTCCCTTCTTACACAAGTTTTGTGGAGAACTGTGTTGGGATTTTGATGGGGATTGCATTGAATCTGTAGATTGCTTTTGGCAAGATTGCCATTTTTACTATGTTGATTCTACCTATCCAAGGGCATGGGAGATCTTTCCATTTTCTGGTACATTCTTTAATTTCTTTCTCTAAAGACTCAAAGTTCTTAATGTACTATGCAAGTCTTTCACTTTTTTGGTTACCTGAAGATATTTTATGTTGCTTATGGATATTGTGAAGGGCGATGTTTCTCTGGTTTCTTTCTCATTGCATTTATCATCTGTATATAGGGCTACTGATTTTTTGAGTTAATTTTGTATCCTGCTATTTTGCTGAAGTTGTTTATCAGCTGTCACCATTCCTTGGTAGATTTTTTTGGATCACTTATGTAGACTATCATATCATCTGCAAATAGTGAAATTTTGATTTCTTCCTTTCCAATTTGTATCCATTTGATCTGGTTTTCTTTTCGTATTGCTCCAGCTAGAACTTCAAGTACAATATTGAAGATATATGGAGAGAATGGACAGCCTTGTCTTGTCCCAATTTTAGAGGAATCACTTTGAGATTCTCTCCATTTAGTGTGATGTTGGGTGTTGGTTTGCTGTATATTGCTTTTATCATGTTTAGATCTGTTCCTGTTATTCCAGTTCTGCCCAAGATCTTTATCATGAAGGGATGTTGGATTTTGTCAAAGGCTTATTCAGCATCTAGTGAGATGATCATGGAGTTTTTCTTTTTCCGTTTGCTTATATCATGGATTACATTGATAGATTTTCATATGTTGAACCATTTTTGCATCCCTGAGATGCAGCCTACTTGATCATAGTGGATGATTTTTTCTGATGTGTTCTTGGATTTTATTTGCCAATATTTTTTGAGTATTTTTGCATCGATGTTCAGGAGGGATATTGGTCTTTAGTTCTCTTTTTTGGTTGGATCTTTGTGTGGCTTGGGTATCAAAGTTATTGTAGCCTCATAAAAAGTGTTTGGCAATGTCCCTTCTGCTTCTATTGTGTAGAACAGTTAAAGGAGTACTGGTCTTAGCTCTTTTATTGAATTTCTGGTAGAACTCTGAAGTGAAGCCATCTGGCCCTAAAGTGTTTTGGTTTGGGAGGCTTTTGATGACTGCTTCTATTTCATTAGGGGTTATAGGTTGATTTAAACTGCTTATCTGTGCTTGGTTTAATTTTGGTAAGTGTTATCTATCCAGAAAATTGACCATTTCCTTTAGATTTTCGAATTTTGTTGAGTATAGGTTTTCAAAGTATGACCTGATGATTTTCTGGATTTCCTCAGTGTCCACTGTTATATCACCCTATTCCTTTCTGATTTTGTTAATTAGCATGCTCTCTCTCTCTCTCTCTGCCTTTGGTTAATTTGGATAGAGGTTTGTCTATCTTGTTGATCTTCTCAAAGAAAGAACTCTTTGTTTCATTGAGTCTTTGTAATGTTTCTACTTTCCTAGTTTCTACTTTATTGATTTCAGCCCTCAGTTTGATTATTTATGGCATCTACTCCTCAATGGTGAGTTTGCTTCTTTTTGCACTAAAGCTTTCAGTTGTTCTGTCAATTCTCTATTGTGACATTTCTCCAATTTCTTCATGTGGGCACTTAGTGCTATGAACTTTCCCCTTAGCACTGCTTTCAGATTTTCCATAGTTTTGGGTATGTTGTGTCTACATTCTCATTAAGTTATAGGAAGTCTTTAATCTTTTTTGTTTGTTTCTTTCTTTCTCAACCCAAGAATGGTGCAATTTTGTGTTATTCAATTTCCATGAGTATGTAGGTTTGCTGCAATTTGTATTGCTGTTGAATTCTAACTTTAAAGCATGGTGATCTGATAAGATACAAGGGGTTATTTCAATTCTTTTGTTTCTGTGCAGGTTTGCTTTGTGGCCAACTATGTGGTCAATTTTAGAGAAGGTTCCATATGCCACTGAGAAGAAGGTATATTCTTTTGTGTTTGGATGGACTGTTCTATAGATGACTGTTAATCCCAGTTGGATTCATTGTTTCTTTGTTAAGATTTTTTCTGGTGGTCCTGTCTAGTGGTGATAGGGGGATGTTGAAGTCTCCTACTATAAGTGTGTGTGTGTGTGTGTGTGTGTGTGTGTGTGTGTGTGTGTGTGTGTGTGTTTATGTGAGGTTTGATCTTTAGTAATGTTTCTTTTACAAATGTGGCTGCCTTTGAATTTGGTGCACAAATGTTCAGGATTGAGACTTCATCGTGAAGGACTTTTCCTGTGATGAGTATGAACTACCTTTCTTCATTTCTTTTGATTGATTTTAGTTTAAAGTCTAGGTTGGGAGATAATAGGATTGCTACACCATCTCCTTTCTTGGGCCCATTTGATTGGAAAATCTTTTCCCAATCCTTTACTCTGAGGTAATGCCTGTCTTTGAAATAGAGGTGTGTTATTTGTATACAGCAGAATGATGGATACTGTCTTTGTATCCATTCTGTTATCCTGTTTCTTTTTATGGGCATGTTAAGACTGCTGACATTGAGGGATGTTAATGTCCATTGATTTTTGGTACTTGTTGTTTTGGATTTATTGTTGCTGGTGTCATTTTGTGTGTATTCTGCCCTCCTGTTTCTTTTCGTGTTTGGTAAAATTGGATTATCTATTGCCTATGTTTTTGTGGGTGTAGTTATCTTCATTGGGTTGGAGTTTTCCTTCCAGAACATTCGGTAGTGCTGGATTAATGTATATGTATTGTTTAAATCTGTTTTTTTCATCTTATTTTCTCCATTTAAAGTGATTGGAAGCTTTGCTGGGTACAGTAGTCTGGATTGGCATTCATCTCCTTTAATGTTTGTAGTATATCTATCCAGGACCTTCTGGCTTTCAGAGTTTCCATTGAGAAATCGTGTGTGATTCTGATAGGTCTGCATTTATATGTTACTTGGCCTTTTTCCTTTGCTGCTCTTAATATTTTCTCTTTATTCTGTAGGTTTGGTATTTTGATTATTATGTGTCAAGGGGACTTCTTCTTGTGGTCCTGTCTGTTTGGTGTTCTGTAAGATTCTTGTACATTCATAGGCATATCCTTCTGTAGGTTGGGGAAGTTTTCTTCTATGATTTTGTTGAATATGTTTTCTGTACCATTGAGCAGTATTTCTTCATCTTCTTCTATACCTATTATTCTTAGGTTTGGTCTTTTCATGGTGTCCCATATTTCCTGGATATTTTGTGTTAGGGATTTGTTGGACTAGAGATTTTCTTTGGTGGATGACTGTATATCCTCTAGCTAGTCTTCAATAACTGAGATTCTCACTCCCATCTCTTGAATTTTGTTGGTTATACTTACATCTTTAGTTCCTGATCATTTATCCAGTATCCCCTAATGTGTTTTCTTTATTGTGTCTATTTCAGCTTTCATGCCTTGAACTGTTTTGAGTACTTCCTTTACTTGTTTGTTTGGTTTTTCTTGGCTTTCTTTAGATTCTTTAAGAGATTTGTTTATTTCTTGATTTTTTTGGTTTGTCTTTTCCTCCATTTCATGTAATTTTTTGCTTGATTTTTCTCCTATTTCTTTAAGGGATTTTCTTGTTTCCTCTTTAAGTTTTCTATCATCTTCCTAAGATAACTTTTGAGGTCCATCTCTTCTTAGGGCTTTTTAGATCTTGGTGGTGTGGAGTCCCTAGATTCTGGTGCTGTCATATTTTTCTTTCTGATGTTGACTGTGTTCTTATTCTGTCTACCTCCCATCTCTTCTTCCAGTGGTTGCAAGTGGGGGTCTCTCTGTCTCCTCTTGTGACCAGGTGGTGCTTGTAGGCCAAAACTTCAATGTCTGCAGCTCTGGATGGTCTTGCCTCTCCTGGTAGTCTCTTCACACAGTAGGGGTTGGGCCTCATTAGGGGTCAGACCAGCAGAGGGGAAAGGAAGAGTGAGGGCTTTCCAGACACAGGGAGCTCCTCCCTGGCTGGGTGGGTTCACTCCAAGCAGGCACAGGCACATAGATCCGGGGTGAATGGGACTTTGGACAGGATTTGCGGAAGAGCAGAGGGTACACTCACCTTGGTAGGGGTCAGGCCGGCAGAGGCTCGTCTTGGCTTTTAATAAACAACAAAAATAGCATATTTAAAAATCAACTAGATCATAGATAATAACTCAACTCCCATTCTTTTCAAAAATATTTCAGTAAAAGTAAATGTTATACTATTTCCTAATAATGAACTGAATAAGAATATGGCAAGCCTAAATAACTAAAGTCTCTACCGCAACAGCTGTGAAGCTCTGTAAGGTCTAAACTTCCTGATAGATTACCAACAATCCAGGGGTTTTCAGAGTTCAAAAACTGCATGGGATAATTAGTTAAGAATTATTTAACTTGAGCAAACAGTGGGCAAGCAACAGTGGCACATCTGATAATGTGTCTCAGAGACTCTTCCAGAAACTGCCTTATCAATAGTCCCTTCAGACACGGTGATGCTTGTGGAGATGTGAGTCAGCTCTTGTGTGCTTGATGAGCATGGAGCTGATGATAAAAGGACTGAAAATATCAGAGCTAAAGTGTGCATTTTCCAAGACAGGTTTCTGTAGTCTTAGTGGAACATTGCAAAGAAATGAAGAAAAAAAGGCTTGTGAAACATCCCATTCCCCTCCCATAGCTCAAATGGACCACCTGTTCTATGTGGAGAATCATTGATTTGATTTTAATGCATTTTAAACTTATTCCCCAAATTCAGCCACTCAATTTTTTAAAAAAAAAGAAAGAATAAAATCATTTCATTTATTTTTGTGCCTATTTTCTCAGTTGCTTACCCCTTACCTTATTCAAGCAAATAAATAAATAAATAAATAAATAAATAAATAAATAAATAAAACCTGACATTTTAATGATTGGGTTATTTTGTTTGTCTCTTTCTATTGGATTTAATTCATTTTCTTTAATTATGCAAGTGTTCTTTAGATTATAATGGTCTCATTGGGATTCTGTTTTCATTACATTTGGAATGATTTGTTACCAATCTTATTTTTCCCATGAGTTGCATTTTTTCACACACTTTTATTTTAGGAAGTTGTAAAGATAATTTCCTGGCAGTCACACAGGCAACATGTTTATTTACAACCATCTATAAAGTCAATGAAATTGGAGTAGCACTAGTACCCTTACTTGTCACACTTGTCTCTAAGAATTGTACCTTAATTTCTAACAACACCAGAAAAATTCACCCCAGCAACTGGTCTCTCCTACTGCAAGATTTCCAACATGATACCAGACAAGGAAATACTTTCTGTGTGGTTCTCAAATATTCATCACATGTGATACCTTCTCCCCTTGATTCCTGCCTTTATCACTGTTTTGTTGCTGTGAAAAGACACCATAGTCACAGTAACTCTTATGAAAGGAAGCATTTAATAGGGAGCTGGCTTATAGTTTCAAATGTTTAGTTCATTATCAGCATGGGAAGCAGCATGTTTGCCAGTAAGCCCTGTAGCAGTAGCTGAGAGCTATATCCTAATCTGTAGACTTAGAATGAGAGGCAGAGAGAGAGGGAGAGAGGGCGGAGAGAGAGACAGAGACAGAGAGAGAGAGAGACAGAGAAAGACAGAGAAGGAGACACAGAGAGAGACAGAGAGAGGCAGACAGAAAGACAAAGAGGGAGAGACAGAGATAGAGAGACTGAACCAGACATGGACTTTTGCAACATCACATTCTACCCTCTGTGACACACTTCCTCCAACAAGAGTACACCTACTCCAACAATGCCATATCTCCTAACCTGTCATCTTTTCAAATAGATCTACTCCCTGGTGACCAGTGATTCAAGTACAGGAGCCTATGTGGGCAGGTCTTATTAAAACCACTATAATTCTTCAATGTCTGTTTAACATAAATATTCCAGCACCAACCTTATTAGTTTTACAGTTGGACATTGATATCCTCAGTGTAATCACATCAGCATACACCTAGACAGCCCTCATAATAACATGGTAATTAACAATTTCCAATGGTGATTTCAACTCAAATTAAAAAAATATTTGCTTTATATCTATGTATTCCTGGGGAAGAGGGTTGCCACAGTGCATATGTGTTTCATAATGTGAATCCCAATGTTCAAACTGAGGCCTCCAGCCCTGGCAGCACACATCTTAACCCACTGAGCTATCTCACCCACCCAAGACTTTTAACTTTTAGAGAACATTAAGGTCCATTATTTCCAGAATCCTCTTCTACTTAACAGCAATAGTTCTTAAGGTAAACTTTTCTAATGCATTATGGATGGAGAAAAATGAAATGTTTGTATTTATTTACATAGGCATTTATTATCATGGTAGCCAACCCAAGCATTGTAATTTCCCAAGTCAGATCTTCCAGAATCACTACAATTATGCCCAAAGACTCATGCTCAGTAAGACTTATGAAAGGATTATTTAGACAGCACATTTTGATTCCAGACACATTATCTGTTCCTGTGGGCTGAGTAAAGCAGGAATTAACATATTATGTATGGATTAGTGCATTCGTTTCATATCTCTATGGAGAAGGTTTTAGAGTATCGGGTGGTGTTTTACGCATACTGATTTGAGGAGTCAAAAGAGGGAATGGTTATTTGTTGACATTTTGCTTTTGGTAAATAAAGTGACCTTTAGCTTTCAGCTGTATACTTGAATTTAAGCAAAGACAAATGAAAGTCTGGAAAGTGTGGTTAAAAGCCAAGTATTTGGAATGCAATACTTTGGCTTGGAAGAAAACACATTTCCTCTTTTGGCTCTGTTTTAAATGCTCAGATAGCCATAAAGGATAGATTGGCAGAATGAGCTCAAAATTGTCTTTGAAAAGATATTGACACTGTGATGCCTTTAACAGAACAAGTTCCTGGTATACACACAAAGTGTTAAGAGCCTCCTCACAGCACCTTTAAACTTTATATTTTTCAAGACAGGTGTACTCAGTGTATTCTTCAATATGGGTGGATACTTTTCTAAGTTTCCTGAGATTAGGAAACAAAAGTCTATGCCTTTTAAATGAAGATGTGCCTTAATAACTTCTTTTATGTTGGTATTTGGGGAACAAACTCAGCACAACAGAGAATTAAACCCATTGGCATCTTTCAAAATGGATCCCATATCTTCTAACTGATAGTAGTGTAGCCATTATAAAAATCTTTTAAATTTCTATTTGCACAGAAGACCTGCTTTGCATTATATCTGCACTCGATAATTAACAGTGATGTTGTTTTCCACACCACCCATTGCTATTCTTGCATCCTTGCCACCAGTTCCAGGCCATCACCAGGAAGACCAAGATCACTAGACACTTTGTTAACATGCAGTACATAATAGTTATGTTTCTTATACATAGTGGTGTTCTATTATGCCACTGAAATATAACTAACGAGTACCAGGGATACGTAACAGAAAACATAAAAAATTGATGGAAAGAGAAAGACAGAATAGCATTTCATGTGATTCTATATCATACTGTGTTTGTAAGAAATACAGAAACAGGAAGAGACATGGAGATAGAAACAAAGTACAGAGATGAATAAAGGCAGTTTGTTTGCTTTACTTCTCTGCATTGAAAATTTTCACTTTTTTGGAGTGCTGTAGCTTTTATACATAGAGTACAGAAACCATCCTATGCTTTACTTCTCCAAAGCAATATGGGATTCTACAGAATATAATGTCTCATTGCTAAAAATGTGTCTGCCTTTAGTACCCCAGAATTCATTATCAGAGTAGTGCGAGTGGGTTTATGATGGTTGTATTAGTGCATAGATTTGAGGGTATCTGAAATGTATTGATATTTAGCCAAACTTTATTTTGGGTTTGTCTGAGATGGGGGAATCTACACATCAGATAGGCATCAATATGGTGAGTGGATATCCTCAAATCAAATGAAGACCTTTGTAAAATAATGAGGCTATACATAAGAACATTTCTTATCTCATTACCTAAGCTAACACATGAGAATTTTCTGCCTTTAAATTCAGACTGAAGAGTGCAGAGAGTATAGAGGTGAGCTGCTTTGGCCCCTGCCTTGGGACCAACTTTTGCCTGACAACTCTGGGAACTCTGCCCAAAGGTCTGCAGACAAGAAGACAAGACCAATGAGGACCAAGCAACCCAGAGTCTGCTGACATCTCTGCACCAGTGCTGCTCTCACCCACCTGGAGAATGAGTGCCTCAGACCTGCCTGCACCCAACTTGAGACCCATCAGAGTTTCAGAGCCAATTACACTGACATGAAGAGAAAACTGGACCCATACACACCAGAAAAGGAAATGGCACCACCTGTACCCAAAGGAAGAAGAGACAGGAAAACAACAATATGAGAACACACCCAACAACAGGAAAACCAATATGACACCATGAGAGTCCAGGGACTCTACACAAGCAAGACTTGAATATCCCAACACAGAAGAAGCAGAAGAGAGCAACCTTAAAAACAACTTCATACTGATGATAGAGAACATGAGAGGAGAAATCAGAAAATCCTTCAGAAAAATGGAAGAAAAGACAAACCAAAAGATGCAAGAAATCAAGGAAAGCCACAAAAGCCAAGAAAATACAATTAAACAGCTGAAGGAAACAGTTCAGGACCTGAAAACTGAATTAGAGACAATAAAGAAAACACAAACTGAGGGAATGCTGGAAGTGGAAAAGCAGAGTAAACAATCAGGAACCACAGATGCAAGCATAACCAACAGAATACAAGAGATGGAAGACACAATCTCAGATGCTAAAGACAAACTAGAGGAAATAAACTCATCAAGCAAAGAAAATCTGAAGTCTAACAAATCCATAACCCAAAATACCCAGGAAATATGGGACACTGTGAAAAGACCAAACCTAAGGATGTTAAGTATAGAAGAAGGTGAAGAAACCCACCTCAAAGGTGCAGAAAATATATTCAAGAAAATCATAGAAGAAAACTTTCCCAACCTAAAGAAAGACATGCCAATGAAAGTACAAGAAGCCTACAGAATGCCAAATAGACTGGACCACAAAAGAAAGTTCCCTTATCCCATAATAATTAAAATACCAAACATACAGAATAAAGAAAAATATTAAGAGCAGCAAGGGAAAAAGGCCAAGTAACATATAAAAGCAAACCTATCAGAATTACATCAGACTTCTCAATGGAAACTCTGAAAGCCAGAAGGACCTGGGTACATATTCTACCAACTCTGAGGCAACATGGATGCCAGCCCAGACTCCTATACCCAGCAAAGCTTTCAATCACTATAAATGGAGAAAACAAAACATTCCACAAAAAAACCAGCCCTACAGAAAGTACTGGAAGGAAAACTCCAACCTAAGAAAATTAACTACACTCACAAACATAGGCAATAGATAACCCCACTCTACAAAAACCCAAAATAAAAGGCAGGGTAAGTACAATACCAGTACCAACAACAGATCAAAACAAACAAGAATAGACACTCAATTAACCTTAATTTCCCTCAATATTAATGGCCCTAACTCGCCTTTAAAAAGACACAGGCTAACAGATTGGATACAAAGACAGAATCCCTCCTTCTGCTGCATACAAGAAATACACCTCGAATTCAAAGACAGACATTACCTCAGAGTAAAGGGTTGGGATGAGATATTCCAATCAAATGGTCCCAAGAAACGAACTGGGGTAGCTATCCTAGTATCTAACAAGTTAGATTTCAAACTAAAATCAATCAAAAGAGATGAAGAAGGTCATTTCATATTCATCACAGGAAAAATCCATCAGGAAAAAGTCTCAATTTTAAACATATATGCCCCAAATAAAAAGGCACCAACATTCGTAAAAGAAACATTATTAACACACAAATCACAAATTAGGCCTCACACAGTTATAGTGGGAGACTTCAACACCCCACTCTCACCACTGGACAGTACCACCAGACAGAAACTTAACAAAGAGACAAAGGAACTAACAGAATTTATGACCCAATTGGGATTAACAGACATCTATAGAACTTTCTATCTAAACACAATAGAATATACCTTCTTTTCAGCATCACATAGAACCTTCTCAAAAATCAATCACATACATGGCAACATAGCAAACCTAAACACGTACAAAAAATTGGAATAATCCCCTGTGTCTTATGAAAACACCATACTTTAAAGATAGAATTCAAAAACAAAACAAAGTACAGAAAACATACCAAATCATCGAAATTGAACAAAACGAAATTGCACCATTCCTGGGTTAAGGAAGAAATAAAGAAAAAAAATTAAAGACTTCCCAGAATTCAATGAAAATGTAGATGCAACATAACCAAACTTAATGGACATTTTGAAAGCAGTACTAAGAGGAAAGTTCATAGCACTAAGTGCTCACATGAAGAAACTAGTGATTAGCCACACCAGAGAGATGACATCACAGCTGAAAGCTCTAGAAAAAATGGAAGCAAATTTACCCCGGAGGAGCAGACTCCAGGAAATAATCAAATTGAGGACAGAAATCAATAAAGTCGAAACAAAGAAAACAATTCAAAGAATCATTATACAAAGAGTTGGTTCTTCGAGAAAATCAACAAGATAGACAAACCGTTATCCAAACTAATTCAAAAGGCAGAGAGAGACCATGCAAATTAACAAAATCAGAAATGAAAAGGGGGACATGACAACAGACACTGAAGAAATCCAGAGAATCTTCAGGTCATACTTCTGGCCCGGGGCCAGATGATTCACTGCAGAATTCTACCAGAAATTCAAAGAAGTGCTAATAAACCTGATTTTTGATAAACAATCCAAATTTATGTAATGGAACAAAGAGAACATCTTCAACAAATAGTGCTGGCATAACTGGTTGCAGACATGTAGAAGACTGCAGTTAGACCCAAGCCTATCACCTTGCACAAAAACTTAAGTTAAAATGGATCAAAGATCTCAACATAAATCCAGCTACAGTGAACATATTAGAAGATAAAGTGGGAAATGCCCTTGAATTAATTGGTACAGGAGACTGCTTCCTGAACATTACACCAGCAGCACAGACACTGAGGTTAACAATTGATAAATGGGACTCCTGAAACCAAGAAGCTTCTGTAAGGCAAAGGAGACAGTCAGCAAGACAAAAAGACAGCCCAGAGACTGTAAAAGATATTCACCGACCCCATATCTGACAGAGGGCTGATCCAAAATATGCAAAGAACTCAAGAAGCTAGTCTCCAAAACACCAAACAATCCAATTAAAAGTATGGTACAGAAATAAATAGACAATACCCAATAGAGGAATCTAAAATACCTGAAAGACACATAAGAAATTGTTAAACATCCTTAGCCATCAGGGAAATACAAATAAAAACAACTCTGAGATACCAACTTACTCCTGTCAGAATGGCCAAAATCAAAAACACCAATGACAGTTCATGCTGGAGAGGATGTGGAGAAAGGGGAACACTTCTCCACTGCTGGTGGGATTGCAAACTTGTACAGCCTCTTTAGAAATCAGTATGGCAACTCCTAAAGAAAATGGGAATCAGTCTACCACAAGATCCAGCAATTACACTCTTAGGCATATACTCAAAAGAAACACATTCATACAACAAGGATATCAGTTCAATGATGTTCATAGCAGCACTATTTGTAATAGCCAGAAACCGGAAGCAGCCTTGATACCCCTCAACCGAATGGTTAGAGAAAATGTGGTACATTTACACAATGGAATACTACTCAACAGGGGAAAAAAAAAAAAACAATGGAATCTTGAAATTTGCAGGAAAATGGATGGAACTAGAAGAAACCATTCTGAGTAAGGTAACCCAATCGCAAAAAGACAAACATGGTATGTACTCACTCATATGTGGATTTTAGACATAAAGGATTATCAGCATAAAATCTACACTGCCAGAGAAACTAGTAAAGAAAGAGGACCCTAAGAGAGACAAATATAGTCCCCTGGAGAAGGGGAAATGGTCAAGATCTCCTGAGCAAATTGGGAGCACAGGAATAGTGGGGAGGGAGCTAGGAGAATGAGAAGGGGAGAAGAGGAGGGATACAGTGGACATGAAGGAGCAGAAAGTTTGAGTCAGGGGAAGAATAGAAGATAACAAGAATGGAGATACCATAATAGAGGGAGATATTTTAGTTTTACAGACAAATAAGGCACTAGGGAAATGTCTGGAGATCTACAAAGATGACACCAGCTAACAATCTAAGAAACAGAGGAGAGGCTACATTAAATGCACTCCCCTGATAATGATATTGATGAGCAACTTATATGCCATTGGGTAGCCTTCATTCAGCAGCTAGTGGAAATAGAAGCAGACACCCACAACTAATCACTGAACTGAACTGGAACCCAGATGCAGAGAAGGATGAGTGAAGAGCACAGGCGTTCAGACCAGGCTGGTGAAAACCACAGAAAAAGCTGACCTGAACATCCCGGAACTCTTGCTCCCCAGACTGATAGTTGGAATACCAGACCCCAGGAACAAGGGTTTCTGTGAGGAAACCTCAGAAATCTACGGGACCTCCTGTAGAAGTTCAGTACTTATCCCTAGCATAGGTGTGGACTTTGGGAGTTTCCACATAAAGGAATATTCCCTGTGCCAAGACACACCAGGGTAAGCCAAGGTCCTATCCCAAAGGATACAATAGACTCTGATCACACGCTAAGGAAGGCCCCACCATCCAGGGGGAGCAGAAAGGATATGTGATAGATAGGGTTTTAGTTGGGGGAGGTAGTATGGGAAGACAGGTGGGAGAAGAGAACAGGGATTGTCATGTAAAACAATCCTGTTTCTAATTAAAATTTAAAAAAATAAAAAAATAGAAATTCAGACTGAACTTTCAGTTCCTAAGTTTGTACATTTCAGCTTCTTAGGTCATAGGTTTTCCTTGTTCTCAAGTTTCAGGCCTAACAGATAAAAACCCACACGGTGTCCTGTGCCTCAGATTGCTGGCATTAGATGGTGGAATCCATATTTCTCTATCTTGATTAATTTTTCTTTCTGATTCTATCTTTCTGTCTTCTGTGTCTTTTGGCTAGTTCTGTATATAGATACATAAACACACACAAATATATATATATGTTTGTGTGAGTATATTTTTATTTATTATGCTTATATATACACAAATAGAAGTGTAATTTTATTCATATATGTGTAAATATGTTTATATGTGTATATGAGTCTGTTATACACACAGAAAAATTAGTTTATTTGTAAAATATACTATTGGTTTTATTTCTCTAGGAAACATCTATAAGAGACCTGCTCTCATTTTATTCTTATGCTAGCAAATGAATGAATGATATAGTATTTCCATTTCATAACTCAGTTGATGAACTCCAAAATATTGGACAAAGCATATGGGTGCATACAGATTCATCTACATTCTCTGAATGGCATATGGCATATACAAAAGAAGAAAATTGTTTTCTCAAAGTTGACATAATCTACAATTTTTACCTGTACATCATTATCCACCTAATCCAACAAACAGAAAAAAAATCCCTGATGTTTTACTCATTGAGCAGAAATTTTGAAATTCTGTTTTTCTTTTTGCAAATTAGATTAAATAATTGACTATTAGTGATGGCTAATTTTGGATGTCAAGTTGACATGATTGGGAAGAGAGGCCCCATTTGAGGGATTGCATTTATTAAATTGGACTGTTGGAATGCCTATGTAGCATTTTCTTAATTGGTACTTGACAAGGGAATCATTACCCTTGGGCACCTGGACTTAGGCTATACAAGAAAATTAGCTGACAAACCAGATAGCAGTTCTCTTCCATGGCCCCTGTCTCTTCTGCTACCTGAGTTCTCAGTTCAACTTTCCCAATGATTGACAGTGAGGGAGAAATGAAAGGAAAATAAACCCTATTCTCCCTAAGTTCCTTGTTTTTCCTGATGTTTCTTACAGCTACTAAAAGAAAACTCAAATAGTATTGGTGCTTTTCAATCCAGAATACTGTGCATATGCAAAAGAAAGCTGCAATTATCACTTGTTCTGCCATTCAGTACATAACCCCAGTGTGATGCTAGGGAGTCAGAAACAACTTTGCACAGGCTTGCAAGCCCAACTTCTGCCATGCTGGATGCTTCAGAATTGCAGAAACTCTCTCTTTATGACAAGGCTGACATTCTGAGGCCAGGGGGCTCTTTTCTTTTATTCTTTGACTTATAATACAGTCCTAAAAACACTGCCTGAACAAGTTGTTCCTCAATAAGAAAAAAAGCATTGCAATAATTCTTGCTTTAAAAATGCATTTCCTTAGGGTCTCCTAATGCCAGAAACTGTAAGAAAAAGAGACGAGTGAAATGTGCAACAGAGAAAGCTAAGATGAAGCTGACTTTGACTGTAACAGCAGCTACAAACATCAAAAACAATCTGCTAAGTGTTGGCTACAGGCAAAACAACAAAATAGAGTGGGCATTATGACCTGTATTTTTTAAAGCTCCTGTTGTTTAAAGGCAGATTATATTTTCAATCTCAGTCTATCTTCTTATCATATGGAGTACAGCCAGGAGGCAAAGCATTTGGCTACCATAGCCATCAAAGTCCTTCATTTTCAACAAGTAGACATACCAAAATTAAGTCATACATGGTACAGATGCCCAGATAGGAATATAATTATTTCAAAATATAATTATAACTTTTTAAATCCAACATATCAGTTTAGTCATAGTACCCATATATTTTGTATTCATTGAAATATTATTTTTAATGGCAGGAAATATCAATAAACCCATTTGGAAGTCTAATACTGAAAATAGCTTATTTCTTATTTTCTGTTTTTGAGAAATCAACCATTGTAACCATTGTAAACACCAATGGTCAAAATGAAAAGAATATATAAAAGGTATATTCAACAGTAGTGAATAATAGGAAAGAATGACAGAGCTCTATTATTATTTCCTTGGGTCTTGTGATAGTCCTTGGAGTTTATAGTTTATTCTCAGTAGATGTTAATATTTTCCAAGAATAATTTAATGGGAAATTTAAGATGGATTCATAAGTAAACATTAACCATCACACAAAATCAATGTGGTTTGTGCATAAAACTCATGTCTATGAATATAAAGGTAAGGAAGAGTATGTGCTGTTTGCTCAGACTAGACATTGACAAGTTCTGTCTAATTATATCTTCAAAACAAACCCATGAGTGGTTCCACCTACTATCATTATTAATGAAAACTTTTGTGGAAACCCTATGGTGCATACACATCTCTACAATGACAGGAAAGTTTATAGTAACAACACGGTTAGTTTCATGATGAATACATTTTCCTATTGCTGACAATATGTTGTATGATGTGGAAAGGGAGAGAAGAAAAATAAAAGAGCATAAAAGGTGTGGACAATGCTAGGCTCAGTTGAATATTTGAGAGAAATTCACTTTTATGGCATATATGTCTCCCTTATAAAAATAACTGGCTTAAATATGGCTTCTATTTCTTGTGCACTAACTGGGAACTTTTTATCATATTTAAAAGTATTCCTTCCTGACCTTTTTATGACAATCCACTGATTTTTCACAAGAAGTCTATGATATTTTAATTATCAAAGGGCAATTTCTGAACATTCTTACTTTTTGGCTACAAGTTCTAGAACCTTGTCATATGTCATAGTGCAGGCATTTTTCTGCACCTGGAAGGAAGTACAAGGATATACACACTGTTGTACACACTGCTTCCACAGTTAAGGAAAGTCATCAAATGAAATGATCGAGCTTTAATTCCTTTTTAATTATTTTTACTTAAATTAAAAACAATCTTATTTTACATATCAATCCCAGTTACTTCTCTCTCCTGTCCTCCCATTTTCCCCACCAGTCCCCCATCCCACCCCCATCCACTCCCCAGAGAGGGTGAGGCTTCTGATGAGGGATCATCAGAGTCTGTTACATCATTTGGGGCAGGGCCTAGGCCCTCCCCTGTGTATCTAGGCTGAGAGAGTATCCCTCCATAGGAAATGGGCTCCCAAAGTCCATTCGTGCGCTAAAGATAAATATTGGTTTACTTCTATTATGTGTACAGTAAGTAACCCCCAAATATGGGGCAGGAAAATATAAGGCCATTGTAAAAAAAAAAAAAAAGGATCTGAACACTTTAGTGTTATTACTAAATAATACTAAATATTACTAAATAATACTCCATGTATTATTTATTTTCATTTAACTACTACATACATACATGAAGAGTGAGCATTACATTTTAATGAAAAAATATCCTTTTCTTCAGGCCAACTTTGAAAAAGAAATAATTTCACAATGTCTTTTGGCATTTGAAAATTGTTTCACTATTCATTGCTTGTCTTTATGACTTATTGTATGAAATTTTACTGTTGGTCTTTTGGTCTTTTTTGAGGGGCCTGCCACCAGCTTCCAAATAAATTACATATGGAGGATTATTCTTAGTTATGAATGTCCAGCCTTAGCTTGGCTTGTTTCTTGCCAGCTTTCCTTAATCTTAATTATTCTATAATTTTTTTGCCTCTGGGCTTTTCCCTTTTCTTCTTTATTCCTTGGCTGGCTGTGTGGCTGGCTCTTGATTCCCTCTATTCCTTGTTCTTCTTTGGTGTCCTCTTCCTCCTTTCTCCATGTATTTATCCACTCTGCTTGCCAGGCCCTCCTACCCTTGCTACTGCCTCACTATTGGCTATTCATCTCTTTAGTAGACCATCAGGTGTTTTAGGCACAGTAACACAGCTCCACAAAGTTAAACACATGCAGGATAAACAAAAGTCACATACCTTAAAATAATATTCTACCACAATGACTCTACTGAATAAGTAAACATAGATGTGCCAAACCTTTCGAGTATCAGATCAGGGGCTCAATTTGTCTACTGCTTTAGATTACCCCAATGCATTACATGTATTCAATTTATTTTCAGTTATTGAATTGTATTTCCAACTTTTATCCTTCAGAGAAAAATATCAAAGTCTTTCATAAAAATTAAAAACTATCATACAAAATAATAGTTTTGTGAAGGAAGGAGAGGTTTGGTTGTTTGTTGTACTTCCCCCATGATTAATTTCAAAAGTTGTTTTTCAGCATATGAATACGTTTCTACTAAGTTGATAAAAAAAAAAAACATTGGGAACATAAGCATATCATCACTCCCCGTGAGAGAAAGAATGGTGCAGAAGGAATTCTTAGATGAATAATGGTATACATCTGGGTACTCTGGTACAAGAAAAGAAACCCATTATTTCCAGAATGGTGTAAGATAGTGAACAGTCATGGTCGAGCATGGGTATTCTTGAGGAACAGGTGCACTCCAACACAAAGAACCTTGGAGGACAATATCAGTTTAGTATGCAGTATTGTGGGAGCACACAGGTTCATGTTCAGGGTTTTATGATGGACAAGAGCAGTCTAAGAGGGAGTATGGTGATAGGGAAGCACTATCCAATACACAATTCTGGGGTTCTCTATGACCTACGCATTTTAGTCAATGTTAGTTTCTTTTCACAAATAAATGAGTCAATTTGCATTTTGTAACTTTTTATTTAAAAGAACATAATCCGAGTGAATTTTATTAATACACCTTGATATAATTTTGCATTCATGATTATGCTTTGTTTTCTCCTGAGATTATCACCACTCTCTATCACTGATGTATCTATAGGACATGACTATTTTGGTATTTAATATGTATTTACTAAGCAAGTGTGCTGGATAGATTATGTCAACTTGTCACAAGCTAGGCTCATTGGAGAGAAGGGAAACTCAATTGAGAAAATGCTTCCAGGAAACTTGCTGTTGGCAAGCCTGTAATGCATTTCTGAATTAATAATTGATGTGGGAAGTTCCTCACCCCTGGGCTGATGGCCCAAGATGCTGTACGAAGACAGACTGTGCAAGCTATGAGACACAAGCCAGTAAGAATCAGTTCTCTATGGCCTTTGAATTAACTTTCAGCCTCCAGGTTCCTTTCCTAATAAGTTCCTTCCCTCATTGCTGTTGATGAAGAACTATTATATGCAACTGTGAGTGAAATAAACCCTTTCCTCCCCAATTTGTTTTTGGTCATGTTTTTTCATCACAGCAATATTAACCTTAAATGGGACAGCTAATGGGAAAAAGAAATGGAAGGACTGGAGAGTACACAGTATATAATTGAGAATAATTTCAAGATGGTGTGGAGTCGGTGCTTTCTCCCAATATCCGAAACTGTATTTAACAAGAAGATCCCTTGACAATGTTAATATTTTACTCGAGAATGTTGTATGTGTGGAATAGGAAGAACAATGTTCCTCTTTATTTTTCTGCATCTGGTAAAGAATATTTAATGCAGAGCAGAAATTAATATTTATCATTCTTCTAGTGAGTACCTGACTTAAAACATATGATGAGTGGAATCCAAATCTTTCCTGAGGCCTTAAACCATGAAATAATTCCAATTATTTCTCATTGACTACTGGAACTAGGTTGTCTTTTTGTATTGCCTATATTACAAACTCCCAGTATTAGTTGAGGCAGCTGGTCATATACTAATGGGTCCTGTGGATAGAAATCTTGGTTTCTCATTTTCTGATTTGGAGCCACAATTTTTCAACCTGCCTCAGCTGAACCTGAAATCAACTGTTCCATGATTGTGTCTGAGATAGTGGTATTGAACAATTTGAAAACCAGTATTTAAGAGAATGTTTTATTATTATATGTATTTTATTTTTTTATATTTTCTTAAAATTAAAGTGCTTTATTAGCAGCTCAAATACAGTCTTACAGTTACTTTCTAAGCCACATTATAAAAGAAATCTTTGTTTTGAGTTAGAAACTAGAATCATAAATTTAAAAGAAATGGATAAGTTGTGCAAGTATTATTCACAATATGGCAAATCAAAATGTACTTCAAAAATGCAACTTTTGCCAGGCTGTGGTGGTTCTTGCCTTTAATCCTAGCACTTCAACTTCAGAAGCAGAGTCAGGTGGATCTGTGCGAGTTTGAGAATAGCCTGTCTACAGAGACAGTTCCAAAACAGCCAAGGCTACACAGAGAAATGCTGCCTTGGAAAAATATAACAAAATAAACAAATTTAACCTAGAATAATCATAGAATATATCAATTAGTCTGCACTGGTCTTCACTTTTTTTCTGAAGTATCAATGTGGGATGGTAATGTTGATCATACGCAGTGACTCTTACTTAGTGTGTCAGTCACTGTCTCCTGTCTCTCGCTGTCTTCCTTGTATCTAAATCTATATTTTTTTCATTCACAACTTCATAAATCAAAAAACAACGGAATCTTGAAATTTGCAGGAAAATGGATGGAACTCGAAGAAACCATTCTGAGCGAGGTAACCCAATCACAAAAAGATAAGCATGATATGTACTCACCCATATGTGGATTTTAGACAGACAGTAAGGGATTACCATCCTACAATCCACACTGCCAGAGAAACTAGTAATCAAGGAAGACCCTAAAAGAGACAAACTTTGTCCCCTGGAGAAGGGGAAAGGGTCACCATCCCCTGAGCAAATTGTGAACATGGGGAGACGGGGGAGGAAGCTATGAGTGTGACAAGGGAAGAAAAGGAAGGATGCAGAGGTCATGTGGAAGCAGAAAATTTTGAGTCAGGTGTAGATTAGAAGAAAGGACACATGACAGGTAGGATTTTAGTTGGGGGGATGGTAGGATGGTAGAGGAGGAAGGGAGGGAGAAGGGAACTGGGATCGTCATGTAATTCAATCTTGTTTGTAATTCAAATATATAAAAAATAAAAAACCTTCATAAATCAGAAAACCTAGGTTCTCTTTATTATTGTACATTATTAATTATGTAACAGTTCTTCCTGACCTTAAATGTACATTCATTCATCTGACTTTTTTATTTTAGTGTTTTTTATTACCTGTTGCTCTATAACAACTTTAGATGATTGATGGAATAAGAAGATTGTAATTCTTTTGTACCTGTTTGTAGGGAAGCTCTACATCATGCTAATTCTCTGATAAGGGATATGATCTTTTCTGTCTTGTTTTAAGATCTATGGGAATGCAGGAACAGTGATTTCTATAATGAAGATGGAGGTAAAAGGACATCTGCTGATAGAATCAAGGTCTCCTTAAAGGTGAGCCAGGAATTTGGTCCATGCCCCATTAATTGAATAGAATTGGATGAATGAACACTAAATAAGTAGCAGCATCATATAATGCACCTTTTCTAGGAGGTAATTCACAAGGTTATTATCATGGGCAAAAGAGCTACAAAGCATTTAATGATGTTCACACTTCTTCTTTCTTGATTTTGCATAGAAAACACTCATTTTAGTCATGTAGAATACTTTCAAAATAATTCAAAATCCTCTGCTCTCCTTTTAACTGTTATAAAAAGACAATCTGGAATACAAGAACTCCAACCCCTCTAATTTGTCTGTACTTGTCTTACATTTTTATTTTTGTTTTTTTTTTTTACAAAGTCTTTGATATTGACATGTTTTCTGAAAAGAGATAGCAAGGAGAAAAAATGGCCAAAGCATTGTTTCCAAGATTAGGATTCCAGGGCTTCAGAATTGGTTCATGGTTATGAGTATTGTTGCAGAGGTCCCAAGTTTGCTTGCCAGCACTCTTATTACATGGCTCACAGTGATCTGTAACTTCAGTCCCAGGGACTCATTTCCACCTGCACTCACATGCATATTCCTTCCACACAGATATACATATATGCAATAATATATTAAAAATAACTAGTCTTCCCAAGAGTCATAATCAGGACCAGTGCTTGCAGTATGTTGAATGACCTGTGCATATTTCTTTCCCTATCTTTAAAGTTTGGGAAATATTCTTCCTCAGTAACCCCATGAAATTCCAGCCATTCTTCCATGTCACTGTTATGATATCATGCCATGCATTCCTATCAGGATATTTCATCTCCTTTGCTGTGAATCTAAAAGTATTTTTCAAAAAGAAACCCTGTAACTGTAGGGATTAGCATTCAGGGTCTTTTCCTTTGAAATAGCACCTTGGTTATTGCAAAACTGTTGCAATGACCCCATCATTAAAGACAATAATAAGGCTACCATCAAGCTATTATTGTTCTGTCACCATTCACCCCATTCTACACCTATTTGATTAGTCCTTTTAATGTCTATCTAAGGTCCCAACTTCTGTGTAATTCTTCCCTAATATTAAGTGAGAATGCATGGATCTTTTCTGCCATATTATTGTTATTTGATTCAATAGAGAAACACATCGGTATGCTTAGATATAGAGTCAGTCTTACCAAGGATGTATCATCTGTTGAACTTTAACCCTTCAAAGTAAAACAATAATTATAATTTATAACATTATCACTTACATAATAAGTATACAAGTATAAAAATCTTCATATTATCATTTTTTTAGTTGACATGCGGATTATAAGGAGACTGGACTCTAAAATACAAGATTATTTTGTATTAATTTGTTTAATTAATTTACCTAGGTTCTCTAAAAATTAATATTAACACCTAACCCAAGAGACTTGAAACTCTTGAAGTATCCTTAGCTGGCTTTTAACTCATAACAATCTTCCTACATCAGCCTTTCAAATGCTAACTTTCAAAGTTTAAATAGCAACTATTTTAGAAATATATTCATGTTTTGAGTAATACAACTATCCATGTCTTTTGCTATTGTAATATTTGCTCAGTTTTCTTTATGTATAAGAGAAAATTAAATTTTTGTTATTCAAAGAATGTCTGTATTTATGCTTTAAAAGTTATTATTTCAATCAAGTCAATTTACAACACTATGTATGAAACTGGGGCATGGACGTTCTACTCTCAGCAGATTTCATGGAATTATATCAGTATAAGCTGTAGTTTCTATTAGGTCTTTTGAGTTTTTTTCATCTTATACTTGAAATTTGTGTTCCTTGATATTTTGACCAGTAACTTCTTATTTTATCTCCCTAACCTCCAGTTCCTGAAAACCACCTTTTAGTCTCTTTGTAACTCCATGGATTAAACTATTTTAGTATCACTTGAAAGTGAGATATGTATTGTTATGTGGTTAGGCATGATTATTTCACTTCATACACTGTCTTCCAGGTTTATTTATGCTGCCGCAGAGGTCATTGCTGAGCGTGCTAGTCAATTTTAGTTTGCTGCATGCAGCCTTTTTTGAATATTTATTATTGAGTAGAGTCATATTTAGTTTTGTGAATCACAAAGTTATATTTGGTACTATAGAAGAAAAATCAAGAAAATTTGAGAAATATAAGCATATACAAAAATATATGATCTGATACTATCCTAGAGGAATTCTAATTTATACTAAGTGAAGAATTGTCAGACATACTTATTTCATAATCACAACTCATATTTACTTGTTGACCATTTCTTCCATGTTTTATATTCTGTCAATTATTTTAAAATTATGTGGATTTCATTCTTTAATTCAAGTTGATGAATGCTTCCTTTAACTTATTAAGATATGACCGTGCTCAAATCAGGATTTTTTTGGAACATCAAAAAATATTTATATATGATTTGGATTAGGTCAGCCCATTATAAAGATGGTTTGAGAGCTAGAGAGAAAGTTCACCAGGTAAAGGCAGTTATTGCCAAACTTGACTATCTGACTTCTGTCCCTAGGTCTCACATGATAAAAAGAGAAAAAATGAGTCTCTCAACTTGTCCTCTGAGTTCCACATAATTTCCTATGCATGAAATAACATTTTTCTCCCCTTCCCCCTAATCACATACCAACACACCCTCACCCATCTCTACCCACACACAAACATGCAGAACTGAGGACAGAAATGCCAAAAGCTTCATATTTGGTTGAATGAAGTATACCAGTGTAGACAGAATAAGATTCACATCTTTATAGTGAACAATTTGAGAGCAACTGTTTTCTTTATTAGGATGGATGTCTCATCCACACTGTAAAGGCACTTGCAACAAGATGGAAACTATCACACTACCTGAATAGTACCTTTTAAGTCCTCTGATTTTTCTTATATCTGACAAATTGCTCCTCCTAGTTTATGGATTATGCTAAATTTTCTCACATCCTTTGGTCTATAATAGTTAGTGGTCCCAAGTGCATTCATGTGTGTGTGTGTGTGTGTGTGTGTGTGTGTGTGTGTATTTAGAAGCATATGCATAAATACACATATAACTATATGTATATTGATAATAGAAATTAATGAAAATGAGACCATGATTTTGAAAGAGGAGAAAAAAGGATTATGGGAAAGTTTGGAGGGTGAAAAGGGAAGGAGGAAATGTTATGCTACAGTCTCAAAACATAAAACACTGAAGTAAAAGAAAAACATATTTCATCAATCTATATTTTGAATTTATGATCTTAATATATAAACTTCTATGGCTTACTCAATCCTCCCCAAAATTTTCATTGTTCTTTATTGTGGATTCATGCGCTATTATTGACAAAATAACATTTCTGAAGGCATTATATACCAGTGTTGATGATGTGACAGTTTCATTAGTTACTTCTCTGTACTTTCTTTTTTTTTTTTTTTTGGTTTTTTGAGAGAGGGTTTCTCTGTGTAGCCTTGGAGCCTACCCTGGCACTTGCTCTGGAGACCAGGCTGGCCTCGAACTCACAGAGATCCAACTGCCTCTGCCTCCCCAGTGGTGGGATTAAAGGTGTGTGCCACCAAAGCCCTTCTCTGTACTTTCTAGTCTAGCCTTAGGAATGATGTTGATGCTATGGAAGTTCTTTTTAATAAGTCCAGACCACTGTGCATTACTTCATGCTTCCTGAAATCTGATGCAGGTTTTTAATTGCTTGTTCAAAATTTTCTTTTATGAAGCTTCCTAAAATTATTACACTAGTAAGGTGTCCTTACATCTTACTGCACCACCTTATAAACACTGCAATTCACCTTCATCTTACAGTACTGACTCATGAAAGTGCTTACAAGTTGCTTTGTATAGCTTATAAGCTTTGATCTCAATTTTCTCAATGTCTAAAATATACCTGTAATGCATAAATGGTTATAACTACCCACAAAAAAACCTTTGGATTTATTGTGAGAATGAAATTCCTTTATTTGGATGAAAACATATCCTTTAAATTCCCCCTATGCATTTTGAGTATGGCTACAAATAGTTTTCTTCCTCACCCCTGCACCTAGCTTTTTTTTCTTATACATTGTTTATGTAGAACAAAAGCAGTTGAATGAGGAGCTAAAATATTCCTATAGTTTAAAAAGTAGCATAAAGCTATCAGAGTTTGAAGATGCCTGGTAGCAATATTGTTCTTTTGTAGCCAAATTAGCTTTTTAAGTGGTTTTAAAATGCGTGTCTGTACTCAGCTAAGGACAGGCATTCTGAAAGTTGTAAAATGGTTCTTCCTTTCTATTTGTCTTCAGCTTTTCACAAATTAGGCCGGCACACATCATTTCTACACTACCCAAAGCCAAACTCTTGAGCCGTTTCTATTATACATTCATTCCAATGGAAATAATGGCTTCCATTTACCACAGTGTCAGAGGCCAGTGAAGCCAAATTGGTTGCAGCTACATTGTTTTGTAACAGAAGATAATGTTATCCCCACTGTAGTTACAAATGTGATTTCCTCAGAGTTCAAATACTCTTGGAGCTAAAGTGTGATTTGATGTCTAATGGTCAACTCATGTTCTGGGGATTAAGTTAATTAAAACAGTTGCCCTACTCTATTAAAGCTCCCTGAAGACTAATTATTAACGTGCCAAGCACCATTACAAACCTACAGCATTTGAAAGTCACAAAGGGAGTTGCTTATATTATGGGAACTCCAGAACTCAGTAGATTATTGCCAGTAGTAAAAGAACAAGCCCACTGAGAGGGAGATTACCTTCTCCACAGCCACTGAGCTATTATAAAATGTACAAAGGAAAAGCCAAATGTACAAGCATTAGATTCACAGTCCTTCCAATCTGCAATTTCCAAAGCTAGGTGGATATCAAAAAAGTTGTTATGTAAAGTGCAAAAACTCCTTTGCTCGGGGTATGTGTAAATGCAATTTAGATTAGCTGCTCACCCTCTAATTGTCTGCTCTTTCACACAACAAACACCTCAAACATCAAATACATCTTCCATAAAAGCAGGGAACATATGTGGTCAGTGATTCTGTGTTGATATGTATTTTAAATACCCTGGTGTTTGGGGTTGAAAAGGCGTAAGGGATTAGAATGGAGAGCAAAACTTGTATCCCAACTAGTAGACATCACTATCTTCCTAAATCCTTGATGAGATTACAGCAGAGTCAATAATGTGAAACAAACAAACCACACCACCACCAAGAACAACAACAACTTTTGTATGCCTACACTTTGAGGAAATACAATGCTTAATCTTTATTTTCTTAGTTAATTCCATGGATGCAAAAGGAAATGTAGTTTGCTCTATTTTTCTAAATATGTATTTTCTTGCCATAGTAAATAAACAGACTAATAATAATATGTAAAGTATTGACATATAATGATAGAAAAAGCATGGATTATTAATTCTGGCCATACTTTTCTTTCCAAAGTTAATAGCCCTGTGGTCTTAAGCCACACTAATTCTTCTCTCAATATCTCAATCTACATATACAAAAAAATGAAAAAATGCCAGATAGCTGTCTTTTTGGAATTAAATAGGACACACTCATATACATCAGACCAAGTGCTTATGGAGTACTTGCTTTTGAGGAAAAGAGAAAATATATTTTGGAGTATTTAATATCAGAATTTATTTTAGTTTTGATTGTTTGGCTCTGTCTCAAAATACTTTAAAAAGTGAGACATGCAATTTTATGTTGGTTTGGGGTAAATATAATTCTCATACACGTAGCAACAAAAATTTCACTCTGCTTTGATGAGAGAAATTACAGCAAAAAAAATCAATGGAATTGAAGATAATTATTCATTCAGAGTTATATCTGAGCCATCAGAGCCTTCTGGATTTTGGCTAGATGTTTCATATGCAGTAAGCTTCCAGGACTGTAATCCATTAAGATAGGGCTTGGATATTTTAATTTTAGACATGTCAGCTGAGAAATATGTTAAGACATCACTTTCTATATTAACTTTCCATTTCTGTACGTTTAGTATCAACTGGTAATATTATTGTTACTTGTCAGCCAGCAAATCAGTTTGGAAATCGTGTTGTGTAGTCAATAAATCATCTTGTGAAATTCCTTTTTTGCTCACTAGAACTAACAGCAATGCCTATTAGGAAACTGTGGTTCTCATGATTACACCAAGAAGCACTTGAGCATCAAAGTGCATATGCTGTGGCAGAGCTCATTTATCAACGTGGGAAACCTGCTTCCAGCATGCTGAAAAGTACAAAGGACCAAAGCATTGGTGAAATACAAAGGAAGTGGTTCCAAAACAAATGAATAAGGAAGAGTGAAACAGAATGACACATTGTTTTATTTATATGCATAAACTCGTATTTGTAAAACTTTTGAGATATAATTGCCCTTTATAATTTTATTTTGAGAGGAGGCTAGTTTATTGCACAAGGTTCCAGATTTTGGAAAGGAAAAAATTTCAAGATCATGTAAAGTGTAATTTTAAATAGATATTTGGGTCACTCTTCTAATAAATCTGAACATTTACAAGTTATGCCCAATAAAATTGGTTATAGTGAACTGCCTTGCTATAAGACATAGTAACAAGATGGGGAAAATATATTTTAAAATACAGGGAGAGTAGCTCTGAGAGTCATTCTTACTGAGATTTTCCTATCAGGTCTTGCAAGTTCATATTTCTTAAAAGTCTTGGTGTCAGATGCCTAAATTGTTACTCTCAGCTTTCATCTGGGGAAAATAATGACACTAAGACCTATTTATTGCACAGATTTAAATGAAGACATTAGATTATTCAGTTATGTGTATTACAGCATACATATTTTAAAAGCAATTCCTAAATTTACTAATTTTTGTTGTGCATTACATATGTAAAAAGATTTAAATTCATTCTGACATCTGAATTATTAACAATTATGAATGAACTTTCAGTCAACCCATGATTTCAAACTCACACTAGTTAGACATATTAAATAAATAATAGCTCTACAAATTGCTACTTTAATTTGATGTTAGTACGATAAGTGACTTGATTTACTGTCTAGACTCCTTAAATGTTAAACAAAACACATCACAATGCATTTGTCAGTGTCATACAGAAAAACAAGTTTAATAGGACATAAAATATTACACGCAGTTGCAGCAGAACAGCATAACTACATTTCAATCGATGACAGATCTCAATACAATGATAGTTCCAAAATAATATATAGCATAGTGACATCATGATTTTCTTAGTTTGTGTAAGTACACTATATGATTCTTGACTTCTATAAATTATCCTGGCATTATATTTCTCATATCACATCCTTGTTGTAATATGATGCATGATTCTACACAGAAAGAGATTTACTGCAGACATTGATTCAATTGTACAGACTGAGAAATCCCACACTATGCCAGTTGGAGAGCTGGAGGAATGGGGCCAGTTCATGTCCAAAGACCTGTGACCCAGAATGGCAATTGTCCAAATACAAGCAAAGATTGTTGGACAAGTTTTCATACAGAACTAATTTACCATTTTTCACCTCCTCTGCTGAGACACCTAGTCCACAAGACAACACCCAATATATTGATAAGAGTAATATTCATTCTCAGGATTATAGTAGTAATTTTTCAGACACACCCTCACAGACAGTCCTAAAAGCAGTGTTTCTCTGTTAAATGAATTTATTAGCTTAGACAGAATAACATCTAAAAGATTTAACTGGCTAAACTTTTGTTCTTTCAAACATATAAATTTACCTCCTTTGTCACTGTTGGATGATGAGGAATAACAGCACATTGATTTGACATATGAACAACATTAGACCTATTTCTTTCTCCCAGACTTGATAAGAGTCTTTAAAACAAAACAAATTTCTCTAAGCTTCCAAATGATAATAGATCCAGTAGAGGTTGGAGCTGGCAGTACTCTGAAACTATAAAGAAAAAGTAGTACTTGCAGTGTCTTGCCATGACTGTTGGCATGCAGCCTCCTAGACATGAAGGCTTTGGTGACTAATGTTGCTGCAATTAAGAAATATTTACTTGGCATGGCGATGATATGGCTCTACCTGCAGTCTTCTACATGCCAGCATGCAGTTATGCCAGCACCATTTGTTGAAGATGCTTTCAATTTCCCATTGTATACTTTTAGATTTTATCTAAAAAATCAAGTATTCATAGATGTGTGGGTCCTTATCAGGGTTTTCAATTGGATTCCATTGGACTATCCGTCTATTTTTGTGCCAATATCAAGTGGTTTTCAGGACTATAGCTCTATAATAGAACTTGAAGTCAGGGATGGTGATGCCTCCAGACTTTCCTTTATTGTACAGGGTTGTTTTGGCTATCTTGTGTCCTTTTTTCATATAAAGTTGAGTTTTGTTTTTTCAAGGTCTATGAAGAATTGTGCTGGGATTTTGATGGGAATTGCATTGATTCTGTAGATTGCTTTTGGCAAGATTGCCATTTTTACTATGTTGATCCTACCTATCCAAGAACATCTTTCCATTTTCTGGTATCTTCTTTAATTTCTGAAAGAATAAAAAACCTCAACATAAATCCAGCCACACTGAAAACAGTAGAAGAAAAAGTAGGAGATACCCTTGAAGAAATAGGTACAGGAGACCACTTCATGAACATGACACCAGTAGCACAGACACTGAGATTGACAATTAATTAATGGGACCTCCTGAAACTGAGAAGCTTCTGTAAGGCAAAGGACACAGTCAGTAAGTCAAAATGATAGCCCACAGAATTGGCAAGTTCTTCACCAACCACACATCAGACAAAGGGCTGATTTCCAAAACAGAGAAAGAATACAGAAACTAGTCACCAAAACACCAAACAATGAAATTAAAAAGTGGGTTGAAGAACTAAATAGACAATTCTCAACAAAGGAATCAAAAATGCCTGAAAGACACGAAAGAAAGTGCTCAACATCATTAGCTATCAGGGAAATGCAAATCAAAACAACACTGAGATACCATCTTGCTCCTGTCAGAATGGCTAAAATACAAAACTCCAATGACAGTTTGTGCTGGAGAGGATGTGGAGAAAGGGGAACAGTCCTTCACTGCTGGTGGGAGTGTTAACTTGTACAGCCACTTTGGAAATCAGTATGGTGATTCCTCAGGAAATTGGGAATCAGTCTACCATAAGACCCAGCAATTCTACTCTTAGGCATATATCCAAAAGAAGCACATTTATACAACAAGGACATCTATTCAGCTATGTTCATAGCAGCATTATTTGGAGTAGCCAGAATCTGGAAGCAACCTAGATGCCCCTCAGTTGAAGAATGGATAAAGAAAATGTGGTACATTTACACAATGAAGTATTCCGCATAAAGAAAACAATGGAATGTTGAAATTCGCAGACAAATGGATGGAACTAGAATAAACCATCCTAAATGAGGTAACCCAGTCACAAAAAAAGACAAACATGGTATGTACTCATTCATATATGGATTTCAGACATAGAGCAAAGAATTACCAGCCTGAAATACACACTCAGAGAAGCTAGGAAAGAAGGAGGATCCTAAGAGAGACACACTTGGAGCCCCTGGGAAGGGAAAAGGGACAAGATTTCCTGATCTAATTGGGAGCAAGGGGGGACGTGAGTGTGAGTTAGGATAAAGAGAAGGGGAGAAATGGAGGGGAGAAGAGGATATGAGGGATCAGGAAGATCTAGTCAGGGGAAGAATAGAGGAGAGCATGAATAGACATACCATAATATGGAGCCATTATAGATTTAAAGAGGAATCTGGCAATAGGAAAATGTTCAGATATCTACAAAAAAAGACCCCAATTAACAATCTAAGCAATAGTGGAGATGAAACTTTAAATGCCCCTCTCTGATAATGAAATTGATGACAAATTATATGTCATCACAGAGCCTCCATCCAGTAGCTGATGGAAGAAGCAGCAGACACCAACAGCTAAACAGTGAGGTGAACACTGGAACCAGTTGCAGATAGGAATGAATGATGAGCAAATGGGTCAAAACCAGGGTGGAGCAACCTGCAGAATCAGAAAGCCTGAACAAGGGGGAGCTCATGGACACTAGACTGATAGCTGGGAAAAAAGCATAGTACTGACCCAGACCCCCTGAACATGGGTGTCAGTGAGGAGGCCTGGGCCATTTATGGGACCTCTGGCTGTGGATAAGTATTTATCCCTAGTATAGGATGGACTTTGGGAGCATATTCCACAAAGAGGAGTACTCCCTCATCCTAGATACATGGGGCATGGTCTAGCCCCTGTTCCAAATGATATGACAGACTTTGAATATTCTTCCATGGATGGCCTCACCCTCCCTGGAGAGCAGATAGATGATGGGATAGGATGTTCTTTAGGGGTAGGGGAGGAAGGGACAGAAGATGGTATTGACATGTAAAACAAGCTTGTTTCTACTTTAAATAAAAAAATAAAAAAAAGAGATGTACCCACTTGGAGCATATTTTCTTTCTTTTTCATATGGAAGCAGCTCATCTTCAGCTGATATCATAAATCAGAGCTGGCATCAGGAACCACAGAGAAGAGAGGGATTGGGTAGAGCCTGTATTAAATCACAACCCAGAATTTTAAATAATACCATTTGTAAATCACAAAGATATAACAGAGTTATTTCATGATCACACAGTAAATAACAAATAGCACCACTGTAAATCATCCTGGGGAATAACACTAGTTTAAGGTACAGTACTTCCATCATGAAAGAGTACCAATTTACTGATAATAGGTTCCTATAATTTTGCAGTTGTTGGCTGGCTAGTGACACCATTTAGAAATAGTAGCAACAATAAACTTAGAATAAATATGTATGGAAGGGCTATTTCAACATCTGCCAGCATTTACAATCAAGGTGTACTCTATTTCCTCATTGTCAAATGAGTATGAGCTGGAACATGTTCAGTTCTGCTGTTTCATTATCATGTAAATGCATTTCTTGCACTTAAGTCTTTGGCAATATCTGGAAGCTGCAATTTGAGCATAACAGGAAAAAAAAACACACCTCAGATGTAGCTCACTGCCTTTACAAATAGTCAACTTAGGGATAAAATAAGAAGCCAAATACACTTAGTGCTCTTTCATTTATAACAGCCCTCTTTCTCTCTCTCTTCAACATACCTCCTTCCCTTTTCTTTTCCTTCTTGTTTACTTTCCCATGTATGTGAGATGTTAGGTACCTTTACTCTTCATTGCATATTCAAATAGAATGATGTTTCATTCTATTTGAGATATTGAATATTTAAATAATAGATACACAATGTCATTTGTTATATGTGTACATATATATTCTACATGCGATATATATATATATATATATATATATATATATATATATATAATGCCATGTAGCCAGTTCATTACTTATTACAATTGAGGAAGCTGGAACTGCAGAGGTGTTTCAGGTTGTAAGAGCACAAATCATACCACCATGCCCAGCAGGACCTAACAAAGACAGTATACTGGAAGCAGTGCCCTCTTCTGACAATAGTGAATGTATTCCAGGCAGTAAAAAGAGTACTTAAAGTGTTCATATATATCTTCTCACATCTGGCATAAGAGGCTAGAATACTGAAATATACTGGAAAAAATTAAAACTCTTCTCACAAATATACAGTCTAAACAAGAAACCAAATACTGTGAAGAGATTGAAAGAATAAGACAGGAAAAACATTCCCAAGCAAAGAAGTGAAGAAGTGGGATAAAGGCATATAACCAGAGACCACTAAAGCTGCAATAGGTGAATGATAGTGAAGATGGTGACAGTTGAGAAGGAAAAGGAGAAGAATTTCTGTTTCACAGAAAGACCTGAGCATCGTAAGAAGCTGACTCGGTGAGGGCCAGGAACAAAACAGGAAATGTTGACATAGTATTGCTATGTGAATACAAGTAGTAGAGGATGGTCCAAGGCTCTGTGTGATGAGGAGCTGTTAGGAAGTTATTAGATGGACTGATGCAAGAATGAACACTAAAAGTTATTTGATGGGCATATTAGCATTAGTGTTCATGAAGAATGGCTTGTTTCTGAATCTACTGAAGTTGTAAGAGAGGATTTTATTATGGCTAACCACAGAGGTATTGATCTGTGAAGTTATTGTCATCAACTCAGACAGAAGTGTTTTCTTGGTGAAATATGCAGCATATTGAGAGGATTGAGCTACACATTTAGGTTTTCATGTGCTTGCTACCTATGTATTTGGAGATGGCAAGAACATTTAAGTAGGGATCTGAGTGTGTGTATCTGAAGATCAACCAATGCCTAATGATTTTGAACAAGAGGTGTACAAATACTAGACTCTTTAGCACAATTCTTGATTGATATCCTGCATCTGGGAATTTTTTAGTGACTGCTGTCTCATAAACATAGCTAAATTTCAAGACCAGAATCCAGAATATTATAATATTGAAACATTTTTAGTAAAAGGGTAGAATATACAACCTACAAAACAATAGACATTGGGATAGAAAATAAAGGATAGAGAGAGAGGAAGGAAGGAAGGAAGGAAGGAAGGAAGGAAGGAAGGAAGGAAGGGAGAGAGAGAGAGAGAGAGAGAGAGAGGGGGGGGAAGAGAGGGAGGGAGAAAAGAGGAGAAAGGAAGAATCCAAGCATATAGTGTTCTAGGATAGAAATGAGATAGCAAACCAAATTGTGTCATCTGTTTATAAATTAGTTTCATGTAAACTACACATAACAAAGGAAATCACACTGAAGTCTTTCATGGAAAAATTATGTATATTAAGTTGAAGCAGATCCTTGATTGGAGAAGCATGAGGAAAGAGGAGTGGATATCAAGATTAGATGACTACATTTAAGACTTACACTGTAAAGGGAACAATAAAAATATGCAGACGCAATAGAATTTCCAATGTTGTTTTCTGGCAAGTGAAAGTTGAGCATCTCTGCTCTACCACACCTCCCCTTCTATGCCACTCTGACTCATGACAGGACCAAAACAAAGCAACCCAACTGAGCAATTATGAAATTGTGATACAATAATATGAATTTCTTCCTTTTAGACTGATTTTCCTAGAGAAAAGCTGATTAGCACACAACATTTTCATTTTCTTTTAGATAAGTATTTATGAAAATTTATTTCACTGAACCATAAATTTAAAGTTCTGGGTAATGAGACATTTGAATACTGCTACAAATCCTCTATGATTGATTTGCTGAGAAATAATTGATCCATAAACATAAATGATCATAATAAACATGACATTGAGGACTTATAAGTATAGACAAATAACAGTTTCACCAGCAAATTGCTAATAAGCCACATCTCAAGCCCAAGTAATTTAATTCCAAATGGTGTGTCATTTGCACAAGTGGTTTGATGCCTGATAATTTTGGAGTGTGGGATTTTTTCATCTATGTAATGGAAACTGAGTCAGGATGCTTTTCTAGAGTGTGCTCCTTTTCAGAACCACCTTTCTTGGTTTTCAGATGCCAGTCCTGCACTAGAAGAGTTTTCCATAGAGTTTGACTTGTTATTTTCAAAAAGCAGATAAATGGTCCTAATGCCTTCTATGAACTGCATAAGATTCCTGTGGAGAAATATCGACATTATTATTATGTATCAAGTTGTATCTTATGTTCCTTACAAATACCATTTAGAGGTCTTCAGAATAAGTCAATTGATATGAGTTATCTTCAATTTTTATACTAAAAACCCAAGTAAAAGCATGACTTAGGCTTACATAGAAACAACTCTACCATCAACAGTTTCCACACTCCAAGATTGTCCTCACAACTCCTTCTTTAAAAGTCTAAATTTCATAGTAGGTATTCTATCATCTTATATGCGTGTACCCTGAATCTAAACACATGCTTGCTATTTTTATGAGCAGGTCTTATTGTGTTCTTAAACATTTTTTCACATTTAAAACACTACCTGGTATAAGCATATTGCATTTTTAGTATGTTTAATTGTATGTTATTTTTACAAATTTTAATATTTCTGGAAACTAAAAGCAATATAAATGAAGATGAAAGACACTAATACATTATCTACTTTGAACAACATGGAAGCAATTGATCTTCAAGGCCAAATACGATATTATAAATTGATCAACATATTCTTTAGTCTTTAATGGAAAAACATGATTCTTTAACAAATTTAAATAAATTAATATTATGCACTATACATATATGTAATTACATCAAAATTAAATTTTATTTATTGAAATCAGAAATTGTCCAGACATTATAGCATGTTCTATATATAATGCTTAAATATGTATATTTTTGTGTAATAGAAAGCACATCCACTAACACATCTGAAGAGAAAAAGTATAAGAAAGTGATTTTATCAACAAATCGTGAGAAAAGAGAGCGGGCAGTGACTAAAATAGATTTTCAGTTTGGATCAAGCATTAATTTAAATCACATATTTTATCTTCTTCCATTACAAACTTTTTGTGCCATAGAATGGAAAATGTCCAAAGATGTGATTGTAGAGATGTTATCTATTTTGTGATCAGTTCAGTTTTTCTAGAATTAAACTGAAGCACAAAGAAAGGCCAAGTTTCCTATAAAAATAGATTTAAATGTTTTAATTTTTAGTTACAAGGACATAGTCTCTATCATCAATCTAGGAACTGTTACAGATTGCTTCACGCTACAGTTTTAAAACAGTTAATAACAACATACACAATAATAAGCTAAAAGTCTAGTCTAAAACATGCAGCATATAGTTTTGAGGTGTTAAGAGATAAGATTATTGAACAAAATACTGAAACAAAGTCCTTCAGGTGAAAGGGGAAAAGAAAAGATTGTAAAATAAGTGCTACAGGAATAATTGAGCAGGAAATAAAAGTAATTAGAATTATCCTTCTGTAGTTACAGTTGTTGAAGTGTGGAAAATCATTGAGCAAAGGAGGTAAAGACCAGATCAAAGGTTTGTTTGTCTTGCAAGAGACTTTTGATATAAGAACATCCTGAAGTATGCATTGAAATTAACTTATTCACAAAATGCAAGGAATGTGAGAGAAATAACTCATTTCTTATGAGTTTATACTTGTGAACCAAAATTCAAAGCAACCTCAGTCAAAATCTTGACTATTCCATTTATCCCCAAGGAACCATAGGTAAGTATTCATTTTCTCACATTTTACCTCTTCCTTATACAACATAGAAAATATTTATCATAAGGAGTAGAAAGAAAGATTCATCCTAATACTAAATTTTAACAGATACCAGTAGATGATAAGTACAAAAATATTTACAATAAAAAGCTGATTGTTAAATATTGTTTCCTTACTATATGAATTACTAAAATTTCTAACCATTTTATAAAATGATGATAATTGTTATTTATTTTTAGATACAAAGATTTGAGTTTGTAAAACCTAGGCTGAGACTAAAGATGCTTAAATCTACATTCTGAGTTATCAATTTTATCCTCTTATTCTTTTGCCTTTGTGCATGATAGAGCTTGATGGGCCTGGGACTTGAGTACTAGGAAGTATAGGCATCACATATGTACAACAGCATTGCTCCATATATGTTATAGTTTGGATGCTGTTCTACTTTCATTTCTGATGATGTGGCAATATGTCCTTTAAAATCAAGTTTTAGGAATAAAAAGATTTGTTCAATTTGCAACTCTAAGTCAATCCAGGGACAGGAATCAACTAGCAGAGAGAGAATAAGTACATAGTTGGTACTTCTCAGCTCTTTTTCTTCATTAGTGTGTTATCAAGACGGCAAATACAGAGAATGGTGCTATAAACACCGCACTGATTCTTCCCTTACCAATGAAGACAGTCTAGAAAATCTCCCCAAGTCTTGTCCACAGGCCAACTTGTATTCCATAATTCATCACTGGATCTCTCTTCCTAAATGGTGATAGTGACAAGTTGACAATTATTACTAACAATCACAGATAGAAAGTGCCCTTCAGAGGGCTTACAAATTGTAAGCTTTACATCTAGTTGGTTGATACAATAGTCAATATTGTCCAAATCTGGCATAATATCTATTTATATCAAGACTTTTTAAAATCTTCCACAACTGTAAAATGGACAATGAAAAAAATGGGATAGGATGGAGAACACTAACAAGCTTATATTGTCATAACTAGCTTAAAATATGCATGAATTTTACTTGAATTATATAATGGAAATAGCGAATGGCCCATAAATATGTTCATCAGATCTCAAAAGCCAGCACTAAGTCAAAAGATGATGGTGTGGGGAAGACTTGGTGAGTTTTATTTGGAGAAGATCAAGCTAGGATAAACCATATTAGAACTAAATTTCACTTCCCTAAGTGTTCTTCATGTCACAGAACCCACCCTTCTTTGAATGTATCATGAGGATCAATGTCCACCAGAAGAAAAGCAAAAAGAAGCAAAATGTATTATTAGCAGATAGGTATGCAATATAATCTACATACTGCCTACTGTTTCTTATTGGATGAAGCACAATGTCAAGGAGGAGTACTCAACATACTTCATCAAAACTCCCATACATGGTAGTAAAATGACAAGAATGTGGTTAAAATATTAAGTTCAATACACCTTCTTCTGAAGTTAAAATCTGCCTACAGGAACAGGAAGTAGGAACATGCAAAGCATTGCCCAAAGGAACTTGGAAAAGTTTCATATTTTCAAAAACACAATACATAAACCTTCAGTAGCTCAGCTATTTTTCATAATTCAAAATTGTACAGTAGAAAATTCTGCTTGCATAGTTGTCAAAGAAAACCTTATAACAATTTTTTTTAAATACCTCCTTATCCACAAGTTATATTGGGAAGTAAAAATCGGAATGCCTAGGAAAGTGTTCTTAGCAATTTGAAGGATTATAGTTTCTCTCTTCATAACCCCACATTTTGTCATTTAAGGCAAGTGCAAGGTGTTCTGGGACACAATTTTTGTGAGTTGGAAATTTGTTGTTCCTGCAGTTTTTAGCTTCCCAAAATTCCCAACTTCCTCCAGCATGGCTAATTTGGATGTTCTCCATCTCCTCCTAAATTTCTTTAAAGTATGGTTATTCAGCATTAAATTTTAGGATGAACACAAAATTCTTAAAGAATATAAAATGTGATTTAGCATACACAAGTTTCTCATGAAAACAAAACACACCATTCAATTGCTGTGTGCTGAACTCTTTTAATATCCTGAATTCTTAAATATCAAACCATGTATATGAAGAAACCAAGGGCACAAAATTGTAAAAATTATGCAAAATATATTTTATCTGAGAACCTTGAATTCAACATATTTTGGATCAATAATTAAATATTGAGCTTCCCTTGTTTTTTTTTTCCTTGGTTTAATTGCCGTTTCAAGGCTTTAATGTTGCATCACTAGCAACAGCCATTATTGATTACAAATGCTACAGAGTTGATACAATCCTCTGTGGAAACCAAATAAAATTTTGACATATTTTGAACGCCAGTACAATCTAGAGTCCTACTGATCTCTGATTACTGAAAAAGCTTCCCTACATACTCACAAGTTATTTTTTAATGTTCTGTTTTGTATTATCTGGCATCATATAACATTTGATGTGCTAGCTACTAATTAACTGAGTATTAAAATTTGAGTTTTCAGTGATTAAAAGACCTAACACTTTCTTCAAGTAATATTTGCTGTTTTAATTTTGCCTTTGATTTAAAATACAGCTGGAAGCCACTAGGCCTGGGGAACAGATTTTCCCCTTGACCTTGAAAGACTTGTAATTTGTTATAAGGTTGTATTTCATTACAAGGTTGATGGCCTCCTAGGACCTTCAAAACTTGTAAGTCCTAAGTTTAGAAAATTTCAGAGTTATGGATAAAATATATTACAGAGTAATTCGCTGCCTAGCAGAGCCAGCACAGTGGTCAGGAGCCTGAGCTCTCCAGTGAATCTCCTGGCAGCCTTCATTTTGAATTAGACTTGCCACTTCAGTGTGATTATTGACTGAATTATGCTATTTCGTTAAAGGCCAATTTTCATTGTCCTGTGGGGAGGGAGACTTAATATTCAGTTAATTACATTTGTTCTACTAAGTCCAGAAACTCACTGCTTCTCCAATTTCCAATTTCTGTTGCACATAGGTGAGCTTATGGATGTGTATCATGACATTCTGCATGCCATGACAGGGCATGCTGCCATTCAATTGTCCCTAATTTTAAGAATCTTCAGTTCAGCTTAGTAGAGCCACAGAGGTCACTGGTTAGAAATACATTCCAGCTGCTTCTGTTGGTCTGTGTTTAAGTTTCTAACTTGTGTCTTGAATGATGCTATTCATGGGGATTTGCTTCCTTTCAAAATAAGTAGTTTTTTATATGGATTAAGTACTTGAAAATTTCTCACATATATTGATATTTAGTCTTCTAAGTATAATTCTCTATGCAAATTTAGAGATGAAATGAGGCCCAGAGAGCAAAAAGATTAAACTCCAGTAAGTCAAAAGAATATGGCCTATTTCTCTGGTTTTCATTTATTCCTAGGAGGCATTTTCAGAACACAGAAGCTACAGCCAGTGTAACAAGATACAACTGTCTTGACTGTGCTCATTAGTGGTACAGATTCAAACAAATGTCTTGTTCTTATTGTACCTTTGTATCTCTGCCTATCACAAATTCTACCTTTGTATCTCTGCCTATCACAAATGAGTTTGGAAGTTCAAATAAATTGTGATACACAAAGCACTGGAAACCATTCACTGGATACACTCTTAATATGGGAAACATCTTCCACTACTGTCATACTGAATTCTTCTCACAGCATCAGTAGATTCTTGACCATCCAATCCATGTAGCCTCAGGAGCATGGCATCTGCAACCTTCAGTTTAAGCTAATTACTTTTACAGAGTCTATGTCCACTTAAATACTGAAGAGTTTTCTGAAGAAAATAAATTCAGAAAAAAAAATTCATACTGTTTTAAACTACATGGTTTATACTAATTGTATATAATATTAAACAGAAGTATTTTTATTCCAATCGTGAAAACTGAAGAATAAGTAACAAGGCTAATTATGTCATGAGATATGCTACCCCAAACACAAGCAATTAACCTGAAAAACAATGATTTGTGCATACTTAACAATGATGGGCAGACTCTAGTTCAAGGAGATCTAGAAAATCATTTTGTATTTGTTGATGAATCTTGTCTATGAGGTGAAATAACTCAGTATTGGCTGGATATGATTAAGTGATTTATTTAGCTTTAAAGATAAAATTTACCCCTAAGAAAAATTTCTTTTCCATATTTTGGTGTATTAGGGTTTTTTGACAGTAATGTTCCTGCATCTGAAACCTTTGAACCAAACTAAAAACTTCACAGTTAAGTTAAAAAGAAGACTTTGCGGACACAAATTCTCCATCCACCTCTTGAAAATTCCTGGGTCTGATGCTCATGAGGTGGTTTCTCCCTGGCAGGACAGACCACCTTGACTCTGGCCACAACTCAGTCTCCCTCAGCCCTCTGCACTCCACTTGAGTCAAGGCCCCACTACACCCTCTAATTGAGTGACAAGAACACAAGGAGAGGCTGGACCATCCACAGTTGCTGACATTGAAGTCTTTGCCCTACTCCACCCACTGGGAAACAACAGCAGAGGGAGAGACCCCCACCTGCACCCAATCAATGAAGGGATGGGAATATGACAGTATAAGAACACACTGAACAAAAGAAAGACCAGAAGAATCTAGGGGATCCACACCAGCAAAACTTACACATCCCCATGCAGATGAAGTAGAAGAGAAGGACCACAAAAACAACTTTATGAAGATGATAGAAATACTCAAAGAGGAAACGAGAAAATCCCTTAAAGAAAGGAAGGAAAAGACAAACCATCAAATTCAAGAAATAAACAAATCTCTTAAAGAATGCAAAGAAAGTCAAGGAAAAAATAAAAAACCAAACAAGGGAAGGAAACAATTCAAAGAGTTCAAGGCTTGAAAGCTAAAATAGAAACAATAAACAAAACACGGAATGAGGAAATACTGGAAAAAGAAAAGCTGGGTAAACAATCAGGAACTACATATGCAAGTATAAACAATAGAATAAAAGAGATGGAAGAGAGAATCTCAGGTGTTGAAGACTCACTAGAGGAAATATAGTCATCAACCAAAAACAGTTTCAAGAACAACAAATCCCTAATGGGAAATATCCAGCAAATATGGGACATCATGAAAATGCTAAACCTAAGAATAATAGGTATAGAAGAAGGTGATGAAACACAGCTCCAGGATACAGTACATATTCAAGAAAACCATAGGAGAAAACTTCCCCAACCTAAAGAAGGATATGCCTATGAAAGTATAAGAAACTTACAGAACACCAAATAGACTGGAGCACAGAAAGAAGTCCCCTCATCACATACTAACCAAAACACCAAACTTACAGAATAAAGAAAAAATATTAAGACCAGCAAAGAAAAAACTCCAAGGAACACATAAAGGCAGATCTATCAGAATTACACCTGACTTCTAAATGGAATCTCTGAAAGCCAGAATGTCCTGGATAGATGTTCTACAAATGTTAAGTGAACATGGAAACCAGGCCACACTACTAGACCCAGCAAAGCTTTAAACCAGTATGGATGAAGAAAACATGATATTCCATGACAAAACCAGGTTTAAATAATACATATCCACAAATGCAGCCCTACAGAAAGTCCTAGAAGAAAATCTCCAACCCAAGAATGAAAACTACACTCACAAAACCATAGGTAATAGATAATCCCACTTTACCAAACACCAAAAGAAAAGAGGGCAATCCACATACATGATCACCACCAACAATAAAACCAAAACAAACAAAAATTAACACTCAATGGTCATTGATATCCATTCCTCAATGTCAATGGTCTTAACTTGTCTATAAAATGACAAATGATAGCACAATGGATACTAAGACAGAATCCATAATGCTGCTGCATACAAGAAACTTATCTCAACATCAGAGACAGATGTTACCACAGAATAAAGTGTTGGGAAAAGATTTTCCAATAAAATGGACACAAGAAACAAGCAGGTTTAGCAAACCAAATACCTAACAAATTATATGTCAAAATAAAATCAATCAAAAGAGATGAAGAAGAGGATCTCATATTCATCACAGGAAAAATCCATCAGGATGAAGTCTTAGTTCTGAACATCTATGTCGAAAATACCAAGGCACCCACTTTAATAAAAGAAACATTACAAAAATTAAAATTACACATCAGATCTCGCACAGTTATACTGCATGACTTCAAAATCCTTCTCTCAATACTAGACAGGACCACCAGACAGAAACTTAGCAAAGAAACAAAGGAACTAACAGAAGTTAAGACCCAATTGAGTTTAACAGACATCTATAGAACATTCCATCCCAAACACCAAATAATATACATTTTCTCAGTGCCACATGGAACCTTCTCTAAAATCCACCACATACTCAGCAACAGAGCAAACCTCAACAGGTAAAAAAAAAAATTGGAAAAACCATCTGTATCCTATCAGACCATCATGATTTAAAGTTAGAATTCATCAACAACACAAATTGAAGAAACCCTACAAACTCATGGAAATTGAACAATGCACCCTTGCACCATTCCTTGGTCGAGGGAGAAATAAAAAAATAATAAATTAAAGACTTCCTAGAATTCAATGAGAATGAAGAATCAACATACCCAAACTTATGGGACATTTTGAAAGCAGTGCTTAGAGGAAAGTTCATAGCACTAAGTGCCCACAAGGAGAAACTGGATAATAGTCACACTAGAGAATTAACAGCACAACTGAAAGCTCTAGACCAAAAAGAAGCAATCTCACCCAGGAGGAATACACACCAGGAAATAATCAAACTGAGAGCTGAAATCAATAAAGTAGAAACAAAGAAAACAACACAAAAATCAATGAAATAAATGGTTGGTTTTTTGATAAAATCGATAAGATAGACAAACCTTTATCCAAACTAATCAAGGCAGAGAGAACATGAAAGTTAAAAAAATCAAAAATGAAAAAAGGGAAAAAACTACAGACACTGGGGAAACCCAGAGAATCATCAGGTAATAATTTGAAAACCTGTACTCCACAAAATTAAAAAAAAAAAATGTAGAGGAAATGGACAATTTTCTGGATAGATATCACTTACCAAAATTAAATCAAGAGCAGATACTCAATTTAAATATACCTATAACCCATAATGAAATAAAAGCTTTCATCAAAAGTCTCCCAACCAAAAAAAGCTCAAGGCCAAAAGGTTTCAGTGCAGAATTTTACCAGAAATTCAAATAAGAGCTAATACCAATACTCCTCTAATTGTTCCACACAATAGAGCAGAAGGAACACTGACAAACTCTTTTTACAAGGCTACAAATACCTTGGTACCAAAGACACAAATAAGAAAGACAACTACAGAACAATATCCATCATGAACTAGAAGGCAAATTACATAATAAAATACTGGCAAATTGAATCCAAGAACATATCAGAAAAATTATCAACCATGATCAAGTAGGTTTCATCTCAGGGATGCAGGGATGGTTCAACATATGAAAATCTGTCAATGTAACCCACCATATAAACAAATTGAAAAAGAAAAAAACCACATGATCATCTCACTAGATGCTGAAAAAGCTTTTGACAAAATCCAATACCCTGTCACGATAAAGGTCTTGGAGAGATCAGGAATAACGTCAAACCTACAGCCAACATCAAACTAAATGGAGAGATAATCAAGGTGATTCCTCTAAAATCAAGAACAAAACAAGGTTTTCCACTGTCTCCATATCTTTTCAATATGGTACTTGAAGTTCTAACTAAAACAATGGACAGCAAAAGGACATCAGGGAATACAAATTGGAAAGGAAGAAATCAAACTTTGAGTATTTGCAGATGATATGATAGTTTATGTAAGTGATCATAAAATCTCTATCAGGGAACACCCACAGCTAATAAACACCTTCAGCAAAGTAGCAGGATACAAAATTAACTCAAAAATCAGTAGCCCTAATATTTATAGATAATAAATATGCTGAGAAACATTACCCTTTACATTAGATAAAACAATATAAAAAATTCTAGGGTAACACTAACAAAACAAGTAAAAGACCTCTATATCAAGAACTTTCAGTATTTAAAGAAAGAGATTAAAGAAAATACCAAACTGGAAAGATCTCCCAGGCTCTTGAATAGATACAATGAAAGAAGTAAAAATAGAAATCTTGCCAAAAGCAGTCTACAGATTCAATGAAATCACTATCAAAATCCCTGCACAATTCTTCACAGACCTTGAAAGAACAATGTGCAACTTTATTTGGCAAAACAAAAGACCCAGGATAGCCAAAACAACCCTGTACAATAAAGGAACATCTGGAGGCATCACCATCCCTGACTTCAAGCTCTATTACAGAGCTATAGTTATGAAAACAACTTAGTTTGGGTACAAAAATAGCCAGGTAGACCAATGAAATCAAATTGAAAACCCTGATATTAACCCACACACCTATGAACACCAGATTTTTGACAAAGAAGCTGAAGTGATACAAAAGAATAAAGAAAGTATCTTCAACAAATGGTGCTGGCATAACTGGATGGTGACATGTAAAAGATTGCAAATAGATCCATAATTATTGCAATGCACAAAACTTAAGTCCAAATTGATCAAAGACCTCAACTTAAATCCTGCCACGCAGATCCTCTTAGAAGAGAAATTGGGAGGTACCCTTGAACAAATGGGTACAGGAGACTGCTCCCTGAACATAACACCAGTAGCACAGACAATGAGGTAGACAAGAAATGTGACCTCCTGAAACTGAGAAGCTTCTGTAAGGCAAGGGACACAGTCAGCTAGACAAAATGGCAGCCCACAGAATGGGAAAAAATGTTCACCAACTCTACATCTGACAGAAGGCTGATTTCCAAAACATAGAAAGAACTAAAAAAAGCTAGTCTCCAAAGCATCAAATAATCCAAATAAAAAGTGGGTTGCAAAACCAAATAGAGAATTCTCAATAGAGAAATCAAAAATGTGTGTAAGAATTTAAGAAAGTGCTCAACACTCCTCATCTCCCTTTTTCATTCTCCTAGCTCCTTCTCCCCTCCCCATATGCTCCCAATTTGCTCAGGAGATCTTGTCTCTTTCCCCTTCTCTGGGGGCGCATGTATATCTCTCTTAGTGTCCTCCTTGTTGCCTAACTTCTCTAGTGGTGTGGATTGTGGGTTAGTAATCCTCTGCTCTATGTGTAAAACTCTATATGAGTGAGTACATACCATGTTTGTCCTTTTGTGACTGGGTTACCTCAGTTGGGATGGTTTCTTCTAGTTCCATCCATTTGCCTATGAATTTCAACATTCCGTTGTTTTCTTTATGCTGAGTACTCCATTGTGCAAATGTACCACATTTCCTTTATCCATTCTTCAACTGAGGGGCATCTAGGTTGCTTCCAGGTTCTGGCTATTACAAACAATGCTGCTATGAACATAGTTGAACAGATGTCTTTTTTGTATGAATATTCTTCTTTTGGGTATATGCCTAAGAGTGGGTGGGATTGCTGAATATTGTGGTAGACTGATTGCCATTTTTCTGTGGAATCACCATACTGATTTCCAAAGTGGCTGTAAAAGTTTGCACTCCCACCAGCAGTGGAGGAATGTTCCCCTTCCTCCATATCCTCTCCAGCATAAGTTATCATTGGTGATTTGGGGCTTTAGCCATTGTAACTGGAGTAAGATGGTATCTCAGAGTTGTTTTGATTTGCATTTCCCTGATGGTTAAGAATGTTGAACACTTTCTTATGTGTCTTTTAGCCATTTTTAGATTCCTCTGTTGAGAATTCTCTATTTAGTTCTGTACCCCACTTTTTAATTGGATTATTTGGTGTTTTAGAAACTAGCTTCTTGTGTTCTTTGTAAATTTTGGAGATCATCCTTCTGTTGGAAATTGGGTTTGTGAATATCTTTTCCCATTCTGTGGGCTGCTGTTTTGTCTTGCTGACTATGTCCTTTGTCTTACAGAAGCTTCTCAGTTTCAGGAGGTCCCATTTATTAATTGTAGATATCAGTTTCTGTGCTACAGGTGTCAGGTTCAGGAAATTGTCTCCTGTACCAATTCACTCAAGGGTACATTCCACTTTCCAGCACTTCATCCAGCAGCTGATGGAAGTAGAAGCAGATACTAACAGCTAAACATTGAACTGGCCTGGAAACCAGTTGCAGAAAAGAAAGAGTGATGAGCAAAGTGCACAAGACCAGCTGGTGAAACCCACAGAAATATGTGACCTGAACAAATGAGAGATCTTAGCCCCCAGACTATTCATTGGGAAACCAGCATGCAACTGATCCAGACCCCATGAAGGTGGGTGTCAGTGAGGAGGCCTTGGAAATCTATAGGGCCTCTTGTAGTAGATCAGTATGTAGCCCAGGCATAAGAATGGACTTTGGGAGCCAATTTCACATAGATAGATACTAGACATATGGGAGAGGGCTTAGGCCCTATCCCAAGGTATATGACAGACTCTGAAGACACCCCATGGATGACCACACTCTCCCTGCTGAGCAGAAATGGTATGGGATAGGTAGGGTGTTAGTGGGTGGCAGAGGAGGATGGGAGGGAGAGGGAACTGGGATTGACATGTAAACCAATCTTGTTTCTAATTTAAATAAAAATGGAAGAAAAAGGAAAGTGCTCAACATCCTTAACCATCAGGGAAATTCATCTCAAAACAGCTCTGAGATACCATCTTATACTGACCAGAATGTCTAAAATCAAAAACATCAATGACAGTTTATGCGGGAGAGGATGTGGAGAAAGGGGAACTTTACTGTTGGGAGTGCAAACTTTTCCAGCCACTTTGAAAATCAGTATGGCTGTTTCTGAGGAAAATGGGAATCAGTCTACCTCAAGAGCCAGCAATTCCTCTTTTGGGCATATAAGCAAAGAATGCACATTCATACAACAGGGACATATGTTCAACTATGTTCATAGCCAGAACCTAGAAGCAACCTAGATGCTCCTCAACTGAATAGATGGAGAAAATATGGTAAGTTTACACAATGAATTAGTATTCAGTTGAAAAAACTATGAAATCTTGAAAGTCACAAGTAAATGGATGGAACTGGCAAAAACCATCCTGAGTGAGGTAAATCAGTCACAGAAATGGATTTTAGTCATATATGGATTTTAGTCATAGAGCAAAGGAGTACCAGCCTATAATCCATTCCACCTGAGAACCTAGGAAGCAAGGAAGCCCCTAAGAGAGACATACATTTTTCCCCCAGAGAACTGGAATAGGACAAGAACCCTGAGCCTATTGGTAGTAGGAGGGAGGGACAGGAGGTAGGAAAAAGAGAAGCAGAGAAGAGGAGGGGGTAGGAGAACAAGAGGAATAAGCATGTCTGAGACATGGGATGAATAGAGGTTAGCTACAAAATAGATACCTTAATAGAGGGAGCTAGTATAGGTTTAAAGAGATATCTGGCAAAAGGGAAATTTTTAGAGATCCACAAGGATGACCCCAGTTAATAATCTAGGCAGTAGTGGAGAGGCCTTTTTTTATGCCCTTCCCCTATATTGAGAAGATGACTACACTCATTGCCATTCTAGAGCCTTCATCCAGTAGTTGATCAAAGCAGAAGCAGGCAACCACAGCTAAGCAATGAGCCCGTATTCCTGGAGTCAGGTTGTAGAGAGGGAGGAGGGATGAGTAAAGGAGTCAAGACTGGGCTGGGGAAAACCACAGAAACAGTTGACCTGACCTAGTAAGAGAACAGGGACACCAGTTGTAAATCTGGGGAACCAGCATTGGACTGAACCAAGCCATCTGAATATGGGTGCCTGCTAGGAGGCCTGGAGAGTTTATGGGATGTCTAACAGTGGAGCCAGTGTTTATCCCTAGTGCACAAATGGACTTTGGGAGTCCATTCCCTCTAGAGGAATACTGTTGCAGCCCAGATACATAGAAGAGGGCCTAGGCCCTCCCCAAAATGATGTGAAAAACTTTGATAAGACCCCATGGAAGGCCTCACTATCATTGGGGAGTGCATGGGGTGGGTTGGGAGGGTCGATAGGATTATGGGAGGATGGGAGGTTGAGGGAATGGGGTGATTGATATCTAAAATAAGATTGTTTCTAATACAAAAATTAAAAATAAATAAAAAGGAAGAAAAAAGAAGTCCTGGAAGGAACTGCCAAGTGGTCAGCTATAGTCCATTTACCCAACACTGCAGAACACTAAAAGCAAGTGGTTGTTCCAGGATGGGACTTTAATGAGTGCTGCATGCCAAGTACTTAGACAACTATGGGAAATTAACAAGGTTTTTCTACTGTATTTACTTTAGAACAGAAATAGTAATACTAATAATTTATCAGAATGATGATAAAAGGGGTAAACATGGTATGATTTATATGAAAAATCACCTACTATCTGACATTTATTTAGGTAACTAATAAATTTAGATATTTTCAAACTTGGATTAACTTATTTTGATCACATTTGAATATTAGTATTACTTAATGGTAGTGTTATACTAATTAGACATGAATTTTTAAAATCAAGACTATCTTAATATAAAACTTTAAAATTTTAAATGTTCTACAAAGCTTCTAAAGAAAACAAGTAAACTGCTTTTTTTGTTGGTCACCCTCTCCCCAACACTAATTTCCTTTAAACGTGTGGGGATTTTTTTCAAATAATTCAGCTAGTTTTGCTGATGTTATTTTCCTAAAAATGACTTTCATTGTAATATTTAAAAATTCCTTATAACTTCTATTGAATTTATAATTCAGATAGGTGCCCAACCCTCAATTTTTGTCAAAATCTGTCACAAGGTGAGTACTGAATGAACCCATTCTGTTCTAATGCTTGTCAAGGCTGATACTAAAAGAAAAAATGGTTCTAAACTTTATTTTTGTCACACAGAGAAGTTTCTTTGGAGGCTTAAAACCAACCAGCCCATTGTTAGTATTTCCTTGGTCATAGTTTTCAGGAAGACACCTCCATTTTGAACTACATCATCATTCTAAGATAGACTAAGGCAATCTGAAGCAATTCAGGCTTGTCTGACTCTTGTCTATCGGCTTTATTTATTGAAATTTTAGTGTATTTACATATACTAAATTTTGAAGCTAAGGCATCATGCATAGTGAGTAAGTATTCTATCATTGAGCTATATATTCCCAAAACTATGTCCCTCAAATATTCATTGATTCACCAAGTGAATCACTGGTCCCTGAGAACAAAGCAGCTAAATTTGGGTATTATAGCTTAGTTACAGATCAAATTCACACAGGCTGGGGAGCTGTTTAGTCTCTGGAAGAAAAGCTTACAATGGATCCAAGACTTCTGTGTCTTGATTACTGTCAAATTATTAACTCTTATTTGTATAATATGTGTGTGCATGTGAGTGTGTGCACATGTGCACATGCACACCCACTCTTGTGTTCACTTTCAAAATACCCCTTCTATTTTCAAAGTACTCTAATTCAAATAGATTAATGTAGCTTAGCACAGTTGCTCAACACAGTGGATTTAAACATATGGTCTGTTTCTGGTCATTAGTATATCAGCTGACTTTGGTAGGTCCTTCTGCAATGAGAGTCATCTCTTGGTGTTGGAAATTAGCAAATCTGATTTGCATAAGGATATATGATTTTATTGAGGTATCATTTGTAAGTATCTTTATCCTTTTATTTCTGCTTTGAGTAATTTTTTTCCTAATATGTAGTTTCCATAATGTGGAGCTTTCTTAATTATCTTTTTGTTCAATTTCTTTCATGTCTCTCTGTTCAAAGCCTTCTAACCAAGTATACTTCCTTTTTCTTCATTTTTGCCCTCCTCAGAGGAAAGCAACTGATCTTTCAATATTTTAAGAAGACAGGCACTAACAAAAAAACATCACTGAGAATTTGTGAAGTTCAAAGTATTACTCTCTATGGTGTGCCTTACTACAAAACAGTTCTAATATTGATTGCCTTGAGATGTGGCTCTATTATCTTTGAAATTTGAGTGCTATGGAAAAATCCTTTACTATCTTGATAACCAATTTCTGATGGTAGAATACCAAATATCCAGGATAATGTGAACAGGAATCTTACTAGATTTGAGGTTGGACTTTCACCATCCAGTCAGCTGGGTGTATTTTGATTTTGGCAAAATCTGTAATTTTATGAGATCCAATTATAAGAATAAAGGGCTGAAGAAATGGCTCAGCTGTTAAAGGCTAGGCTTACAACCAAAAATATAAGAATAGAACTTTTACATTTTTGTGCTGTCTATTTGGTTTTTAATTCTATTTTATTTATCTTTCATATTCTGTTGTTGTTGTTGTTGTTGTTGTTGTTGTTGTTGTTGTTGTTGTTCAGACTTTTGCTCCCAGCCATTAGTGGTTTGTAGTTCTTGACTTAGGTTTAGACTGCAGTAAATTTTTTTCTTTCCATGTTAGCAAGTGTGTTGATATTGCCACTTTTCCCCAATATTGTTAATGTGACCACTTCTAGAAGATAATGTTTGAATATTTGCAGCAGAATTTCCCATATTCTGACTTTTAAAACCTTTCCATGCCTGTAATAGCTGAGCTTTCTGACCCTCAAACAAAGAAACAATGTTTAGTTTTTATTAACTTTATTTTTTCCTTGAGCGATATATCAGTTACTTTTCCTATTCCCTAAAACAAAATTCCTGAAAAGAAAAAGAAGGATTTATCTTACTCAAGGTGTAAGGGTATAGTCAATCATGGCAGACCATCATGGTGTCAGGAAGATGCTTGAGGAGTCTGTCTATATTGCTTCTTCAGCCAACAAGAAAATAATAAAAAAAAAAATAGCAGTTTTACTTATTTAGAATATGGCCACAGACTGTAAAATAGAATCACCCACAATTAATATCTGTCTAACCACCTCAGTTAACAGTCTATATTATCCCTCACACATATGACCAGAAATTTGTCTTTTATGAGCTTCTAGATCTAGACACTTTGACAATCAATACTAACCACCACAAGCATCTCTCAATTATTTGACTACATTACATGTTATTTGAAACCACACATAACTCCTCCATCTTTGTACTTAATTAAATTTCTAAAAATCTGTCTTTCTGTACATTTGGAACACCAACTTCTATTAATAAAGAGAAAAATATATTCCTAGAGAAATGTATATATGACATATTATCTATACTTTATTTTATTCTCTCTATCAATCAAGATAGAGAGCTAAACCTTATATGCCATCCTAGAGCCTTCATCCAGTAGCTGATGGAAGCAGAAGCAGACACCCACAGTTAGACACTGAGCTGAACTCTGGAATCCAGTTGCAGAGAGGGAGGATTGATGAGAAAAGCGGTCAAGACCAGGCTGGAGAAACCCACAGAACCAGCTGACCTGAACAAGGGGAAAATCATGGAACCCAGACTGATAGCTGGAAAACCAGCATAGGACTGTTCCAGACCTCTTGAAGAGGATGCCAGCTTGGAGGTCTGGGTAATCTACGAGGCCTCTGGCAGTCGATCACTATTTATCCCTAGTACATGAATGGACTTTGGAAACCCACTCCACATAGAGGGATGCTCTCTCAGCCTAGACACACTGGGAAGTGTCTAGGTCCTGCTCCAAATGATATGACAGACTTTGAAGATCGCCTATGGAAGGTCTTACCCTTCTTGGGGAGAAGAAAGGGGATGTGATAGAGGGTTGGTGGTGGGCAGAGGAGGAGGGGAGGGAGAAGGACCTGAGAATGACATGTAAAACAAGCTTGTTTCTAATTCAAATGAAAAAGATAGTCAGCTAAGTGCATTACTTTAAAATAACATGTTATTTAAAATGATTTTTAACTTTATTTTTGTGTTATTTTCAGTTGACTTACAATCCAAACCTGAATCTACTGTTATTTTAACCATCTTCTGTGGTAGCAGAGTCCCATGGCCATCTGGCCTGCAGTCAGTGACCCACTGCTCAGACCATAGCCTAACAGATTTTCCAGTTCAGTTGGCACCTACTCTACTCCTGCCACCAAATGTAATTTTCAACTGAGTCACAGTTGTTCTACTTACCAAGAAAGACTCAGGAGTCAAATGTTGGGGTAAAAATCTGTTAGCCAAAGAGGTTCAAAACAACCGTCTGACTTTCCTATTTTGTGGAGACCTAGCCAGAGATTGTCTCTTCAGCTGCCCCAAAAAGACCTTGAGAAACCAAGTCCCTCCCTACTTCTTCCTGTGCATTTCTCCATCCATCTTTCTAACTCCTCCAAACTCTCTATGAATAATTCCCAGCAACTAGTTGATGGATCTGCCCCCTTATCCAATGTTGATTTTATCAACAGTGTCTCTGGTTTCACAATGTGATCAAATATCCTGCAACAACTCACTTTTTATTGGGTTAGTGAAATGACTCTTTTGAAAAGTCATTTCTGCCAAGCCTAGACAACACATGATGGAAGAAGAGAACCAATGTCCATAGCAAACAAGCTGTTCTCTGTCCTCCACATGTGTACCAAGACATGCACACACACATGCGCACTAATGCACAAACACACACTCACACATTTCTAAATTTAATTTTAAACTCATAGAACAAAATGAATGGCATTGCTATCTATATGTGTGTGTATGTGTATATGTGTATCTCTTTTTCTTAGCTGTTGAAGGTGGTCCCAGCTATTTCTGTTTCTTTTGCTATATGGTCACCTTCAAAGACCTCAAAAGACATTGAACAGACAATGGATATCCAAGAAGAAGGAAGTAGAATCGGTGACATTTGAGAATGTTGCTCTGAATGTTACCTTTGGAGGAATAAGCTTATCCCATTCTTCCCAAAATAAGCTATTCAGAGAGGTGATGTGTGAAGCATTCAGGAACCTAGTCACTGCACACAAACCAGGACAATCAGACCCCTGATGAGAGCCATGAGTGATCTAGGGTTAAGTTGTATCTGGTGGTTGAATGGCTGTGAATATAAACAAGGCAGTCAGCAGAAAGCTTCACCTTGTCTCAAGATCCTATTGCCAACATTGAAACTCATCCAGGATTATAACTAGATGAAATCTGTGTGGATGAACAAGCTCAGATTTGTGCCTTATCCCAAGGTACCCCTTGCTGCTCACATATGACAGGAGCACGTGGGAGTAAGGATTACGGATATAAGTCCCACAAACACAAGCTATGTCAAAGTGTTTGGTTATCCCTCATGGTTCAGAAGCATCAAAGAGCTCACAGTGAAGAAAAGCATCATGAATATAAGCAGTATTGGAAAGCCTTCAGGGGATGCAGTTATGTTCAAATACACAGGAGAACTCACAGTGGAAAAAACTCTGTGGATGAAAGCAATGTTTGAAAGTCTTCTATTCTTTGAGCAGCATTCAAAGACATAAAGAAACTCACAGGGGAAAGGAACACTATGTATCTAAGCAATGGAGGAAAGCCTGCTGTGTTCTCAGTTCATCCAGAAGGTATTAAAGATGTGCAGTGCACAGAAGTCTATATATGTCTATAACTGAGAGAAAGCTTCAGTTTTAATTTCCATCACTAGTGAGTCAACCTGGGGGATAGAGCCTTCAGTGATTCCTATTTGCTCCTTAGACAGAACAGAAATTAGCAAAGTCTTTGTGGGCAAGTAATACAGAGTGGCATTGTTTCTTTAGGTTACATTTGAGTATATGGGTAATCTCAGACTGAAGTAAAATGTTTGTGCCCTCTGTATTTAAATGATGTGTAAAATCCTACACTGGCCTAAAATCCCCCAGAAACCATAAAAAACCCACATTAGAAAGAAATCCTAACCACATACCTAATGTAGGGGAACCTTTAGTTCACCCAGCTCTTCTCACAACATGAAGCAACTCACCTTGCACAAAAACTCTGAATTTAGAAAATAGGAGGGAATTTTTTTGAAGATTTTTTTACTTAAATTACAAACAAGATTGTTTTACATGACAATCCCAGTTCCCTCCCCCTCCTACCCTCCCCTACCACCACCACAACTAAAACCCTACCTATCACATATCCTTTCTGCTCCCCTTGGATGGTGAGGCCTTCCATAGGGGGTCATCAGTGTCTATTGTATCCTTTGGGATAGAGCCTAGGCCCATCCCCGTGTGTCTTGGCTCCTCTATGTGGAATGGGCTCCCAAAGTCCACACCCATGCTAGGGATAAGGACTGAACTACTACAAGAGGGCCTGTAGATTTCCAAGTTTACCTCACTAAAACCCATGTTCCCTGGGTCTGGATCAGTCCCATGCTGGTATCCCAGCTATCAGTCTGGGGAGCAAGAGTTCCCTGATGTTCAGGTCAGCTGTTTCTGTAGGTTTCACCAGCCTGGTCTGGACCCGTGTGCTCTTCACTCATCTTCTCTGCATCTGGATCCCAGTTCAGTTCAGTGATTATTTGTGGGTGTCTGCTTCTACTTCCACCAGCTGCTAGATGAGGGCTATCGGGTGGCATATAAGTCAGTCATCAATGCCATTATCAGAGGAGGACATTTAATGTAGTCTCTCCTCTGTTGCTTACATTGTTAGTTGGTATCATTTTTGTAGATCTCCAGACATTTCCCTAGTGCCTGATTTCTCTGTAAACCTAAAATATCTCCCTCTATTATGTTATCTCCATTCTTATTATCTTCTATTCTTCCCCTGACTCAACTTTCTGCTCCCTCACATCCTCCGCATCCCTCCTCTTCTTCCCTTCTCATTCTCCTAGCTCCCTCCCATCTCTTCCTGTGTTCCCAATTTGCTCAGGAGATCTTGACCCTTTCCCCTTCTCCAGGGGCCCATGTATGTGTCTCTTAGGGTTCTCCTTATTTACTAGATTCTCTGGCAGTGTGGAATGCAGGCTGGTAATCCTTTACACTATGTTTAAAATCCACATATGAATGAGTACATACTATGCTTGTCTTTTTGTGATTGGGTTACTTTGTTCAGAATGGTTTCTTCTAGTTCCATCCATTTCCTGAAAATTTCAAGATTCCATTGTTTTTTTTTTTTTGTTTTTTTGTTTTTTTCCATTGAGTAGTACTTCATTGTGTAAATGTACCACATTTTCTCTATCCATTCTTCAGTTGAGGGGCATCTAGGCTGCTTCCAGTTTCAGGCTATTACAAATAGTGCTGCTATGAACATCGTTGAACATATGTCCTTGTTGTATGAATGTGCTTCTTTTGGGTATATTCCTAAGCATGGAATTGCTGGATCTTGTGGTAGGCTGATTCCCATTTTCTTGAGGAGTTGCCATACTGATTTCCAAACTGGCTGTACAAGTTGGCACTCCCACCACCAGTGGAGGATTGTTCCCCTTTCTCCACATCCTCTCCAGCATAAACTGTTGTTGGTGTTTTTTAATTTGGCCATTCTGACAGGATTAAGATTTTAGTATAGGGGTGGTAGAGGAGGAAGGGAGGGAGAAGGTAACTGGGATTGTCATGTAATTCAATCTTGTTTGTAATATATATATATATATATATATATATATATATATATATATATATATAGTCCCCTAGAGACCAGACCTCTTGGGTTTTGTGTTTCCCTTTCCCATCTCATCTCTGGGGTACTGTAGGGCTACCCAGGAGGGCTGAATCCATTAAATGTGTGCTTTTTCTTTTTTTCATTTAAATACACTAATTTTTGTAAGTTAAAAAAAAGATAGTATTTCAGAGTTGTTTTGATTTGCATTTTCCTGATGGGTAAGGATTTTGAACACTTTCTTATGTGTCATTCAGCCATTTTAGATGCCTCTATTGAGAATTGTCAATTTAGTTCTGTACCCCACTTTTTAATTGGATTGTTTGGTGTTTTGGAGAGTAGCTTCTTTATATACTTTGGAGATCAGTCCAAATAGGAGAGATTTTTATGAGCAACATGAAGCACAATATTGATGTACTCAAAGCATATGGAAAAATCCTGTTTTCCCTGGCTAAATTCACATATATGAAAGAATACACTATGCTGACAAACCTATTGAATAGATATTCAGAAGTCTTCACCTCATCTACTGTTAAGAATGGACAGTAGACAAAAATCATATAGATGTTTAATATTTCAACAAATTTGTAAATTGCAAAAAATACTTTCAAAATTCTATAAAAAATTCTTTTAAGGTATAATTCTATGAGTATAAGCAATAAAAATCAAAGGCAAAATATTTTTAGAATCTTACCAAAATACACAATCTGAAAGAAATATACTGTATTCATAAGTATACTGTATTTGCTGGTGGTTCATTCTTAAATGAGATATCTGAAGTGTATATGTCAGTTTCTTGTCTCATTTTTGTGACATGAGACCTGAAAAGGGCCATGTCACTGCCATATCTGTGGTGGCATCATGCCACTTTTTACTTTGATCTCTACCTGTTCCAGACTTAGGGGATATTTAATATTTGTATATTTTGGGGATACTGGATTTGTGGGAAATTTCTTATGAATCATTTATGCCTTCTCCCATGAGTACTGCTTCCAAATTTCCTAGGAATTATTTTTAACATACTACCACTCCTACTTTTAGGGAGATATCCTTATCTACTTGAAGGTATTCCCTAAGTCTTGGAGGTTGTGACATGCATAAAGAAGCCAGAGGTCTCTTTTAAAATATTCTTGATGCATATGTCCCTGTACTTACTCAGTAACAGGATAATCAAAACAAAGTAAACATTAAAAAGTCAATGCTATTTGGTGGACTAGAGATGCTGGTCATAGATCAGATTACAAGCCTCTTGCCACTATTCTTGGTCAATTAGATAGCAAATACAGCAACAAAGTTAGATTAACTGAAGTTACATCTGCCCTACACAGTGACTTATATTGATGGGCAAAAATGATGTAGAAAGATGATAAAACAATTAAATGTCAAGACCTCTGTTTCTTAGAAAATTGAGCTCATGCAGTGGCACTGTGATGTCCAATATTGCCAAAAACAAAAGAATACCAGGATTAGACATATAAACAATTATATAAAAATATAAAATATAAACATTGTACTATGCCATAAATTGAGTAATACCTACACCATCTTTGGCCTGAGGATTTTCATGGGCACTCTGACCATTAAGAGTTGATAATATATTGCTTGGGACATGGTTATCTGCACAGGTGCCTTGAAGATTTTGTTTCGGTCTAGCCACCAAAGATACTAATCTGAGAACAGGCTGCCATATTCCTCTAGTTTCTCAAAAAATCATGTTATGAAGTTAATCAGTAAAAACAGTTATAAAAGATAACTTTATCAATGATGATTAAACTTGAGGGGAAATTATTGTAAAAGATAACTTTGTTCTGTTATGGTTTATCAGTGATAACTAAAAGCTATGATAGAGGAAGTGAAACACATGTCCAAAACCAAAAATGATATGACCTATATTTTGGAACAACATGAATCTATCCCTGCTTACTGCATTCTATATAAATAAAGAAACACTCTGTCTGTTAGTCAGTCAGGCTGCAAGATTCTCCTGATGCCCATGCCTGGCTCACTACTTGCCTCACCAACTCCATACTGCCTCTAACGACCTGACAACTGCAGGGGCTGGCTCCTGGCAGGGCCAATTTAGAGCTTTATTTTCCTTGCAACCTCAGTAGGCACACTCAATCATGATAGGACATGTATGATGGCAAGGCCAGTAGATAACCCTTTATAATTCATTGACAATCAGAAGGCATAGACCAATGGATGCTTTTGCTCAGCAAGCATACTTTTTTTAAAGTTGTTTAAATACCCAGTCTATGGAATGGTGACAACCAAATTCAGACTGGAGCCCCTAATTCAGTTAACCTAATGTAGTTTATCTATGAAAGACATTCCAGAGGTCCAACTAAGGTGGATTAATCAGACAAGACATAGCCAAACACACAAATTCTAGGTGTTTCTAGATGCTGTTAAGTTGGCAGTCAGTTTTAACAATCACAGTATCCATTTATAAGATGCAATACTGAAAAAAATAGAAGTGGACTAATTATGTAAGTGCTGCAGAAGGAATAATGTATGAATCTCATAGAAATCTATTAGATTTAGTGAGGTAGGCATCTGTCCATTTCTCCTCTCAGCACTGGGAACAAACCCATGAGTTCCAGGCCTATTCAGGCCCTGTGCATTCTCCCACAGTCACTGTGAGTTTATATTTGTATAGGTTTTACTGGACAAACTAGTCTCAAGTCAAAGCCACATGGCCAGAATAAGATGAACAAGAAGAAATAAACTCAATAGCATTTTAGGATGTTCTTAATCTCAGAATTATTCCTAAGGATTTTTTTCTTTTACTTTATAGGTCCTTTGCATATATATTATGGTTACCAGTTTGGGGGAATTTCTGTGTGTGCAAATGTGAATGTGCCATAATCTGTATGTGTTCCTTGAACATTTTCTTTTGGCTCTTTTCTTGTTTGTTCATTTGTTTTTTGTCTTATTCTGATTTATTTCTTTTCATTGTATCTAACTTTATTTTATTATTATAATTCTTAGATATTTGCTTATATCTTAATAAGACAGCGAATGTAAGGGTATGGATTTGGGTAATTGGGAAAATGGGGAGAATCTTGGGAAACCATGATCAGAATACATTGTATTAAAAATTGATTTCAAGAAAAGTAAAATAAAATTCAGCTATTACAATTTTTAATCCTGTAATTCAAAATATGACACATTAATAAACTAAATAATAAAATAAATTAGAATTTATTTCATATAAGAAAGAAGTATTAATTTTCATTTACCTTTTAAATAATACTTGTTACCAAGAAATTGAATGAGGGCTTGCTATTTCTTGGGATTTTTTTCTGCTATGCATGTATCATTAGCTAACATTGTGTAGTGTGTGTGTGTACATATGCTTATATTTCCTTTTCAGGACATAGGGTATTTTCATATAAAATATATAAACATATTCATGTGAGGGGAGACGTATACATATAACCCCTTAGATACTTTGAGAAAGATTCCTCTACATTATGAAAAATTGTCTTTGTTGGTAATGTTGGTGCTTGTTATTTTAAACATAGTTTAAACTATTTAAACATAGTTTTCAATGTATATTATATATTTCGTTTATTGGGAAGACATGTACAAATATCCCATCATAATCATCAGTAAGATCACATACAACTTACATGTAAAATTGGCCTTTCATGCTTATGTGTTCATAGCTTTTTTAAAATCATAATTTGACTTTCACTCATTATTACAAAAGATTTGTTATATGCTCCTGTCATCATAACCATACCATTTTTCAAAGGTACCGGAGAAATATAGTAAGGTATCTGTCTACACACTATGAAACATAGGATTGTTAAGCATTCATGATGAAGTACCATGAACTATGAACTGCTTCATATACAAACAATGTTTAAACCAAAGTAAAAACAATTAACTTCTCAAATACCACTTCCATGCAGTGAAATTTTGAAAATAGTTTGTTCCTTTTTAAATGAATATATTATTATTATTCACACACTCTTTAGACAATAGTGAGAATTTATTTTTCACATTTTCTTTATCATTTTATTCATTTGCTTTGTATTTTCTAGGTCATTTTGAATTCTTAATGACAAAATTCATTTGTTCTGTTTTCTTCTGATTATTCATTCTTTGTTGATTCATGACTATGAACTTACAGAATCAGTAAATTTAACAAATAGTAGTAGGAAGCTCCCTGTGCATGGGTTTGTGTCATTGGCTGATGTTATGTTAGTGGTACGCTTCCCACCAAAAAAAATATTATGATTTGTTCCCTTGATGTTTTCTAGCATCATAGATCAGCAGCTAACTGGCAGAGGCTGTTTTATCACCTGAGAGCCAACTACTTTACTAGTAAATGATTTATAATCTTAAGTAATGTAGTTGAAGAGAGACATGCCATTTGATATAGTGTTTCTGTTAATGTTCCAATTCATTTGAAATATCCCCAATTTCAAATACTGTCTGATGCCTCATCCCAGGTAGTGCTGATACAATGGCTTCCTAGAGTGCACCTTACTTTTACCATATGTGTGAACACCTCCAGATCTAGGTAGAGCATGATGTCCAAAGCATCATCAATATATAGTGTGGTTTAACTTCCTTTAAGTGAACAGTATATGTTTCAGGAATACCTGTTCATCAGATATTGCTCTGGTACTATTTTGTTTTCTGCAAATGAAAAGTGTTATTGTATTCTTTCTTGTGGCAATATTTATGGTAACTATGATAGAGATCATGAGAAATAAGTTTCAATAGTTAGTAAGAAAATATTCCAGTCTAAGGGAAAGAGAAGCAGTTATGGAAATTAGAATTCTACACTTATCTTTATCTGACTATGGTACCAAATACAGCTATTTAAATGTTCTCTACATTCAATTCCAAACAAAAAAACACAGTTCTTATTACAGCATCTTAGCAACTACAGGGCAGGGTAGAACAGCTGACAAGGGAGCTGGAACTAATAAATAAACTTTGGTTATCAATTAAACAGTGACAAGTAAAACACAAAATATTGAAAGGTGGTCACAAATATGAACCCTAAATTAATGAACTGGTATAGTCTTTCCATAGTTATGACAAACACTGGACTCTTGGCACATTTGTACATTCACTTGCAAACTGCTGCTCCATATGAGGAAGTATATTATTAGATGAGTAAACATCTGTCTCAGCTATTATAAAAAAGCCACCTCATTAATAATGAAAATAAGACATGTAATAGACTTCTTGGTAAGTTGTGAAAACCATGGGACATAGTATGCATTTATACACTGAGATATACACAGAATGAACCTGTGCTTTCTGTTATTTCCTTGTTTTACTATATTTACTGGTCTTCAGCAATGTGTGTTAGGTGGTGTACTTCCCCAAAATCATCTCCTGTCTTGACCTCAGTACAGTATCTCCCTTGGCATCTCTTTCTTGTACAATGAGAAGTTGAGTGAGATTTTCTACTAATGTACTAAGCAAATCAGCAAGAAAGATTGGCAGTTTAGTATGAGATTGGTGTGTTGAAATAAGCTTCCAGTCAGAATCCAATTCCATGTGGGAAGATCACAGCCTGCCAATCAGAAAATGGGCAGCTTGGCCTGAAGTGCTCTGCTGTGGGCTGGAAGGGGAAGGACAAGCTTATCTCTTCAGAAGAACCTCTGCCAAACCCTCAGGAAATGGTCATTTTCTCAGCCACCACCATGTTGAGCTTGCTAATGGTAATTAAATTAGTTTACCTCAATATTTTTATGGATAAAATATGAAGATAAGCATTTATCAAAGTTTTGCACTGCAACAGATTACTTAGTATAGAAATATATCTTAACATTTTACTGGGTAGATATTAGATTGAAAAGGTATTTTTTAAAAACAGAATCCTTTTAATCACAACAGCTAATTATCTTTGATTTTCTTTTTTCCATCCTGAAATTCTCTCACTTCGCCCCCAATCACCTATTCCTTGTCTTTGCTTTACTCTTTGCCTCCCACCCTCACCCCCTCAAATCTGTCTTTCCAGGCAAATTTAAAAGAACAGTGGAGACAAACGAGAGTTCTCAGCTACTTTAATTCAGACTGTTCTTCGATGCATTAGACTTGAGTTCAAGCAAAATGACAAGGAACAATTGCACACTGTCTTATTCTTCCTGTAGCATGTTAAACACAATTAAATAAGATCAAGGTTTGTACAGTAGAAAGTGCTTTAGATTTTCAGCAATTGCATTCTTTTATCTTTATAGAATGATTCTTTTACTGGAGTCAGTATCTGATCATATCCACAGACATTGTTGTTCATTCAATGTTTTATTTGTATATTCTAAACCAGACACTAGGTCATTTGATAAGGTCATATAAATCAATAATCCTAACACATTGATTAAGTGTTTATTTTTATTTATTTATTTATTTATTTATTTATTTATTTATTTATTTGGTTTTTCAAAACAGGGTTTCTCTGTGTAGTTTTGGAGCCTATCCTGGTACTCCTCCTGTATACTAGGCTGGACTTGAATTCACAGATCTGCCTGCCTTTGCCTCCTCAGTGTTGGGATTAAAGGCATGCACCACCACTGCCTAGCTGATTCTGTGTTTAATATGTTTTAGGTAAAATCAAGATTGAATGGTATGAATACTTGAGTATTGTAAGTGTTCCAGAAATGTCAGTACAGTGTTTTGTATTTAAAAAAAGAAAATAGGTTCTGGTTACTGGATTCAGGAAAAGTAGTTCTGGCCAACAATAACTTTTAAATTATACTAGTAGTCTCTCATGTGAGGACAAAAAAAAACTGTAGACAAATACTTTCTAAATATGAAAAACATAAGAAGTTTAAAACTTGATTGATATATTTTTAAGAAGAATGAACCAGAATCTTCTACAGAGGAGTGATACACTCAATTGAATCTTGGGAGGATAATATGCAGAGTGGTAGATGGTTTGAAACATGGAGTAAGCTTCAAGTAGTGCAGCCTACCAAGATGGAAGCATAGATTAAATGGGGGCATCATTACAGAAAAATAGATTTAATTTCTATGAGCAACATAAAAGTGCAAAATAAACAAGTGTACACAAAGTAGAAGAGTCAAGTTTAGGTTCAAGTAGGGAATCATTTGAGTAAAAGAAAGATTACTCACTGTAATTTTCAGTTTGGAATGCATTTATCAGGAAACATATTATTTTTATTTCTATTCTTTAAGAGATACAAAGAGGTTTAAATATAAGAATTTTAGTATTTTTAACTACTTTGAAAGACTAATGTTCAGAAGGCTGTTTAATGGCTGTGATAGATATATTTAATTATCAAGTTTTATCAATCCATATTTACATGTGGAAAGATTCTCAATTGAGAAATTATATGCATTAGATAGACTTCCAGACATATCTTTTGGAGTTTGTCTTGACTGCCACTTTACCCAACCCTCTGAGTAGGACATTCCTATGCTGACCTGTGACCTATACAAGTATGAATAAAGTTTTCTGAGAGAAAGAAACAAATCAATAACATGGATGTATTTGTCTGTTCCTGTTCTTGATTTAAGTTCCTGCCTCAGCTTCCTCAACATTATGGACTGTTCTCTGAAATTATAAGCTGGATCAAACAATTTTTTCTCTAAATTGCTTTTGTGTAAGTTGTTCTAGCACAGCAACATGATGAAGTTGGAACAAGCTTTCTGATTTTCAATCCATTCATCTATACACAGATTGAATTATGACATTTCACTGATAGATTTGCCTGCCAGTTTTCAACATGTTCAGTTTCTATCGTATCACTTGACTTGGTAGAAGTTAGAATGAAAATATAACTTCTCATTCTGATGCTCAATTCCTATGAGTTTTTATTTTTCAATTTAATCCCATAATTTTCTGTTTTGTTTTGTTTTGTTTTGTTTTTTAGTGGGGTCTTGAGGTGGGTCTCCTGTAGCATGATATTCAGATCCTTTGTGCTTAAACAAAGGATTGGATAGGATATGGGGGATTAATGATAGTGAAGGTATTTTTATTTTTCATTTGTAATTTTTTAATTAAAAACATACAAGTAACATTAAAAGACTGAGCATGTTTTGATTTATTCATTTATTTGTGTGAGTGTAACAACAATTAATAAAAAAGAGGCCATTAATTTGCATGAGAAAAAGGAGGAGCATACAGGAGAGTTCAGAGGGAAGAAAGAGAAACAGGAAATGGTATTATTAAACAGTAATCTCAAAAATAGTATAGAGAGCGAAATAAATAGATACATATGTAGATGATGGGTAGATAACTTTCCTCCCTCTACTTTCCTCCAATCACTCAAAGTATATTCCAACCCACATTCACTCTCAAATTTATGGTCTCCTTTACTTAATAATATATATATATATATATATATATATGTATATATATATATGGATGTGTGTTAAGTATATATAGATACATATATCATTGTGTGTGTGTGTGTGTGTGTGTGTGTGTGTGTGTGTGTGTGTGTGTGTGTATGTTTTCAGGGTAATTAGCTTGGTATTAGGTAATCAATCAGGAGGATTACTCTTGTGGATGACTAATTCTCCCTCTCTCAGCAGTTCTTAATTGAATATATTGTTTTCTCTCTAAAATAATAAGTGTTAATTAATTGCCATAGGCTTGGAGCTGGATTGAAAAACCTGTAGCTCACAAGTATATTTTTCAGGTCTAAATTTTTCTAACAACAGAAAAGAAAGAATTCTTTGAAGCTGTGAACTTTTTTATTTTGATTCTCATAGGTGCTTTAGTTATTTTTCCATGGCTGTAATAAAAAAAAATCACCAAAGTAATTTATCAAGGAACACATTAAGGCAGGTTTACAGATCCAGACTATTGGGGTCCACAATGGCAGAGCACAGACACAGCAGCAGAAACCGTAGATGACTCACACTTTCAGCAAACAATTGGGGAGTACAAAGAGAGACATGAAGGTCATCTCCAGTGACAAACATTCCCCAGTAAGGACACCCAACCTAGTCCACTCCAAACAATTCCACAAACTGGGGACCAAGTATTTGAACATAGGTGTCTTGGGAATAATTCTTGTTCAAACTCCATCAGTAGGTGACTGATGTTCTTTATAGGAGTAGATTTAAAGAATCATTGCTTCAACTCTGGGAAGTTCACTGGACAGGTTTTCTTGGTTGCTGAATCCTCAACTTAACCTTAAATTATAGTCGTATTTGACATACTATTTTTTATTCACATCTTACTGTCTCAACTGTCATAAACGTCATCAATTCAGACCAACTCCTTTTGTGGAATTGTATAATAATCAAATTTTCATCTTTTTCTCAATCTTTCTTCTCTCATACTTATATTAACTCTTTAAAAATTAATGTACTTTACTCAAAATAAAATGCAGCTCATAATCGTTATGTTTGTATTTTATTTTTTAAACTTTTATTCTCTCAATATTGCCTCCTTTCACTCCCCCCAGTGCCTCTCCCCACCACCTGTCTCCCCCAGATTCACTTCTCCTCCTTTTCCCTTCCAAAAAATAAAAGCAGACCTCCTTGTCCTCCTAGTGGTGTCCTGAGAACACATGACCTAACAGATGCAATACAATTAGACAGAAAACCTCATTCAAAGAGAAAGGTCGGACAAGGCAATGAATGAGGAAGGGAAGAGTTCCAAGTACAGAAAAAAAAAAAAAAAAGGTCAGAAACATCCCCTCCCTCCACTTTCACATTTAACAGTCTCCCAAGAATTCCAAACTACACAACCATAAGGTACATGCAGGGAACCTACCTCAGACCCACACAGGGGTCTCTGTTGATTTGTCTCTGTGAGCCCTTATGAGACCTGGTTAGGTGATTCTGTGGGCTGTGTTCTTTTGGTGTCCTCAACCACTCTGGGACCTACTATCTTCTGCAGGGTTTACTGGCTCTGCCTAGTGGTTCTTTTTTTTTTTTTCCTTTGGTTTCCTTTGGCTCTTCATTTCAAGCACCCAGTAGCCACAACTAGCTGCCTGCTACTCCATGGGGCATCTCCACCTTACAGAAAACTTGCTGAATAGTTCCGATGGTTTGCCCAAATTGCCATAGCCTCTCACAGGCTGGCATCAAACCAGAACTGGAATTCTGAGCCAGGACCTGTGTGCAGACTGCCTCAGGAGAAAAACTCTCCCCAGCAACAAAGAGTGCACCTGAAGGGGCCACAGTAAAATGAGGGTGGGAAGGACATGATGGTGTAGGCCACTGGCAGGAGGCTGACGAAGAGCACCAGCAGCAGCAGGCCCATGTAGAAGTTGTTGGATTGGGAGGTTTTAAACACACGTTCGTGGGGCACATTGCTGCTCATCACTGCCCAGCACTGAAAGTACAGGGAGGTCAACAGGCACAGAACATTGATGCCTACCAGTCCTGGAGCATAGAAGGAGCCCATCCTCCAGGATGGCCAGCAATACTCAAGGGAGCACCAGTGAGAGAGAGAGAGAGAGAGAGAGAGAGAGAGAGAGAGAGAGAGAGAGAGAGAGAGAGAGAGAGAGAGAGAGAGAGAGAGAGAGAGAGTGACAACTTCACGTTCAGCTTCAAGATGTTCACCGGCTGGTACCTCCTCATTGGGAACTCAGAGACAGCTGACAACAAATATGTCTCCATCACCACCAGCTTCAAGGAATCGATAGCGGATGAACAAGAGAGTAACAAAGAGGAAAATATCCACCTGACAAGATTTCTCCATGTCCTGGCCAACTTTCTCATTCTCTGCTGTCTGTGTGGAAGCAGGTACCTTATTTACTTTGTGGCGAAGCAGTCACAGGAATGCTCCAAAATGCAAAATATCAGCTGGTGTGAAAGGAACGAGGTGGAGATTGTGATGTCTCTGCTTGGGATGTTCTGTCCCTCTCTGTTTGAGACCATTGCTGTCCTGGAGAATTACCGCCCCTGCACCAGGCTGAAGTGGCAGCTGGGACGCATCTTTGCACTTTTCCTGGGAAACCTCTACACGTTTCTCTTGGCCCTCATGGATGAAGTTCTCCTTAAGCATTCTAATGAGAAGAAAATCAAGAACATCACTCAATGGACCCTATTTAACTATTACAACTCCTTGGGTGGGAATGAAAGTGTGCCCCCGCCACCACCATACCCTGCTGATGTGCCCAGGGGTTCTCCTGGGAGACAGTCATGGGTATTGAGTTTATGAGGCTGACAGTTTCTGACATGCTGGTAACACACCTCACCATCTTAGTGGGGGATTTCCTTCGCACTTGTTTTGTCCCGTTCATGAATCACTGCTGGTGCTGGTGAAAGATTTTCGTTTGCTGAGAGAAAAAGTTTTGAAAGATTTTAGTTCACAGAGAGAAAAAGTTTCCCACAGGCCTTGGCCCATTACAAGGAAGTTGGCCTCAACCCCGGGCACATGCTATGGTTTAGACGGGGGCAATCGCCAAGACAACCCTCTTTGGGTCACACCTGGCTGTCCAACAGACAATGAAGGACTTTTCAGGGTATGTTCTGTGGTTTTTCCTTTGTAGAAAAGCAGGTCACACCTGGGTGACCACTCTAACATGAGATCATACTTTGTAAACAATCACTTTGTGCCCCTTGCCTGTATGCTGATCTAAGGTTTTTTTCCTATATAAGGAGCTTGCACCCTATGCTGGGGTGTGCAGCTTTCCCGATATTGCTGACACCCGAATGAGCTTCCTTCAATAAACCCTCTTGCTTTTGCAGCTCTTGGTCTGGTTTCTGAGTCTCCAGGGCTCCTCGGAACCCTGTGCCCCTTAGGGGTCTGGGGGTCTTTCACTGGGACCTCGTGGCTGGCTTTCCCTCATATGCTGAATTTGATGTTAGTGGAAATGTGCTGGGTTTGATCCTCTGCCTATTGTTTTGATGATGCCCCACTGATGAAAATTTGGCTAGTCAGGATAACAATTAAGAATCACTTCATTGACTTTTTTTTAATGCCACTCATGTTTGGTTCTATCCAGGGTCTCTGGGCTGTCCTCCTTCTAGTTCCTGGCAATTCAGCCATAGTCAGGGATGGACAAGTTCTGTGCCAACTTTGCCCCAGCATATCTTTTCTTAGGACAACTTATAGGTTGAAGGTTTTGTGGCAGGGTCGATGTCCTAGTCCCTTCCTTGGTTATAGAAGATAGTCAGTTCAGGTTCCATATCCCCATTATGAGAAGACTTTGCTAGAGTCATGATTCATAGATTCCATGGAGTTTCCACTGCACTAGGTTTCTACATTGCCCCTAAATACTCCCCAATTCCAATTATATCTCAGTACTGTCTCCCTCTGTCCCTTCTAACCCAACTGTATGATGACCCCTGTTCACATCCACAACAGTCCCCATTCCACCTAGAAAATCCATTTCATGTTTCATGCCCAGGGAATTACATGTGTCTTTCCATAGAGCACACCCTTGTTACTTAGCCTCTGTATTAGTTGATTGTATCATGGTTACCCATTATGGCTAATATCTGTTTTAAAGTGAGTGTATACCATATTTGTCTTTCTGAGTATGAGTTATCTCAGGATAATCTTTTCTGCTTCTATCTATTTTCATGCACCTTTCATGATGCCATTGTTTCAATAACTGAGTAATACTCCATTGTGTAAATATACTGTATTTTATTTATCAATTCTTCAGTTGAAGGACATCTAGGCTATTTTCAGTTTCTATCTAGTATGAATTAAGCTGAGATGAACATGGTTGATGTGAAGGGACCTGCTCCCCTTTTGGCAGCCATAACAGCCGAACACGTGCTTGCCATAAACTTGCCTTGGTCACTTAGAGGTCCTGTCTCGTGACAAGGAACCAATCAGAAGTTAGCTGGTGGTGCTAAGCTTTACGACCCTGGGTGTGCTTTATGGACAAGCGCACAGCAATGACCCACAAAGCGTAGCAACCACCCTGGGAGGGCCTATGGGCCATAACAACCAGTTGACCAATCAACACAGAGTAAGCCCTCCAAGCTTGGAGGCACACCAATCGTGAGCCTGTGCGTACCCCTAGATATTCCCCTTATGCTGCCCTATAAAGATCTGTATTCAGCGGCTTCAAACTGTCTTTTTGCTAGTCATCCGCCATGGCGGGTGGGTGAAAGACCCGAGCTAACATGGGGTTAGTTTGTTAAATTACAATAAAGCCTCGTGCAGTTTGCAGCAAGCTCTGGAATCTGCCTGGTGATTCGGGTGACTGCGAACATGGCCTGGGACCCTGGATACATGAGTTTTCCGGGGGTCTAACAGATGGAGTATCCTTGTGGTATGATGGAGCTTGTTTTGGGTATATGCCCAAGAGTAGTATATCTGGACCTTGAGGTAAATCTATTTCCAATTTTTGAGGAAGAACTATATTCATTTCCAAAGTGGCTGTTCCAATTTTTATTCCTACCAATAATAGTGTACCCTTTGATCTACATCTTTTTCATCATGAGTTGTTGCTTGTGTTTTGATCTTAGTCATTCTGATAGGGGTAAGATGGAATCTCAAAGTAGTTTTGATTTGCATGTCCCTGATGGTTAAGGATGTTGAACATTTAAGTTTTACTCAGCAATTTGAATTTCCTTTGTTGAGAATTCTATTTAGATCTGTACCTAATTTTTGTTGTGACCCGGCATGTCTCAGCTCCAAGCCATGTCAGCCATGTGGTTCTGTCTGATTGGGGGTGTGTGGACCTGAAAACTCCTAGCAACCCAGAGGTGATAAAGACCAAACACAGGCATCTCATCTTTACAGAGCTCTCAGTTCCATGTTGTAAAACTAGAGTCTCTTGTTTATTTGTCATCTTTTCTGCTGTTTCTTAACCATCCTGCCTTGACCACAAGGGAACCAAATCTCTACTTGTTCTCCTCTCTCCTCTGGTCCTCACCCCTCATGCCTGTCCTCCCTAGTCACTCACACATCTAGAACCTCTGAACCTCTGCCTTGGTGCAGGCCTATTCAAATTCGTAGGCCCATAGAGATGCAAATAGGAGGCATATTACCCTTAGGCCATGGTAAACAATAGTAGCCTTACTGGTATTAACAATACAATAGTGGGCGGAGCTTTCCTGTGTTCCTTTTTAGTGAAACCCAAGGCTGGGTCTCAAAATATTCCATAGAGGAATTATTTTGGTGCCCCACAAATTTTTAAATTGGATTACCTTGTTTTTTGATGTCTGATTTCTTATGTTCTTTATATATTTTGTGTGTTGGCCCTCTGTCACATGTGGAATTGTAAAAAACCTTTTCCCCTCCTGTAGACTGCCATTGTGTCCTATTGATGGTGTCCTTTGCTGTAAAGAGGCTTTTCAGTTTCATGAGGTCACTTTATTAATTGTTGATCCCAATGCCTGTGCTATCTGTTTTCTGTTCAGGAAGTTATCCTCTTTGCCAATCAGTTCAAGTGTATTCCCCATTTCTCTTGTGTTGGTTCAGTGTATCTGGTTTTATACCGAGGTCTTTGATCTACTTAGACTTGAATTTTTTGCAGGATGATAGATTTGCATCAATTTGCTTTATTTTACATGTTTCCATCCAGTTAGATTAGCACCATTTAATAAGATGCCTTCTTTTTTTCCCATTATATATCTCTGGATTCTTTATTTAAAAAAATCAGGTGTCCATAAGTATGTGGATTTATGGGTCGTTGATTCAATTCCATCAATCAACTTGTTTGTATTCATTCCAATACCACATGGTTTTTATTACCATAGCTTTGTAGTACAGCTTGAAATCAGAACAGTGATAGCTCTGGATATTCTTTTATTGTACAGGATAGTTTTAGCTATCCTGGGTTTTTTGTTTTGTTTTGTTTTCCCATATGAAGTTGAGTGTTGTCATTTCAAGTTCTATAAAGAATTGTGTTGGAATTTTGAGAGTGATTGCATTGAGTCAGTAAAATGACCATGTTTGCTATGTTAATCCTACCTATCCATGTGCACAGGAGAGTTTTCCAACTTCCGATATCTCCATTACATTCTTACATCAAAGACTTGAACTTTTATTCATCAGTTTTTCCCTTGCTTGGTTAGAATTACAGAAAAATATTTTATATTATTTGTGTCTGCTGTAAAGGGTGCTCTTTCCATGATTTCTTTCCCAGCCCATTTGTCATTGGTGTAAAGGAGGACTAGTTATTTTAGTTAATATTGTATCCCTCCACTTCACTACACTTGTCACCTGTAGGCGTTCCCTGGTAGAATATTTTTATATATATATATATATATATATATATTATATATATATATATCTTCTGCAAATAATGATACTTTGGTTCATTTCTTTCTAACATGTATCTACTTTATCTCCTACAATTGTCTTATTATTCCCAGTAGACCTCCAATTACTATACTGAAGAGATATGGAGAGAGTGAACACCATTTATTGTTCCTGATTATACTGGAATTACCTTGAGTTTCTCTCTAGTTAATTTGATTTGGAATATTGGTTTGCTGTAAATTAACTTTATTTTGTCTAAGTATATCACTTTATCTATAAACTCGCCTAGACTTTTATCATAAATGGGTATTTGATTTTGTCAAAGGATTTTTCAGCATCTAATGAAATGATGATGTGGATATTTTTATTTCAGTTGGTTAAATGGTATATTTCATTGACTGATTTCCATTGTTAAACCATCCCTGCATTTCTTGGATGAAGCCTACTTGATCTTGAAATTCAAGAGAAAATATGACTGCTTTTATAAATATTCTTTAATATCTATCAAAATATCTCTATTTTAAAAGTAGCAATTTATTGTATTTCCTTTTCGTCACTATTTTCATTTTTAATTTTTCTCACTACTATATAATAATATGAATTTCATCTAAGATTCATGACATGTTAGTTTCTTAAGATCAAATGATTAGAAGGCTTCTCTTGTTGTTTATCACATGATTTGCACACAGTGTCATCATTATTCCAAGAATTTAACATTATATATGAAAACTAATTATAATAGTCAACGAGGAAACTAGACTCCATCTCTATCCAGAAGTAGTCTATGTTATAAAACTTTAAGACAGTATTTAGGTTTTCAGTCTTAAGAGATAACAGTATTAATAATAATGATCAGGATATTTTTTTCTATCTAGTTTGTTTCCAGTGTTTAGGATATTCAAAAGATTGCTTCTGGAAGCATATTTTTTTGTTTTTCAAATTATTGGAGAACAAAACATTTTGATTAGCATCAATCTTTCTAAATCTTTTTTAATAAAGAAAAAAGTGCTGCCATTAATCCCAGCACTCGGCAGACAGAGGCAGGTGGACATCTGTGAGTTCAAGACCAGCCTGGTCTACAATAGCTAGTTCCAGGACAAGCTCCAAACCACAAAGAAACCCTGTCTCAAAAAAACAAAGTAAATAAATGAAGTAAATAAATAAATATTTTTAAAAAGGAAAGAAAAGAGAGAAATATAAATAATGGTAAATAAAACACAAGAAATCAAAGCAGAATGGAGAGAAAAAATAATTAATTAGGAGCCTCATAGAAATGAAATAAATACAAGGAAAATAAATACAGTGGAGAACATTTCATAATAATTCAGGTACCCAGCCTGAAATGCAATGATGTCACCTTTATCTTATTCTCCCTCTGATGGCTGTTGAAATACTATAAACAGTAGACATAATGATACTCAAGGACCTGGACTTCATTAACCTGGGTAACCTTAGATGTAGAAATAGTTCCTTGCTTTTTTTTTTTTTTCTTTTGCATTAGTAAGCAGATGTAATTCTAATCTGTAAAACTAGGCCAGAAAGCAATTGACCCAACCAGAGTCTCAGATTCCCCTATGCCACATTTTAATTAGTAATTTCTTAAGATTTCTTCTAGTTATAAATTCAAAATATTTTATGTGGAAATCTCTGAGACTCAGTTCCTGTGAAATCCTAAAAATGCAGATCCTTCGGAGCTTTTACAGAGGCTTTGATGAATTTCATCAAAATGACATGAAAGTTTTCCAAAGATGACTTACATGGATCTCAACTGGGAGACAAATATCTATAATGTCACATTTGATGTGCTCCTTTTCATGCTGATTGCAATTTCAAAATATTTCACCATATAATATCAATCTTATCCTGAAGATAAAATTATCCTAATAGGGATAATCTACTGAGAAAGACCCCCCTCACTATCAGGTATGTAGGTACATGGGTGCAAGCACATGTGTATATTTGTGAGTATTCATGTGAAAGCCCAAGGTTGATGATAGATATATCCCTCCATTACTCTTCATCAAATATGTTGAGAACTGTCTCTTACTCAAACACTGAGATCACCAATTCAACTAGTATAATCCACCTAAGTTGCTCTCGTAGAAGTGGGGATCCTTATAAGAAATTTATGAGTGCCTGCCAAGCTTTTGTACGGGTTCTGGGGATCTCAACTACCATCTACTTTTGTTTTTGTTTATTTTTTGTTGTTGTTTGTTTGTTTTTTTCAATACAGGATTTCTCTGAAGCTTTAGAACCTGTCCTGGAACTTGATCTGTATACCAGGCTGGCCCCAAATTTAAAGAAATCCACCTGTCTCTGCCTCCAGAGTTCTGGATTAAAGGTTCATACCACTGTCCCGCGCATGCTCTGTATTCCTCGCCAGCAAGAAATACACGCAGGACACTCGGATCCTTCTGCAGACAAGCTTTAATGCATTTTACCAGAGTGGAGACTGAACAGAGACTGAGCAGAGACACTAAACTAAGAAAACCATCCCTTATAAAAGGCTGACCAGCCGCCTGGGACGTATTACCCTATGAATGGCTTCAGCTCCTCAGGCAAAAATGAGCCACGGGATAGGCAGAGATCAAAGGAATGGAGATTACCCAGCGCCTGTGAAGTAATTCACACCTTGGTGTCTTCAGGCAACATTATAATGCAGGAACCGGCTTCCTACATACCACCATAGTCTGGCTTGAACTACCATCTTCATATATGTTTGGCAAATCTTTTACTCACTAAACATTTCCTCCTTCTTCACGCTACTTTTATTAAAACACTAATCATGGTATTTTATTCAAAGCAACAAGCCTAGTTCATAATTGCCTGAGAATCAAGAAAACAAGGTTAAAAGGGAATCAAGATATGGAAGAAACATAAAAAATATCTAGTAGAAGCCACTAGAGTGTGTGAGAAATGACATAAAGAGACAGTCAAATGAGAGAGAAATAAAATTGATGTCAAACAATTGAGTCTAATGCCATTGTTCAGTTTAATATCAATAAACTTATGGGACCATAATAGAGGGATCAAAATTTTTCCACATTTATTTTCATAACAATGACTGAGTATTTGTAAACTTCAAGTCAATCCTCCTCCTCATCATCATCACTGTTCCTATCACTATTATTTCTTCCTTTCTCCATTGGAAATTTTTCACAGTTAATTTCTTAACTAGAGGTAACAGGACTTGCCATAGAAGGGGTAAATGTAGAAAATACATGGAAGGGAAAAGTTTTAATTATAATGTAGATGTTGAAGAATAAGCACAGAAGCTATTAGTTTCATGGAAGCTAACTTACAACTTTAATGAACTTAAAATTCAGTTAATGCCTCATCCTTCAGAGTAGATGAAAACAATCAGCGATTGAAGAGATACATTTCTGTCATTTTGTTTGTGTTCCTTACCATGTTATTATATTACCAAGGTGCTATTTCCAGTCAGTCAACAAATCTTTTATTATTCCTGATGGACACATGTTAATATCACAGGCATTGATGTGGATAAAAGTCTGTACATTTTGTTTCTTTTTTACCCTTGTCATTTCTGCAATTCATTGGTGGAACATATATATCAATAAACTAAGACACTTAAGCCAAAACAATCTTTTCAATTTTGAGTGGGTGGGGGTAAAACTAAAACGTTTATATTTTTTTTGGTGGGTGAAAAATATTATGTGAGTTTGAAAATAATACCGTGTATATATTTTAGTAATTTTTTAAATTTAAATTAGAAACAAGCATATTTCACATGTCAATCCCAGTTTCCTCTCCCTCCCCTCCTCCCCTGCCCCCCACTAACCCCCTATCCCATCCCCTTTCTGCTGCTCTCCAGGGAGGGAGAGGCCTTCCATAGGGGATCTTAAAAAGTCTGTCACATCATTTGGAGCAGGGCCTAGACTCTCCCCCATGTATATTTTAAGAAATTATACTCTTTGTATGTAAAGTTGTGTTATTTGGAAGTTAGTGTCATTGCATTAATTTACATTTAACCTACATGTTAAGCCTCTGAATCAGGGTTTATGACTTGGGATATAGACAAAATCTAAACCATTTCCATCTGATACTTCACATGCATGATGGCATGCATGATGCAGGTCTTTAACAGGTCTGCAGTATCAAGTTACTTTATCATTGATGTCCTGGTTCCTTCTGTTTATTTTCCTTTAATCTGCTATAATTGCTTTAAGCCAGCCACCCGCCTGAGTCTGGGCCCCAATTAATGCACAAAGAGACTTGTATTAGTTACAATGCTGCTTGGCCAATGACTAGGATTCTCATCTGTTAGCTCAGTCTCAATTATCATAAATCTATATATTTTATAAGACTTATCTTATCGGACGCATCATTGGTGTCCCTCCTTGCTGGTGGCTCACATCCTGCCACTGGAGGATGCAAAGGGGAAAAGGGAAACTTAATGTTTCTTCTTGCTAAATATGAGTCTCCTTGCTATGTCACTTCCGGCCTGGATCACCACTTGTCTACTACATATCCGAGAATCCTCTTTGACTCCTAGTCCTAACTTGCTATTTCATTGGCCAAACAGAACTTTATTTAACAATCAATAAGATAAACGTACACAGAAGTACTCCCCCCATCAAAGTGGACTGAAATGTTATGTCCTAGAATAAATCCACCAGTGATTTAAGTTAATGTTCTCACTGAAGTGCAAAGAATGAACTTCTGGGCAATATGTGGCCTGCCAAGGTGGGCTTTTCAGAGAAAGAGGACAACATTAAGAGTTATCTCAATAGCTTTTGAAAAGGTTTAGTATCAGAGTGGAGTGAAGAAACTATATCTGTATACAAATTCATCTTAACAGCCTATCTGGTGATGTTAGAATCTGTATTTTCTTTGCTTCTCTATTGCTCCAATCCCTAAATTTGGTGCAACTATCAATAATGCCACAAATACAGCACTATTCATTGACCAAATCATGAGAAAAGGCACTTGAATCTGTCTCCCAGAAATGTAGATGAGAACGAAAGCCACTGAGAATGAGTATGGCCCAAACAGATAAAATGAGCAGTAAGTATCTCCTAAGAGAGGGTAAACCTAGATGAGCTTTTGGTCTTATGTCAGAAATGGTTTTGTTTTACCCCTGGAAAGCCATAGGAAGGACTAGACATTTACTGATTTCCTTGTTCATAAGAACAACATTGAATTCATTTTGAAGAATATATTTCAGAAAAGGACTCTGGCATCAGTGCCATGAAGGTTGTAGGGACATGCTTGAGGCTGAGAAAAGCTTCTCGAATTTCTGTACATTTGTCATGAGTTTCTAACTGTCATCCCACAAGTGAATACTAGATTAATGAGGTAAACATTCCTCTTCCCTTTCTGTTCTAATGATAGTCACCACATGTTAATGCCTCATTTAACCTGTTTGTTGCTTGTATATTTTTTTATCATTTGCAATTTTATGCTTTCATTTTGTGTTTTTGATAATATTTCTTTTGTTTTTGTCTGAAACATGGAGGTGATGACTTGTCCACTAATGAGACACTTAAAAATATAAGAATGGAGCAGTAACAGTCTTCTGGAAAGCCAGCCATTCAGCTAATATTAATTTCTTATTTGCATGAATGAAGTGAAGAAATTCATGATAGAGATTAACATACCAATTAATATATAATAATCATAAACAGAATAGAAGCTGTATAGTTATTTACATTTTAATGTTATGGATTATTTAAAATCTATTTTACTCTTATTGACTTATAAAATTTTTATTGTCTATATGATATAGTATTTAACAAGTATCAGAGAATAGCGGTCACTGAGAAACATATGTAGAAAAATGACAAAAATATGAAGCATAGACAATTGGAGGAATGGAAGATTGTAAATGGAGCTCATAATTGGTCTAATTAATAAAAAGCCAGAGTCAAATATATAAGGAAATTCTGAGGGATCAGAGAAAAGGAGCAAGCTACAGCACACCTTACCTCCATAGCATCTCAGCAGACAAAAGACCAATTTCTTGTTTCTTCTTGTTTATATCCTTTTTCTGCCCAACTACCTCACTTCCTCTCTGCCTGTACAGACCTCTATATCTCTATGGTTAGCTAGTGGAAAGCTCCATTCTCTAACCCCCAGACATCCTTTATTTGTACAAGAAAGATAACAACACAGAGGATATTTTCATGTATCATTGGTCTAATGTACAGAAATGTCTTATTGAAAATATCTTAATCAAATTAACTTGCTCTTTATGCTTTGATCATTTGAGTATTTTGAGAATTGTTTCAGTGACCAAATACAGTACTCATAATATTTAGCAATAATTTTTAACATTAATGAAAGAATATTTTAAGTGAAGTGAATAAGAGTTTATCTGCAACACTAACCACTTACACAAACATAGACAATCATTCTGTTGCTCATATTTCTATGCTAGAAAATAACAATAAAAAAAACATGGGGTATTTGTGTGAAAGCTCTGTTATATGTAGGTATCAATGCATAGTGCACCACTTAATATACAACTCAGACCTTAAACTGGAAGCACTGTGTATAAGAATCATGCTTCCTTCTTCTCCTGTTCCTCATAGCCATGGGCTTCTGCCTTAAATACCGAAGAAGATGACATGAAAAGCATCAAACAAATCCCAAAAGCAAATTACTATTCCAGAATGAGAATCAGATAGAGTTAATATGAAGAAGTTGACAAGAATGTATTCTTTGTATAAGGGTGAATAACCTCGAAATACTAAGGCAATGAAACCCATAATTTTACAGCTAGCTAGCTCCATAGACAGGCCATCCTGTCCTGTGTGGAATAGTGTGCCCTCTAGTTGAATAGTCTATGTGGCTTCCCACTCCAGTAATACCAAAAGAAAAATTAAATCTGTAACGTTCTTCCAAGCTCTAAAGCATAATTCAAAATTTTTAGCAAGTAGTTCAAATACCTTATCTGTCAAATAGTCTTTTGTGATATGGTTTGTGAGCTCACAGACATTTGTAATATTATTCTTCAATAGTAAATCCATCAGGTTTCTTGCACTTGTGTCAGATACAGTGCCAAATCCCAAGCATTTGATACCTGGAGGTAATATGATTCAATAATAAATCATAAATTTCATTTAGCTTTATTTATTTTGCTATTTCTACTTGTATCATACTCATATATAACAACAAAAAGCACTAATAATTTAATATTATATATATATATATATATATATATATGCATCTTCTGGGATGTACTTCTAATAATTTGTGATATATGTATATACATGGGGTATATGTCTTACAGAAAATATCTATATTTACACACAATCACTCAAACATATTTTATAGCCATGTGTGAATGTGTGTTTATAACAAATATATACCAGTTTTCCAAACCAGTTTTTCAAATCTTTCTTACCAAATGGGTGTTGAACATTTCAATTAAATTGTTACATTAAACCCAGGGAGTTAGTGAGGACCCCCAAAATAAGGGTGTCAGTTATAAAAGATTGTACCTACTTGAAAACATTACTGAAGTTTGCAGTTCTTAAAAATGCTTTTGAGTTTGTTAAATCATTGAAATGATTCATGGCAATAAAATTAAAGCATTTAACAACAATTGTCTCAAAAGAGGCATGAAAAAGATAACCATCAGATGAAGCATTGAGGTTATGTGTATGGTTCATTACCTGCTGCATATGTATGTGAAAATATATGTGTTAAATATATATATTTATTTAAACATGCATATATAGGTGTATACATATCTGCATGTACTCTAGGCTGTTATATAAGTCAGTTGTCAATCTCATTTTCAAGGGGAGGACATTTAAGGTAGCCTCTCACTGTTGCTTAGATGTTAGTTGGTGTCATCTTTGTAAATCTCTGGACATTTCCCTAGTGCCTGATTTCTGTTTAAAATTATAATGGCTCCCTCTTTGATGGTATCTCTTATTTTGCTCTCCTCTATTCTTCTCCCTACACAACATTCCTGCTCGCTTATGTCCTCCTCACCCCTCCTCTTCTCCCCTTCTCATTCTCCTAGCTCCCTCTCTCCTCCCCCATGGTCTCAATTTTCTCAGGAGATCTTGTCCCTTTCCCCTTCTCCAGGGGGCCATGTATGTCTCATTTAGAGTCCTCCTTGTTGCCTACCTTCTCTGTTGGTGTGGATTATAGGCTGGTAATCCTTTGCTCTAGGTGTAAAATCTGTATATGAGTGAGTACATACCATGTTTGTCTTTTTGTGACTTGGTTACCTCACTTAGGATGGTTTCTTCTAGTTCCATCCATTTGCCTACAAATATCAACATCCCATTGTTTTCTTTATGCTGAGTACTTGATGTGCAAATGTACCACATTTCCTTTATCCATTCTTCAACTGAGGGGCATCTAGGTTGCTTCCGGGTTCTGGCTATTACAAATATTGCTACTATGAACAAAGCTGAATAGATGTCCTTGTTGTGTGAATGTGCTTCTTTTGGATATATTCCTAAGAGTGGAATTGCTGGATCTTGTGGTAGGCTGATTCCCATTTTCTTGAAGAATCACCATACTGATTTCCAAAGTGACTGTACAAGTTTGCACTACTACCAGCTGTGGAGGAGTGTTCCCCTTTCTCCACATCCTCTAGATGTAGATGTCATTGGTGTTTTTGATTTTAGCCATTCTGACTGGAGTAAGATAATATCTCAAAATTGTTTTGATTTTCATTTTCCTGATGGCTAAGGATATTGAGCTTTTTCTTTTGTGTCTTTCAGCTGAAAGACACATAAGAAAGCAATCATCTTACCTTTGTGGGTGTTTTCTTATATAAGATTGGAATTGCAAAGGATCAGAAAATCCATGAAGATGTAAAATTTATAAGTTAGTAGCTTTGCATAAAGAGTTGGAATTGAGAAACAAGTGTTTCTTTTCCATTACACATGTGTGATTTTTCCTCTGTATCTCTAAACAAAGGATCGGTCAAAAAACTCATTCACATTAAACTAGTAGCATGGTCTGTCTTAGATTCTGCTCCCTCTTTTATGCACATACTTGGTCTTGCAGGAAAAAAAGTAGCTTAACCAACTAAAATAGGGTAGTACATACTACATAATTTTAGGCAACTGATGTAAATGTCAGTCTGAAGCGTCCAGGTACTGATAAATGGAATAATAATGCTTCAGTCAAACTATACTGCAGATATTTCTCCAGTAAATGAAGCTCTTTAGGTAGATGTCAAAGAAATAAAGGATATTTTCCCTCTTGCTATAAAAGCATCAAATCTCAAAGAACATTGTCTATTTATTAAATAATGACTAATATATAACAAAATATAATAGTGCTATTTTGCTCTAAATAATATTAGTCACTTAATAATTGCAAGTACGTAGAGAATTAAGGTAGTACAAAGAAGCACACAATTATAGGAAGAAAAAAGTCATAAAATATTTCTTAAATGAAAGCAAGCCTATTCTTTCATACCCTTAAGAATGCATACCAAAGAGCTTTAAAAAGCTTTGTTAACAACATTATGAATATTAAAAAACACCACGAAGACCTTCTTTTAAAGAAGTGATTTATTATTTAATATTTATTTTCTTTCTTTTATTGCTGCCAGGTAAGTGGCTTCCCAGCACTCAAATAGGGATGTTTTCATATTGTAATGCTGCAGCACCAGGTCATCTATTATTAATCCTATGCATAAATACTCTAGCCACCAGGAAAATCCTCAAACAAACTTATCTGGGCAGATTCAGACTTTACTTCTTCCCAAGAGGTTTCCAGTTCCTGGTCTATAATTAGTTGTCATCGTTTCTGACGGAGAAGATTCTACTAACCCTCTGCCATGTCTCAATAATGTTCTTGACACATTTTATATCCTCAGGCAACATCAACAGTTTACTAAGGGGGACACACTACAACAAAGACAAAAGGTGGAATGGCAAGGAAAATCATCATTTTACCTGGAAGTTAAAATACATATTGTTAAATTATTTCTTGAAAAATATTCATTTTCCCCAAATTTGGGACTCAGGTTATGCCACCATTAAAAACAGCTTTAGACATTTGTTTTTACCCAATAATTGTATATCTAGGTAAATAAATATACTTTAGAGCTAGTCAAATCTTCCCATTAAAAATTTTATGCTGATAAATAATTCTTTTATATGTAATATTTATATCTCCTGGAAAATTTATCAATTGTTATTTAAATCCTAAAACAATTCATTGAGCATAAATGGTCATATTAAAAATTCAGTTATTCTATTCCTGCTATAACAGTCTTATTTAAAGGCTTGTCTACAGTCACTCAAGAAGCTGATTTTTCTATGACTTTCCAAATAACTATGGGAGCTCAGAGTATACAGTCCAAGCCTTGGCACACATTTCTAAAATCCTTAAAGTAACTGTACCATTATTATTCTGGCCTTATTGTCACTGTCACCATAAAGACAACTCCAGTTTTGTTGTTGTTATTACTGTTTGTATGCTTAAATTTTACTCTTTCTGTATATAGCTCTGTTTTGATGCTGTTATTTGTACAAGACATGAGCACAAAAATTTCAAAGAAAATACGTAGCTTTAAATACTATAAAGTATTATTGGCCAAAAACAATTATATATAAGGCCTATCCCTAAGGGATAGTTATATTTGAGGGTGTATCTACTGTACATAAATAGCTAAAGAATATGTAAAACATCTTAAATAGTGTTAAAAAACAAAATAAACAACAAATCTTAGCCACTTCCCTGAAAATACCAAATAAACATAACAGACAAAGGATAATAAAACCTGATATATGTTAAAACTCCCAGTTGACTTAGAAATAGTAAGGAACTGTAATTAGTAAGGAAATGTAGCTGACAATAGACTCTAAAGAATTACTTGTCTGAATATAACACTATAAAACCTGACTAAGGATGTGCTTCATACTAAAGAGAAGTATTACCAGATAGAAATTCAATATTCAAGATATACATGTGAAATAAATGTGACTAGAGGTAGATAAATATGACTTACATATTGTTCATGTTCCTAATGTCTTTCAGTGACAATTGACTATATAAAACTAGAGGTTTACATTAAACATATGTACAGATAAAATATATGATAAGAAATGTACATGATTTACTACACAAATGGAATCCTGATCATTTTATATTTTATCTTGTATTTTAATCTTCCCATGTACTAGTGCAAAATTAAATCTAAATAGATTATAAGTATATTACAGTATAACTCCTAAGAAACTTTAGGAAAATTATCTTATTAACCAATAAAATATTTTCATATCAGGATTTTGAAAATCTAAAACAGTATTATTGACAGTAATGAAGTCCTAAATTGGTCTTCCAGATGCACATTGGAGAAAAGAAACCCTCTACAATAAATGGTACTGAAAAAGCTGGGTGTCCATGAGTAGAAGATTCAAATTAACATGCTCTTACATGATATAAAAACAATCAACTACAAATGGATCAATGTCTTCCACCTAAAATCTGGAATCTCAAAAGTCCTGGAAGACAATGTATGCAATATCCTGGGTTGTTTGCAGGTTTTCCTGGGGCTTCTTTGGCTAACAACTCAATTAGAGGTAGCCCAATACAAGAACTGGAGGCTTCATGTAATGGCAAGAGATATCTAGTTGGAGTTTTGTCTCCCAAATTATTTGGTGATTTCAATTTAAATTTCCTTCATATGTGTTTATTTTTTGAGAAGATTGTATCATATTAGGTTTCCATGTGACCTTCCAAATAACCCTTAGTTTTAGCTATCTCTAGCCAACTAATTCTTCCCCTTCCTCCCATTAAAACAGTCTCCACTTCCGTCCATAAATAATTACTGTTAGAGTTTCTTTCCTTCCTACTCCCATAGCCATTTAGCCCCAAACAAACACACAGATGCTTATATTAGCTATAAACTGTTTTGCCCATGGCTCAGGCTTCTTATTGGCTAGCTCTTTCTTAATTATTAACCCATTTTTATTAATCTAACTACTTTCACATGGTCTTATCTTACCAGAAAATACCCATCCTCTCTTCCCAGTAGCTTCATGGCATCTCTCTGCCATCTCTCTCTGTGTCATTTCCCCAGAGTTCTCCTCATCTGGTAGCCCTGTCTATAATTCCTCCCTGGCTACTGGCCAATCACTCTTTTATTCATCAACAAATAAGAGAAATATATATACAGAAGGATATCCCCCATCAAATACTTATTCAATCTCCCCTTGCTAGGGTGATCCTCTTAATCTATTACTCTATATCTAATTTCTGTAGTTATATGTGCATAGCCTGCACATCAAAGACATAACAGCTAACATCCACATATAAGACAAATACCATATTTGTCTCTTTGAGTCTGGGTTATTCACTCAGGATAATTTTTCTCTATCTCCATCCATTTACCAGAGAACTTCATGGTTTTGTTTTTTGTTGTTGTTGTTCTGTATTGTTTGTTTTTTAATATTCAATTTTGTAAATGTGCCACATTTTCTTAATTCATTCATTCATTTGTTGATCAACCCATAGGCTGTTTCTGGCTATTGTGAATAGAGCAGCAATGAACATCTTTGAGCAAGAATCACTACTGTTCATGGTACTGGAAGGTACTTTGGATTCTACAAAAGAAGAAAGTAAACACCAACCCTGTAATCTACCATGGTGACCTGACAGCAAATTTTGCTGGAACAGTAGCAGCACAAAAGTAATTGGAGTAACTAACCACTATCCATTTGAAATCAAGACTCAATCAATGAGATGGAACCCATCCACATCACTGCTCATTGCCAACAACCTGATTCTAGCTAGGCAATTGACCTAGGGGAAAATCAAATACTATTGCTCTGCTGAAGGAATGTGGCAATAAAGTAACTCTGAATGACAGTCTGTTATACTCACAGATGAGTATCCTGTCCATTAATCATCAGGGCAGCTTCCTCCTGCAGTAGATGGGGAGAAATACAATACCAGCAACAGTAGAATGTGCAGAGAGTGATAGACTTTGAGACACTTAGCCATAAATAGGATGTCTCCATCAAATCCCTCCCCTCTGGGCTCCAGGAACACTTTAGAGCAGGAGTAGAAAGATTATAAGAGACAATGAAGATAGAAGGCACCAAGGAAACTAAGATTTCTAAACACAATTGGGGTGACACAAAAATTATTTCAAACTGTGGCAGTATGCACAGGGCCTTCATGGGTCTAAATCAGTAATAGGCCCAGCACTGAAGGGGTAGTAGACACAAGTAAGCTCCCATCCCTAACACAGAATCTATTTACAATTAAAAACCACTCACATGGAAAAGTTATTTTTCTCCAAAGGGGTCTCACTGAATATGCAAAATATATTTGACCCCATGCCCAACAGTATATGACAAACAGAAAAAGAGCTCAGTGTTAGTTTTTGATTTATATTTTCATTTTTCCACATTACTTTGTCCATTTCTTTATTTTGTTTTATTTGTTTGCTTTGTTTCTTAACCCTTAAAAATTTTATATTTAGCATGGCTTCTATATTTTAATGGGTTTCCATGTGTGCAAATATGTTTGTCTTCCATTTGTATGTGTTTTTCTGCTTGTCTTTGGCTATTTTTTCTATTTGTTCAATTATTTTTCAATCTCTAGTTTGTTAGTTTTTAACTTACCTTAATTTATTTATTCATTTATTATTGGGGGATGTTTATATACTGATGAGAGAGAAGAAGAGGGAGACAGAGAGAGAAAAGGAGTGGATTAGGGTGGCTAGGAAAGTAGAGAGGATCTTGGGAAGCATTTGGACGAGGGGAAATAATAGAATATACTGTATGAAAAAAAATAATTTTAATTTTTAAATAAAAAGGAGAATTAGATACTACACTATGAGATTTAGAATTAGGCAAAGATTTTTGTCAATTGGATATCAGCAGCTCAGGAAATAGTGGTAGTAGTTTAAAAATGAGGACCCATAAAACATATCTGTATAACCAAGGAAACCACAATCTTACAATGTGGAAAAACAATTGAATATGACAATGGATTAATAGCTGGAATATACGAAGACCTAAAATATTAACATCAATAAAATTAAAAAAGGCTCCCTAACTGAATAGAGAGTTCTAAAAATGAGAAATACCAAAGGCTAAACATATCTAAAAATGTTTTCAACAACCTTACCCATTAAGGAAATTAAAATTAAAACCTCTTTGAGATATCATTCCTCACCAGTAATAATGGCTATTATTTAAAAAATCAAATGACAACAAATACTGGAGAGCCTGTAGGGAAAGGTGAACATTCAATCATGGATGGTAAACCTATAGAATGGTGCTGACACTATGAAAAAGAATAAAAAGGTTCATACACAAGCTAGAAGTAGGTCTGCTTCATAACCCTGGGTATACACTTGTTTAAAATTTAAAGACATAGTGTTCCATTCTACTTATATGTGTGAGTGTGTCACACTTCACTCAGTCATCTGTTGGTGGACAATCAGGTTGATTCTATTTTCTGGCAATTATAAAATACCATAAATTGATGAGTAGACTTAGAAGACATCAATGTACCTAAAAACAATTTTGAATAGAAAGAGAAAAAAAAACAGTATATTTATGAGCCACAATTAAAGACCAAAGACATTGCTAGGGTCCTTCTAGGTAGCTACCAAATGTCATTATAAAACTTTATGTTTAATGTAGGCTAGGGTAAGTTCCTCATGATCTTATATTCTGAAATGTTAGCAGTTACATGAAATAGAATGACTAAGCATTAAACAGTATTTCTAAACATGACAGAGACTGTCATTCTATAAACATATAATAAAATGTGCTTCTGTGCTTTTAATCCTACTTTCTAAGGAATTCAGTGACATAATAAATATTCTTTAAAATGTGCCCCTTGTGTGGGGATGGCATTGAACCCCTTTTGAAGATAATTTGTAGTTCAAGAAATCCATAAAAACATTGATTTTCAAGATACAGATTTTTTTAAATTGCAGTCTATTTCATTCCATTGGACTATAAAATACACTAGTATTTTTAAATCTACTAATATTATTTACTTCATGCCTTGTCAGACTTACAGAAAAAAAGAATTATTATATCAAGGAATAGCCATAGTACAAAATAGCTTTTGTCTCATACTCATATAAAAATTCTTACAGCATAAATAGGAAGAAGTATTATAGTATTTGAAGGCCCTATACTTCAAGCTTCCCTTATTGTGACAATTTCTTAGTTTTTCTTTGATATCATCAGGCTTTAAAATTTTGAGCAGAATTTGTTAGACATTATGTGTAATGTCTTGTGGAGTTGGGATCATGGTTTTCTTCCAATCATCTATCTATCTATCTATCTATCTATCTATCTATCTATCTATCTATCTACCTATCTGTAGATATAGACATATATATAGAGATATGGTGATTTTTTAGAAGAAACCATGTACCATAGCTCAAGTTCATGCCAGCATATTAAAAACAGATGATTATGTTCATTGGGTTTCTGAGCATCACATTTTATATTTACTTCCCTTGAGACTTTCACAACTCTTATTTGTGAATTTCAAAATTTACCAGCTTAACTCCTAGGAATTGACAGGTTAATCTTTTATGTTTTATTAAATCTGATAGTTCATCTAGTCTTGTGATTTGAATTGCATGTATGTTGTAATAACTACTGAGTTAATATCTCCAATATTATCTTCACATTCATCAATAACTGTACATAACTTTTCATTCTACATTTGTCCTCGGAACTCTCAAACTTGAGCTGCTCAAGGAGAGCTGCTTGCTACTGTCTTAGAATTATTCATCTAAACATATTGCTCTCCTTATACTTTATTATTCTAACCCATTAGAAAAACAAAAGAAATCAAGGATCTGCTTTAGACACATTTGGTGATTTGAATCGCTACCATAAACTCGTAAATTGGAGTGCTTTGTCCCCAGTTGCAGTAACTCTTCAAAAAGGATTAGGAGGCATGGACTTGTTGAAGGAGGTGTCTCACAGGGGCCAGGCTTTGAGTTTTCAAAATGCGTGTGCTATTTTGAGTCCTTGCCTCATTGTTTTATCACAAGATTTGAACTCTCAGCTAGTGTTCTAATGACATGTCTGCCTGCCTGTCTGCTCCCATACTCCCCACCATGATATCAGGTCATGGACTCTACTCCTCTGAAATTTAAGCTCCAAGTAAATTCTTTCATCAAGTTACCTCAGTCACAGTGTCTTATTTCAGCAATAGAAAAATAATTAAAACAGCATATTTAATTTAAATCCTGCATCAAATATATTAGAAAAACCAACCTCACTTAGTAATGGCTGTTACTACATTCCAGTAATGGCAAGTGTTATTACATTCATATAGAATCAGAAAACCTTTCAGCATCTCTTGCTGCATTACCATGCTCCCAGGTATCAGTTTCTGTCTCTATTCTCTTTCCTTCCATTTAGGTCTCTTTGAAACACAGTAGCCCTCTCTCTGCTTTGCAAGCACCATATAGTTTTCATCTCATGAAGAATAAAGCTCTGTCCAAATGCTAAGATATAAACAATCTAATTCGTAGTAAAATTTCTAATCTCATCATCTGCTTACACAGCATCCTGCTTCTTGTTATCCAGATATGCCAGAGATGCACTTGTCCCAAGTTACTGGCCTCATGCAATCAGTTTGAAGCATTGTATCCCACAGTTAGTTTGCTCTTCATTCTCAATATTTAAAAAATCAATTTAAAAATAAAATAACCATCTCTCATACCTTTGTAAGTATTAAAAGTATTAACTTGGCAAGTGTTAGTTTCTCCTCACATATCTCACTTTCAGACACCATGAAACAAGCTTCATTTTTATATTTTCCTCTTTATCCCTCTCACTATCACCATAATACATAATGACTCCATGATCTTCTGATTCTTCTTAGACCTAATTTAAACTACAATTTTACCAAATAATGTTTGGCATGTAATAATGACCTATTTTTCATTAATGTGTTAATTTCATGGGGAAAAAAGGTAAGTAGCCTAGAGCCCTGCAATATTTCAAGTAAATGAAACTCATATGCCTCTCATTTAACATACTATAGTTTCAACTATTAATTCAAGATTACATTATTATATATAACGAAACAGCCCACTGTGTTTATTATTGTTGTGTATATATGATATATAGCGTCTTTACTGTGTGCATGTGTGTATGCATGTTTGTATGTGTTTGTATAATATATACCTGCTAAGGCACACATTTGGGAGACAAAAACAACTTTCTAGATTAAGTTCTCTCCTTCCATCTTTTTAAGTCAGGATATCCCTTGACATACTGCAAGCTGGCTATACTGCAAACTTAAAGGTGATTCTCCCATGTGTGCATCCAATCTCACCATAGTAGTGCTAGAATTATAAATGTGTGCTAACACATCTCATTTTACATACCTACTCCAGTTCCCCCTCCCTCTCTTCCTCCTGCGCTTCCCCATGTCCCCTCATTCCACCCTACCATCCACTCTTCAGAGGGGGTAAGACCTCGGTTGGGAACCAGCAATGTCTGGCATACCAAGTTGAGGCAGAACCCTTCCCTCCTGTATGAAGACTGAGCAAGATATGAGAGGGATCATATGAGCAATGGGGGAGGGGTCAAGATCATAATTGGGAAAACTATAGAGACAGTTAACCCGAACTAGTGGACACACAACTGCCAGCTGGGGAACGTGCATGGGACTGAACTGAATGTGGGCTTCAGATATGTGACTGGATCTGTTGTAAGAGGGCCACGAATTGGGACCAGTAAGTATCCTGGGTGCACAAACCTGCTTTTTGGAGCACTTTTGCTTTTCTACATAAGTTCTGAGTATTGAATTCAAGTTTGTGTGCCTAACTTGCTCACCCACTGTACCATCTAGCCATTGCCTGCTCACTGTGCTTTTATTACTGTCACAATTACGAAACCTTCTATTTCCTAAATGGGAAATTCTTCAGTTGTTTAAAAAATGAAACTATGAAATATTTATGAGCATTTAAAAACAATGATCACATGAATAAGTGTCTATTGTAGATAATATCCTTTACTTTCTAAAATATATACTAATAAACTGACATGACCTTCAAAATAAAAAAGAAAGTGACTTGGCCCTAAACTTCATGTGATGAGTAGCCTGGCTGAACTCTGAAAAGTCATCTTTATTATGAGAAGAGCAACTGGAAATATCTCAGCTAAGAAGTCTCTAGGGACTCTTCCAACAGAGAGAGCTCAGGCAGGCTCATTGGGCTGGGGATTGGACATGACTAGTTCAAAGTCAGTGAACTGTGGGTGGCATGCCAAGAATAGAGACTTTTTTTTGAGAGGAGGTTATAAAAGTTATTCCAAAGAGAGATGTACCTGTCATTGATTTCTTTTACTCCAGTGCAACAGAAATGAAAGACTACAGTTTCTTTCTGGAAGATTAAAACCAGAGTTTTCAAGCCAGCCATTTTTCCATTTCTAAATTCCTTTGTGAGCAGCTGTAACTGTCATTGCATTTCTCTTGTTGAGTGGCATTTGGTGAGAAATTTTTAATTACAACAATCAATAATACTCTTATTCTACATTTTACCAGTTTGGAAAGGTAAAAAACTTAAAGCCGAAAGACAAGACCTAGAAGCTGCTTAAGTTTAAACAAATCTTTCTTGAATTATAACATTCGCATGGAATTGAAAACTATTTCAGGAATAACATATGAAACTTTGAAGTGATAAAATTAAAAAACCACCAGAAATTTCATTTGGAACTTATTTGAACATGTTTTTTTATTTAGAAAATAAATTATTAACCTTTCCAAAAAGAAATCAAAATGTTCTAATCAGAATCAAAGTATCTCAATTTATTGCATCTACTAAAACACTCAAAACATATCTATCTGTAAATATTTTATGACTGAGTGTAAGAAAAAGTAATGTTTGAAGAAGATATAATCTCAATTCATAGAGATGTTTAAAGGTATCATTTATGTGTATTGATTCACAGTGCTTGGTGTTAACTACTGCTTATGGGTGGACATGCAGCGAGTAAATCCTGATAGTGCTTTCATCTCTGTTGCCCAGACAATGAAGAAATACAGAGAATCATTCTTCATTGTCAAATTCCTCATCAAATGATCAGCTCAGTTTGAAATTTTGTGATAGAACTCAAAGGGGAAAATAAAGTTGTGTTACAGCCATTTGTTACAGCTATATAAAAATACTTGTGAAATATTTTCAAAAAATTCAAAAGGTGTCATCTGTGTAACTTAAATTAAAATGCTGCCTACATGAAATATTTTTCTTTCAGATAAGGGTGCACTAAAGGAATGAGGGTGAACACTGTGACAGTCAGAGCCTAGTATCTGTAATTCCCTGGCAGTTCTATGTTGTAAAGTGCCTATTACTCAAGTGGGCAAGTGATACAGGGGGTCTTCAGAAAAGTTCTGACAAACAACTATGCTCTATATTTCATAATAAAATTGAGTGCTACTCAACTTCAAAATGAACTATTTAAATATGAATTTAAGATCCATAATTTAAAGATAAGGCTAGTTCTTTGACATGTTGGGGAAATATGTAAGGTACTCTTATCCTAGAATGTTTTAAAACTCCAACATTTTAAATGAGTTCTAATTTGATTTTCTCTAATGTGTTTTTATACAACTATCTTGTATAGTTGTATAAAACTATAGTTGTATATTACTATAGTTGTATCTTGTATAGTTGTATAAAAACTTTGAGACATGAAAACAATTAATAAATGTTTACTTAACATATTCATAGTAAAACTAAGATACTATCCTATTATCTTATGACATTTCAGTTGATGAGGGAATAATTCCATCTTTCATGTAAGCTTGCTTTGTAATACACAGTGGTGATAAATTATATTTTGACTAATGACCAGTTTATAACAATACCAATTTCATCTTTTCCATATAATTTTATCCAAAACATTCCTACTAGTTTTTTTCCCTGAAAATGGCATAATACTACATTTTAAGAGTAAAAAATACCTTGATAAAGGAGAGCCCCCAAAAGTTCATACTACAAACATAAAAATCAATAATTACATTCACCTCACCAAGCTACTACATAAGACAAAGAGAGATGTTATAATAATTATATTATCCACTGCAAAAGGAAGACAAAGTTAAAATTGGGCTGTCCATGATGGTACAAACTTCTAATTGCAATTCTTAGATGCTGAAGAATAAGGATTATAATTTTGAGTGCATGGCATATTAAGAAAAAATAATATTTATTCAAATAAATAAAATAGTTTTTGGTGAAATCAAATTACTTTACTAGAGATATGTTAGCTTCCAAAAACAGAGTTCTACCTACTGAGTGACTTAATTAAGGAAAATCATTTACTCCACATTCTGGAGGCTAGAAGAAATATCTGATGATATTGGAAATTAATTTCCCTGACATGAGCTTCTGAAATTTCAAAGCCCATCTATTATGTCATATTTCCTCCAACACGGACATAGGCACTAGAACCAGGCCACACCTCCAATAATGATACTCTCTTTGAGTCTAGGGGGACCATTGTCATTCACACCACTACACTACGCTACTGGAGGAGAACAGTAATCAAAATGTTTACCAGGCTGTGAACTCTCCAAACTACAATAAAAACTGGCCTGGCAAAATATACCCACTTGTTCAATAATGGCATGAATGTTATAGATAACCAACCAATTTTTGATTAGTCTCAAAGCTTATCTTTGGGTTTCATTTGAGTCAAAATCCCCTTTCCCTTTTGTTCTTGGCAAGAGATTATTTTGTGCATAGTTAAAATTGATAGGTTGACATTGAGAAAAATATCTACAAATTCTATGAAGAATCCTATGAAGGCCAGACTTGTATTCATCATTATTTTCCATTAGATTGCTAAGATCTATCTTTTAAAATTTTGTTTTTATATCTGCCCTGCTAAGGAGTATTCTCTACTCATACCAGCAAGAAATATCTTTTAAAATGATAATTAAGTTATTTTATTTACATAATCAGATTCACTCAGTGTTAATAAAATTCCCTAACATAATATGGTATCTGCTCTAAAACCTGAGTTCTTTTTAGTCACAAAACTCATAGCTAATGAGAAAATAGGTTTCTTGATAATTTTAAACACAAAGCTGCCATAGTATTTTCACACTGTAGTGAAAGCACATGAGTAGTACTCTTTTCTTCTGAATATGTATCATGATCATTATGTTCAGTTAGGGGAATTTAGCACAATGCATTTTCATGACAATAATTTTGTCATGAAGACAAAATTAAACATACTTCTTGGTAGATATCACTTAATTATAGTCACAATTTAATAGCTCATCTAATTTTGTGGAAGCAGATATTTGTCTATTTATATTTTACTTGCAATTTGGTTTTACAGTCTGAGCTATAGAATTTAAGATGAAAGTTTACAGGATACAGCAATCAAAATTGCCTTTATATTTTATGTTGTCTGAGAGTGCAACAACCAAAATGAAGAACTGTTTCTTTCCATTGAGTTATTGGTATAATTATGTAGTTCTCCCCAGGACATCATTGCCAAATTATAATATACAATATATGATTAGGGCTTTCTCTTGGTGTAAACTCATAAATTAATTAAAATAAAAATGAAAACTCTTCTTTTCCAGTGTGTTAGTCAAACAGTGCACTCATAATTAGCTCTAAAATCTTGCTTTGAATAAATTAAGAACTGTATTCATGACACTCGGGGACAGCTAATGCTTATTTATTTATGATCTTATAATTTACCTTATTTCAGTTAGGAGTTATGAAGCCAACAATGGAAAATGTGTCAGATTAGTGTTACATTATGATCATTGACCAAATGAGGTCAGATATTCAATGAGAGACACATTTCAATACTTGAATATTGATCTTTTAAATAATATAAAGAAGGTATAATAGACTCAAACAGGAAACAAAAACATGAAACAGACATTTTTCTAATTCTATTCTCATGTTTATTCATGAAAAATAAGATAGCAAACACACAGGTGGAAATGGTAGACAAGCACAAGGAAGAATGATATTTCTGTAAGTATTTGAAATCATTGAGACAGAAAGGAATAATTAATCAAATAGCTCACACCTGTCACTTAGAGTCAGATGACATCAATTTCTGTTAAACATCAGAATATTTGCATAGCAAAAATATAAGTGAATAAATGTTGTGTGTATGTTTGTGTGTTTGTGCCTTCATATCATTATTTCTGAATTAGTTGATGACAAATCATTTATATCCTGATTTCAAATTTCAGTTTCTCAAGATAGAACCTTGATGATGTTCAGTTAATTCAGTTTTCTCAACTACCTTTAGCATTTGAATGGACATTTTGTGCAATTTCAAAGAGTACTTTAAAAATATTTACACTTAGATTTACATGTAAAGTGTAAATTTTACATGTAAAAATGTAAAATTTACATTTTAGATAATCACCTTTTACTTTAATTTCTTTTCTCTTTACAGAAAAAAGATTTTTTTTTCACACAATATATTCTATGTATAGTATCCTCTCTCCCATCTACTCCCAGTAACTCCCCTGATACTGCCCAATGTAGTTCAACACCCCTTCTGTCTCTCCTTAGAAAACAAACAGTTGTCTAAAGAATAATAAAAAAATAAAATTAAGTAAACTGAAACAAAACAAACAAATCAGAGTAGGATAAAACAAACAGCAGGAAAAGAGCTAAAGTAGAATAAAGAAACACATAGATACACAGAAACAAACTTTTGCACACATAGAAATCTCATAAAAACAATCCCAAAAGCTATAATATAAGGACCTTTCAGATTAAAAAGATAATTAAACAGAGAAATACATAAAATAAAATAAATGCCCTGATAACAACATGATGAGACCAATGGCATCCAAAGAGAACTTTGAGTTCATTTTGTGTTGGCCATCTATTGCTGGGCATGCAGCCTACGTATAAGAGTGGTTTGTGAACTGAAATCCAGATGCAGAGAAGGAGGACTGATGAGCAAAGGGGTCCATACAGGCTGGTGAAACCCACAGAAACACCTGACCTGAACAAGGGAAACCTTTTGGTCCCCAGACTGATAGCTGGGAAAACAGCATGGGACAGACCCCCTGAATGTGGGTGTCAGTGAGGAGATTTTGGAAATCTATAGGGGCTCTTGTAGTAGATCAGTACTTATCAATATCATAGGAATGGACTTTAGGAGGCCATCCCACATGGAGGGATATTCCCTGAGCCTAGACACAGGGGGGTGGCCTAGGTCCTAACCCAAAGAATATGACAGAGTTTGAAGACCCCCCTATGGAAGGCCTCACTCTCCCTAGGGAGCAGAAAGGGTATGGGATGGGTAGGGCATTAGTTGGGGGGGGGAGGGTGAGCAGGGGAGTAGGGGAGAGAGAGGGACCTGGGACTGACATGTAAAATAACTTTCTTTCTAATAAAAAAGGGGAAAAAGACTACCCTGGAGAAAACTAATTTTTATTTGCAAATGACTATTGTAGGTAGCTTCTGGGTTAAGAATGAAGGCATTGTTCTACTTATCCTTTTTCTCTAGGACTTCATATGTTGCAAACACATTCAGGTCCTTTGTATGCTGCATTCATATGTATATGTTAAAAGGGCCTTGCTATGTTAAAAGGGCCTTGTTTCCTTGGTGTCCTCTATCCCCTCTGGCTCTTACCCTCTTTCTGCCTCTGCTTCAGCAGAGATCCCTGAACCTTGGGAGGGGGGGCGGGGAGAGGTAGGAATTGATGGAGACATTGCATTTAGGACTGAGTATTAAACAGTATTTCACTCTGTGCACATTGTTCAGATGTGGATCTTTTGATTTGTTCCCATCTGCTGCAACAGGGAGTTTCTCTAATGATGGCTGAGCAAGACACTAATTTAGAAATATAGCAGAATATCATTAGAAGTCATTGAAGAAAGGAATACATTGCAGAAAACCAGGAAATTGGGTATGAGGTCTTATCTCCAAAAATGTCAGAAAAGCTTAACCCTTGATGACTCAACAAAACTGCTGCCAAAATATGATCTGAACAAGGACAACACCAACTGACATGCTAACATGGAGTGGGGGGTGGGCATGCATAATACATCCCTAACCCTGAAGAAAGATCTAAAGGCAAATAAAGAGTCCGAAAATCTGGAGAAATAGTCTTTCCCAAGCATGAGCCCCTTAACTAGTTATCCAATATGAAATAATCACCTCTGAAATTACATCCATACACAGGACCCTGAATGAAATGACCAATTTACATTTTTGTATTTGCACTGGTCTGTTTCTCTGTCTCTTTCTCTGTCTCTCTCTGTGTCTCTGTCTCTGTCTCTTTCTCTGTCTCTGTCTCTGTCTCTGTCTCTCTCTCTCTCTCTCTCTCTCTCTCTCTGTGTGTGTGTGTGTGTGTGTGTGTGTGTGTGTGTTTGTGTGTGGAAAAATAAGTATGAAGAAAATGAGGCTGTAATTGGAGAGGGATCAACATCGGGGTGGGTTGTATTCAGAGCTGGGAAATTATGTAAATGTAATCATATTTTAATCATAAAATGGATAAAAATTAATTGAAAATGTAAGGTTTGTCCCATAGATTACCTTTGTTACTGAAAGAGGTCTATAAGCTCCAGACAGTGAAACACAGATTATAGGATAGCAATAGTTGTTTTATTTTCTAATGAAATACATTGAATTTGGAAAGGGATATGCTAACAATTAAAATTAGACATGTTTAGATTAATGTGGAAATTTGACTGTCAATAAGGTAGACACAGGTACTCAGCACTTGAAAAGGAAAAATTGGTTTCACTGCTGGGAGGAGTGCTCAGGAATTATCACTTACAACTAATACAACTGAATGCATTCTGTACTATGCGAGTTCTAACATCAAATGTGCAGGAAAATGTCCAAGGTTCTGTGGTGGGAATAACTGGGACATACTAAATATAGACTCCTGCTTCATATACAGGTCTTATTTGATCAGAACTTGCAGGTGGTAGGGATGAGGACTATATTTAAAACAATTTTCTTAAGTTAATTGTCAATGCATCCCAATTTTGAAATGATCATGTTTAAATGAACTTAATTCTATCATAAGGCTTCACATTCCACTCAGTGCCCTACTATTTTCTACTATGAAATTAAGGAAAAACAGGCTAGACATATAGAAGGAATCCTTATTCTGCTTAGTTTTGGGAATAATGCATGTGCATCCACAGACAGGGATGATAGTAATAATGTGTGAAGCTAGTCAGGACAAGGAGATTTGGATTCCTGTTGCTCTAAAACCGAAAGAGCAATCGTTGTTCTTCTATAGCTGACTCTTGTCCTACAAGAGTGGGTTCAGTCCTATATATTCAGTCCTATATATATATTTGTATGTGTTAAATACTTAGTAATGTAATAATTTTAATTAAAATAAATACCTTGAGACTATGTATTAGTTCCAAGTCCTAATATTTCTTTCTGAAATTCTCATTCATTATTTGTCACAAAACATGGAAAAATAGAGGTCTCATTTCCTTTTTAAAATTATTTTTAATCTTTTTACACATCAACCATATATCCCCCACCTCCCCACACACCACACCTACCATCCACTCCACAGGAAGTATAAGAGGAAGTCAACAAAGTCTGGCACATCAAATTGACTCAGGACCACCCCCCCACCATGCCACCTCCCACCCACACTCTCCACACCTCCACGCCCTCATCCCCACTCCCCACATCAAGGCTGAGCAAGGCATCTCACCACAAGGAATTGGCTCCAAACAGCCAGCTCATGCATCAGGGTCACAAACAGACCAAGTCCCACCACAGTCACTCACATGCATATGTGGTATCGTATCACTTCTTATTTTCATACCTAATATTAGTATAATTATAAGGAAAAATATACAAATTTCACAGTTAAACCTGTAATAGTCAATGTGCAATGTGTCATCCATTATTCAGTTGCCTGTGATGAATAATGTGCATTATTGCTTTTAGGTGATGTTATTCTGTCCAGGAATGTAAAGATTCAGTAGCTCTGTTTGATCTATGGTGCTAATGACAATTTTGGGCATCGTAAAGTAACCAGAATTTCAGTTGGTAATTTATTTCCCCCACCAGTAAACACCCTGCTCCTTCAGGCTTAAGAACAATGAAAGATGATATCTTTTCATCTTTTTATTGTGAGCAGAAATATTACAAGAGGTGGTTCTTTTTTTCTATTTATGTTTTATTTAAATTAGAAAGAAACTTCTTTTTTCTCCATTCATTTATGTAGCTCATAAATAAAGTCATGCACAATTATGATACAAAATACAGTATGTTCACAATGGCATGGTTAAATTAAACCAATTAACATGTTATATCACACATATTCATCATTTTTGTTTTGAGAACACTTAAAGTATACTATCTCACAACTTTTAAAATATAGCATATTGTTATCAACCATATTTATCATGCTCTCAGTAGATCTCAAGACTTCAGAGAGTCCATGCCTCTTGTCTAACTGCAGTTTTATATCCTTAAACCAATTGTTTTCCCCATTGTTAAAAGACCCACATGTCAATCTCAGTTTCTTCTCCCTCTGCTTCTCCCCTGCCCCCATTGACCCCCTATCCCAAGCTCTTTCTGCTCTCCAGGGAGGGGGAGGCCTTGAATGGGGGTTCTTCAATGTTTATCATATCATTTGGAGCAGGGCCTAGACCCTCCCTAGTGTATCTAGGCTGAGAGAATATCCCTCTATGTGGAGAGGACTCCCAAAGTCCATTTGTGTACTAAGTGTAAATACTGATTCACTACCAGTGGCCCCATATATTGTCCAGACATCCAAACTGACTTCCTTGATCAGGGGGTTTGGAAAAGTCCTATGCTGTTTGCCTAGCTATCAGTCTGGGGTCCATGAGTAACCACTTGTTCAGGTCAGCCATTTCAGTGGGTTCCTCCAGCCTGGACTTGAGCCCTTCCATCATCACTCCTCCTTCTCTTCAACTGAATTCCAGAAGTTCAGCTCAGTGTTTAGCTGTGGGTGTCTTCTTCTGCTTCCATCAGCTACTAGATGAAGGCTCTAGGATGGTGTATAAGGTAGTCATCAATCTCATTATCAGAGAAGGGCTAAATTCCCTTCTCTCAGGTAGCCTCTCAGCTATTGCTTAGATTCTTAGTTGGGATCAACCTTGTGGATCTCTGGACCTTTCCCTAGTGCTAGAATGGTCTTTAAACCTATAATGGCTCCCTCTATTATGGAATCTCTTTTCTTGCTCTCCTCTATTCTTCCCTGACTAGAGCTTCCTGTTCCCTCATGTCCTCTTCTCCCCTCCTCTTCTCCCCTTCTTTTTCTTCTAACTCCCTCTCTTCTCCCCTATGCTCCCAATTAGCTTAGGAGACCTTTTCCCTTTCCCCTTCTCCGGGGGACCATGTATGTCTCTCTTGGCGTTCTCTTTGTTTCCTAGCTTCTCTGGCAGTGTGGATTGTAGGCTGCTACTTCATTGCTCTAGAAATAAAATCCATATATGAGTGATTATATATCATGCTTGTCTTTTTGTGAGTGAGTTACCTCACTCAGGATGGTTTCTTCTAGTTCCATCCATTTGCCTACAAATTTTAAGGTGCCATTGTTGTTGTTGTTTTTGATGAGTAGTATTCCATTGTATAAATGTACCACATTTTCTCCATCCATTCTTCAGTTGAGGGGCATCTAGGTTGCTTCCAGTTTCTGACTATTACAAATAATTCTGTTATGAATATGGTTGAACAGATGTCTTTGTTGTATGAATGTGCATCGTTGGGTATATGTCTAAGAGTGGAATTGTGGGATCTTGTGCTAGATTGATTCCCATTATCCTTTGGATTCGCCATACTGATTTCCCAAGTGCCTGTATGAATTGCCACTCCAATCAGCAGTGGAGGGGTGATCTCATTTCTCCACATCCTCTCTAGCATAAACTGTCATTGGTGTTTTTTATTTTAGCCATTCTGACAGGAGTAAGATGGTATCTCAGAGTTGTTTTGATTTGCATTTCCCTGATGGCTAAGGATGTTGACCACTTAAGAGCTTCGAAGGAGGTGGTTCTTTTAAATAATGACTCTTTGAACCATTCACCATAAAGTACCTGCCAAAATGGTGTGCTTGATTTGGCTGACCTGTAGTTTGAGAAAGCAAATTTCAGTTTCAGTGCTAAGCATCCTCAGCCTGTATTTTCAAAGCATAGTTCTCCATCCTACATTCCATTCTCATTTTGAGGAATCTGATCTGAAATGTTACATAATGTAACTTTCTTGCCATCTGGCCAGTGGAGAACTATAGGAAATGAAGAAGAGAACATGAGAGTGAGGTGCTGCCTTTGTGTCCTCACATGCCCTTGAGAGCTTCCTATTACTCCATAGAGAACAATCTCTCCTAAAATGCTTGCTTGATCCTTCCTGCCACTGAAAGTTGGCAGTGAAATGATGCTCATGACAAGAAATAGCTGGAATGTTCTAACTGTTATGTTTCAGCTTTCCAGAGAAAGATTACATTTTGGTTTTAACATTTCACATTTATGGGAATTTATATTCAGTTTATTTTAAAATGTTTGTTTTCAAAAATTTTAGAATAAATAAATCAACCCCCTCCCTCCAAAAGTTCATTTTCTTCATGGGTAAGGTTTGCAGACATAGTAAGTAAAACTAGGGAAGGGTAGCAATATGTGAGTTCCCTAAAACAATGATGAACTTGACTACCTCTGTATTTCTCGAATACTATGTATGCCTCATTTGATTACCCTTCTATAGATGGCCTGATGATTGTGGTTGTACAAGAGTGTACCTTACAGTTAGAGTTTTATCCTACAGAAAGTGGGGTGGTACAAGCAGTAATGTTAAAAGTTTCAGCCTGTAGGATTCACAAATTTTATTCATACCAGTTTCTAAAACACCCCACATACAATGCTCATTTGGCTATGCTAAGTTGTGTATATTACCTGCTCCTCACCATGTATCCAGATAATGGTATGCCCCTTTTTGCTCCTCCCTGTTCCCCTCACACCTTGCTTAACATCCATCCAGACCCTCCCGATTTCTCTCTCTCATTATCAAGAAAGAATATATATATATATATATATATATATATATATATATATATTCAATGATGCCATTGACTTATTTTGTGTTAGTCATGTAGTGCCAGATATGAAGCCTACATACATGTAGTTTGTTTTCTCAGCGAGACACCTTAAAGAAAGCTAAAATTTCTTTTGCAAGGGATTATCAATTGTAAATAGCTTCTGGGTTAGGCTAAGCAAGGCACTGATCTATAGGTGTACCAAAATGTCATTAGAAGTCATTGTTTTCTCTTTGTTTGTTTGTTTCTCTCTCTTTTATTGATTTCAGTTCCGGGTTTGATTATTTTTTGCTATATACTCCTTTTAGGTTCGATTTCTTCATTTTGTTCTAGAGATTTCAGGTGTGCTGCTAAGTTACTAGTATGAGGTCTTTCTATTTGTTATGTAAGCAATTAGTGCTATAAACTTTCTTCTTAAAACTGCCTTCATTGTGTCCTATGAGTTTGGATATGTTGTGTATTCATTTTCATTCAGTTTTAAAGAGTCTTTAATTTCTGTCCTGTCCCACTTTTCTTTCAGTAGTGAGTTGTTTATTTTCTATGGGTGTGTAAACTTTCTGTTGTTTCTGTTGTTAGTACTTAGCCTTACCATGGTGGTCAGATAGGATGTGGGGTTTTGTTTAAATTTTCTTATGTCTGTTGAGACTTGTTTGTATACAAATATGTGTCTAATTTTGGTTTAAATTTCAGGAGGCACTAAAATTGGGTTTGGTTGAAATACTCTGTAAATATCTATTAGGTCTATTTTGTTCACACCCATAGATAAAAATAATTTTCAACCTTAATTACAGAAGCCCCTCTTACAGCAAAATATGGTTTATAACTTTAGTCGGGTAGCTCCATCATTTTTCTGATTATTTTTTTCTGGATTGCCGATTTATTGCAGATAGTTGGGTATTGAAATCTCAAACTAACAGTGTGTGGGAGTCAACACATTTTTAAAAAGTAATAGAAACATTTATAGATGCCTAACTTGGTGAAAGTAGAATGCATTATGCTGCCAATCAATATTATCGGGATGTCTGCATCTACTGACCTAATTTTTCAACTCTATTCAACCCCTGGCTGGTTTCTTTCAATATGTAGTATATTTATTCTCTGACTTCTGTCAGACCTCTCTTTAATTGCCCAACATCCTGAAATGATGCAATTGATAGAATGAATAACCTTGCAGTGAACACACAGCTACAGAGTTTGACATTAAACACCCCACTTCCCAGTTTTAACACCATGCTCTCTCTGAGATCAGATTCAAAATATCCCCAGATAGTAATGGTTTTTGTCACCTTAAAAAAAGGTTTAAAGATAAATCCCTCACTAGGAAAATGTCCAGAGATCCACAGGGATGACCCCAACTAACAATCTAAGCAATAGTGGAGAGGTTACCTTAAATGCCCTTCTCTGAAAATGAGACTGATGACTTCCTTATATCCCATCCTAGTGCCTTCATCCATTAGCTGATGGAAGCAGAAGAAGACACCCACAGCTAAACACTGAGCAGAACTCCTGGAATTCAGTTACAGAGAAAAAGGAGTGATGATCAAAGGGTTCAAGACCAGGCTAGAGAAATCTACAGAAACAGCTGACCTGAACAAGGGGGAGCTATGGACCCCAGACTGATAGCAGGAAAGCAGCATAGGACTCATTCAGACCCCCTGAACATGGGTGTCAGTTTGGAGGTCTGGGCAATCCATGGGGTCTCTGTACATGAATGGACTTTGGGAGCCCATTTCACATAGAGGGATACTCTCTCAGCCTAGACACATGGGGGAGGGCCTAGGCCCTGCTCCAAATGATATGACAGACATTGAGGATTCCCCATGGAAGGCCTCATCCTCCCTGGGGCACAGAAAGGGATAGGACAGGGGGTTGGTGGGGGCATTTTAGGAGGGGAGGGAGAGGGAACTGGGACTGATATGTAACACAAGCTTCTTTATAATTTAAATAAATGAAAATCTGTCCTGCAACAATATTTACTGATATATTTATTACACAACTACTTCAATTATAATACAATACTTGATTCTTCTGCTTAAGCTTCAGCCTGTTGTTTTCCCTTGAGACTTACAACTATACAATCTACTTTTGTCCTTTATTATAATAAGATTTATGTTTACTCTTGTTACAGACATTTATCTATCAATATATAATATATAGCTAAGTACTATGGAATAATCCTTTTGTACACTGTAAATATGTGTTGTTCTCATTGTTAATAAAAAACTGATTGGCCAATAGCTGGTCAGGAAGAGACTGAGACTGAGACAGAGAGAATTCTGGAATGAAGAGTGCCAAAGCTGGGTATGTTGCCAGCAGACACAGGGAGATATGAGATGAGCATGTCTTACTGAGAAAAGGTACCAAGTCACATTATAGAGCAAAGATAATAAATATTCATTTATTTAAATGTAAGATTACTAGCTAGTAACAAGCCTGAGCTATTGGCCAAGTATTTATAAATAATATTAAATTTCAATATTGGTTATTTGAGAAAAAGTTGCCTGGAAAGTAAAAGTCTACCTAAAGCTAAGAAAAAAAATTCATTAAATTAGATTTCCTAATAATATACTGCAATTCAAATCTCTAATAAAATGGACAGGTTTACATACACATAATAAACACAAACATGCACATATATGCATATACATGTACACATATATACATATATATATATATATACACGTGTGTGTGTGTGTGTGTGTGTGTGTGTGTGTGTGTGTGTGTGTGTGTGGCTCATGTGTTATGAAACCCATGATAGCATTCCTCGGGATAAAAAAATTTCCACATAAAATTACTACAACCTCATAACACAAGCACAGCCTTACAAAAACCCTCTGATATTGTCTCAAGATAAATGTTTGAGTTTCACTTCTGTTACTGCCATAAAATATTCAGACAATAAGCAATTTAGTGAAGAGAGAGCTTATTTTAATCTCACAATACCAGACCACAGTCAATTATTTTGAATTAAGTTGAGGGATCAGGAACTTAAATCTGCTACCCAGACAAGAGCACAAGGAAAGGAATGCACAGAAATTCACTTGTTAGCTTGCTTATACTCAGCTCAATTTATGCCTTCTTGCACAGTTCTATTCATTTTTTGAGGTCACATTACCCTCAAACCACATACCCAAATGACATAAAGCCTAAACAAAGAGAATTTATAAAACAATTTTATTAATAAATATAAATAAAAAATACTCAATAAAATACTTACAAAAGGAAATAAAGAACACATCAAAATGACCATCTAGCATCATCAAGAAGGCTTCATTCAGAGATCAAGGGATGAGTCAACATACAAAAATCAGTAAATGTAATCTACCATATAAATAACCTGAAAGAAAAAATTATTACCTCATTAGATACTGAAAATGTCTTAGACAAAACCCATCACCCTTTCATGATAATAGTCTTGGAGAGATTAGGGATATAAGAGACATACTTAAATATAATGAAGGCAATTTACTGTAAACTTCCAACCAACATCAAATTAAATGGAGAGAAATTCTAAGCAATTACACTAAAATCAGGTAAAAGGGTCTGGGCAATGGTGGTGTCACCTTTAATCCCAGCACTTGGGAGGCAGGGGCCCATAGATCTCAGTGAGTTCGAGACCAGCCTGGTCTACAAAGTGAGTCCGAGGATAGTGAAGGCTGTTACATAGAGAAACCCTACCCCTAAAATTCCACCAGGGAACTGCTACAGATGATAAATATGTTTCACTGAAGTATCTGCATACAAAATTAACTTAAAAAATCAATAGCCCTCCTATATACAAATGACAAATAGATTGAAAAAGAAGTCAAGAAAACAACACCATTCACAATAGCATCAAATAATATAAAATGTCTTGGGGTAATTCTAATTAATCAAGGGAAAGATGTATATGTTAAAAACTTCAAGTCTTTGAAGAAAGAAATCTGTTACAAAAATGTTGCAAAGTTGTTCTTTGTCTGTGAAGGCACCTTTTGCAACTCTGCTCAGTACTGGCCCTGGTGCCTGGCTCCAGCAAGCTTGGGTCTGTCCAGAAGGCTACCTTACTGGTTCTGGGCTCTAGCTACTACAGTTTGCATTTCTGTGAGCGCCAAGCATCATGCTCTCAGGCATCATCCAGGAACTGTGCCTATCAACTCCAGCTCCAGAAGTTGGGGGCATGCACTGCACCAGGTATTTCTACCTATTAGAATTGCACCTACTGTTTTAGTGCTTGGCTGCAAAACAAAGCCTCTTAAAGGAGGACACCTATGTACACCCCCAGGCCTGCTTGATTAACTGCAGTTAATAAGAAGCCATGTCCAGCTCCACATTCAGAACTTTGCTCAGCATACTCTCAGGCCCTATGTTTGGGGATATACATGCCCCACTGGGTACCAGTTGTAGTTAAAATGTATTTGAACTGCCAGCTAACAATTGATGACACAAAGATTTATAACTAAGGATGAAATCTTAGTCTTAACTTAGACTTACTCCAAACTATCTCTTACAACTTAAATTAAACCATTTATTGTAATCTATGTTTTGCCATAGTGTACCTCCCATTTCCTCTGTGTCTTGTTGGTGAATCCCAACATTCTTCTTCCCAGATTTTACATCTCTTCTGAGACATCTTGCCTAGTTATTGATTGTTCAGCTATTTATTAAACAAATCAGAACGTGCCTTGGAAGGGACACATATTCTCAGTGTACAAAATGATCATTCCACAACAGAAATTGAGAAGAATCAGAAGATGAAAAGATCTCCCAGGCTTATGGATCAGTAGGATTAACATAATAAAAATGTCCATCCTACCAAAAGCCATATATAGATTCAATGCAATCCCCACTAAAATTTCAATACAATTCTTTTCAGCCTTGAAAGGAAAATTCTTAACTTCATCTGGATAAACAAAAAACCTAGGATAACCAAAATAATCCTGAAAATAAAAGAATTGATATTGGTATCACCACCCCTGATTTCAGGTTGTACAACAGAGATAAAACAATAAAAATACATGTTATTGGCATAAAAACAGGCATGTTGATAAATGGAATTGAATCAATGACACGGACATAAATTTACATACCTATGGACATCTGATTTTTGATTAAGCAGGAAGAAATGCACACTGGTAAAAAGAAAGCATCTTCAAAATATGATACTGGTCAAACTTGATGTCTGCATGTAGTAGAATGCAATGTGATCCACATCTATTATCTTGCACACAACTCAAGTTCACTTAGATCAAAGACTCCAACATAAAACCAACAAAGACACTGGACTTGATAGAAGAGATAGTGGATAACACCCTGAAATAAAATTTTCTGAAAAGAACACTGCTAGCACAGGCATTAAGATCAACAATTTTTCAGTTTGAGCCTCGTATGCAGGTGGCTCTCTGTTCCATGGTTCAACTGGTTGTAGGGGACTGACTCCGTCTCCTGAGTACTCTCTTATGAAAACATCTGTTCATCAAACTTGCTCTGACTACTTTGAGGTATGCATTAATTGCACCCCACTATATCCAGCAATTCCACTCTTAGTCATATGCCCAAAAGAAGCACATTCATACAAAAAGGACATCTGTTCATAGCACTAAGTGCCCACATGAGATTGATGACTAACTTATATGCCATACTAGAGCCTTCAACCAGCAGCTGGTGGAAGTAGAAGCAGACAGCTACAGCTAATCACTGAACTGGAATCCAGTTGCAGAGAAGGAGGAGTGATGAGCAAAGTGATCAAGACCAGGCAGGTGAAACCCACAGAAACAGCTGACCTAAACAAGAGGGAGCTCTTGGTCCTCAGACTGATCATTGGGAAACAGGGTGGAAATGATTCAGACCCCATGAATGTAGGTGTCAGTGAGGTAGCCTTGGAAATCTATGGGGCCTTTTGCAGTAGATCAGTACTTATCCCTAGCATAGGAATGGACTTTGGGAGCTCATTCCACATAAGGGATACTCCTTCAGCTTAGACACACAGGCCCTATCCCAAAGGATATGACAGACTCTGAAGACACCCCCCCCCATTGAAGGCCTCACTCTCCCTGGAGAGCAGAAATGAATGGGATAGTTAGGGTGTTGGTGGAGCAGGGGAGGAGGGGAAGGAAAAGGAACTGGGATTGCCATGTAAAACAATCTTGTTTCTAATGTTAATAAAAAATGCAGAGAAAAGATCAACAATTATTAAATGGGACCTTATGAAACTAAAAATTTCTGTAAGGTAAAGGGCACCACCATTGACAAAGCCTATGGAATAGAAAAAAATGCCAATTCCATATCCGACAGAGGTCTGCTATTCAAAATATGTAAAGAAATCAAGAAACTAGGTATGAAAAAAACAACCTAATTTAAAATGGGATACATAACTAAACAGAGAATTATCAATAGAGAAATTCCAAATGGCTGAGGAACACAGAAATATGCAACATCCTTAGCTATTAGGGAATTGCAAATCAAAAGTATTTTGAAATTCCATCTTACACCTGTCGAAGTGGTTAAGATCACATAACAAAGGTGAAAATTTGTGCTGGAAAGGATATGGTACAAAGGGAAAACTTCTCCATTGCTGGTGGTGTACAAACTTGTACAGCCACTATGGAAATCAATGTGATAGTTCCACAGAAAATTGGGAATCAATATATTTCAAGACATTGGTGTACCACTATTAGTCAAAGGACACTTGCTCAACTATGTCCATTTTTATTCATAATAATCAGAAACTGAAAAAAACACAGATGTGTCTAAACTGAAGAATGGATAAAGAAATTATGGTACACTTACATAAAGGAGTATTACTCAGCTGTTAAAAAATAACATCATGAAATTTGCACGCAAATGGATTCAACTAGAAAAGAAATCATCTTGAGTGAGGTAACCCAGACCCCGAAAGACAAATATGTATCCACTTATAAGTGGATATTGGTTGTTAAGTGCTAACATATAATCCAAAGAACTAGAGAGATTGGGTAAAGAGGAGGTGTCTAGGGAGAGATGCATGGATCTCCCTTGAAAATGGAAAATAATAGATTTTTTCATGTGCATTGGGGGTGGGAATAAGATGTGGCAGAGGGATGGAGAGAGAGTGTGGGAGAGTGATGTAGGGACTAATCCTGTTTAGAGGTACCACTGACCTTGCTCACTTGGGTGCAGTCAGAGTGATGTAGCAAGGGTTTAAGTAGCAGAGAGGCACTCATGTGGCCCTCTTTTCCTTCTCCTGCCTGGCTGAGCAGACATCTGCTGGTCACTGCGGCTTTTGTGTAAACCTGGTCACTGGCCCTTGCATGAGTACTGTCTCTTTAATAAGCTACCTGTTGTCAATCTAGTTCTGACTCCATTGCAATTTGGTGGCATTTTGGGTGCCATGTGGAAACTTAGTGTAGTATAAACTTGCTGGAATCTATGTAGTTGACCCTAGTAACAATGATGATACAAATCTTGTAGGAATGGCCAAACAATGACTGATTTCACTTGAGGCCAACTTGACAAGAAAGAGCCAATAACTATTAGGATGTACAGAAACTGGAGAGTGGCCAGCCTAGTGTAGAACCAAACATTGCTCTTTAAAAATCAATGAAATGATTCCTAATGATATTCTATATACTCATAGTTAGGCACCTTGTCCAATTCTCATCAGAGAGGCAGATGGGAGCAGGTGCAAACACCCACAGACAGATATGCTGTGGAGAGAGAGTCAAATTGGAGGTCTCCATCAGATGCATCCCCTAGGAGATCGTGGAATACAGGAGAAGAGGAAGAAGGACTGTAGAAGTCAAAGGGAATAAAGGACATCAAGAGAACATGGCCAACTGAATCAAATAACAGGGCTCACATGGGCTCATAGACACTATAGTAGAAAGAATTGCTCCTATGTGGGTCTGCATATATGTTATGGCTGTTAGCTTAGTGTTTTGTAAGAATCATCACAGAGAGACCTCTTGCATTTCTGACTCTTTTGGTTGCTCTTAAGACTCTTTTCCTTCAATTGGGTTGCCTTGTTCAACCTTGAGGAGTTTTGCCTTGTCTTATTGTTTTGTCATGGTTGGATGTTGTTTTTGGAAGCCTGCTCTTTTCTGAAGAGGAAACAAAGTAGAAGTCAATCTGGGGAAGAAGGAGGTGGGGAGGCTAGGAGAAGTGGAGGAAGGGGAAACTCTTTGGGTGTATTTTCTGATAGAAGAATCTTTTTTAAATTAAAGAAAAAACATATTCTATTCTATAGATATAATGATTTCATCCCCGTATCCACTCCACTGAATCACATGGAATTTTATTTTATTTTCCTGTTTTTCATCACCTTCTCCCATAGAAATATAACCTAATTAGCACTGCCAGCTATTTTCTAAGAAGATATTTTTGATTGGACAATGTGCTAGAGCCTGTACAGAAAACACATCATTTACCACTTGCAACAGCCACCTAAGGGATAAAAACTGCTGCTCTTTTACAGACAGGGAGATACAAAATAACAAACAGGTCTAGAGATGTGAAGTTAGATTATCAAAGTCATTTAATGAAATAGACAGCTTTAATTCAAATAAATATTGAGTCTATTGATCACTTTCCTTTTCTTTTCTCCCAATACCAGGTTTAGTTCTTTACTAGTTATCTAGGATTTTATTTATAGTTTCAATCACAGAATTTGCACATAACGAACATTTTTCATTGTCCTTGCTCCATGTTGGCATCAAATGGGAAAACTACGCACGCGCATGCGGGCACACACACACACACACACACACACACACACGCACACGCACACACACACACACACACACACACACACACACACACACACACACACACACGCACGCACACACGCGCACCAAAATGGCCTTTTCTTTTTCCCAGCAAAATTAACTTGCATTTTCTTCCTGAATCTAAGGCCTGAAGCTACCCATTTTGAGAGTGTATATATTAGAAAAATTGACAATTTAAATTCTTCTTCAGCTCTTTTGAGATACAAGTCTTCACCTTGCCTCTTGTTAGTTTCATACCATAGGAACATTTTTCTCAAGGACCTAGGAGACTTTTCTTGAATGTAACAGCAGAAGAATGTGTTACAAATGTGGTGCTTATCTCCAGTACTGTGAAGCTGACCTCCATAAGTAGCACTTAATAAGCAGATGGCCTGAGCCCCGTGGTCAGCCTACTGTGCAATGCACTGGAGCATCTCTCCCTTAATGAACCTCCCTGTTTAAACCATGTCTAAACTTATTTTTCTTGGTTTTTCGGGACAGGGTTTCTCTGTGTAGCTTTGCAGCCTATCCTGGCACTCGCTCTGGAGACCAGGCTGGCCTCGAACTCACAGAGATCCACCTGCCTCTGCCTCCCAAGTACTGGGATTAAAGGCATGCGCCACCAACAACTGGCTATGTCTAGACTTTTGTTTGTCTGTATTTTTGTCGAAACTCCCTTCCCTACTGTGTTCATCTGGAATGAAATCTTTATCTAATTTGTAATTCTGCTCAGTTTAAATTCTCTGGATGATTGTCTGCATGTACTTTTTCTAATACTGTTGCTGCTTTAAAGAAAAAAAAAAAAAACTTCTCCATTTGTTTCTGTGCTTTTGGCTCCATGTCCTTAATGAAATCATCTACATTTTATGTAATGTTGACACTAAAGAAGAAAGTCTTATGTCTATTCACAAGGTTTCCCTAGACTCTTTTTCTACCAGATATATTAAATTTTGAAAAACATTTCACAATACATCTGTATTTGAACAAAAGGAAAAATATTCACATAAGCACATAATTCACATAAATTTTGAAAAACATTTCACAATACATCTGTATTTGAACAAAAGGAAAAATATTCACATAAGCACAATGTTTCCTGGGCCTGGTAACCTGTTCCTTCTTAGGAAAGTGGTCTGTTAGTTCCCCTTCTTGCCATGGGTTCCATAAGATCTTGCCATTTCTCTTCAGTGTCCACCACAACTAAATGAGGAAACCCTGATGCTGAAGACACCACACATCTTGGGTGCCTTTTATAAAGAATTTAGCCTGAACCTATGTAGAAAACATCTACTGTACCATCTAGTTTTCATAGTGCTGGGGGATCAAAGTAGCTCATGTCTTATACATATTTAACCCTGTGAACTAAGACCTCAACTTCCAAGGCAGTTTGTTCACTGTTTGCATGACTATTTGGGGGAATAGCTAAAAACTCTATAATTAGATTTAAGCCCCATACCCCAAGAAAAAATCCATTCCTGGTACTGAAGACCCCCTAAAAAGCCCATTGGGAGTAGTTCATAAACCCTGAGGATAAACTTAATTATCTTGTTTACCTTAATTAACAAATGTAGAATCACTTGCATAATACATATGTTCACACCCATAGACAATAATCATTTTCAGCCTTAATTGGAGAAGCCTTTCTTACATTGAAATATGACTAAGGGCAGAGAATTTCATGGTACAATTGGTAAGTGATAGTTGCTTGATCATCAATAAATAAGATATTGTCCATTGTAAGGCTCAGAAATTACTGTGTAAGAGGGAACAGAAAGAATATAAGAGACAAAAAATAGAAGACAAAAATAGAGATAATGACATTTTCTAGGGGGATACAAAACCATTGTAATAAGAAATTTCAACAACTACAGATGGCTACACAAGATATGTATAAGAATGTGTCCATCAACAGGCAGGCATGAATTAAGAAGAGGACCAGCTGGCCTTACTTCTCATTTCTGATTCATTAGATATTCATGGAAAGTGAAGCCATTGCTGTCAGTTATTCACCTGGCACTGATCTCACCAGACCACAATGAATAATTTGAATACAATGGTGACACAGATGGTCCTGGTTAAAATCAATGAGTCAAAAGAACAGGAGCAAAAGTCATTAATATGGAAAGAGGTAAAGTAGGAAGACTTGGTAAGGATGAGAGGGAGTAAGGGAAGATGGAGAAATGAGTTTTCAGAATGCCTTGTTCACATGTATGAATTTATCAATAGACTGACTAAATAAAACAGCACAAACTCTCACAGAAATGTAAATTTGTGTGAAAATATAAATAAGTGTGAATAAATGTAATAGTGACAGGTAATAATAGAGATTAATGACAATTAGCATCATTTCCATTCTTACTTTACATCATAGAAACCCCCAATTTTCAAAAAAAATCACATACAGAGGCTTTCATGTTATTTGAAATTCTTTCTGAAATTCTGGCGCTGTCCTGGGTTTTCTTCCACATTATTGTTCTCAATCCACCTTTGTCAGTCATAAGAAAAGAATCTATAATCGCTGAAGGACTTGGCATTCCTTCATCATTGCATTGGATTATAGAGTGTTGCTTTCCTTGCCAATGTTCTTAACAGACAAGAGAAGTTTAAAGAGCTGGCAGTAGCTATCAATGAGGGAGAAAACACAATTCATGGTCAAAGGTGAAAACAATCACAGTCTGCACACATTTATCTAATGATATTCAAATATTGCATCCCCAATGCTTTTAGGGTCAGCAGAATAAATTCAGCTAGAGGAGAATAGGCTTTTTACTTTGTTAATTTGTGAGCAATTTTTGGAAGACGAGCATGGTATGAGTGATATTGCTTCGCCTTGTTTAAAGGATTAAAAGGTAAGTTTAAGAGTTTATCAGACTCAGAAAGTGAAACTCTCAACTAAATATTTAAAGAATATGCTATAACACTTTAGAAAGTTTTAAATGCATTCTTTGTAGAAATAGCATGCGGATAAAGGAAGAAATACTTAACGTTTAGCATTTATGGTAGTTCATTATAAGAATTTTTATAATACTATAAATATCACTGAGTATACCATATTGAAGTATTCTTTTTAATACACTTAAAGATCATATTCTAAAATTTTATGCTAGTGACATATGACACTCTCTAGGAATACAACTGGCTCATTTTTACCTACACCCAAATTCTTTTCTTTAGTAACCACTTAAATGGATTTTAGGCACTCAGTCAAGGTGTTTCATACATTCTCTTGAATGTGACTGATAATGTGAACTGATCATCAAGGCTGACTTATTTCATTTATAAATTCCTTGCAAAAAGACTTTCCACTACTTTATTTGTCTTTATTCTACTTTTGAATGTCATTGGGGAATGGACTACAAATGCCTTTCAGACTTCATCGTTTTTCTTATCAGTGACTTCTTTAAAGGTGCTAAGATATATATGATAGAGGCTTGTTAAATAGGAACAAGAGATATAAAAGAAAAGACTGGAGAACATAAATGGGAAAAAGGAGACCAGATTAATATGAACATACATCACAAAAGGATACTTTTCTTTCCTGGCTTTAAAATAACCCAGTTGGATCAGGAGAAATTGCTCAGAAAGTAATTATACTTGCCACCAAAATTAAAAAACATGGTGACTTAAATTTGATACTCAGGTCCTACAGTGTGAATTGAAAGAGCCAACTCCCAGAATTGTCCTCTTAATGCCACAGCCCCACTTCAATATATAAGTAAACAAAAAGCAAAATTTGTATAATTTATTTGCCAAGCTTGAGCAATATGAGAGCAAAGACAAAGAAAAGTACAGAGCAAAAACTGGAAGTTTTTTTTTATTTTTTAATTCCCTTTCCATATATATTTCACTTTTCATGATAAATTTTGGGAAAGGGTTGTTCTTTAGACAAAAAACTGTAAACTGTGGAGATGATTTTTTTTTTTACTCAGTTCAACTTTGTTTAACAAAATAACCATTTTTTTCTTAGTTCTATTCAGCTATTATGTCAAGGCATCTTAGTCTGCGCAATTAATGTACAGAATGAACATATTTTCAAAGTTCTGGAGGTTTGGCAGTCCTGGATAAAGTAAGCCACAGTTTTGATATCTGTTTTTGTTTTTGTTTTTCCAAGACAGGGTTTCTTTGTGGTTTTGGCGGCTGTCCTGGAATTAGCTCTTGTAGACCAAGCTGGTCTCGAACTCACAGAGATCCGTCAGCCTCTGCCTCCCGAGTTCTGGGATTCAAGGCATGTGCCACCACCACCTGGTGATATCTGAATGGATTCTACTTCATAAATATCATCATCTATATGTTTTAACAGGACAGAGGAGCAAGATCCCACTTTTGTCTTCCTTTTTATTAGTCATAGGTGTGGGTTGTGTTTCAGCATATAAATGTAAAGACTACTATCATTTTATTGTAGCACCATGTAAAGGAACAGTAGTAACATTACCATTAATGGTCTTGTATAATAGCTATTGAGAACAGAAACACAAGTTGAGGTTTATAACTTTGCTTAAGTTTTAATAATCTCTTGCTGAATAAACCTTCACTGTATCATTGAGAGAGACCCCTATTCTCAACTTCTTCATACTATAAAATTTCTGAAGACCTTATAATCACACTTCCCCAATTTATGTAAAATAGAAATAGTAAAAATAGAAAAATAGAAATAGAAAACAGTAAAAACCAGAACTAAACTATTTTTATAACTCCACAAAGACTTTCAGTATGAAAATTAGATGCATATCAATTAACTTAGACCAGTGTTTTGAAACTAAGTAGACAAGCAAGCCTTTAAAAATAATCATAAATATGAGTGAGTGTTAGTGTATAAAAACACTATTTTAGATTAAGTGCTGGAAATTTATCTAATACTTTCATATTTCCTTGAATAGTATGTTCATCTCAACCACAAAATGGTTATAAAGTCATACAACCACAGGGAATTTAAGATTACAGATGATTTCTTACACATAATTATGTAATGATAGCTACTAAAACAATATAGATTGTGTTGGCACATTTCTATAAAATTAAATGACAATGCAAACATTTCTTCCCATACAATTTTGACTAATTAGAATCCAGTCTTTTGTTTTTCATTAATGTTTACGTGAATCTTTGTGCATGCTGTATCTGTGGGTGTTGGGAGCAATATGTACAGAGGTCAGAAGATGGCATTGGATCCCCTAGAGCTGGGGATTCAATGTGGTGTTGGAAACATAATTTGAATCCTCTGGAAGAACAGCAAGTGTTCTTAAGTTGTGATCATCTACCCAGCTTCTAGAATCCAGAATTATGTTTCTACCAGAAATGTGATGATATGCAAGAGCACAGTGGAAAGGACAAACATCCCAGGGTTGCCTTGGCCCATTTTGGAAGATAGTGTTATCATATCTCCTTATTGTCCATGAATAAGTGGGATCAGATATATGTAAATGATGCATCCCATTCCACACTGATAGATACATGAAGAGGAATCTAACTCAATATCTCAAGTAAGAGTCTGTCCCAGGAATTTAAACAACTTGACATTAAGCCAGACAAGTTTAAAGACAGATTTAATCAAAATGAGGGGCTGCATTATTAGTAGCCAGTTTGTAGCCCAGTAAATTGTGATGAAATGGAGACCTTGTTACAATGTCTCCAAATAAGTGTTAAGTCGGGTGCCATCAACTTTGCTTTTCCTCTGCTCATTACAACATCCATGATTGCATTTGCTGATACACCATACAGAAATGCTCCAAACAGTATGTATAAGCTATTTATAAAGGCTTTCACAATTTTAATTTTATCATGCTAATCCTATGATCTACAACCTGAAATAGATCACTGTTTGTACTTCAGCAAATATAATCATTCATTCCTGGTATACTTGCTTCCTGTTAGTTTCATAGCACAATAGATTTTCCTTATTATTTTCCTTGGCAAATCGTCCTTGTCATCCAAAATGCATAATAAAAGTAAAAATTTTTATTTCAATTTCTGGTAAGAGTTCCCTTTATTAGTTTTTATCTGTATTGATTTATGAGGTCTACTGTTTACATCTGAGAGTAGAATCCATGCTGTATTTACCTTTCAACTTTCACACCTAGTATGGTAGCTGGCACAAAGTAGAAAGTCTATTAATATTATTGAATTAACTAAATTGAATTTCCTTGAAGTTAATAAAACCTCAGGGTGACTTCATAAATACAATTACAGTTTTCAAAACAGGGTCAGCCATGTTTCAAATGTTTAATCATGTCTCAAAATTTACTTTCACTCCCTGTACAGACCTTTGAAAGAATACAGAGATAATAACAAATAAGGATATTTGTCTATATCAGGCTGAATTATTAAAATGATTTTCAATCAGATGATGAAAGGACACATTTATTCTGATGATTGTTTCTAGGTTTTCAGAAATTATAAAGCCATTGGAAAAAATATCCAAAGATGTTCCACATTTAAAGATACATATTAATTAAATACAGAAATTATCAGAAAGTGACTCAAAGGCATAAAGGTTAAAGAGCATCAACAGTCTATATGTTTTACAATGATCTCTAACCGAACAATGGGTTGTAAACATTAATTAAATATTATTCAGGAATAATAATATTTAAAAATAAATTCAGAGAAAAATATTTTGCAATTTTTAACAGTTTCAAAGTAATAAACTTTTTGACAATCATCTTCTATACTTTTATTTGCTGGCATATAAATAAGATCTGTATTAGTCGAAGGATTTTTTTCTGACTTACAAATTCCATAATTTATATGTTTGCTAGTATTTTCCTCAATCTAAATCAATATTCTACCTTAAAAATCAATATCAAATTGTTTCAGTTCATGATTCTATTGCTGTTAAGAGACACCATAAGAACAGCAATTCTTATATAAGAAATCATTTAATTGTGGCTGACTTACAATTTCAGAAATTTGGTCATTATCAACATGGTGGGACACGGCAGTGTGCAGGAAAACTTGATGCTGGAGAAGGAGCTGAGAGGAAAGAAGGAAATACATCTTGATCTTGTAGGCAGCAGGAGGTGAACTGAAATAGGCATAGCCTGAGCATAGCAGGCCTCAAAGCCTCCCCCATCATAGTGGCATACTTCCTTCAACAAGCCCACACCTAATTCAACAAGGCCACACGTACTTATAGTGACGCTCCCTATGAGCATATGAAAGCAATTATATTCAAACTACCACACAAATCAAGTAAGAAAAAAATGAATACATGAAAAGTCCTTTGGATGAAGAAAAAACAAAATTAGCAAACAACAGGTAATTATTTTGGATAAAGTTAATTAAAATTGTTACATAATTAATAGCAGAGTAATTAATTGACTATTTTATTTGCTGATGGATTGTACCTAACTACTGAGCATTACACCCTCTGTCATAATATATTTTCAAAGACACAGTCTCATTATATAGTTCTGGTTGGCATTTTATTTATTGTGTAGGCCAGGTTGACTTGAAACTCACAGAGTTTGCCTTCTCTGCCTCTCCAGTGCTTGTGATTAAAGTCCAATTCCAGAGCTGGAGAGATGGCTAAGCAGTGAAGACCACTGTCTGCTCTAGGACACAGTTTGATGACCACCACTCACAAAGAAACTCAGACCTATTTGTAACTCCAATCCCAGGTGATATGATACCTTATTCTGCCTTCTATGGGCACCAAAACTACATGGTTTATAAGGACATATGTTTTATAAAATAATTTTACAATGGTATGACTATTAGCTTTTAGATCATAAAATATTTTGAGGTATATATTTTACTTGTTTTATTAGTAGTTCCTTGAGAATTTATTACTTTATATTTTAAGCATATTAATCCATTCTTCTCAATACATCCCTTCTCCTCAATATTCAACATCCATTCTCTAATGACCCAACTTCAACTTCTTCTTCTCCTCCTCCTCATTCTTCCTTCTCTTCCTCCAACTTGACCCTCTGTGGAAAATGGTCTGCATGCCAGGAGCAGCACCCTTAAGTAAAAGTTACTCTCCTTCTCCCATAGCAGCAATCAGTTTCCAATACCACCTCTGCCAGGGCAGGGACTTTGTGTATACCTCCTCTAGCCATGGTGCCATCTCCAGTTTCTTTCAGTCTCCAATTCTATATAGGCTTCAGAGCCATAGCTTCATAATCTGACACACTGCCTCTAGTAAGGCTGCACCTCATAAACCTCCCACAGAGGTATAAACTGAAGATAGAGTGCTCAAGTGCCTCGGACTATGCAGGACAATTATCATTCAAACAAACACGTAGTTCTTGGTACCAGTTTTAAGTGTTACTGTTTCAAATCCCTGAAAATAGATGATATTTCTTTCTGTTAATAATGTACAGCTCTTCTTGTTTCCCAAAGAAAAAATATTTTCCTGCAGATCTTTTATATGAAATTTACTGTCTAGGAAGGTTTTCTTTCTATTTTCTAGTTGGTCAAATTAATATGTAATATGTATAACAGTCATTACATCCTCATTTTGTGTCTTTTGTCACAATTTATGCATTCCCTTTATTCACATGGATATGTGATGAATACTGATTTCCACACTAGATTTAAAGTATCAACAGGACTCTGCTGAGATTGCTGGACTCTTCCGGGACCCACAGAGTACAGAGAGTGCAGAGGCTGGAGCCTCTGCCTTGGTCCCAAATTCCGCCTGTCCACTCTGGGAACTCCTGCCCAAGAGTCTGCAACAGGACGACTTGACCCCTGAGGACCAAGCAACCCAGAGTCTGCTGATATCTCTGTGCCAGTGCTTTTCTCAACCACCTGGAGAACGAGTGCCTCAGACCTGCCTGCACCCAAATTGAGACCCATCAGAGTATCAAAGTCAATTGCACACACCTGAAGAGAACACAGAACCCATGCAAACCAGTAAAGGAAGTGGCACCAACTGTAACCACTGGAAGAAAATATGAGAAGACAACAATATGAGAACACACCCAACAACAGGAAAACCAATATGACACCACCAGAGTCTAGGGTCTCTACACAAGCAACACATGAACATCCCAACACAGACAAAGCAGAAGAGAGCACCTTAAAAACAACTTCATGCAGATGATAGAAAACCTAAGAGAGGAAATCAGAAACTCCTTCACAGAAATGGAAGAAAAGACAAACCAAAAGATGCAAGAAATCAAGGAAAGCCAAAAAAGCCAAGAAAATACAATTAAACAGCTGAAGGAAACAGTTTAGGACCTGAAAATTGAATTAGAGACAATAAAGAAAACACAAACTGAGGGAATGCTGGAATTGGAAAAGCTTAGTAAACAATCAGGGACCACAAGATGCAAGCATAGCCAACAGAATACAAGAGAAGGAAGACAGAACCTCAGACATTGAAGGCCAACTAGAGGAAATAAACTCATCAAGCAAAGAAATTCTGAAGTCCAACAAATCCATAACCCAAAATACCAAGGAACTATGGGACACCATGAAAAGACAAAACCTAAGGATGATAGGGATAGAAGAAGGTGAAGAAACCCAACTCAAAGGTGCAGAAAACATATTCAAGAAAATCATAGAAGAAAACTTTCCCAACCTAAAGAAAGACATGCCAATGAAAGTATAAGAAGCCTACAGAAAGCCAAATAGAGTGGACCACCAAAGAAAGTCCCCTTGTCATATAAGAATTAAAACACCAAATATACAAAATAAAGAAAAAATATTAAGAGCAGCAAGGGAAAAAGGCTAAGTATAAAGGCAAACCTATCAGAAAACCTACCAACTCATGGAAATTGAACAACACACAATTGCATCATTCCTGGGTCAAGTCAGAAATAAAAAAGAAATAAAAGAGTCCCTAGAATTCAATGAAAAAGTTAACACAACATACGCAAACTTATGGGACATTTTGAAAGCCGTACCAAGAGGAAAGTTCATAGCTCTAAGTGTTCACATGAAGAAACTAGAGAATAGCCACACCAGAGATTTGACATCACAGCTGAAAGCTCTAGAAAAAATGGAAGCAAATTTACTCTGGAGGAGCAAACTCCAGGAAATAATCAAAATGAGGACAGGAATCAATAAAGTTGAAACAAAGACAACAATTCAAAGAATCAATATAACAAAGAGTTGGTTCTTTGAGAAAATCAACAAAACAGACAAACCATTATCCAAATTAACCAAAAGGCAGAAAGAGATCATGCAAATTAACAAAATCAGAAATGAAAAGGGGGACATAACAACGGACACTGAAGAAATCCAGAGAATCTTCAGGTCATACTTTGAAAACCTGTGCTCCACAAAATTGGAAAATTGAAAGGAAATGGAAATTTTTCTGTACAGTTATCACATACCAATATTGAATCAAGAACAGACAAACAACTTAAACAGACCAATAATATCTAAGGAAATAGAAGCAGTCATCAGAAGTCTCCCAACCCAAAAAAGCCTGGGGCCAGATGGATTCACTGTAGAATTCTACCAGAAATTAAAGAAGTGATAATACCAATACTTCTCAAATTGTTCAATAAAATACTGGCAAAAGGAATACAGGAACACATTGGCGAAATCATCCACCATGATCAAGTAGGCTTCATCCCAAGGATGCAAGGATGGTTCAAAATATGAAAATCCATCAATGTAATCCACCATATAAACAGACTAAGGAAAAAAAAACAAAAAAAAAACATGATCATCTTACTGGATGCCAAAAAAGCCTTTGACAAAATCCAACATCCCTTCATGATAAAGGTCTTGGAGAAATCAGGGATAACAGGAACATACCTAAACATAATAAAAGCAATATACAGCAAGCCAACGGCCAACATCAAATTAAATGGAGAGAAACTTGATCCAATTCCTCTAAAATCTGGGACAAGACAAGACTGTCCACTCTCTCCATACCTCTTCAATATTGTCCTTGAAGTTCTAGCTAGAGCAATAAGACAACAAAAGGAGATCAAGGGAATACAAATCAGAAAGGAAGAAGTCAACTCTCACTATTTGCAGACAATATGGTAGTCTACATTAGTGAACCGAAAAATTCTACTATGGAACACCTACAGCTGATAAACACCTTAGCAAAGTGGCAGATACAAGATTAACTCAAAAAAATCCATAGCCATACTATATACCGATGACACATTGGTGGAGAAAGAAATCAGAAGAACATCACACTTTACAATTGCCACAAACAACACAAGGTACCTTGGGGTAACACTAACCAAAAACGTGAAAGACCTGTACCATAAGAATTTTGAGTCTATAAGGAAAGAAAATTAAGAATATACCAGAAAATGGAAAGATCTCCCATTCTCTTGGATAAGTAGGATCAACATAGTAAAAATGGCAATCTTGCCAAAAGCAATCTACAGATTCAATGCAATCCCCATCAAAATCCCAACACAATTCTTCTCAGACCTTGAAAGAACAATTCTCAACTTTATATGGAGAAAAAAAGACCCAGGATAGCCAAAACAACCCTGTACAATAGAGGAACTTCTGTAGGCCTCACCATCCCTGACTTCAAGATCTATTACAGAGCTATAGTCCAGAAAACAGATTGGTATTGCCACAAAAATAGACAGTTAGACCAATGGAATAGAGTTGAAAACCCTGATATTAGCCCACACACATATGAACATCTGATTTTTATAAACAATCCAAATTATACGATGGAACAAAGAGAACATCTTCAATAAATGGTGTGGACATAACTGGTTGCAGACATGTAGAAAACTGAAGTTAGACCCAAGCCTATTGCCTTGCACAAAAACTTAAGTCAAAATGATCAAGATCTCATAAATCCAGGACTACTGAACCTATTAGAAGACAAAGTGGGAAATATCTTTAAATTAATTGGTACAGGAGACTGATTCCTGAACATTACACCAGTAGCACAGACACTGAGGTCAACAATTGATAAATGGGACCTCCTAAAGCTGAGAAGCTTCTGTAAGGCAAAGGAGACAGTCAGACAGACAAAACGGCAGCCCACAGTCTGAAAAACAATATTTACCAACGACATATTTGACAGAAGGCTGATCCAAAATATACAAAGAACTCAATAAGCTAGTCTCCAAAACACCAAACAATCCATTAAAAAGTGGGGTACAAAACTAAATAAACAATTCTCAATAGAGAAAGCTAAAATGGCTGAAAGACACATAAGAAAGTTTTCAACATCCTTAGCCATCAGGGAAATGCAAATCAAAATATCTCTGAGATACCATTTTACTCCTGTCAGAATGGCCAAAATTGAAAACACCAATGACAGTTCATGTTGGAGAGGATGTGGAGAAAGGGGAACACTTCTCCACTGCTGGTGGGAGTCTTATATAGCCACTCTGGAAATCAGTATGGTGATTCTTCAAAAAAATGGGAATCAGTCTACCACAAGATCCAGCAACTCAACTCTTAGGCATATACCCAAAAGAAGCACATTCATACAACAAGAACATATGTTCAACGATGTTCATAGCAGCACTATTTGTAATAGCCAGAAACTGGAAGCAGCCTAGAAGCCCCTCAACTGAAGAATGGATAGAGAAAATGTGGTACATTTACACAATGGAATAGTACTCAGTGAAAAAAAAAATGGAAACTTGAAATTTGCAGGAAAATGGATGGAACTAGAAGAAACCATTCTGAGCCAGGTAACCCAATCACAAAAAGACAAACATGATATGTACTCACTCATATGTGGAGAAGATGAGAAGAAGAGGGATGCAGAGGACATGAGGGAGCAGAAAGTTTGAGTCAGGGGAACAATAGATGATAACAAGAATGGAAATACCATAATAGAGGGAGACATTTTTGGTTTATAGAGAAATCAGGCAGTAGGGAAATGTCTGGAGATCTACAAAGATGACACCAGCTCACAATCTAAGCAACAGAAGAGAGGTTACCTTAAATGCACTCCCCTGATAATAAGATTGATGACTAACTTATATGACATCATATAGCCTTTATCCAGCAGCTGAGGGAAGTAGAAACAACCTTCACAACTAATCACTGAACTGAACTGGAACCCAGATGCAGAGAAGGACGAGTGAAGAGCAGAGGGTTCCAGACAAGGCTGGTGAAACCCACAGAAACAGCTGACCTGAACATCCCGGAACTCTTGCTCCCCAGACTGATAGCTGGAATACAAGCATGGGACTGATCCAGACCCCAGGCACATGGGTTTCTGTGAGGAAACCTCAGAAATCTCCAGGACCTCCTGTAGATGTTCAGTACTTATCCCTAGCATAGGTGTGGACTTTGGGAGCCCATTCCATATAGAGGAATTCTCCCTAAGCCAAGACACACAGGGGTGGCCCTAGGCCCTATCCCAAAGGATACAATAGTCACTGATAATACCCTATGGAAGGCCTCCCCATCCAAGGGGAACAGTAAGGATATGTGATAGGTAGGGTTTTAGTTGGGGGGCGCTAAGGGAGGATGGGTGGGAGAAGGGAACTGGGATTGTGATGTAAAACAATCCTGCTTCTAATTCAAATAAAACAAGTTGAAAAAAAAGAGAGAGAAAAATAAAGAATCAACAGTATCCCACTTTGCTCACCCAACAAAAACACAAAAATTTCAACAATTGCATAATGAGACAAGATACAAACTTTATGATTGAGGTAATAATTATTGTCTACAACCAGGTGACACTTAGTTTAAGTGGAAACTTTGATACTGAATAAGAAGACTATTATTCTTCTTGTAATGCTCTTGAAGTATTAACATTCTTTAAGCAGTGTGAAAATCCTAGACTACTATGACAATTGGACATTCACAAATGCATTTTCATTTTACTTTCTATAAAAGAGGGATTTGAGGCTAAAATGAAAAGGGAAGATCCACGAATACTCATAAAAATTATGGTAGTGCAGCAGATCAGTCATTTTTTAAAGTTTTAATGTACAAATGAAATATCTTGATTACAGATTGAAAATACACTGAAATAGTATTACACCCAAATAGGTAACCACTTCCAAACAGCTTCAATGATCCAGTTTAAATTAAATAAAGGGAAATTTCATTCTTCATTTAAATTTTTTCCCAAAATGAGATGTATGTGTGTGTGTGTGTGTGTGTGTGTGTGTGTGTGTGTGTGCGCGCGCGCACATGCGCGGGTGCTTGTGTGTGTATGCATGCACCTCTGTATGTGTGGAAATATCTGTAACTATTCTTTAAATATAATCTTTTAAGGTAATAATTTATGAGAAACTCATTATCTCATTTTGCTCTAAATAAAATATATTCAGCACGAATAGAATTGTATTATCTTTATGAATGATGTAAGAATAAAGGTAACTGCATGATGTATGTTTGGAGTCTGAAGAAAATATATTGTGGTGGATTTGGTCTCACAATGATATCATAAATTAAGTATGCCACTAAAAATTATTATCTTTAAGGGTGAGGTTCACTGTAACTCTTATCTAAGAAAAAATGTTGCTATAATATTCCGCATCAACAGTTTATGAAATAACAGTAGATGAAAAAAGTGAGGCAATTTCTAGGCAGGAAGGCATAAAGTGGAAATTACCCAGGTCAGTCTGTAAATTCCTGCACCACCTGCAATCTGAGTAGAGATTTTCTTAACTTTCATACCTCCAAGGTTTGTAAAGGGCTTGTGGCTGAGGAGAGAGCATTGATTTGCAAAGGAACCATCTTCTCATTTTTAATGCTCCAAATGAGACAAAGAATTAACAGCTGAAGCATTTGTCCCTGCACATGGGAAATGATGAATAAATCCTGTATTTAGTGCAGTGTCAAACAAATGGGACAGTGCTCCAGAATTGTAAATGACTGAAAGGGTTTTCTCTGGATTGTTAATAACAGGTCAGCAACCACTATGAAAAGGAAAGGTACAGATAGAATTCTATTGAGAACTCAGCTTACACTGCTACATATCCACATGTGTCCTATAGGGAAAATAATTTAGTTTATAAGGAAAGATATATTTTCTGCTTGCAAGCTATATTAAATGCTTAATTAAAGTTAATGGAAAGGCTCTAATTAAAATAGCAATTAAACACTAGGACACTAGAAAATGTTTTTCTCACTTTTAGTTGTTATGCTGAAGGAAACAGCAGCAACATTCCTGTCCGCTGAGTCAAAGTAAAGAATCCACAATGTTTTTCAAAGCTTAGTCATATGAAGGGAGGAAAGTAATTCTTAAAAAAATTGTATTGGTTATAGCTCTTTATAATTTTTTGGAAGAAATGAGAAATGTCCTTGTCACTCATGCTCAATATTTTTCATATATGGACAATTATATGTCTAAGAAACTTTTATTAGCACAGGTGTGAAAAGATAAGGAAAATTATTTCACTATACAAAGTATTCAGTGAGCAAGACTTCAAAGATAATGCATCCTGTGACCTTCTTAGTATGAAATTAAGACTTACCTTTTTTTTTGGAAATGCTGGGAAAAATATGCATGTTCAGTCTTTTGGACATGTTCATAGTATATTTAGAACAACAAAGAGTAATTCAATGACCCAAATGTCTTTATGTAACCTCCACAATACAGGAGACTTGAAAGGGGTAATGCTTGCTTGCTCTCACACCTTCATTATATCTACATAATCTCAAATAGTAATGTGTCTTGTTTTATTAATTATTGAACAACAATCATTAAGTGAAAATTATCTTAAAGTAGAAGCACAGTATATTATTAAACAAAGAAAAATAGATTTTATAGATGTTTTAGGATTTAAAACAGAAGAGATGTACATGGTATGGCCCCTTACCCTTGTCTAAATACCAATACATCAATGTATGCTAAAATACCTTCTTAATTAACTTTAAATTACTTTAACCTCTGAGTCACCTCTCTAGTCACCAAACCTTTTAAGTTTACTTAGTAAAGTAAAAACTATTTTAAATTATGAGATAATATGAAAGAATGTTTGGGTACTGTAAAATTGATATCAGTTATTTTAAGATTATAAAATTTAATATATAGTATTTTTGAGAAAAATTGTTCTCAGTGAGATGTAAGCAGTAGAACCACTCTAAGTAACTTTGACATTTTATCCTTAATGAAGCTTAAAAACTGAAAATAGTTGTGTTTATATAGATTCATTTATCATGTATTAGTAAGCAGTATTTGTTCTGACACTTCCAAACTACATTCCAATGTTACGAGAACTTTTATCTTCTTCTGTAATTATAAATAATTAAATAATATTTAGACTGATTCTTCATCAGCCACTGTAGAATGATCATAACCCTTTAAGCAGATATTTTATATTGCATCATAATTCTATATGATCTAAATTTTACATATTTAATACAAGACATTTAAAACTAAAACAAGATATGAAATAACTCTTCTATTTAAACTAATACTGTAATTGTCAAATCTTTTTTTAAAAGGTCAAAACTCTTCATGTTGACCTATGACAGTTCATGGATGCCTTCTTGATCTCAAAATGTGACTCTCCAGGCTTAGCAGCTTGATGGCATTCTAGAAATTTCCCTTGTAATGGAGAAAAGTGACATTAAAAAAAGGCTGATTCAAGATTTACATAACCTAGTACAGCTTCTACCTATACAAGTAATTCCTTTAATGGCATTAAGACCAAACTGCAAAGGTAGTATACTCCTCCCTCTCCCTCTCCCTCTCCCTCTCCCTCTTCCCCTCCCCCTCCCCCTCTCCCTCTTCCCCTCCCCTCTCCTCCTCCCTCTCCCTCCCCTCCCCATCTCCCTCTCTCCTCTCTCTCTCCCTCTCTCCCTCTCTCTCCCTCTCTCCTCTCCCCCTCCCCCTCCCCCTCTCCCTCTCCCTCTCTCCCTCTCCCTCTCCCCTCTCCTCTTCCCCTCTCCCTCCCCCCTCTCCCTCTCCCTCTCCTCTCCCTCTCCCCCTCTCCCTCTTCCCCTCCCCTCCCCTCTCCCTCTCCCTCTCCTCTCTCCCCCTCCCCCTCTCCCTCTCCTCTCTCTCCCCTCTCCTCTCTTCCTCTCTCCCTCTCCCCCTCCCCCCTCCCTCTCCCCCTCTCCCTCTCTCCCTCTCCTCCTCTTCCCCTCCCCTCTCCCCTCTCTCCTCTCTCCTCTCTCCCTGTCTCTCTCTCTCCCTCTCTCCTTTCCCTCTCCTCTCTCCTCTCCTCTCCCTCTCCTCTCCCTCTCCCTCTCCCTCTCCATCCCCCTCTCCCTGGCCTCCTCTTCTCCCTCTCCCTGTCACTCCCCCCTTTTCCTCTCCCTCTCTCTGTCTTCTCTGTGGTATGTGTGTCCCTTTACCTCTCTCCCCTCTCTGTGATCTGTCTGTCTATCTCTTTCTCTATCTCTGTCTCTCTCTGAAATCCCACTATATAGCTTAGAAGACTAAAGAAATGAGAATAAATTTCCACTACAAAAGAATGTCAGTACTTTGTTGTTATTTTAATCCAAAAGAGAATTGTTAAACAAGCTAAATTCTATCATAGGGACCATGTATTCCACTCATAAACATTTACAAATCCTCACTATCATCTGAATTCCCCATCTCTTTCTAATATGGGAAATGGTACTTATGTACATAAGCATAATGTTAAGCAGGTGCACAGTATTATTCTAATACCTACTGCTATATTTTCAGTCCAGACACAATTCACTCACACTAGAAACTAAAATCAGATCTGTGTCTATATTTTTGAAATTAAGGGAAAGTAATTATCCTTTGGGGTAGATGCTACATAGCACATTGCTGGATGAAAACCCACCACTGTTCTCCCTTTAATGGTAAAAGCTAAAAACTGTCTTAGGGCTCCTGTGTACCAATGGTCACAACGGCAAAACACAGCATTTGGTAGCATGCAAAAGGTTAATGTAGGGGACAAAGGGAGAGGAAAACAAGTTCAAAATGGCACATCGCTGTCCACAGATCATAGCACGCCAGGCTTACCATGACACTGGGTTTGTTGAAACAAATTTGGAGGAAGATTAAAAAAACGAAGAAGAAGAAGCTTGAAGCAGGTAACATCAATGCTTAAGAGTGAAGGGAAGTGACTTTTCTTTCTCAGTAAAAAACAAAGCAAGACTTCATTGTTGCAGTAGTTGCAGCTAAGTTGTTGGCCTATGAAATGGTTAAAAAATGTAAACATTTAAGCTTATATTATACATTAAGGTATATACAATTGCATCAGCTAACCTCCCCTTGACCTAATTCAGGTAAAGGCAGGCTTTTATTAAACTTTAGAAGTAAAATCTTTGCAGATAAGTTTTTGTACAATTTGTTAAAGGTTATATTAGAATTTACTTTGCATCTGGAGTAAATGAGCTGTGCTGATTATCCACTATAGCAGGTTGCATTTTAAGGGACCCTTTTAAGTAAACTGAACCAGAATGCTCACAAGTGCTTGTCAATTGAAGCTGCAAGTGGCTTAATCTAAATCACAGCATGAATAATGGCAGTAAATCCTCCTCAGAACTAACAATTCACCAGAGGGCAGATCTGTGACAATCTTTTCCCTTAGCCTGGAATTGTGAATGGGGCCTTAAATAAAGAGATTTTACATTTGTGGACCCAATGGCTTTACTCCTGAATAGCTTATCTACAAATTCAGGATATATGTCCTATCAAAATTTATACATTTTTCTTTAATAATAATACCAGTTGTTTAGCAGTCAAAAAACAGCTAAAAACTTTAGGCATCATTTTCTTTCAAAGCTACACTTTGATTTAGTGTATAAACAGTAAATGCAGCAGTTTTATTTCCTATGACTGGCACTGATTTCCTCTCAACATTCACCTATATTACAGCCATATCCCTAAGTGACATGGTTGCCAGACAGCAATTATTAGTGATTTGGAAAAGCTCTATTCAAGAAAATGCCATAATATTCCTACTCTTCCACATACTTGGCAGATTTTTTTTATTGTATCACAGATTTCTAAACTTAATCAAATTTGTTTTCTGTTTCTCCCATTTAAATAAATTAAATAAATCTTCTTGATTTAGAAAAATAATACAATTTCTAGATTCATTATTCTATAAGTAAAAAAATATATTATATGCACATAAAACAAAGAATAGAAGATAAGGAATTGCATCTTTTATCCACAACAGGGTAACTGCACACACAAGCTCACAGTTCTAACAGTGTGCACAAAGCCTCTGAAAGCTCAAACCAGACCAAATCCTGGTGTGGAGAGATCAGGTGGCCATGTAACCCATCCCTAGTAATGGAACAGATGACAATATTTAGATAGCAGAGGAGTGAAAGACAGTTTTCTCTATAGTGTAAGTCCTGATAAGTTGCCTGGTTAAACAATATGACCGACCACACATCATATGCCACTTGGGCAGTGCAAATTATTCTTGAAGGGAAAAAATTAAGAGCTAATATATCCAAGGTAAGGAATGGAGCATCATTCTGGGAAGAGATGGGGAAATGTGGTTAAATATAATCAAGTCACATTGTCTTGAATCTAAATCCTTCAAAGAACTAAATAATTTTTTAAGGTGAAGAATCAGAATTTTTCTGTGTTCTTAGTCTAATAAGCTGAATAAAATACCAAATGACATCATAATTTCATATTTTGGTCCTCTACTATCACACTATTGGAGTAAGCAGTTCATAGAGCATTGCTGAAGCCCTTAGTAATTTTGTCTCTTTAGAGAAAATATCAAGAATTGCATACACACTGGTGAGTACAGACTGTGCACAAGACAGCAGCCTTATTTTTATCTTCCTTAGAAACTCTCTCTTTCTCTCTGTCTCTGTCTCTGTCTCTCTCTCTTTCCTTCTCTGTCCCACTCTGTTCTTCCTAGGTGTGTGAACTTACCTGTAGCATCAAAATTACATGCTTAAGCCTGATTTCCACAGTGTTCCTGTTCACATGTGAAACTTTCAGCAGGACACTCAGAAACACAAGCAGAGCCCTCAAGAATATTATGGCTTTACAAAATATATACTTTCCTTTGTCCACTCAGTTTTGAGAAGATGTAGCAAGATATTTATCAGTGAGATAGTGGCTAGACCTTAACAAGCCTCAAATCTATGGAGAGATTCATCTTGAACTTCCTTGAACCCAGGACTACAAAAAGTAAGAACCAGTTCTGGGAATACTTAGTCTATGACATTCTGTTGTATTGTAGCAGCCAGAAAAGTTAAAAATGCTTTCTTTGTCTTTCTGTCTCTCCTCACCTTTTCAACTATTCATGATTTTTCAGAAAATTCAGGATCTAACAGACATTACCAGAAATAGGAAAGTGCATCTGCAGAAAGGCTGAAGAAATGAGTTTATAGATCTATTATGGTATCAAATAATTGTTGTAAAAAGAAAAAGTGTGCTGCTCTGAAGGGACAGATCCCTCATGTACCTTTTATAAAATAAATATAGAAGCCTGGCAAGGTTGTGTATCTCTGTGACCTCAGTGCATGAATGGAGGATGCAAAGTAATGAGTTCAGCGTTACCTCAGGAGTGAAAGATTGAGGCCATTGTCACCTATGTAAAATCCTGTTTCAAGAACAAAAACAAAACAAGTGAAAGTATGCAATTGAAATAAAAGCAAAATACGGTTAAATTCTTTGATTTCAATGTTCATATACAATCTCAAAACCCGAAGAGCTAAAGGTTGTCCTTTCCTGTGGAGGCTTTCAAACAGTTTCTTCAGAAAATCCTAGCAGGGCCTAGTACACAGAAGAAAATTCCATGTTGGCGTGGAGTGTGGATGCAGAAAGTTATAGCTTTGAAATGTTTTTAACCACAGTGTGATAGAGATGGCATACCAGAAGTTGCCTATCAAGAATGTGGCCCACAAAGTGCATCTCCAGGAATGCCCATCTCCTTTCTTTGTGGTTCTTCATGGGGAATCTAACCACCTTCATATACAGTTGTAATCCAAAACCTGCTTTACTGTGAAAGGACAAATTATAAATTTGAAGTGTGTGATTTCATAAGTAAACAAAGTATCAGAGTAGTGTATTTTAATTATATGTCCTCATAAGATAATATGTGTCCTTCAAAGTGTTTAAGTTCTATCCAAATAGGTTTTTTTCCTCCCTTTTGCTCACATCCATAGAGAAACTTCTGCACAGCAAATGACATTGTCATGGTGACATGGTATATTTGGAAATCATATCTAGCCCTCCTCTAAATTCTGAAGAGTGTGGTGGGGTAGCTGTTAGAAGTCTCAACATAAGGGACAGTAAAAGGAATGAGTGGAACTGCAAAAGCTGTATACAGCTTCATAAATGATAAGATTCATTAACGTTGACACATGGACTATTTTGTTAATATATTATTATCAATTTTCTGATTCCACTGGGTAAATAAACAGTCAATGATTGATTTATTCTGTACATAAGCAAAACTATGAGAAAACAAAATATAAAAAAATGGAAAAGACATCAATAAAAATAGAAACGTGTGTAATCTAGGACTACAATTCCCAGCTCCAGAGAAAATAGGTAACAAGAAGAACCCTAAGAGGTACACATGGATCATCACTCTGGGAAGGGAAATTTGATGAGATCTCCTGAGTTAACTGGGGGTGGGGGATGGTAACAGGGAGGTTAACATGATGGACCAGAATGGTAAGGAGGGAGGGACAGAGTGTAAGTACAATGCATTAGATTATCTTTTTTGTTTCCTTTTTATTAACTTATTTTTACATTCCAATCCCAGTTTCTGTTCCCACATATCCTTCTGCTCCCCCCACTTCCTCCCACCCCACCTCCCATCTCCTCTTCAGAGCGGGAAAGACCTCCCCTAGGAAGTCTACTAAGTCTGTCCCATAATCTGGTTGAGTCACTACCAAGGCACCTCTCCACCCCCCTCATCCCTATGTCTAGGCAGAGGAAGGTGCATCAGAGATAGACCCACTGACAGTGACCTCATACATTATCTCACCTGCACCATTGTCACCTATATTAAGGGAGTCTAGTTTGGTCTTATGTATGTTCCCCATTTGTGAGACCAAATTCAGTGATCTCTCACTAGTTCAGGTTAGCTGATTCTGTGGGTTTCCCCATCATGGTCTTGACACCTTTGTTCATATTACCACCCTTCCCTTACTTCCATTGTATTCCAGGAGCTTGGCCTAGCGGTTAGTTTTGAAAGAGATATCTTAATATAGAGAGCCACTATGGTGTTAGGGGGAAACCTGGTGATAGGGTAATTCCCAATAATCTGCAAGGATGACCCTTGCTCAGACACCTAGAAATAATACAGAGGATGCCCTAATTGGGGTACCCCAGTAATCAGATTGGTGAATAGCCCAATTATTATCATAGAGCCTTCATCCAGTAACAAATGGAACCAAATCCACAACCAAGAGTCAGGCCAAGCTCCTGGAATCCAGTTGAAGAGAGGGAGGAGGGAATATGTGAGCAAGGGAGGTCAAGATCACAAAGGGGAAATCTATAGAGACAACTGAACTAAGCTAGCAGAAACTCATGAACTCTAGACCTACAATTGTGGAAACCACAGGGAACACAACTAGGCCCTCGATATGTAGAAGACAGTTGTGTGGCTTGGTCTATCTGAGAGGTCCCTGGAAGTAGGACCACAATATAATCCCAGTACATGAGCTAGCTTGTTGGAGCCGATTCCCTATGGAGGGATGCCATGCTCAGCCTTAATGCATGAGAGAGGAGCTTGGTCCTGCCCCATCTTAATGTACCAGACTATGTTGACTCTTCCTTTACCCATGAGAAAGAGTGGTCAGGGGGAGTCTGGGAACTTGGGGGAGGTAATATGGGGAGGGAGGAGGGGTGGGAAGGAGAACTGAGATTGGAATATAAAATGAAACTTTAAAATATATAAAAAATTCTAAAATAACAAATATTAAACAATTCTGTAATGGTTATTTAATGCTTCTTATTTTCATTTTTGCTGTCTTGATTGCAACTAAGACTGCTGTGCACATGTCAGATAAAGACATGAAATATCAGTGAGTCAAAAGTGCTTGCACAGTTCAGAATTAATGAACCCAGGATACATGTTCAGTAAAATACAAGTTCCCACCTACTAATGTCTGCTACCAACTCACAATGGAGCACACTGTTTCCTTATTTTAAGATTAAATTTATTTATGCATAATCTTCCATTTTAAATTGTACTTGTTATTTATATATTTACTTGTTTGTTTCTTCCAGACATGGTCAAAGTATGCAACTGGGGCTAGGTCAAAACTCACCAAGCAGACCAAGTTAGCCTTAAGCATGTGGCAACCCTCTTGCCTGTAACTCCTGAATGCTAGAATTAGATGCTGTGTAACAGAAATCTTATAGAAAACATAGATATTTAAAGCACACATAGATAAGACAAAGGCAGAAGTACCTCATACTTGCAATCCCAAAAACTCAAAGCAAACACTGAAATTCAAATAACAGACAATAAGAGGCATGTGGTGGTCCATATTTGCAGTCCCCAAATTTATAGGCTGAGGTAGGAGAATCTGGGAGTTTGGAAACAACTCTGCCTGCACAATGACTCATATCAAAAGACTGAGCTATAGGGACTCTTTGTAAATACATACACACATATACACAGTTTAATAAATGCCCAGACCTATAAATACTAAATTCATGAATGAGGAAGGTAAATAAATTCACAGAGAGGATTAAAACCTCTACAAACAAAAGAGATTGTATTTCATTCAATTTTGTTGAACTAATGGGGATTGTTTTAAACTATGGAAATTTTGGCATTTCTGTAAACCTCATTCTAGCCCCTTTGTCTTTTTGTGTGTTTTCATCTTCATTGATATTGCAGAATCCTGAGAAAAAGATAAATCCATATCACGTTTTGGAAAGGTGAAGTCAACGTTTTGATGATAATGACCACACTGTATGCCTCATTAATAAAAATCGTTTGAATGAATTTCTTTCTTGGTCAAGGGTAAAGCCATTCCCCAGGTTTGTTCCTTTGGTCTTTTATGTATCCAGTTTTGTTAGTTATGGTTTCTATTGCTGCTATGAAGCACCATAAACAAAAAGCAAGTGGGGGTGGGTGGTAAGGTTTCAACTGACTTATACTTCCATATCACTGTTCATAACTGAGGGAAGTCAAACAGGTCAGGAACTGGGAGGTTAAAAACTGATGCAGAGGCCATGGATGGGTGCCGCTCATTTGGTTACAACTCATAGCTTGTTCAATCTGCTTTTGTTTTAAATTTCATTTTACATTCCAAGCACAGTTCTCCCTCCCACACCCCCTTCCTACCCCCACTTCCTTCCACTAACCCTCACCTCCCGGCAAGCCTGCACCTACTCTACTCCTTTTCATGGGTAAGGACTCCTGTAGTCAGAGATCTACCAAGAGGCACCTGTGGCGCTGGCCACGCATAAATGGGTGTGGTCACAGGTGTGTACTTGACCGTGTGGGATTTGGTCTAGGGTCCAGGACAGGCTTGCTCTCTCTTGGTTCTGGTCCGGTCACAGAGAGCAGCAGGGCTTGGATCTCAGAGCTGGAACTTATGGGTTATTGGTTTCTCATGTAAGTGACTTCTCCCCTAAGAAAATTAACCTGGAACTATCCTAATCCCCTGCATCTTAATCAATACATCCAGAGACTCCTTTGAGGAGTCTACATAGTCTGGCACAATAGGTTGGGGCAGGTCCAGGCCCCTCTCCCATGCATTAAGCCTGAGCATGTCATTCCAACATAGGGAGTGGGCCCCAACAAACTAGCTAGTGTTTGTATCATGGTCCTACTACCAGGGGCCCCTCAGCTAGTCCAAGCTTCACAACTATCTCCCACATATGGAGGACCTAGTTTCGTCCCCTGCAGTCTCCATAGTTGTAGGTCTAGAGTTCATGAGTTTCCACAAGCTTGATTCAGCTGTTTCTGTACATGATATTGACCTCACTTGCTACTGTATTCCCTCCTCCCTCTCTTTGATGGATCCCTAGAGCTCGGCCTGGTTCTTGGCTGAGGATCTTTGTGTCTGATTCTATCAATTACTGGATGATGGCTCTATGGCAATAGTTGTGGTATTCACTAATCTGATGCTGGGTAACTCTCAAGAGTCTACAAGGAGTACCCCAACTAAGACTCCTAGCAATAGTGGAGAGGATTCATGAACTGGCCTAACCTTGTAACCAGATTGGTGAATGCCTCAATCTGCTTTCTAATAGAACTCAGAATCATCAGCCCAGGAATGGCACCATCCACAATAGTCTGTGACCTATCATCAATCATTAACAACATACCTTACAGGTCTTCCTTCAATTCCATCTTTTGCAGGTATTTTTTGAATTGAATTTCCCTCCTCTCAGATGACTCTAGCTTGTGTCATTTGACATTAAGCTATCCAACACACCAATATAAACTCTATATTGATACCATATTGTAAGCTAAAATCCTTGCCAGAACGGACTAGGTGTTCTTGAGAAGTAAAGCCCAATAAGAAGTTCTTTGTTATTGGAAGCGTTACCCTACTAAGGAATGAGGATTATTAGCAAAATGGGCAGACAAAATTACTCAGAAACTAAATGTAATGATCTTAGTTAGACTTTGTGATCAAGTTCAACACACATGGTTAAAAAGGACAGAAATGACTCCCACACCTTGTCCTTTGACCTACACAGGCACACATACTACAAATACTTGAAAATGAAAAAAAAAAAAAAACAACTGAAAATTTATTTCCCTTGAGATAAGTCTGGCAATATTTTCTGTTTGTTTGTTTATGTTATATGGGCTTGAGCCACGCCGCTGTATCTCACACTCATTTCAAGTATGGCTTGTGAACTTTTACTACTGCAAATGCTTCTACTACTATGGCAATGCTCATCATGAAGTCTTTCTGTTCAGGATAGAACTGATACTGCTGGCAAGCCCAGAAACAACCAGAGTTATGATCTAATTCAAAGTAATGTTTCAGGTTGTGTATCCTCATGCATCTTTAATTGCAGTGAAAATCAGACTAATACAAATCATTGCTTAATAGTCTGAGAATATTTCACCTTCCAGACTTTAAAACCAGCGAGTATTCACAGTTCATTTTGTTAAACAAAGTTTCTGTTGATCTATTATAAAAACTCTGAACACTATGCACATCATAACTTTGAATGTTATTCTTAACTCTTTCATTATCACAATCTCCCAGGAGTACTTTTCTGTCATTCTTGATTCCTACAGATAACTATTAGGTAAATGCTATCAAAGCAACATCTTCCCTAAGGGTTGAAGATAGTCTCTTCCTTTCTAGCTTAGGCCTATTATCACCATGCTAAAATCCAGGTGACTTTCTGTTGACTGCCTTCTCTGGCCTCTATAAAATCAAGTTTAAGTGAAATGTACAACTGTGATTACATATTCCCATATCTGAAGTTATTTGGTCACTTATTTTTAACTCTGTTGTTAGACATGTATTGTAAATGATATTCTCTTTGATTATAATTACTCACTATGCTATTTTCTGTCTTAGCCTTACCTCTAAATATCTTCAAGTATCATACCAGGTCAATAGATTGTCATTTAATTGTCAGATAATATAAGTTTTTGATAAATGAAGAATTGAGAAAAATTGTGAAGTTATATAAATCTTTGACAAAGAAGTGTTGAGAAAAAATAAACATCTTTTAGTTATTCTTTGACAATTTTATTTCCTATAAAATATGTCTTGAACATATTCATCTCTCATTTCTGTCTAGCTGTCCATAAAAACAAGAAATGTTTTGACTGGAATATATACATTTCCTTCATATATACACACATACTCACACACAGTCCTGTGTGGCACAATACTCTATACACCAATTCACATTAGTTTTTACTAAACATACTTGTATTTTCCTAGTATTAAGATACTATTTTTCTATCAGCACAGTAAGAACACACTATGTGAACAAGTCTCCATAAATTTAGGTAATTTGAAGACTACAAATAGTCAAGAAATTTTATTTCTGAGTTTGAAGGTATTTATAATAACTTGATTTTTAAGATCCTTATTTACCATTCATTCTACCTAATTTAAGTTTTTTTTACCAAAATTAATTTTGTAGAATGATACATTGCTGTTTGAATTCTGTCTTTGATTATAATCATTTGCTAACAATTCCATAAATTAAATCAAAAGTAAATTTAGAATATTTTAAATTATTTTCTACTGCTTAAGACAAATCGAAGAAATTGAATTTTTAATATAAATCTTATTAGATGTTGATATCAGTTTATACTTCTTCTCTAAGTCAATTATTGAAGTTTCTTATTTCCTTTTATTTCTTGATTTCACACTTACTATTGAATAACTTATGCTATCTTTGTGACAAGAAGGGAGGTTTTAAAGAAACTATATTTAGAGCATATTTAATAATTTTAATTCCATTAAAATTAATTTTAAACAAATGAGGAAAACAGCACGACAGGCTTCTAGTCCAAACATAAGAACTATGAGCCAAGAAAATGTCTTTACTGAGTTACCTAGTTCAGGTGTGTTGTTAGTGTCTCTGAAATCAAGCCAGTAGACATTATTTGCTATATCCTATAAGGTCTGCACTATATACAGGATCAAAACTAAAATGTATTTCCATTTTGCTGTAAATATGCAAAGACATTTGACTTTCATGATAGTGAGTGTAGTAATTTGACAACTTTAAACCTGTAAATAGAAATTAAGAATTATCACTTTCATACATACATAGCAAAAATCTCATCTGTCTAGATGTAAATATGTTCCTTAGAAAGTGGGCAAATAACATTGACCTTATTCTAAAACTTTATCACAATGTTAATAGATGGAAAGTAACATGTAAAAAAAATGTGTATTATGGAGGCTCTAAGAGTTATAGGTATATTTCTGCTAAAATGCTTGGTTCTTGTATCTCCATTGAAAGCAGTTCACATTATTGTTAAAGATACTCTGTTGACACAAAGTACACTGTCCTTTTGAAATACAGAAGTAGAATTCTAATCCAAGATACAGTAAAATGTTTAACAGTTGCCTAGAGAAAAGGTGTGTTTAAAATGCATGCCACTGGAATCCTAGGAGGGGAGGGGCAAGCAGAGATGGGACAAGGAATTAGAAGAGTGCAGTTGGGTACTTGCTTGACCAAAACTATATAGGAAAGTGTCATAAGGAAAAAAATACTTTATAAGTTAATTTTACACACACACAATAAATAAATATTATTTTTTTGCTCTCACAGATGACTCTTGAGGTTTCTTTCTTCCTGTTAACTATACAACAACCAATGATGCCAGTGTTAGTGTTTAATCAGTTTTTAGGTATGTAAAAAGCTGGATACATATTTGCTTTCCTGTTTCCTATTTCCTATAAGAAAGCTGGAGGTTAATTCCAAGGTCCTTCAAATTGTTTACAGATTGATGCTATGATTTACTTATAGACTTTTTCTAAAAAACAAATTAACTACTTCAAAACTTCTTTTATTCCCTGATGAAGTTGAGGAGCAAGTAACATTAAAGGACACTTTTATTACCCATGTTTTCTCCTGTTCAGTAGTTATAGTTCTGAAGTTATTTTTTTTTTACAATTAGCTAAAATTGTAGCATTTTCATACCTCCTTTGAGTCTCTCATTTACTTAGTGAATGAAGGTCACTGAGTATCCTCATTTTACCTAGTAAATGAGACTATCAATGTTTATCATTTAGCTTAATTTTCATTTACACTTTATTATGTATGTATATGTGTGTATGTATACATAGATGTCATATTATGTACGGAGATAGCAAAGGAACATTCATGGTAGCCACTTTTCTCCTGCCCTGTGGGTCACAGTAACCCAGGTGCCTAGGTTTTAATAAATAAGAGGAGCATCTTTACTCACAAAGCCAACTCCTTGGCCCTGGGCATTCACTTTATACTGTAAACTATAATGTGTTCTTTGATGGCAAATATCCAACACTGTGTTACTTGCATTTTAATAGTGTTCAGTTAGAGCTAATTTTGTTCCAATGAGATGCTAAACCAAGAACCTCATATCTTTTCTATTAACTTCCCTGTGAAGGCACACTGGGAATTCTGATTCTGCTTCCACATTTTTCAAAAGTGTTCTTATTTTGATTCATATTTTTTCCTGGTCCCATTGTCTCTTTGTCCTCCTGGGTGAATGATATTTATTATGGGACAGAGACCATCTGTTTGAAATAGATGAAGAATAATCTGGGTCAGTTCCAAGGCCAGGTTCTATATATCATGTTATTTGATGGTTTATGATCCTCTTTCTCTGTAAGGATACTGTGCATCATGTGTCACCACACAGACAGAGTCACAGCTTCTATCCCTTGAGGCTGTACATTTGATCCTTCACCTGAGACAATGGAGCTTTCAGCATCTTGGCATCCACTCACTCAACTCAGATGACATTTCCTTTGTCATCTAAGTTAATGGATATACAATAACCTTATAGAAGTGTAAAAGGACATCTCAAAAGGCACTTCAGTTTTTCTTCTATTTCTAGAACTCTCCAAAGTTGACATGACTGATGAGTAAACTCTAAATGGAGCCATGGGCACTGTCAGTTACAAATATGCAATGCATGCACACTGCTAGTTCATATGTCAGGCTCATTCTGCACTCTATTCCTCTTCAGACCAAAAGTTAACTTCAAAATGATCTACTTTTACTGCTTAAATTTTAAAATAATATTTTATTAATTAAGAATTTCAATCAAGGCTTTGATCCTTTTCACTATCAGCTCTCCAAACTCTTCAAACATCCACATCACATCTCCATCTACCCAATTTCGGGTTCTCTTCATCTCTTGGATTTTTATATCAGTCCAATTTGTGTTGCCCAAATACACTTTATTATATGTCTGTCTTGGTGAGCAATTGATTTATCAGGAGTTACACCTTTAAAAATGTGTCTCCTAGTAGGTATAAAATGTCAATAAATACTCAGCTAGGGGTAGATCTTCATGCACCATGATTGCTTCCATGCTGTGATTTTGCCTCACTTGTCACACAGCTCTTGTGCATGTTGCCATGATTGTCAGTTCCTATGTTCTCCTGCCCTATTATGACTGGAAAGGTTCTTATAAGAATCTTTTCCATCCCTCTTTTGGATTAATCTCTGATCCTTGGGAGAAGAGGAGTGATACAGATATCCTATTTAGGTTTGAGAAGTCCATAGACTCTTCTTCTCTGCATGTTGAGAGATGAACTTATCTATAGGTATATCAATAAAACATTAGCAGTCATTTTAAGACTCAGTCCATTTAAAATGATAATATTATTCTCCTTACATAGGACTTGTGACCAATATAGTCACAGGTTCTTGGGCCCGATAATGATTCCCAGTATGGGTTATATCTCTTTTTTTTATTTTATTTTATTAGTTCAAATTAGGGACAAGCTTGCTTCAGGGTTATGTCTCTTGGATTGAGCCTTAAATCCATCCCATCAGAAAATGTTTGGTTACACCCATAATATTCAATTTATAGTTGTACCAATAGGCATATCTTGCTAAGACAGTCATTATTCTAGCTGCTTTCAGAGGTAGCAGCTGGGTACAACTGATGATTATTTTCCTCTTTCAAAAGCATGTATAGCACCTTCCCTGCCTATAGAAATTAGCTTATAGAGATGAAGTATACAGGTCATTATCCACTTAGTTCCTCCATGCTTTGTGTCTCAAGTTTCTGGTATCTTTAGCAATATGAAGAATTTTAGTGCAACAAAATAAACTTCAATATTACCACAAAATTGCCATCCAAAAATGTGAAAATATATATTTTGAAATTTCTGATATATTTATTAATAATATTATATATCTATATAATAAATACTGAGTGCTTTAACTTGTCACTGAAATTTTATATCACCAAGTCAGGACCTACATAATCTCCAGGCAGACAAGATTGCACCATAGAGAAGGGAGGGTATTCATGAAGTTCCATCCATTTCTGAGAAAGAAAGAATTAGTTTCATATATGGCTGTGGCCACTAGTAGGTTGGTCACATGCCAGTGAAAGGCCATATACCCAAGAATGACACTGACAATCATCATCATCCCTTGGTTTATGGAACCCATACCCACTTTCTGCCTCCATAATCACACACATTGAATCTCATTACTTCTGTCTCATTAAGTCAACAATCCTAACTATATGGGAGCACAACTGTTCCAATCATCTAACTTTCTCAATTATAGCAGAAATGAGAATGTGATGTTTAATCTTGACTATTACCAATGCAGACTTAAAAATCACCATGGAAGAAAATCCTTGGAAATGTCTGTGAGAGATTTTCTAGAGTAGGCTAATTGAGGTAGAAAGACAGACCTAAAAATCAGGTCACAGCTTTCCATGAACAGTGGTGCAAGTCTGCATGAATAGGAGATAAGAATATATGCTAAAATAACATAGGAGAAAAGAACTAAGTGGTAAAATCAGACACTACCCACTTCCTGATAGAGAATGTAATGTCACAAGCTTATTCCTGCTCCTTTTGCCTTCCAGTCCCCATATTATAGAATGCAACCCTTGAGATTCTGAGCCTAAACAAATCCTTAATTTTAAAAGTCTTTTTATTTTTTATCAGATATTTGTCAAAGAAAGCAGACAAAGTAGCTATAACCCACCTTATTCCATATGATGTCATGCTGTTAATTACCAGGGGTCAAGTTTTTAATAGATTCTTTGGGGGGGTACAACATAAATATCATCCCAAATTTTGATACAGAATCAGCATTTAACTAGCTTAAATATCTGCTTCACTATGCAGTGGCCCAGGCTGTAATAGCTACTTAGCTTCCATTCCAAAAACAGAAATTTAAACCTTTCCAGTAATTTATTGTATTTTTTTCAACACAGAGATGTCTTTAAGAAGTATTTAGTCTGCCAGGTGTGGTGGCACATGGCTCTAATTCCAGCAGAATTCCAGCAGTAGGAAGCAGAAAGAGGTGGAACTATGTGAGTTCAAAGCCAGGTAGGTCTACATAGTGAGTTTTAGGCCTTCGAAGCCTACAAGTAAAGGATCTGTTTAAAAATAATACCTGAATATACAAAGTAGTCTAAATTTCTGATATCAAACACATTGTTGATTTCTATTCTATGTAGACAAATAAATGAGAGAGGCTCAAACAGTAATAAGACAGTCACAGTTACACTGAGATCTCACAGGGAGAGGTGCCACAGTATTAACCTGTGACTAATGTTCCTATTTTGAAAATCACCAGTCATGTCTGATTATCCACTATGGTAAAAGAGCCAAGCCAAAGACAGTTTTATCAATATTACCCAGCTACTTTTGAATGTGACTCTGCTGAATGAAGAGTCAGAACTGAAAAATAGTTTATGGCACACACATAAACTCTGGGGAATGTGGGTGCAGAAGAAAGCTCTTGAGAATAAAAACATGATGGCTACAGACATAGAATTTGTCAAAATATGACCCAGATGAACCTGCCATCAAATCCGCAGAAGAAAATTCTCTCTGAGCCCACCAGAAACCAGTTTAGCAAGGTGTCACAATATACCACTGTAGGTTTTTCTCTAGGCACCCTGCTCAGGAATTTGCATATATTCTTTTTTGGTATTTGCATATATTCTGATGGGAAACTTACAGTGTTGTTCAAAGTGCTTTAAATCTGCAGTTATGCTATAATACACTTACTTTTCCAAAACCACCAACAACAAAAACAAAGTCAAACAAACAAACAAAAAACAATGTTATCGTAAGAGAGACACATATTTGCTATGCGGTAAAAGAAAGAAATTCATCTAGTTTCAAATGCAGATGATTTGCCTGACTCATCTTTGGAATTTACTAAATTTTTGCTCCATAAACAGATGCTGACTTGATGTTCATGTAAATCTTTCACAGATGTATTCTCCACTTAGGCAGTTTCACTCTGTCAATAAACAAAGTGTTTAACCTTTTTACAATCAGGCTAAAGTCAAATAAACACCTTCAGATACACTGTGAATTAAAATGACAATGTAACCCAGCAGTAAAATGCCCACACTATGCATTTAAGTTTATATATCCCTTGAAAATGTATATTTAGTTCATCATCAAATCAAATTAACTTCCTTTCAGTACAGCTCAAGGGAAGAAATCTGCACAATCCCATCTCTTACAATCTTCTCAACATCACACACACACACACACACACACACACACACACACACACACACACACACACACACTCGATAAGCTTTGCTCCCCACAGCAGATCAGCACACTGTGTCTTTTCTATTGACTTTAATTTCAAGAACTGCTTACTTTCAAACTATGAAGGCATTCTTAAAACTACTTATTCAGAGCTTGATGTGGTAGGTCCTACCTGTAATTCTAGCACTTTGTAGGTATAGGGTAGTGGATCTACGTGAGTTCAAGGCCATCCTGAATGATATGCACAAACTTAATTCCAAATGGATCAAAACCTCAACATAAACCCAGCCACACTGAACTTATTAGAAGAGATTGTAGGAAATACCCTCGAACGAATTGGCAGAGGAGACCGCTTCATGAACATAACACCAGTAGCACAGACACTGAGATCCACAATTAGTAAATGGGACCTACCGAAACTGTGAAGCTTCTGTAAGGCAAGTGACACAGTCAACAAGACAAAATGACAGCCCTCGCATTGGGAAAAATAGTCACCAATGCCACATCCGACAGAGGGCTGATCTCCAAAATTTACAAAGAATTCAAGAAGCTAGTCTCCAAAACACCAAATAATCCATTTAAAAAATAAGGTACATAACTAAATAGACAATTCTCAATAGAGGAATTTAAAATGATGGAAAACACATAAGAAAGTGTTCAACATTCTTAGCCATCAGGGAAATGCAAATAAAAACAACTCTGAGATACCATCTTACATCTATCAGAATGGCTATGTTCATAGCAGCATTATTTGTAATAGCCAGAATCTGGAAAAAACCTAGACACCCCTCAACTGAAGAATTGATAGAAAAAAATGTGGTACATTTACACAATGGAGTACTACTCAGCGGGGGGAAAAAAAGGAAATGGAATCTTGAAATTCACAGGCAAATGGATGGGACTAGAAGAAACCATTCTGAACAAGGTAACCCAGTCACAAAAAGACAGGCATTGTATGTACTCACTCATACGTGGATTATAGACATAGAGTAAAGGATTGTCAGCTTGCAGCCCAGGCTGCTGAAGAGGTGGATAAACAAGGAGGACCCTAAGAGAGACATACACGGTCCCTGGAGAAAGGGAAAGGAACAAGATCTTCTGAGCAAATTGGGAGCATGGGGGAGATGGGAGGCATCTAGGAGAATGAGAAGGAGAGAAGAGGAGGTGTGAGGAAGACATGATGGGACAGGGAGGTTGAATTGGTGGAAGAACAGAAGAGAGCAAGATAAGAGATAATATAATAAATGGAGACATTATAAGTTTAAAGAGAAATCAGGCACTAGGGAAATGTCTGGAGAGCTACAAAAATGACACCAACTAACAATCTAAGCAACAGAGGAAAAGCTACCTTAAATGCCCTCTCCTGATAATGAGATTGATGACTAATTCATATGCCATCGTATAGCCTTCATCCAGCAGCTGAATGTTTTAATAGTGTTCTTAACCATATATTATACTGGTTTCTTAAAGGTACTTACCATGAATGGTAGTGAGAAGACACACCAATACACCAACATGCTGTGTGATGTTAAAGTCTGACTTATTGCAAATTTAAAATGATATTTTACCTATGCATACATTTACAGAACAATTCACTACTGACAGGTAAACTTACCAAAAGATTCCAGTTGTATAATAAAATATAAAACTATTAATATTTTTATTGACTTTAGCTGGGAAAACCTCTGTTAAGTTTAGGGAAGCTGTCAAGAACAAATGAAAAGTAAAAGTTTAAATGTTTGCCCAAATATAGAAATCTGGATATAGGTTTCTTCCCATTAATTGTTGTTGATCTTTTCATGGCTTAGACAAAATATTTGAGATAAAACTTAAATTGAGCAAAGGCATTTTCTGGCTCAGGGATTCAGGTTTCAATACACAGTCAGATGCCTCCAATGTTTCTGGGTCAGAATATCATAGAAAAGAGAACACAATAGATTGCAGATGTCTAGTTCATGACATTCTGGACCAGAAACAATAAGGCCTTGATGACCCATTTCTGCCAAGCAAATGTCATCTCTAGCATTCCATCACTTCCCATTAATGACAACAAATCACGCCTCCAACATCAGATATGTTCTTTGAGTAGAGCGGAGCCTTCATGACTTTCCAACTCTGGGTGTTCATGAGGGGATTAAGCTTTCAGGCCATGAACGACTTGATAAAATATTTTATCATGAAATCATCAGAGTTATAATTTTTAAAATCAAATTTCCTTGGAAAGAGTATTTGTTACAGACTGCAGTAGCCACAAACAGTGATACCCATTGAGTGAACAAAAAACTTTGGTTAGCAGAAAAAAATCTTTCATGTTGTTTTCCATCAATAGGAAATGATAAGACTTAATGTTATAAAATCACTTAGCTGTTGGATGAAGAATTTTATAAGTGCAAGTTATTTAAATATGAATGTGTATGTGTCTGTTTCTGTGTGTGTGTAAGAGAGTATCTGTGTGTGTGCATCTGTGATGAGATTCCTATGCAAATGGCAGTGAACAAACAATATTACCTTAATAATTACTAAGATACTCGAAGTCTTCCATATTCTTTTGACAGTATCAGGAAAAGCATGAATGTAATAATTTGAGAATAAAATTTCAGGACTACATTAACTACTATTTGAAAGGCCATTGGGAACACAGAGGATATATTTCTATTGTGCCAAACTGTACTAGATGGGTAAATATTCACAAATATTGTAAATGAAAACAATTTGTATCAGTTAATTTGTCCCTTGAAAATATCAACCAACTGTGAAGAAAATTCTATAGACTATTGAAAAAGAAATATATTCTTTTGTGGTTGGATAGAATATCCTGTATATGTCTGTCAAGATGGTTTGATTTCTAATGATACTTTATTCAAGCATTTCTTTGTTGAATACTTGTCTTGATGGTCAACTTATTGTTGAGAATGAGGTTCCAAAAACAACCATTCATCCTGTCCATTTTGCTAACCAGTGTATGCAAGTAACATTGTAAAAGCCTAGGTTTTATTCTCTGTTAAGCTTAGTAACTTTACAAGCCCAGGACCAGATGACTTCAGTACAGAATTCTACCAGAAATTCAAGGAACAGCTAACACCAATTCTCACCATAAAAGCAGAAGGGTCATTGCAAAATTTTTATGGGGCTTCCATAACCTTGACACCCAAGCCACACAAAGACACAACTAAAGAAAGAGAACTACAGACCAACATCCCTCATGATCATTGATGCAAAAATATTCAACAAAATACTGGCAAATCAAATCCAAGAACATATCAGAGAAATCATCCACCATGATCAAGTATGCTTCATCCCAGGGATGAAAGGATGGTTCAACATACGAAAATCCCTCAATGTAATCCACAATATAAACAGATTGAGGGAAATAAAACACCTGCTCTCATAACTTTAATCAATGGGGATTTAAGAACACAACTTTCTGGACAGTCTGAATATTTTAAAATATATGGTCATTTTTCAACAACTAACAATCTAAGCAACAGAGGAGAGGCTACCTTAAATGCCCCCACCCTGATAATGAGATTGATGACTGACATATATGCCATCCTATAGCCTTCATCCAGCAGCTGGTGGAAGTAAAAGCAGACCCCCACAACTAATCTATGAACTGAACTGTAATCCAGTTGCAGAGAAGAACAAATGATGGGCAAAGTGGCCCTTACCAAGCTGGTGAAGCCCACAGAAACAGCCGACCTGAACAACAGGGAGCTATTGGTCCCCAGACTGATAGCTGGACTACCAGCATGGGACTGATGCAGACCACAGGAATATGGGTTTCAGTGAAGAGATCTCGGAATCTACGGGACCACCTGTAATAGTTCAATACTTATCCCTAGCATAGGTGTAGACTTTGGGAGCCCAATCCACATGGAAGTATACTCCCTGAGCCAAGACACAGGGGGGTGGGCCTGGGCCCAATTCCAAAGGATATAATATACTCTGATGACCCCCCCTTGGAAGTCCTCACCATCCCTGGGGAGCAGAAATGATATGTGATAGTCAGGGTATTAGTTGGGTGGGTGGTAGGAGAGCAGGGAAGGGAGTGGGAACTGGGATTGACATGTAAAATCATCTTGTTTCTAATTCAAATAAAAAAATATATATGGTCATTTTTTATCACCTAAGCTGCAGAAAAGGTTTACTTTTCTTCAAAGATATGGTTTCACTTTATCTGTAGTTTAAAATACTAATTAGCTTCAATTGTAGTATAAGCTGCATTCTAGACAAAAACAAAAAATAATTTTTGAGACTAGAAACCACTATGAGATAACAATATCAGACAATAGCCACAAAATATTATTTTGAAAATATCAAGATATAATGTACAATTATGGCCATATATGTAGGTACTATATGCTTACACTTCCATATATAATTGTCTTTACATATAGATTCATGTATATACACACACATACACACACATACACACACACACACACACACACACACACGTGTGTGTGTGTGAGGGGGGCTAAGGAATATATATATATATATATATATATATATATATATATAGTTGCTGTATATTGCTTTTATTATGTTTACATATATTCCTATTATCCCAGATCTCTCCAAGAACCTTGTAATGAAGGGGTGCTGTATTTTGTCAAAGGCTTTTTCAACATCTAGTGAGACAATCATGTGATTTTTCTTTTTCAATCTGTTTTTATGGTGGAATACATTAATTTATTTTCATATGCTGAAACTCCTGCATCCCTGGGATGAAGCTTTCTTGATCATAGTGGATGATTTTTCTGATGTGTTCTTGCATTCAATTTGCCAGTATTTTATTGAGTATATCTGCATTATTTTTGTGAGGGAGACTGGTCTGTTGTTCTTTTTCTTAGTTGTATCTTTGTGTGACTTGGATACCAAGGTAATTGTAGGTGTGTAAAGAGTTTGACAATGACCCTCTGCTTCTATTGTGTAGAACAATTTGAAGAGTATTGGTATTAGGTCTTCTTTGAATTCCTGCTAGAATTTGCACTGAAACCATCTTGCCCTGGGCTTTTTTTAATTGGGAAACGTTTGTTAACAACTTCTATTTTACTAGGGGTTATAGGTCTATTTAAATTACTTATCTGTTCTTGACTTAATTTTGGTAAGTGATACCTATCCAGAAAACTTTTCATTTCCTTTAAATTTTCTAATTTTGTGGAGTACAGGTTTTCAAAATATGACCTGATGATTCTCTTGATTTCCTCAGTGTCCGTTATTTTGTGCCCCTTTTTCATTTCTGATTTTGGTAATTAGAATGTTCTTTCTCTGCCTTTTAGTTAGTTTTAATAAAGGTTTGTCTATCTTATTGATTTTCTCAAAGAGCCAACTCTTTGTTTCACTGATTCTTTGCATTGTTTCCTTTGTTTCTGTTTTATTGATTTTAACCCTCAGTTTAATATTTCCTGGTGTCTATTCCTCTGGGGTGAATTTATTTCTTTTTGTTATAAAGCCTTCAGTTGGCCTCTAAATTCCCTAGTGTGACTATTCTCCAGTTTCTGCATGTGGGCACTTAGTGCTATGAACTTTCCTCTTCACACTGCTTTCAAAGTATCCCATAAGTTTGGATATGTTGGTTCTTCATTTTCATTGAATTCTGGAAAGTCCTTAATGTCTTTTATATTTCTTGTTTGACCCAGGTATCATGCAATTGTGCATTGTTCAATTTCCAAGAGTTGGTAGGTTTTTGCCATTTGTGTGTGTTTTTTTTTTTTTTTGAATTCTAACTTAAAACCATGGTGATATATGATACAAGGGGTCATTCCAATTTCTTTGTATCTGATGAGGTTTGAGATATTGCTGAGTGTGTGGTCAATTTTAGAGATGGTTCTATTTGGTGCTGAGATGAAGGTATATTATTTTGTTTTTGGATGGTATGGTCTATAGAAGTCTTCGTACGTTCTGTTAGTTCATTTGTTTCTTTGTTAAATTTCTGTTGGGTGGTCCTGTCTAGTGGTGAGAGAGAGAGGAGTGCTGAAATCTCCTACTATTAGTATTTGAGGTTTCATGTGTGATTTGAGTTTTAGTAATGTTTCTTTATGAATGTGGTTGCCTTTGTATTTGGTGGATAGATGTTCAGATTCGAGACTTCATCTGATGAATTTTTCCTGTGACGGACTCTTTTGATTGATTTTACTTTGAAGTTTAATTTTTAGATATTAGGATAGCTATACCAGATTGTTTCTTGGGTTCATTTCATTAGAAAATCTTTTCTCAAACCCTTAATCTGAGGTAATATCTGTCTTTGTAATTGAGATTTTTTTTTTTTTTAATGAAGCAGAAGGATGGATTCTGTCTTTATATCCATTCTGTTACCCTATGTCTTTTAATAGGAGAGTTGATATTGAGGGAAATTAAGGACCATTGATTGTTAATTCATGTTTTGGATTTGTTGTTGTTGTTGGTATTGCGTGTGGATTTACCCGCTTTTTCTTTTGAAGTTTTATTAAGTATGATTATGTATTGCCTGTGTTTTTTGAGTACAATTAACTTCCATAGGTTGGAGTTTTCCTTCTAGTACTTTCTATAGGGATGAATTAGTGGATATGTATTGTGTAAATTTGGTTTTGTCATGGAATATCTTGTTTTCTCCAACTATAGAGATTCAAAACTTTGCTGGTTATATTAGTCTGGGCTGGCATCTGTGGTCTATTGGTACTTGTACAACATCTATCTAGGACCTTCTGGCTTTCATAGTTTCCATGGAGGGGTCAGTTGTAATTCTGATAAGTCTGCCTTTTTATGTTACTTGGCATTTTTCCTTTGCTGCTCTTAATATTCTTTCTTTATTCTGTATATTTGATATTTTGATTATTATGTGGTAACAGGCCTTTTTTGTGGTCTACTCTATTTGGTGTTCTGTAAGCTTCTTGTAAGCTCATTGGCATGTCTATTTTTAGGTTGGGAAGGTTTTCGTGTATGATTTTGTTGAATATGTTTTCTGCACCTTACAGGTGGGTTTCTTCACCTTCTTCTATACATATTATTCTTAGGTTTGGCCATTTCATGGGGTCCCATATTTACTGGATGTTTTGTGTTAGGTATTTGTTGAACTTAAGATTTTCTTTGGTTGATCTATTTCTCCTAGTGTATTTTCAACAGCTGATATTCTTTCTTTCATCTCTTGTATTCTGTTGGTTATGCTTGCATCTGTATTTCCTGATCATTTACCCAGCTTTTCTAATTCCAGCATTACCTCAGACTTTTTTAATTGTCTTTATTTCAGCTTTCAAGCCTTGAACTGCTTGAATTGTTTCCTTCATTTGTTTCATTGTTTATTTCTTGGCTTTCCTTGCTTTCTTTAAGACATATGTTTATTTCTTGCATTTTTTGTTTGTCTTTTTCTCCATTTCTTGAATATTTTGTTTGCTTTTTCTTCCATTTCTTTAAGGGATTTTTTTATTTACTCTTTTACCATGTCTATCATTTTCATGAAGTTTTTTTTTAATGTTGTTCTCTTCTTTTTCATCTGTGTTCAGATGTTCATGTCTTGCTGGTGTAGAATCCCTAGACTCTGGTGGTGTCATATTGGTTTTTCTGTTGTTGAATGTGTTCTTATATTGTTGTTTTCCCATCTGTTCTTCCAGTGGGTAAAGGTAGGGTCTCTCCCTCTCCTGGTGGGTATGGGTCCAAGTTTCTCTTCCATTGGGTGCAAGCAGGTTCAATACTTCAATGGATCTCATGGTGGATGCAGGCAAGTCTGAGACACTCCTTGTCCTGGTGGGTGGAAACAGGACTAGCACTGTGACTTCAACAGATTCTGGATGGCTTGGTTCACCAGGGGAAAGTTTACGTACCTGTAGTCCCCAGGCTACGAGATCCCATAGAGGGTAAGCAGAAGTTGGACCTCTCACCTGGGGGGTGTGCAGCACTACACTGAGATGTCAGCATAGTCTGGATGTCTTTTTCAACATGGGCAAGTCAACCTGCCCACTGTCCCCAGGCCAATAAATCCCAAAGAGGACAAGTAGAAGTCTGACCCACCAAAGCCAATCTTTGATTGGTGCTTGTTGGCTTGATAGCATCATTATGATCCAGGTAAAATTGCTCTACTTTCTTTCATTAAAGAAAGAATTCTGAATCATTGGAAATATACTTTGGAAGAATTTAAGGAAAAACTTGAACTATTTATTAAGAACATAGCAGAGAAATGATGATTGCTGGTGACAACATAAAGGCTATTTATTTTTAACCCACACGTATGTGACTCGGTAAGATAGAAGAAGCAGGAAATCTTATCATGGACATTAGGTATAGAAGTGAATTGTAAAGCTTTAGAGAATATAGAGACTTCTCAAATCAGTATGATTATGGCAATGGGGAATTGTGGAGTAAATTAGAGACTGCATCTAGATTAATTTACAATTGCTTAGGACAGTGTTTTCTATACTGACAGTACATTGGTAAATAATATTTTTCCAGACATGCTGATGTCTGAAAATTAATTACTAAATACAAAAAAAAACATTGTAGATGTGATTAAATTGAAGAAGATGACCTGGCAATGTTATCCATGAGTTATTCCATAAATACAAAATAATCCCAAGGGATTGCATAAGCAGGAAGCAGTGGAATCAGGGGGGTAGAAAGAAAGCATGATGAAGAAAACAGTTAATGGGCTAGTATGCCCAGAATCAATAATTGTAGAAAATTTCTAGAAGAAAATAGAGGCATGGAACCATATCTTCCCCCCTCCCAAATTTCCCCCTTATATTTTGAGTTTTATTTGATTTTACTGCAATGAATTTTATTTTAGAATTTTAATGTCTCACAATGCAAGATAATAAAGATACATTGTTTTTTGAGATAGATATTTCAGGAACTAATGATGTCAGTAACATTCATCAAATGGAAATAAAGTTCTATGAAAGGATGGGGGAACAGATCAAAAGATGACCACTTTAATCAATACCTTTGGAAGATAACTAGAAACAAGATAAAGAGATAATGTTGATGTACCTAAATATGTTTTACCTAATGCAGAAAAAGAGTAAATAGGAGCGATGTTTGGTCCTTGGGTGTTCCACTTGAATACATTTAATGTTGATCTGATGTTTAATACAGACTCATATACTGGAAATGAAAAATAAAGGGGATCAAAACATAGCTGAAGAATGAATGTCTGTGAGGATGCAGGAAAGGTAGAACACAGGGGAGACTATCAGGCTATAATTTGTAGAATCTTCCCTTTGTGTCCCAAGCTACCTTTAATCTACCTGCTGCATACCATGCTATGGACACCTACAATTTTTTTTTATTTAGTCCAGTGTTGCAATGAGCTTAGTACTATCCTAAGTCTTGAATTGTCAAAGTTCAATAGCAAAATCATTGCTCTTAATAATTAATTGAAACTCAAGAAGTTTATATTTACAACATAGCTTGCTTTAATTGTTTTGTTTATTGAGATAGGATTTCATATTGTATTTCAGGTTATTGTATATCTCAGTATAGCTCAAATTGACACAATCACTTAGCTGTAATCCTCATGGAACTGGCTTCCAAGATCTATTATTGCAGATATGAAATCTATCTCCAATTGTGAGTCCTACATATTGGGATATTCAAGAAGAGAAATTTCCAAAAGACACGTTTCTTGGCAGAGGACAGGGGCAACATGCCCAGGAAATCAAAATGAATCTACCTCTTGATATAGTAGTATAATATGTGAATAAGAAGCCTGGGATCAATGATCTCCATCTCACTGCTGATTTTCACAATATTCTTTTTTTGAGACAGGGTTTCTCTGTGTAGCTTTGGAGCTGAACCTGGCACTTGCTCTGGAGACCAGGCAGTCCTGGAAATCACGGAGGTCTGCCCATCTCTGCCTCCCGAGTGCTGGAATTAAAGGCGTGAACCAGCAACGCCCAGCTCACACTATTCTTGTACTTATATCCTATGCTGGAGTTTGAGCAAACATAACCCTGAGAGTCCCACCTCACCTATAAGATGATATAGTACAATGCTTTCCTAGGTTGAGGGTTTGTTTTACACTTTAACATTAATTGTTCTCTTGATTTTCATCTTTTATTAATGAATGGAATGGTTCTCTTAAATTCCTTTGTAACACAGTTTGTAGACATTTTCTTTCATTTATTCATTTCTTGTGAACTTGCTAGATGTTCTTTGTTTCAAAAAGACAAAAGAGAAAAACGATCAGAAAATTGCAAAATGTCAGATTTAACTCATTTTGTTTATAATTTATCCTTTTGATTTGTATCACTTTCTAATATATGAAAAGGAATGCTGCATTATAATGACATTGCCTGAGGTGAAAAAACCAAACTGAAAATATTCACAATAAAGTACACAGATTTCTAGCAATTAAGATGGTATAATAATAATACTGTATCACATTGTAATAACTTCTTTTAAGGTAAAAAACAGCACATATTAAATTCCATCATTAATTTTACATTAAAGGATTTATAAGTACCTTTTTTTCAATCTATCTGGAGTCAAACATCCAGACATTAAAAACATACTAATTTGGGCCAGATTGTTTATTATTCACTCAATAGCAGTTCCTTTGTAGTATAATTATGTCTTATAAAAAGTTATTTTCATCTATAATTGGAAAATGAATACACACTTATAAAGATCCAAGAGAACAGGCATTTATATAATAATTGTTCTATTCATACCTTGTCAATTTCTTTCACTTCCAGTAACCTTGAGACAACTAAGTAATGTTAACAGTTTAGTATTACTGTATTCAAGAATTTTCTGTGAATCCACTATAGATACATGTGAATATACAGTTTATTTTCTCTTTTAATTTTCATGGTTTACTAGAATAGATTAACCTATAGTAAGAACAGCTCCAAGTCCATAAATAAATGGTGAAATAATTTACTTAATTGCTGTACTTTGTGAGTGCAAATACAGCTTCATTTATTTAATGACTTTATGATTTGACAGTTTGTTTCTAGTCACATAGTTTATTTCAACCAGTATTCTTGAGTTTTCTGTTGCTTGTTGCCAATAACAAAGTTTATTTTAGTTGATACTGGTATATTCTATACTCACAAGAAAATACTCATCAATATATCATATTAAAATAGTAATATTCTTTTTCAATTTTCATTCAGTTCAGTGCTGATAAGACTGAACTGTTTTCTGATAATGATATTCTTGGACATTTGGTTTAACTTATTTAACCACTATTTTATATTGGTAACATGTTAAAAAATGATAAAAAGTCAATCAAAAATCTGAAATGATAAAATAACATAAGAAGAGCACATTCAATAATACAAATAGCTTTGGTAACTTTAACTATCCATATTCAAACACGTGTGAGAGAGAATAAGGATGGAGATGAGCCATGAACTCAATGAATGTAGAGCTCAATAAAATGATATTCAAGAAACCCCTAATCAGCAGAAAATTTGACCACTAGTTTTCATTATTTAGTTTGGTGAATATATATGCATTTGTTTAGGTATGTGCACATGAATATTGTGAACCAGGAGACCAAAGGATCGCCTGGAACTAGAGTTGGCAAAAGAAGCATCTACTTTTATCAACTGAGCCATCTATCCAGCCCAGTTCTTGTGAGACCCTAAAAGTGGGCAAGAGAGCTGTCTCTGACTCTTTTGTCTGCTTTTGGGACCCTTTTCCTCCTACAGTATTATTTAATCCAAACTTGATATGAAGATTTGTGCCTAGTCTTTCTTATCATTTTTTTACTGTAAAACAAACTTTGCTTATTACCAAAGTAATCAAATCAAAGACCCTGATATTAATCCACTCCTATGAACACCACAATTTTGACAAAGAAGCTAAAATTATACATTGAAAAAAGAAAGCATCTTCAAAAATAGTGATGTCAAAGTGGATGACAACATATAGAATAATGCATTGATCCATATCTGCTGCCATGCACACATTTCAAGTCCAAATGGATCAAATACCTCAACACAAATCCAGTGATACTGAACCTCATAGAAGAGAAAGTGGAAAGTAACCTTGAACACATGGCCACAGGAAAACACTTCCTAAATATAACACCAGTAGCACAGACACAGAGAGTAACAATAAATGGGACCTCCTGAAACTTGAAAGCTTCTGAAAGGCAAAGGACTCTGTCAATAAGACAAAATGGCAGCCTACAGAATGGGAAAATATGTTCAGCAACCCCACATCAGACAGAGGACTAATCTTCAAAATATATAAATAACCAAAGAAACTAGACATCAAAATACCAAATAATCCAATTTAAAAATGATGTACAGGCCTTTAATCCCAGCATTTGGGAGGCAGAAGATGATGGATCTTTATGAGTTCAAGGCCCGCCTGGTCTACAGAGTGAGTTCCAGGGCAGGATCCAAAACAATACAGAGAAACCCTGTCTCAAAAAAAAAAAACAAAAAAGAAAAAAGAAGGGAAGAAAGAAAGAAAGAATGAAAGAGAAAAGAAAAAGAAAGAAAGGAAGGAAGAAACAAAGAAAAGAAAAAATGGTGTATAGATCTAAAAGAATTCTCAAGAGAAGAATAACAAATGGTTTTAAGACATGTAAGGAATTGCTCACCATCATTAGCCCTCAGGAAAATGCAAATCTAAGCAACCATGTTACACCAGTCAGAATGGCTAAGATAAAAAACACATTTTATGTTAGACAGGTTGTGGAGTAAAGGGAACAAACCTTCATTGATGGTGGGAATGGAATACAAACTTGTACAGCCACTTTAGAAATCAGTATGGTCATTTTTCAGAAAATTGGGAATTTTACCTTAATAGTCAGCAATACCACTCTTGGGCATATTCCCAACAGATACACTGTCATCATACCCCAAGGACATTAGCTCAACTGTATTCATAGCAGGATTATTCATAATAGCCTAGTCTTAAAGTAACTTTCTATGCCATATTTATTCTATATCCCTGGGAAGTCTGCTCTTTTCTGAATGGAAACAGGAGGAAAAGAAACAGGGAGGTCAAGAGGATGTATGTGGGAGGAGAGGAGGGAAGGAAAACTATAATCATGATTCAATATATATATGAATTTTTAAAAAGATTTTTAAATGGGCATACTGTATCTACAGTAAGAGAATATATATATATATATATATATATATATATATTAAAAAAGATTTTTAAATGGGCATACTGTATCTACAATAAGAGAAAAGAGACAGTTGAATGGTATTTATCAGATAACCTTTTCATTTACGTATGAGACCTCATGTTATGAAATATCTCTTTCCACATTCAAACATACAGGGTAGTGTTCCCTGCTTATCAGGTGTGAAGGATACTCCAATTCCAGAAATGACCTCAATCTGGACTATAAGAAGATTTCATGTGGTTTTGTAATAGCCAGCATTGAGTAGTAGCTTGGGAAACTGGTTGCAATATATCTGTGGCTCCTATCAGCATATCAAAATGTATGCTGCCCTCCAGGTTCCCTCAATACCACAAATACCTATTATATATTTTCAAGTTATCCTAGCTTTTGCAATCCTCCTCTCCCCAAAACTGCCCCAACTCTCATACTTCCCTCATGCTTCTACTCACTGTTCTTATAGTCCTGATATTCTCCTCCCCCATGACCCTCTGTATTCTTGCTTCTCACTATATTTTCTCTATTCATTGTCTCCTGGTATTCTCCCTTCTCTCTTAGATAGCCCTGGTCATGTCCAGTCTCTTGGTCATGTTGAGTCTACACTTCTAGATGTCCTTGGCTTCTCTCTCTCTCTTATATCTTCAATAAAACATTTTGCTTAACCATACCATAGAGAATGCTTGTTGTCAGTTTATAAACTCCTCAGTTTTACCTCTCTGGAAATATCCTATCTGTCTAGTGACTTAAAATCCAGTCGAGCTTGCAGTGATCAACTAATGCTCTACTCATCGGGTATACCTAATATTTTTTTCTTATATTAAAGAAAAAAAATGAAATAGCAATCCAAATTCTGACCTTGGGCATCTTTGTCATCTAGTTGAGTAACAATCTAAATGAACCTGCATTTTTGGGGAAATATTCCCTCATATAAAGTTACATAAACTTATTTTTAATTGGATTACTTGCTTTCTTGGTGTCTAGTTTCTTGAAGTCTTTATATGTTTTGACTAATAGTCCTCCCTAGGATGTGGAGTTCGCACGAATATTTTCTGATTCTATAGGCTGCACTTTTTCCAATAGACAGTTTTTTTTCCTTATGGAAGCTATTCAGTTTTGAGGTCCAATTTATTCTTTTATTAAATTATTTATTTATTTTATATCTGACTACAGTTTGTTCTCCTATTTCCTCCCCCACCTCCCTCTGCCCCCCCATTAAGAAACTTGGTAGAGATCAACACAAAGATTTCTATTGAGGAATCCCAAATGCCTAAAAACAATTAGAGAAATGATTAACATCTTTAGCTATCAAGGAAATGAAAATCAAAATGACTATGAGATGCCATCTTATATCTGTCAGAAAGTCGAAGAACAATAACACAGGTGACTTCTTGTGCTGGTGAGGAAGTACAGCAAAGGGAACACTCCTCTATTGCTGATGGGAGTGTAAATGTGTACAGCCACTATGTAAATCAATATGGCAGTTCCTCAGAAAATTGGGAATCGATCTACCTCAAGATCCTAACTATAGCATTCTTTGGCATATACCCAAACTATGCCCCATCCTACCACAAGGACACTTGCTCAACTATATTCATTGTGGCTTTACTTTTAAAGACTAGAAACAAACTAGATGTCCCTCAGCAAAAGAATGGATAAATAAAATGTGATACAGTTATACAATAGAGTAACACTTAGGTTTTTTTTTTTTGATATTGTGAAATTCACATGCAAATGGATGGAACTAGAAAAGCATTATCTTGAATGAGGTAAGCCAGAACCAAAAGACAAATATGGTATGTACTTACTTATATGAAAATGATAACCAAGCTATAACCATGATGCTAGGTTAAGAGGAAGAATTGGGGACAAATGGATCTCCCTGGGAATGGAAAATAGAATAGATTTTGTTTGTGGACTGGTGGCTGGGTGAGGATAGGAGTGGGAGACTTCTGGTTGTGAGGGAGACTTCTGTTTGGAGGGAAACAGTACAGGGAGAGATTGCTAGAATTGAGGGGGCAGGCATTTGGAAGGCAGTGTGAAAAGCAAGTACATTGGAAGCGTCCTAGGACCTATGAGGGTGATCCTAGGGAGGACTCCTAGTAATGGACTATGCAGAGTCTCAAATGTAGCCAGGCAAAGCTTGTAGTAGCAGGACTGGGTTGCATTGGCTTTTGTTGGCCAAGGGTGTCTTGTGGAGCTCCGGAAAAATCCCAGGCTGATTATAGCAGAGAGGGTTGACTCAGCAAACTGACAAGGGGACAATACTGCAATAGACAATATTTGAATAACTTATTGAACATGGAAAGGTCAAGTTGGAGCCTGCATACAGCCTTCACCTCTACACTCTAGCATTTTTTATGCAGAAAGGCACCCTGCAAGGTACCAAAGAGAAACGTGCACACCTATCCAGCCACAGAAACGTGGGCTGACACTCAGACTTTCCTGCCAGAAGTGCTTGTTCAATGGGGCACAGAACTTGTGGGAGTGGTCAATCAATATCAATTTAACTTGAGGCTCACTCCACAAAAGGAAACCCATATCTGACACCGCTTAGATGGCTAGGAACTTTAGACTGGACAGCCCAGAAACACAGGGTAGAACCAAACACTATTGCTCTAAAAAGAAATCATAAAGAAAGAAAAAGACCAATAGACAGAAAGAAACAAAGGAAGGATGGAAGGAACAGAAGAGAGAAAGAAAGAAAGAAAGAAAGAAAGAAAGAAAGAAAGAAAGAAAGAAAGAAAGAAAGAAAGAGAAAGAATTAAAGGAAGAAAGGAAGGAACGAAGGTAGAAAGAGAAAGAAAGAAAAGATGCGTCAAACAATGATATGAGTGATATGAATCAAAGCTTTTAAAATTGAGGTATATGACTCTTAAATAATAAGATTAAGTTAGTGCCAATATTTATTTACATAATAAAACATTTCAAAAGTAATATTCTGAAAATAAATCATTGACAGAATGACCAGAAATGAAACTTCTCTGGCTACATAGAGGGAGTGACATTTTAACGGGGTTTTAATCAATTTTCTTCATTAGAAAGCAATGGATTGATTCCAGCTGTCCAAAGCATGAATTTTCTCAGTTAACTACATCTTCCTTCCAAAGCAGATTAAATCCTTATAATAGCAACTGTGAGATTTGTCAAAGAGTAAAAATAAAATGGTCATAGGCTTTGATAGACTAGGATCTGACATTGTTAATGGTTTTCTATTTTGAATGTTTTGCTTTGTATATACAGCACCAGTTAGACCAAATCCACAGCACAATAATTTCTTAACCTATGAACAATGTTGATTACAGATTACTAAGTTTTACTCAACACCTAACTAATCTTGTGCTAACATTGGAAGTATTAATTTGATTTCAAAGTGCACCTTCAAAGAATGACTCAGTTAGTAGGCACTTAAATTTAAGTCTGCAATCCACTAACCATGAGGCAAAAAGTAATTCAACCAACATTTTGAAGTTCTAGAAGTTTATTGCATATGCCAGTTGAAGTGATTCTATAACTTTTATACAGGGCTCAGCAAAGAATCTGCTAGTTGATGCTTTGTAAATCAGATGATTTTACTTATGCTAATAAATTGTATAAAATACTATATAATGCTAAAATTATTGTTGCAAATTAAACAAGAACCACTATTCTTATAATTAATGCACCATAGCCATGATGCTTCATTGTGCTAGAAACAATATAGATTAAATTTAACAAAAACACCCTATATAATCTGGATGGATAATACTATTATGTTCTTATGCTGACACTTGTAATATATAATTGAAATTCATAGTGGAATCCAAACAGCATTTTCAATGGAAGAACCACAGTCAGCTATTTTTCGGTCAAACACAATTACAATATTCTCTGAAAGCCTTTTCCATCTAGTGAGTTACCCTTTATTTTTTTCTTCTGTACTTTAATCATTGATCATCCCTTCACATGAAAATGCATATATATGTGTGAAACAGAACAAGAAATTGCATAACAAAACATATGTTATATATATTATGTATATATAATATATATCAGGGAAAACGAGTTGTAGCAAAATTTACATATGAAGTTTGAATATTTAAAAATCTTTTGAGATTGCACCTGTTGTTTTAATAGTCCCTTTTTACATCATATATGCATGATTTATGTGTATACATTTCATTTATCTCTAACACAGGAAAGTATCTACTAGGGATAATTGAGGATCCATGTAAGAAATATTAGTTAGTGATCAACCAAAGGATTATAAATTCTGTGACAGATGCAACACATATCCTTCTTTTGATAGAACACATAGCATGTCCAGCTGCACTGTTGATTTAGCCAGGGCACTGTTTTCTTTGGCCATCTATATTCTTCCATTGACTGCATTTTTCATAGTGGAAAGTAACTGAGACATACAAGTTTAAAGTACATCTTTTACAATGACATGAAAAAACAGCAATCAGGCAAGCAAGTGCTAGTTACAAAATATAATTTTGTTTCTCTTGACTTTGTTCTTAATTTTTTACACACTATCTTTGTGATAAAATAGATCTTATTATATTATTAATATATACATTGCATACTATTTGCATATGATTTAATTCATGTGCTTCTGAGATTTTCTTAATATACCTGGTCATATAATTTTGTTCATATTAATTTCTTTCCCATATTTCCCATTCTAGTTGTTTGCAAAAAATGCAATTTTAATTTCAAATGAGATGAATACAGACATTTAAAGCAATATTTTAAGATTAAAAATTAATGGCAAGAAGAGGGGTTTGGTGAGGTTTGTAGAGCTTTCTTGTCTGGAGAGAATCAAAGGAGAAGGAAAAGGAGTGCTGTTATTAAGGTTTCTGTAAGCTTCTGTGTTGCTAGACAATCCATTTATTCTAAAGCATGATATGTCATTTATCATCCACAATTTCACATTGCTACCTCCTTCTGAAGGGCTAAGTGCTCCAGCTGTAGAGGTTGAGCCCTCCCAGCATGCATCACTTGGCCATCACTGAAAGTTTCAATGAATTAGACCTGTCCATATTTAGAGTTGTTATTCCTGGAACTCAGACATGATCATTTTTCTTCCCCAATGAGATAGTGTCTGAAGGCTTGACTCATCCCAGTATGATGCCAGGGCAGACGGATACTGAAGTTTTAAATTCCAGATGGTTGGCCTCTGAGATTTAAGGCACATAATCTACTGTGAGATTGATAGAAGTAGAGATCTTTAAGGCTGAGGTAACAAAGAAATCAGCACTTACAAAGTCAAACAGAATATGCTCAAGTCACCTTTGTCCTTTCAGTTTCAATCACAGAAAAAGTACTTTATTATTACAAAGATGCAAGAAAGAATGTTTGTTTGAAATTTCAAGTCTCAACTTTACAAAGCATTTTGATTCAATGGCTTCTATTTAAATCAATATGTAAAATAGTCCAGTGCAATCCTGTGAGTCTAGTACAAACCTGTGAGTTATATGTGTATACTGAACACACACACTCATCTTTATTTGAATGCCAGCATATATATGTGTGGATGTATAATCTAATAACATTGTACAAACAGAATTTATGGAATATTCTTTGATAAACATGTAGCCTTCTTCTTACAGCTCCGCTCATACTAAAAGTAGCAAGTTGGGTATCTGAAGGGGGCAGGGCAAGTAAAACAAAAACAAAAACAAAAAGGAACAAGAAATAAAAAAAGTTATTCAGATAAGTTTTATTGTCTCATAATATCTGATGATAAGAAAATTTAAGATTAATGCTATTGAGGTTTTGGCTGTGTTTTATTATGTTGTATATGTATACATATATTATATAGATATATACATATACATATACATATATATATATATATTTTAGGTATGGGTGGATGTAGTTACTAAATATGAACCACCCAAAGTAGGAATTATATTGATAGCTATTTATAAAACCACTAAAACAAACTAACAAAGAAGCAGCAGTGGAAACCAAAATGTGCTTAAATTGGTTCCCGTGTCTACTGTCTAAAAAGACTGTGTATCAGGTTTCCCTTTCCTAAGACCTTCCTTGTTTGTTATGGTTGCTTTCTTCCACCACTCCCTCTCTCCCTGGCAGTGGTGACAGGCTTTCATTTCCCCATATTTTGCGCCTTCCCTTAAGACAAACTATTCTTTAAATGCTCATTCTCTTATTGCAGGCATAACTTTAGATTTCTGGAAGAACTGAAATCACATAGGTAGGGTTGTGTGTTCTCATTTTCACCTTTTCTATCAGTCACCTTCAAGTTATAACACATGATCAGAGCTAAGAGGACAACTTTATATTTAATCAGCAGTTAAAATCCAGTAGGTTACACTTTTATCTTTTAAGAAGAATGCTTGTTGCTTAAAATTATAAAGCAGAATTCTTTCTTTTGATGTAAGAATTCTGGGATATCTAAGTCCAAATGTATTATGTGGTAACATGGTATTGTTCTGGTGGGAAATCAGTTGACATGAATTTGTTAAGTTCCATTCACTAACTAGGCTCTGATCTCTGACATGTCCTGTTTCCTTGAAAAAAAAATGATCTAGAAGACTTTACAACACTATGTGAAAGACAAAAAAAAAAAAAATCTTTTAAGGGCCATTGGAGTTTTTTCTCCATCCCAATTTATATATTTCCTAACTATTCTTTTTGTCACTTCTCTTCAAGTGCTCTCTTGTGCTCACACACAGATAAACATGTTTCATTCTAGAGCTTGCTTAAGTAGATTATAAACCTGATGACAGGGAACCTTTCCTTGGTGACCTCCACAGAATTCAGAGCCTCTTGTACATCCTGTACAATTCTGGACGATTATGTAAAAGAGAAAACACCGTGGTTCCTTTTTTTTGTTGTTTCTTTGTTCTTTGTATTTTGTACCCAGAGACCATCTCATATTATTGCAGTTTCAAAGAAAACCTTGTAGCAGCAGCTGGGGAAATAAATGAACAAAACAAACCATGTAACCAACCATTCTTTATTTATTGACTAAACATGTAATCCGCTCTTTGTTTTGCAAAGCAGTCACTGATTTTAATTCTCCAATTTCTCTTCCAAAGGGGTGGGAGAGATCAAATAATTCCTCTGGTTTCACAGTTACATAATTAAGGAACTGCCAATACAGCACACACAGTTAACATTTTTTCTCACACCTTTAATAACTGTTTATTCAACCTGAATATGAATTTGTCCTGTTGAAGGGCTAGGTTTTAAAGCTGCTAAATTATTTTCAAAAATAATCATATTAATAAACCATTTAATTGCAAAACTATAAAAAAATATTTTTAAAAACCAGCTTTTTTTATTTTGTGATGGAGAAAGTACACATTCAATGGCTGACTGCAGACATGTAAAATGTCTTACCACTAAATTTTGTACAGATTTCTCTAGGGACAAATTTTATTAATAAGCTTGTTTCATGAGTGAAACATTTAATAAAAGCAAAAAAGAAAAAGCTTGTAGATTTCTTGGTATGAGTCAGAATTTTCCCATAATATCTATTGCCTTTTTGGTTCTTATGTAGAATTATAAGGCTGTCATGGCAGCAGATGTATGGTAGGAGAGTAGTGATATAAAGATTCCATTATGACAAAAGAAAGAAGCACTTTTCATCCATCTTATCCAACTATGTTGGTCAGATGATTTTGGGTGGATTTGCTGAAATACAATTGCTTTTTACCGTACTTCTGTCTAGCTGATGTCAGCACAGATCATCCTGTAAAGCATTAAGGATTTCAGACTTTATCTAATTTGTCTCTTGTATATCCTAATATATGGTAAATGACTGTAGTGAAATGAGACTAAAACTTGGCAGTTAACTGTTTGATCTCATTCTTATATGTTCTTAGGAAGTACGGTTCTCTATTACAGAAATAATATCCTAATATTCATATAAATACATGTGCTTATTGTATGTAATTACTTAATTGTATCAGTCTATTGATCAGTCTAGTATGAGAAAATAAGGTTGCTTGTAAGAAAATCTAAAATGCAATAAATTAATCAAATTTATGCTTAGAAATAAACTTAAGGAAATGTAATGTCAGAACTGAGGCCTAACAATGGAATTGTAAAGCTGATTAGTATAGCTCTTCCCACACATTCACTTGCGCATTCTAACCACTGGCAAGTGGGCATCTATGTGCAGACACATGGACTGACTTAACTGATTTTTCTTATTCATCACCTACTCATAAAAATATTTTAATCAGAAACCTTTAAACTGATATTTACTTCAACAATGAGCTTTCATATTTGCTGTTATTTTATCACACGGAATTATACCTTCAATGTAGGTTAAAAATGCCTCCAGCAGCAATACATGACATTTATAGAAGAAAAAAAAAACCACTAACAAGCTCATACATCTGCCATCAAGTAAGGTTGTGTACTTAAAAGAAAGCAGAGGTAACTGAGATGTGCTTAAACAAGTATTTTGAGACATAGTCTACAGATTTGTTCATTTTTTAAACAAAAATTACACTATTTCTGCAGTTTGTGAGAGAGTCTATGTCTCTGCTCATAGTGGCCACAGCTTTTGGAAGTTGGAAACTAAGAGGCTAACAAACAAGCATAGATATGAAAGACAGATGGATAACAATGAGGACCATGAATATTTGGAGAAACAGACCAGAACTAATATTGAAGCCTGGGTTAGTTTTTAGGGCTGGGACTGTAGAGGGAAACAAAAGCCCCAAGTTTTTAAACTTTTGTTTCAGGAGCAGTAAACTGCAATTAAGCTGAAAATAAGCAGATTAACAAGGTTTATATATATACATAACCAGAAACACCAAAATAGCTGGATGATTGGTGGTTAAAGAGACTAATAATTAACCATGTCTTCCATAATTCGACATAAAACAAAGAAATAAATCAAAATAACTAATAGTGGAAAATTGCATAAGCTACTAAGCTTTTCAAAGAAGTGTCTGTTATAATTTAAGAAAAGTAGCTTGTGAAAGAAAGATGCCATGTTACAGGGTTCAAGCAGAGGAGTTTTTTATTAAGAAATGGGATCATAGAAGGGGCAAGTGAAGGAGAAAGACCGACCTCCAGAGACAGAAGAGAGGTAAAAGAAAAGAGGGAGAGAGATAGAGAAAAGAGGGAATGAGAGAGAGGGAGAGAGGGGGAAAAGAGAGAAAGAGGGTGAGAAAGATGGGAGGTGGGCAGGACATTTTAAAAAGGGAATCTAGTGAATCTGCACAGGGGCTGCTCTTACTGGTTGCAGCTGAGGACATATCCTGTCTGAACCCCAAAGGAAGGACAGGCCAGTTGATGTCTGAATACTAACTGTCCATTTCACAGATACACAAATGAAAACAATGTTTAATTTCTTCTGAAATAAAACAATATTACAATCATGTTAAGATAAGTCTTGTTAGCAGGGCATTGGTGGCCCACATCTTTAATCAAGCACTCAGGAGGCAGAGGCATTGGGATCTCTGTGAGCTCAAGGCCAGCCTGGTCTACCTAGGAAGTTTCAGGACAGGCTCCAAAGCAAAACAGAGAAACCCTGTCTCAAAAAACAAATAAACAAAAAAGATAAGCCATGTTGTTAAAGATAAATATATGAAAATTAACAAACAATGAATATTAGAAAGAACAAGGACCCACCTTTACACTGTTATTGGTAAACTGATATCAATTATTTAGTGAGCATTTTGTTGGCATTTGGTAATGTGGAACAAAAATCTATTCTCTGAACAGGCAATCTCCTAGATAGAAAAAATACATTCTATGTCTGGGAAAACATCCATGAATTTCTTTCTTTCTTTCTTTCTTTCTTTCTTTTTTTTTTTTTGAGACAGGGTCTCTTTGTATGCTTTGGAGCCTGTCCTGGCACTCTCACTCTCTCTGTAGACCAGGTTGGCTTCAAACTCACAGTGATCTAACTGGTGCTGCCTCCCAAGTGCTGGGATTAAAGGCATGTGCTACCAATGCCCAGCTATCCATGGATTTCTTAACAAGAGAAAAATAGCCAATAATGTCACAAATACAGTTACATGTTTTGACAAATGTTTTACAAAAACATTACATTCAATAAAGACTTTGATAATGGCTGAAAATATAATGTGCAAGTCTGTAATCATTTCCAAGAGTTTAAAACTATGAAAATAACAGTATTCATATTTATAAAAATGTAAACTTAAATTCTTCATTACAAGTATAAATGTTTCTTATGCAAATATCCTGATTGTCTAACAAGATTAACTGGTTTATAGGAAGCACATTACAAATTTTCGTTTTGCATAAGTAGGTGATGAGTGATAATAAATATCTATTTAAGTATATCTCTATTTCTGAGGACAACATAAGTAAAGTAATAAATTGATAATATGTCCAATTGGGACTTTCTTCTTAAATCTATAGTTTATTTAAACATATATATCACATGCACAAAAGAAAATATTGTAAAGCATTGCTATAAAGAACTTGTCACTTGGAAGTATGTTTTCTTTTGAAATGCTTTATGAAGTTTTCAGATATAATTTGAAATAATTTATAATAAATATGAATATATAAACAAACAATTACATATTTTCAGGAAAAAAATGTGGTAGGAGGAACTTATCCAAGAATCTGTCAAAGTGTAGGATATTACATGCTTGAAGATGGCTGAATGAAGAGTAGTGCTTCTTTTAACTGAGACTAAAGGAGTATCTGTCATTGTACAGAAATCCCTTGTTAACTGTAATGTGAAAAAAAGACAGTTCTATATATAACATACTTATATTAGTGTATTGTTTTTAAACTACAGAATGAATTTCTTCTATATGCCATCCCAAAGAAAGACACAGTGAAGATTGAAGCCAATTTTTCCTTTAAAAATATATGTTTTGAGTGAGCACATACCATATCTGTGTTTCTAGGTATGGGTTACCTCATTCAGGATGATATCTTTCTAGTTCCATCCATTTGCCTGCAGATGTCATGATGTCTTGTTCTTTTACCTCTGAGTAATACTCCATTGTGTAAATGTACCACATTTTTATTATCCATTCTCTGGTTGAGGAGCATCTAGGTTGTTTCCATGTTCTGGATATTATGAATAATGCTGCTCTGAGCAAAGTTGCACAAATGTCCTTGTGGTATGATTGAGCATCCTTTGGGTATATGAGATGTAAAGCAAAGAATATCCAGGCTACAATCCACAGCCCCAGAGAAACTAGGCAACAAAGAGGACACTAAGAGAGACACACGAACAGCCTTAGGACGGGGAAATAGATGAGATCTCCTGGGTAAACTGGGGGCAGGGTGGGAAGAAGAAGGGGATGTGGGATGAGAACATGAGGGAAAGGGATGATTGAGTTCGGGGCCTGAAGGAGAGGGAGAACAATGAATGAGCTGTCTTGATAGAAGGAAACACCATGGCGTTAGGGAGAAACCTGGTGCTAGGAAAATACCCAAGAATCCACAAGCATGACCCTAGCCAAGACTCCTAGAAATAGTGGAGAGGGTGCCTGAACTGCCCTTCTCCTGTAATCAGATTGGTGACTACCCTAATTGTAATCATAGAACGTTCATTCAGTAACTGATGGAAGCAGATGCAGAGATCTACAGCCAAGACCAAGCTGAATTCTGGGAGTCCTGTTGAAGAGAGGGAGGAGGGATTATATGAGCAAGGGCTGCTCAAGATCATGATAGGGAGACCACAGAGACTGGTGACCTTAGCTAGTGGGAGCTCATGAACTCTGGGCTGACAGCGAGGGACTCTGCATGGGACCAAAATAAGCCCTCTGAATGAGGGTGACAGTTGTGAGTCTTTGTCTGTTTGTGGGGCCTGTGGCAATGGGAAAAGGATTTATCTCTGGTGCATGAGTTGTCTATTTGAAGACCTTTTCCTGTAGTGGGATACGTTGTTCCACCTTGATGCATGGGGGAGAAACTTGGTCCTGTCTGAGCTTGATATCCCAGGCTTAGCTGATACCCCATGGAATGCCTTAGCTTCTCTGAGGGGTGAATGCAGGTTGGAGGAAGGCATGGAATGCAGGATGAGGAAATGTGGTGGGTAGGTAAAATTTTTAAAATAAAAAGGTTTTGATAACTACAAAAATGTTCAGTTGACAAATGCTTTAACATATATAATTCCGTAAATATATATATATATATATATATATTATATATATATATATATATGTTGTACCTGCATGTGCACACACATGCACATATGAGGTGGCAAATGCCATTAGCCCCAGAACTTGGTGGGTAAAGGCTGACTGAAACAAAACCTGTATCACATACACTCACTCTCTCTCTCTCTCTCTCTCTCTCTCTCTCTCTCTCTCTCTCTCACACACACACACACACACACACACAGAAATAGCCTTTTAGTGATACAATAATACAACTTATGTATTGTTTTAAAGTCTTCATAGAAATAAAATATTTTGAAGAACTCTTTTGAGTTTTATATTGAAAGAATTTCCTTTATTTCAGTTTGTTTCATTTAAAGGGGGATAAATGACATATTTTTTAATGTAGTCATGCTACTTATCTTGCCCTCTGTATATAATTTAGCTTATAAAAATAAGTGGATGTGTTCCCAACTCAGAGAAAATTGGAATCAAATAATATTCCATCTAATCAAAATTATATTATCAGAGTATTCTTAAATTAATTAAGGTTATCAAATACTTGATCCTGACATTTCAGTACTTCATCCAGTTGATAATTCACTTGACATATTAACAAGATGATAAATGCTAGTAGTAGAGACTACAACTAGAGATATATGATTGTTAAATATATTGCATAAATTCCAATATTTAAAGTAACTATACATTCTTTGGCACTCTAGAAACAGATGAAATTGTATTAGTTAACAAGGTTATAAATAGAGTTATAAATATATAATATTTTTATAAGTACCATATATTAAGAAGCTAAAAATACCTTAATATGTCTCTAACACCATTTAGAAGTCTATTGGCATTATACACAGGATGCTGTGTGAATACAGGAGAAAATTTACTACTGACATAGCACAAAAATTTTTTTGTGATATGAATCTTTTGAGACTTTGTTCAAACTTTTGAAACTTTCATTCCTTTCGTTAAAGTTCTAAAATGTGGAATAATGCACTAAAAAGTCCTTGAAAAATGCCAATCAATTAATCTTGAACTTTCTCACCTAATAACCATGATATATCTGTGATATTTCATTAGAGGATCATAAACTGAACTAGTAACAGAGAGTTAGCAATAAGAGTTAGAATTGCTTCTCTGTTAAGCAAATGAAACTATAAAAGTTTTGTAACTAGAATGTTGGCAAAAGCAGGACTAATTTGAATGTGGATTCTGAGACAAAAATTTCTTTACTGCCATGAAAGCAGACTAAGGGTAATTCTGGTGAAATCTAGGAGGGATTCACTATGGAAAAAACTCAAGAATGGTCATAGACGTATGAATATTAAGATTACTGTGATAAAGTCTCAGATGAAGATGAGAAATGTCTCATTAGAATCTACAGTAAAGGTCATCCTTGTTATGAAAAGGTCAAGAACTTTGCTGAAGTATGCCCATGACCAAAGACTACAAAATGTATTGCTAATAAACTTAGGCTATCTAATGAAGGACATTAATAATAAAATATTTAATAATCAAGTTGGTTTACTTTAGTTGAATAATGTAAAGTAAAAGTAGAAAGGAATGATTTAAAGATGAAATTCATATTAGAAGTGAAGCAGAGTGTATAATTAGCAGAACACCCTCAGTAAAGTTCTAGATCTCTAGTGCTGTATAGTTCTCTGGAATGTCTTCCTCAGTTTTCTCTATTTCTTCCACATACAAAACATTATAAAATTGCATGACCAAGATAAAATGGCATTTGTTCAGACAACTGACTCTTATTAAAAGAATTTACAAGTACAAAGGAAAGCCAACTTCTGCTTGTCAACATAAGAAACTGGCCTGCAAGATTGGCGACCTTTATCTCTAACATCAAAGCCCTGGAGCTCAAGATTGGAGAGATTCATGTGTCTAGGCTTCTAGCACCTTCTGCAGGCACTTTGTCTAGAAGCACATTGGTACTCTGATCTCCAAATGCTGTGGCAACTGCCTTCATCAGCCCTACCTATAGCTCATATGTTTTCAGGTACAATTCTGGAACCAATCTGGTAGCTCTCATTAGTAAACCTTGTTAGTGTCACATTGTACTGTATCTTATGTAGACTGTGGAACCATGGGGAGGACTACTATATCAATTAAAATGATGCAGCAAACAGTGTGAGAGGCTAGAGTGGGACATTTTAGGACAAGGCTAGGGAAGAGAACTCCCACAAGGGCACAGTTCTCAGCAGAACCATGTGATTGTAGGCCATATAGAAGATCCTTTGTTGGGAGTAGGGGAAGTCTTGGGTGAATGTGTAAGGAGCAGATGAAGTGCAGAAAGAATGTGTGTTATTGAAAATAGTCAATTCCTTTATTTTGTATAATTAATGTGTAATGATATAAACAAATTCACACCACTTCCCAGACAGCATGTAAAAACATTCTCTTAGGAAATTTCAACCATACAATACAGCATTATTCACTAGAGTTACCATGTAGTATAATACCTTCCTATTAGACTTTCATCTGGATAGTTTGCCAATATGACTGTCATCTCCTTTCCTGGTTGTTCCATAAACCTGGGCAGCCATCATAGTATTTTCCACATCCAGCAGCCTGTGATTTGAAGATCTCTATAAGTGAGATAGTACAACATTTATCAAATTTATTTCATTTGTCATACTGTCTCTGTTTTGCTATAAAGTTTGACTTGCATGAAAAAAATCTTCCATTGTGTATATATATCATATACTACAGCTAATCTTGGTTGTCAAATTGATCTCATCTATAAACAACTAAAACTTAAGCACAGGTATGTGTGTGTTCACATATGTGTATGTGTGCATGTGTTTGCATACAGACATGTTTATTTTTTAAACAATATTATTTTACATACCAATATCAGTTCCCTCTCCTGCCAGTCCTCCTACTCCCACCACCATCTCCCCACCACCCCAAAAATCAGAATAAAACTGTTATTTGAATACTATAAAGCTAAAATACACTCAATTAACCTAACCTCATAGGTGTTATCTCTAAATCTGGCATGACTTAAACAACCACAGGAGACTTACATTAGTGTAGAGTTGGGCGAAAATATCCAATGTTGATCTAACAGGAACCCCAAGATTAGTAGGCCCCCAGATGTTAAAATAACTGACAAAATGATGGAGGTACCATTCAGTCATCATGCTCGGCATGTGGACAGTACCAGCTGCCAAAACAAACAAACAAACAAAAAAGACCTAATCCATCAAAATCCATAGATCTGAAAAAGGCAGCAAATGTACTAACCTTTTTTTTTTGTGGGGGGAGGTTCTGTATTTTTACTTTTGTCTAACTTTTTTGTTAACTGAAATACATCAACATGGACTATGGCTTTTGTTCTTAAAACCTCACCATAAGAAAGGCTTCCTCCTGCACTGGGATCCCAAATACCCAATGTAGTAGCCAACCAGCTAATAAATGCTTTTATTATTTTACACCAACAAATAAAATAAAAGTCAGTTTTTCAGATACATGATAATTAACTGCTCCTTCCTTGGTCAGAATTGAAAATGTCCATTTCTATTTTGGTAAAAATTTGGACAAAGTATACAGAAAACATCAAACACAGCTTCATCCTCCCAGATAGTTACACCCTGAGACAGCCTGTCTAAAGTGGCCTCTGAATGAGATTACCTTACTTCTCCCTATCCATAATAAATGTGCTCAAGTTGCAGATTGCTCAGTAGTTGGAGCTCCACCATCAGAGTGAAGATAGCCCACACAATCCCAGATTTTCTGTGTGTTTGTCCATTTCTGAGGCCAGACAGTCTACTTTCTAGGACTGAGTTGTTTAAAACACAGTCATCTCTATTATTTCTAGTGAAGATTTGGACTTCTCCCCATGTTGAACCCAAGACTACGGAGCAACCAGTGCACCTTATGTAGAGCAGGGTGGGGAAGCTGCCTTCACAGACTGAACACACAAAGCTACAGCAGGTGAAGAGAGCCTAAGGCTTTCCAGACCCAGTACTTGTTCTAGCAAGTTAGGATGATTGTATGTAGGGTCTAAAACTATTCTGGAGATTTAAGATTTATTAGTGTCTGTGTAATGGCTTTTAGGCATTTCTAGGCTCTGTTTATCTGTTTTTATTCTTTTACTTCCTCTGGGAATAGGAATGTCTACCCTTTGTCTGTGGCACCACTGTGCTTTGGAAACATGTAACAAGATTTTTGGTTTGTTTGTTTTACAGCAAATTACAGACAGGCTTATTTCCTTTGTGAATTGTGATTCACGTTTTACTGAGATAGATGAGAGTATAGACTGGAAGACATTCAAACTTTTAGATTACTTCATATACAATATATATGGTATATTCAAGAGTGATTTGAGCTTGATGTAGCAGGTATGAACACTCTGGTTTGAATTTTGTCACCTCCAAAGCTCATGTTAAAATGTACTAACCATTTAAGTGTTCCAAGAAGTGAATGTGTCAGTGTGATTCTGGACTCATGTGTGGATCATTATCATGAGAGTGAGTTATCAACACAGCATTTTTTCTTGTATGAAAGGATGAGCATGGCTCAACTTGGCTCCCTCTCACCATCTTTCCTCTTGTGCTATTTCATAATTAGAAAATAGTCTCTTTCAGCTGCCAGTCCCTTAATCTTGGACTTCCTGGCCCCCAGAGCAGGAAATATTTGTAATAATCATGAAAAATTATCCTGGTTGTATAAAATTTTTACAGCAATGCCAAATGAACAAAGATAGAAACCATGATAAAACAGATTTTGCTGTTGTAATTATAATTATTATTATAATAAAAACTTTGACAAAACTATAGAAGTTGAAAATCATGTTTTGGGTTTGTAGTAGACTTCTCCTCAGTTCTGATTATTCAAACACAGCAGTAAAGGGAGGGTACTATACTTTTTCTTATAGTACACATAATTTGCATATATGTTTCTTTACTCCAGCAAGAATATATTTTGGGTGCTAGTGAGGTGGCGTAGTGGTTAAGAGCACATCCTTTTCTCTGTTCCTGAGGAACTGAGTTCAATCACAACATCCATTTTAGAAGAACACAACTGTGAGAAACTTCATCTCCACAGGATTTGTCTCCCTTTTCTGGGTTCTGTAGCACCCACACAAAAGTGACATACACATACAGACATGCATACACATACCTACAAAAGTAAAATGAATCATTAAAAGAAATGGGACTTTTGAAACCACAAATATTCCAGGTCTTCTTTGGTGCTATGACCAATACACAAATTTTCCTTTCTAAAAAGCATATTTATTAGACTGAATTCCTTTGTCTTTAAAGTTCTTATGATTCCCTATTCAATTGCTGTGTCATTCTCATTGATTCCCAGCAGTTTGCATCATTCTGACCATGGCATACATTTTGGAGCCTCTTCCTTTCTTCTGTGAGGATCAATCAGACACATAAGAATTCAACTATGATGTGAAACTATCACTTCATTGGGGATTCTTGTGTGCACCAGTATGAATAAACTTATAAAACAACATTGAGAAAATAAGAGTTCATCCACTCATGTGAATGCTAATCAGAACATGAATTTTCATGTATATAAAAGCAAAACTGTGTAGGTATTATGAGTTGAAAATAAAACTGTGCAGGTATTATGAGTTGAAAATAGATTTTGTTTTTACTTCACTTTTACTTTATTTTCCCAAGTACTGAAACAAATGTTTTGAATATACATGAAATTTTAAAATAATATTTACCACTAATTGTATTTTAAGTACATAAAATAAGAATAAATATAATTAAATGATTAGTTGGCTCTTAATTGCAGTTTTAAAGGGGTTTGTTATAATGGATTTTCCATTATTCAACATTTTACTGAAAGATTTAATTAAAATGATTTACAAACTGTAATTAGGTTTCAGGGACACAAGCATCATGCAGTTCCTAACAATAACAAAGCAAAATTGAACAGACAAAAAGAACACAATGAAATATGTAAAGAGGACCATTTTATAGAGTAGTTAACATTTCACTCTGATCATACTGGCATAAGAAAATCTCACAGACTGAGTAGCTTAGCCTAGGAAATTTTTTTTTCTTCAGAATTCTGAAGCTTGCAAATTCCAGATCAAAATGGCAGCAGAATTCATGTTTGTTGAGATCTCTCAGTTGATGGTAGATGGCAATCTTCTCAACATACTCTCATGAGGTCTTTTCTCTTTGCTCCCATAGTCAGCAATCTGTGATATCTATCTCTTACTCTTTTCAGGAGGGCACTGGTCCTGTTGTATTATGACATGATTTTTATGACCTCATAACATTATTTACTTTAAAGGGCTTCTCTCTAAAGGCAATCTCATAATGTGGTTATGCCTTTGATGTACAAATGTTTATGTGTGACTCTGTGTGTGTGTGTGTGTGTGTGTGTGTGTGTGTGTGTGTAAAGTGCATGGTTTCCTTTATTGTTGGGGACCCAAATATCAATTATGATATTTTGAATGCAGTCCTCAGCTCTATTCCACCTGCTCAAATCTCCCATTGTCTTTCAGATGCTGGCTGATTACCTCGGGATGCCTGGCCTTGCGGCAGAATGGTTCCTAGTTTGTTTAACAATAGACCTAGGCCCCTGGGCGGATGCACACCCATCATGAGGGGTTGAGGTACATGCCTGGAAATTAATGAGGGACTAGCAAGATGTGCCTTGTAGAAAGTCTGAGGGCTTGTGTATGTGCATTCTGGGACTCTCTCCGGAATTAAAGGAAATATTTGGTATCAGCTCTATGCATGATAATAGATGTCTTCTACCAGCCCCACTTTTGGAAAGCTATTTAAGAGAATGTTTGAACAATCTTCGGACTCCAGTACTGACTGAGAGCCCTCCTGAGATGACAAGGTATCTCTATCTCATCTTTAATGCCATTGGGTAGCGAGGGCTTCCTGATCCACACTCTGGGACTCAGGGTCAGAACCAGGGCTGTTTGGCAGGTTCTAATCACAGCCCCAAAGACATCAGCCTCTCTAGTGTGGGGCTGATAAAGGCCAGACCCTGGCACTTTATTAGAGTTATATTTTGAATGGTTAAATTTAAGAAAGACTTATATTATGATTTTAAATAAAAATTCAAATATGTTATAAATCATGGCATATAATCCCATTGACACTTCCCTGTATCATTTAACTTATTGTATCTCTCATTTAGTTATTGCTGTTGTCAGCTGACCAGAAGCTGCTGCTCTGTATAGTCACCTTGAAAAGTTTGTAAATACATATCCTACAAAGATAATAGAAGTGGAATAAACAGGAGAGGATTTGGTTCTAGATGGAATCATACTGGTCTTCTTTCATAAATTTTCTTTTATAATTATTTTTTGATAGTTTCATGTAGTATGTTTTTACCATCTTCTTTCTTATCTTCCAAATCCTATGATATCTTCTCCTCTACCAGGATTTCTCTCTCTCATATATATAAATAAACAAACGAAAACAGTCACTAAAATCATGGTTTGTGATTTGTGTGGTCCTCAGAATGGAGGATGCGTTGCGCTGTAAGAAAAATTCTACATGGAGAAAATGTTCTAGTGTGTCCTAAAACCTATACCTCTGTTTTTAAACTGCACCGGCATATGAAACAAATAGTTTCCTTATGCAGTGTGTCTTTTAAGGAACCATTTGTCTGCCAGGAAATGTAAATCATTTTCATTCAATTGAATAAATTCTTTCCTTCCCAATCTCTTCAAAAATCACGATGAAAATATGACCAGTATATAGGCATTTTTCATCTTTGTAAGACAAGTATTTCCATATTAACACTAACCAATGTTGGTTCATCTTCAAATTCAAGATATAAGAAAAGATGTAATCTGATACTATTTATATACCTGTATTTCACTGGTGTGTTACATCTCAAATATTTGGGTGGGTATAGCGATCATCAGAAACCATAAGGATGGCTGAGTTACCACATGTTTCTAACTTCCAGCACTCTAATTAAATTTATTTGGATGACAGCAGAGGATAGGAAATTAGGAGTATTGAGAGTTTCAGTTCAGACACATAACTACATTTTACTCTCTCCTTATATAACATTAGTTATTGACTATGCACTGAATAAACTGCATGATAAATTAGTCAGAATTATCTATAGGAACAGAACCAATAGGAATAATATATATCACAAAGGTGTTTATCATATTGTCTTACATAGTACAGCTTGGTAGTCCCACAATAGCTATCTTCTTCCTGGAGAGACTAAGAATGAATATTTTTTTAGGCACTGAAGGCCTGAAAGATTCCTGGATACCTGGTTTGCTTCAGTCCAAGTTGAAAGCCTAAAAAAAACTAAACTAAGTTCTGCTAGCCAGAAGGACGGAAGCAGGAACACCTAAAATAGGACAAACACATTCACCAGCAAGAAGGCAAAGCATGCAAGCAAGCATCACTGTTTCTTCCTCAAACATTTGTGTGTCTAGGCTACTGCCAGAAGGTACTGCCCACTCTGTAGCAGTGTCTTTCCCTCTCAGTTAATTCTTCTTGTAAATATTATCTCAGACATGTTCAGAAATGTACATTTTTCTTGAATCTAGATCCAGTCATTAGAGACAGTCATTAACTCTCTCATATGGGAAACTCCAGGCCATTATGGGAAAGATTTGCCCTGCATACAGGTACACAAGTACACTAGAACAATTAACAAGAATCAATGGAAACTGCTTCACTTATGGTTCTAGTTTATCATTGTATAGGTCACAAATTTAGATGACCCAAGGGATAATGTGCAGAGTTCAGGACTCAGTCATGAAAATTAATCTTACCCCCTTCCTTTGGACTATAGAGAACTTTACAACTTTGCTTTCCTATCAAGGATATGTGATCATAATAGTTTATTAACTAGACACTAGTATGCAGATGTTAATGGGAATCTTTTATGTGAATACATTGCCCACATGAATCAACCTAGATTTAGTCTCTATACATTCAGATTTGTTTTAAGATACACATTGTTGGAAGCTTTTAACTCCACACATTTCCAGCTTATGTGGCTTTGTAAACTTTTATTCTAAATCTCACTGTTTCACTAGAACAGTCAGATCTCTGCAAACAAAGATTCATATCAGGCAGAACATTACAAGAGCTTAGAGATGAATTTCAGAACTTCATGCAAACTCCAAGTAACCTTTGGCCAATGTTAGTTTTCTCACTACACAATTGCCAAGGAATACTTGAAAGTAGAAATTGATCGAAAGTATAAAGTTCATAATCAAAGCCAGGATTTATTGGGTAGCATTCTACATGACAAGTTCATGTGATTTGTTTTCATTTTGTTTTAAGCCTGTGTAAACTTGAAGGGAACATGTAAGATCAGAGTGAAGACAATGACACACATTGGCACTTCAACTATATTTCTGAAAGTCCTAGCCTTTAAAATCAGTAAAAGCTATAGCAATGTGAAATTTGGAAATCTGTGAAAACAAACTGGGAAGGAAATCATCTTTGATGGAAATTGTGAAAATTTCATTAATTGCAAATCTTGTATGAAGCACAAATATATAAGCATAAAGTAGAGAGGATGTGGATGCAGCAGGTTTTTGTTTGTTTGTTTTTGCAGTTCTCTTCTTGAGTAGAGATCATCCACTTAAGAAGCTGGGTAGTACATATGGGATTTGCCTTTGACTTCATTTGCTTGCTCTTATTTTTTATGCATTACTAATTTTACTCTTCTATTGTCCTTGATCTTGGATTTATGCAGTTGCCTACCTATTTTTCAGTCCTTTATACCTTCAACTTTTCTCATCTACAGTTTGAAAATAAAATATAAACAAAAAACAATCAAGCAAAATCAGGGAAAAAGATTTCTCAATTTTTATGGTCATGACAAACATTTGTATTTGTGTGAGTATATAAAATAATATATGGCAAACCATACTTAGATAAATACATACATACATACATACATACATACATACATTTTTTTTGCCTAGTTTGGTTACTATTTTGAGATAGGCATGGTTTCTCTTTCACAGCGCAGGCAGAAATTGACTCATGATCCTCCAGTCTCATGCTCCCAAGTATGGAAATCAGGCTTTTCTCTCACTCAGCCAATCTCTGTTATTTTCTCTGAACAGTTTTCATTATCCAAGTTTGATTTTAAAACTGAGACAAGCTGGAGAATGAATCTAAAGAAGACTGTTTTGGGTAAAGCACCTCTGTCACATATCCAGAGCTCAGAGAAGACAAAAATAAATGATGTCTTCTAGGCATGATAGAACCACTGCACTCTTGAACCAGCTGCTGTGGTGGCTCCAAAAGACCTATGCAAGGCCAAGCCAGTGAAATTCTCAAATGGAGCAGAGAGTAGTTCATGAGCCACAACTGCTAAGTAGCTATTGACAGTTGATGAGTTTTGGGCAAGGGAGAAATACAATTTTTTAAGGGTGTGGCTGATCCTTAGTAAATCAAACAACCACCTTGATTAATCAATGGCCTCACATACATTGAGGATATGTGTAACACCAATTAGATTCACTGGATTATTTAAAAATAAGAAAAAGAGGACATGAAGTTTTGAGAATTGAAGAGAATTGAGGGTAGAATGAGAGGTTCAAGGAAGGAGTAGGGTATTCTCTATGATCAGTATATATTATATGAAATTCGCAAAACAATAAGAACATTATGTTAAAATAAGGAATAATGCCTATTACATTTTGAGATCTTGGATGATGAGTTGGATAGTACTGGAGGCAAACCAGATTTTAATTGTAAAATTTAGACTAAACACTTACCTAAAAATCCTTTCCAATTTGTTAACTATTCTACATTATCAAAATTTCAGATTGAGAATCCATACAAATAGATAGCCATGCAAATATTACCAGAGCCTTCATTCTGTCTCAGCATAGTTCTGACATGTAGTATGTGGAGGGTGAAGGGAATTCTACTTTTTTAAGAAATCCAAGTTATAAAACATGATTGAATCCTTTGCTCTAATGATCCATACCACTAGAGAAGCTAGGAAACAAAGCGAACCCTAAGAGAGACATACATGGTCCCCCAGAGAAGGGGAAATGGACAAGATCTCCTGGAAACATTCGGAGCATAGGGGGAGGGGAGAGGGAGCCAGGAGAATGAGAAGGGGAGAAAAAGAGAGGTGAGGAGGACATGAGGGAAGTAGAAGGTTGAGTCCGGGGAAGAATAGAGGAGAGCAAGTTAAGAGATACCATAATAGAGGGAGACATTATAGCTTTAAAGAGAAGGCACTAGGGAAATGTCCAGGGATATACAAGGATGACACCAAGTTACAATCTAAGCAACAGTGGAAAAGTTACCTTAAATGCCCCCCAACCTGATAATGAGATTGATGACTAGACTAACTAACATGCCATCCCATAGCCTTCAACCAGCAGCTGATGGAAGTAGAAGCAGACACCCACAGCTAAATACTGAACTGAACTGGAACCCAGTTGCAGAGAGGGAAGAGTGATGAGTAAAGGGGTAGAGACCAGGCTGGTGAAACTCAGAGAAACAGCTGACCTGAACAATAGGGAGCTCATGGTAGCTGGAAAACCAGCATAGGACTGATCTGGACCCCATAAATGTGGGTGTTAGTGAGCAGGCCTTGGAAATCTATGGGGCCTCTTGTAGTAGATCAGTACTTATCCCTAGGCATAGGAATGGACTTTGGGAGCACATTTCACAGTCTCTCAGTCTAGACACAGGGGAGAGCCTAGGCCCTATCCAAAGGATATTACAGACTCTGAAGATCCTCCATAGAAGGCCTCACCCTCCCTGGGTATGGAATAGGTAGGGTGTTAGTGGGGGGCCCGGGAGGAGGGGAGGGAGAGGAAACTGGGATTGACATGTGAAACAATCTAATCTAATGTTTCTAATTTAGATAAAAAAACATGGAGGAAAAAAACATGATTTAAAGAGAAATCTGGCCAGAGATCACAAGGATGGCCCCAATTAAGAACTAAGCAATAGTGGAGAGGCTGCTTTAAATATCCTTCACCTATAATGAGATTGATGACTACCTTAAATGCCCTTCTAAAACCTTTGTATAGTAGCTGATGGAAGCAGAAGCAGAGACATCACAGCTAAGTACTGAGCCGAACTCCTGGAATCCAGTTGTAGAGAGGAAGGAGTGATGAGCAAAGGGTTCAATACCATGCTGGGGAAGACCACTGAAACAGCTTACTTGAGTAAGTGGAAGCTCATGGACCACAACCAGATAGCTGAGGAATCAGCACCCCCTGAATGTGGCTGACAGTTAGGAGAACTGGACAGTCTATGGGGCCTCTTGAGGTGGATCCAGCATTTATCCCTAGTGCACAAATGGACTTTGGGGGCCCATTCCCCCATGGAGGGATACTCTCTCAGCCTAAATACATGGGGGAGGACCTAGGCCCTGCCACAAATAATGTGACAGACCTTAATGAGTCCCCCATGGAAGGCCCCATTCTCCCTGGGGAGTGGATGGAGAAGTGGGACTGGGTCGGTGGCAGCATGGGAGGATGGGAAGGAGAGAGAACTGGGATTGATACGCAAAATAAGATTGTTTCCAATTTAAATAAAAATGTGTATTAAAAAAGGAAAAACAAAACAAAAATAACCTTCCTTCCAACTTGAACTTCTACACTTAAATTTCTGAGTTATTAGGACAATAAACATTTTTTTCATTTCTTTATTTGAAATAGAAACAAGTTTGATTTACATGACAATAAACATTTTTATTAATGAAAAATAACAGAAACAAGAATGGCAGAATGAATGTGAATGTTATAGATTTTTATAAAGGAAAAGGCTCTTGCATAATAAGAAATGAGGTTTCAGATGAACCATTGCTTGTGTTTTCTAAGTGGTTTTAACTTGACTACAGCCCAGTTGGAGGGAATGTTTCAGTTTCACACAAGAATAAGTTCAAAGAGCAATTGTACATTTTGGTGAGTTTACTAGAAATACATATTTTATCCTTCAGATTTTCAGAAAAATAGGTGTTAATTGTTATAACAGAAATGATAAAAGTTACAAGTTGTAATAAGTTTATTGGTGTGCTATAATTCTTTTTGATATATCAATATAAATTGGTTATTTGTCCATATCATGCCTTCATTTTAAATAAATGTAGAGGGAAAACAGACACATATGTAGAAGGAAGAAATAGTAATGGTCACAGTATAGCCACAAGCTCAGACATTCCTATTGCCAACAGAATCTAATTAAATGAATGGACTTTCCCCAGTGTCTCCAGAGGGACCACAGGTGTCTTAGTCACATTTCTATTACTGTGAAGAGACACCATGACTACAACAGCTCTTAGAATAGAATTCATTTAATTGCTGCTTGCTTACAGTTTTTGAGATTATCCATTATCTTCATGGTGGGTAGCAAGGCAGCATTCAGGCTGGCATGGGGCTGGAGAGTAGCTGAGAGTTCTACAGCCATGCTCAGGCAGCAATGACTGAGACTGGATAGAGTTTTTGAAACCTCAAAGACTATTGTCTGTGACACACTTTCTTCAACTAAGTTACAACTACTTGAATGAGGCCACACTTCCAAATCCTTCACAAATATGATGTTACTCTTTGATGACTGATGACTAAGCATTCAAATATACGAGAGTGTGAGGGGCCATTCTTATTCAAACCACCACAACAGCCCTGCTGGAAACTTGAATAAGCCCCGTGAAGCTGATTTTATATTTATATTTTTATTAGTCAGAAGAATATTAGAACACACTGATAGAACTGTAGGAATATATTGCATTCTTACAAATAAAGTCACTCTTGTATTGTATTCCAGATGAATATGAAACCTCATTAGAATGAATTCTTACATGATACTCTAGCTTGAATTTGAAATGTTTACCAAAAGCTAGTATGGTCAAACCTTCATTCTCAACTAGGTGATGTAGGTAAGCGATTGAAAATCTCAGAAGTTAGAGCCAATTTCAAGTCTTCTTGTTACTGGGAGAACATCCCTGAAATGGATATTAAGACTAAGCACCTGTGTTCTCTTACACACTTGCCCTTTTAAAAACCAATATCTGCTCCCACCATGCTGTTCTATGATACCACAAAACCAAGCAGAGGCCACTGTCCAACAAGCATTCCCTCTATATCTGCTGATTATCTCTATACAGTGACTATATATGGATGCATACTCACAGACACACCACCACAGATCTGTTTGCCTATAACCATTTTATTTCTTTAACTCTATTTGCTATACAGTCAGAAGGTTGGAAAAACTTCTGTGTCCCATAAGTGTCCACCCCATTGTTCGGCCTAGTTTCCTGCTAGGAATTTCATTTTACACCGACCTGTATAAATTCTAGTGCTCTATGTGAATTGTTCTATTCATTGATGGGACAGTTGGAAGTTTTCCTCCAAGGTAAGCTTTGCTGGGAGAGAAATAAATATTCTGAGATAACACTAAATAGTGATTGTGTATATGCATTTGTGGAGATAAATAAGAAGTAAAATGCTTCATTTTCCAGAGTCTATATTGAGTAGTGAGATGTATATTCTGAAAAGCTCTTCAAAGAGCCCTAGGTAAGATTTAGCTCTACTTGCTGAGGGTGCTAAACAGCTTAAGAAACATTATGGCATTTTATTTTCTCTTCTCTCTGTCATCCTCGTATCTCTTCATAAGATCATCTGCCAAGTAAGTTTCTTGTAACCACAATAGTCAGATTCTACTGTCTGGGCCATAAAGTAAGACAGCATGTAATGAAAGTGGTTTTAGGAAGAAATCTCTCAGAATGGGACTCAAAAATTTGATTATCCATTAATCAGACAGCAGCAGTCATTGCTTGTACATGGACAGGGACAGAACATAAGCTCCTGTAGCAACACTGTATGTTATGGGTTTCAGGGTAGGTTGTCAAACACACAGTGAGAAAAAAGACCCCAGAAATATTTAATGATTATATCTTGCAGATATATATACTGCAATATGATAAATAGGTGTTTGGTTTCCTGTTTACCTTGGGGTACCATTTTCCTCTCTTTGGGGATTCTTTTTATCATTTTTAAATAGCTTTTTAAATTTGAAATTAAAATATGATATCATGCACTTTTACCTTTTCTCCCTTCAATATCTCCATGAATCTCATAAGAAGTCTCTTTTTTTTCTGAAAGCATTACATTTTTAAAAATTTTCTTTTTAGAGTTAATTCATTCCTGACTGGTTCAAACATGTATATAATTTGTTTCAATCAGATTAACACCCTTTAACTTTTCTTATCTTCTTCACATCCATTAGAATATCTTTTCAGTTAGTCTCCTTCTACATTTATTTATTTATTTACATACTTACTTACCTACTTATGGCAGGAGCCTTGTAACTTCTTTAAGGAATAAGGGCTGAGAATAGCACAAACAAGCTCTCCTTGTGGCAAGGCCCTGGAGACTCTGACCTACTGTGGACAATTCGATGCATAATTCTGGGCATGAAACCCAGGAGCATATGTACAATGCGCTCTCTTTATTTTTATTACACAAGCCATATTGCTATCTCCCTTTAGTTTTACTTTCTCAGTCACGGACAAAAAGCTATTACAAAAGGAAAACTGTTTCCTGATGATTCCCCTTTGAGTGAGCCAGAAGAAATGTTGTTAAAAATATACAGTGGACTTGATTCAGGGGTTAAAATTTGGGTGATTCAGGTGTGACCATGAATTTAGGCTTTTTAAGAACAGGGAGGGCCAGGTGTTGGTGGCGCACACCTTTAGTCCCAGCACTCGGGAGGCAGAGGCAGAGGCAGAGGACATGACAGACTCTGAACATCCCCATGTAAGGCCTCACCCTCCCTGGGGAGCAGAAAAGGGTTGGAATAGAGGATGGGGGAAGGGGAAGAGGGGAGGAAGAGGGAACTGGGATTGACATGTAAATGATGCTTGTTTCTAATTTAAAATAGGTCTAATCACAATTATAAAAGTTTTAAAACAGAACAGAATGCCACCTTTGCAACACACCCTGTAAGTAGCCTGAAAGAGTCACAATAGTTCAAGAAGTTTAATATTATATATTTGCATAACTCTTCTGGAGATAATGATTTTATCCACAAGAGTTTTGGAGAAATGCTAATAAATAGATGATATCAGGAGTTTTTGGAATAGTCTAAGAACATGTAGGAGGGGGAGAGGGAACTGGGATTGACATGTAAAAGAAGCTTGTTTCTAATAAAAAATAAAAGAAAGGGAAAAAAAAGAGTACGTTTTCAAGTTACTTTGCTTTTAGGATAAAAGGAAAAACCTCGTATATTCCCAGAGAAGATTGAGTAGTACAGAAAGTAGAATGAATTGATCCAGTTTAGGCTGGAGAGCTGACTGTGAGAACCCAGACCCTACCAGATGTAAATATTAACCACAAGAGACCAAACTGTCTCTCACCATGCATGACCCTGTAATGGCAAATGCTGCCAGCTGGGCACACTGTTCTATCTGTAGGTGTGCGTAATTAAAAAATTCCCTCTGTGGCTTGTAAAACTGCTTATAATTCTAACAGAGCTATGGATCAAATAGGTAATGGTTACCGATGGGAAAGTGGGGGGGGCAGAGGAGTAAAAAAGCAAAGAAACAAACTGGTAACTATTATAATCAATTTTAGAAACTTAAAGGAACAAACCTGATTGCAAACCATTGAAATCTTATAAATAAAAATGCCCCAAGTGAGAGCGCATGGACCCCAGACTAATGTCTGGGAGGCCATCATGGGACTGATCCAGACCCCTGATCTTGGATGTCAATGAGGAGGGCCTGGCACTCTATATGGCCCCTAGTAGTGGATCAGTATTTATCCCTGGCATAAGACAGCACTTGGGGAGCCCATCCCACATGGAGGGATGCTCTCTCAGCCTGGACACATGGGGGAGGGCCTAGGCCCTGCCCAGGATGATATGACCGGTTTTGGGGAAACCCCATGGAGGGTCTTACCCTCCCTGGGGAGCAGAGAGGGGATGAGGTGGGACACTGGTGGGGGTTTGGGGGCAGGGGTGGGAGAGGGAGAAGGGATTGACATATGAAGCAGCCTTGTTTCTAATCTGAACTAATAAAAATTAATCTCTTGGGAAAAATAAATGCCCCCAGCTATCAGGCTCCATTTGTTTGAAACAGGTGGTCACAGTTGCTGAGTTGCACCAATTTCACACATCCATGCAGGTCATCAGACCCTTCCTGATATAGACTTCCAGTGTATGTACGTATACATATATGTATGTACGTATACATATATGTATGTATGTATGTATTTACTGAGTTTAGTTTAGTTTCTTTGCTAGATCACAAATAGGAAGTTATTTATGCTTTTGTGGGTACATCACTGAAATAAATGACTCTCCAGGTAACAACCATTTGACAGAAGGGAGGGTCCTTGTTTGAATCCATGAAGGGATTTTAAAGGATTTTATTTGTGTGGGTCTTATGTAAACTATTACAGCTGCAATGAACAAGTAGGCTTATAGTTCATTTTATGTCTGGAAGATCACACAGTTCCCTGTTTTCTAACTCTTACATTTTTACCCACTTCCCCTTCTGTGATGTTCCCTTGTAAGGACTATGAGACCAGCTCCAACCCCAACCAGGATTTCTAACGTCAAATGCTTATCTGGAGTAAAGGTGACAGATAGAATATTTCTATAGTAACTTCACACACAATCTGAGGGTCACGTTCTCCATTTAATATGCTCTTTATTGTTTTGTTTCTACTCTAATAATCTTGTCCTACTTCTACCTCCTCAATGCTTCTTCTTCTAGCCTCTTCTATTCTAGTTTCTAAAAATCTCTTTTCACTCAGAGGCTTGGAGCAAAAGAAGGATTTACAAGAATAGCTCTCATTGGTCAGAAGCACATTCCTAGGCTAAGTGATAAGGGCAGAGCCATTGCCATGGCAATGTAAGTTCTCAAGGTCATAGGAGCAAAACCTAGACCATGCGCGAAAGGCATAGTGTTCCCTGACAAATCTGAGACACAGATATATTGTTAGTACACTGGCAAGTGCAGAATTGGCATGCTTTACTTAATAACCTTGGTTAGACATCTGCAGCTCTGACCTGGTACATAGCTGTAAGTTTTCAAACTTATGGTCTATTTACAAAAGGCCTTTAGTCTAGTTTGAATTTTCTATGAGGTGAAAGTGAGCTAATTGTCTGTAGTAGTCTGAGCAAGAGAATAAGGCAGACTGTTAAGAGTCCACAGTACTTGTGGGACAAATAGATCTGGTTATGAAGGGTGTCCCAGTATATATTCGGTATATCAAAATTATACAGCTAAGTGAAAAGTCATCTTCTAGACATTTCCCAGATATATGTACCCAGAAGATGGAATATTTTCATGAGATAGACACACAAGTGGTGAGAAACACCAAAAACTATTATTAGGAAAGAAAAGAAACAGCTCATAAGAGAAATTACAGAAAGGAGCAACTGGTTTCCACAGGCAGTGACCCCACAGCCTTGCCAAGCAGGGTTCCCCCATCAGGTGGGTCTACCTGTTAAACACTAGTTAACACCTGCTATATTTTTCTTTTCCCTGACATTTCCTGATCTTTAAAGGATGTTCTAGAAATGTCTTCTTTAGGGTTGAGCATTGAAGTCATCAATTATTAGGACTTTGTTCACTTATAAATCTCTCCAGTAGCTGCTGTTCATTGCAAAGGAAGGCTTCTCTGACCAAAGTTGAGAACATTACTTATCCATGAAAATAATATGGAAATAATGGAGATTTGTTTATTATGGCATGGTTTTTAATGGTCCTTCATAGATATCTATATAGTCATTCCTCAAAACTGGAATATTATAATGGAACTATATTATTAAGATGACTAACATTGATATTGGAAAGATAAGACTGTATTACAAGGGATCAAAAATTAGTCATTTCACATCAGATTCACCTCCTTAAACATAGAGGACATCTCAGCATGAAGGAGGTCAGAGACATTCAAAGTGAAAAAGGCTTGTTTCCATTAAAACAAAGACAGTCCTGGCCAAGCAATGTGTTTCCTGTCAATTCTGTGAACAATCCTTAGAAGAGAGCTAACAGAAAAAAGATGACAACGATCTAATAAAGACAAAGAAATGAACTGAAATCATATTCTTCTCTCCAGACTTAAAAAAGCAGAGCAGACTTGTAAATGCCTTTATTATCGTATATGTTCACACATGTCCTACTTCTAACCTGCAGAGCTGTAATGTTTTTAGTTTGTATTTTTTGATGTATTGTTTGAAGCTATATCATGGGGAAATTTATTGTGTCAGCAACTAAAAACTAATATGTCAATCTTTGAAATTTATAATATCTTTACCTTAGAAGTCAATTTTTAATTCTTTTTTTCACTTTGTTTTTATTTGAAACAAGCTTCTTTTACATGTCAATCCCAATTTCCTCTCCCTTCCCCTCATCCCCTACCTCTTCACCTCCCCTGCAAACCCTTTCTGCTCCACAGGGAGTCCGAGGCCTTCCATGGGGGATCTTCAGAGTCTGTCATGTCATTTGGATCAGGGCCTAGACCCTCCCCAATGTGTCTAGGTTGAGAGAGTATCCCTCCATGTGGAGAGGGCTCCCAAAGACCACTCAAATACTAGGGATAAATACTGATCCATTACCAGAGGCCCCATATATTGCCCAGTCCTCCAAACTGGCATCCTCTTTCAAGGGTATCTGGAACAGTCCTATGCTGGTTTGCCAGCTATCAGTCTAGGTTCCATAAGCAACCCCTTGTTCAGGTCAACTGTCCCTGTGGGTTTCTCCATTCTTGTTCTGACCCCTTTGCTCATCACTCCTCCTTCTTTGCAACTGGATTCCAGAGTTCAGCTCAGTGTTTAGCTGTGGGTGTCTGCCTCTGCTTCCATCAGCTACTGGATGAAGGCTCTAGGATGGCATATAAGGCAGTCATCAATCACATTATTGGAGAAGGGCATTTAAGGTAGCCTCTCAACCACTGCTTAGATTGTTAATTGGGGTCAAACTCATAGATCTCTGGACATTTCCCTAGTGCCAGAATTCTCTTTGAACCTATAATGGCTCCCTCTATTGTGGTATCATTTTTTCTTGCTCTCTTAATTGGAAGCATGGGGGAAGGTGAGAGGGAGCTAGAAGAAAGAGAAGGGGAGAACAGGAGGGGAGAGGAGGACATGAGAGAGCAGAAAGATTTAGAAGTCAATTTTGTAAAATTAAATACAACTATTGAATTTCACAGATATCCTTAAGTGATAGAACTGGAAACCTTTCAAATTTTTCTTCATTCACATATAGAAAAGCATCTTGTAACATTTCACATAAGAGCTAGAGGAAATATCTGACTGAGAGGTGTTGAATCTGAGATCAGTGATGAATAGTAGACTAGTGAGCTGTGATAGCACATGCCTGTAGTATGTGATGAATAGGAAAATTCAAGTGTATCATAAGTCTATGGCCAGCTTGGGCTACACAGTGCAGAAGCAGCAAAACTGACCAACTGTTCAAAGCATCTGCCTCCAAGATAAATATTTGAGTTCAATTTCTTGAACTCAGATGATGGAAAGAAAAAAGTTACTCATGACTACCTAATGACTGCCATAGTCATTCCAAGAAATGGACATGTGTATACATGTACAAACACACACATGTTTGAAAAATATGGAAGTCATATTGCCAACAGTGAGCATTGGTATGAGTTTGCAGGTCTTAACACACACACACACACACACACACACACACACACACACACTCTAGGCGGTCTTATATAAGTGAGGTTGCCTCACCTTACTCCTGGATCTTAGTCACACAACTAATGTGGATGACAATAACCTAATATCTCTTACATTTCCTTATCAACAAAGACACTTGTCAGTTTAACACTAATTAGAATTTTGATCTTCATGTACATGTTGTACACTTGAAGGTAGAAAAACAGAGAGGGAAGTCATCCTGTACTTTGACAGATTAATACATACATGTGTGAACAGGCTCAGAAGAAATCATTCCACTGCTACATAAAAATATAGCCAAAAAACATAATATTCATATAGAAGAAAAGTAGGATCAGAGGAAACATTAAAATTAGAAATACAAAGAACTATAAAGCCATTGATGCCCTTCCCCTATAATGAGATTGATGCCTGCCTTGATTACCATTCATAGAGCCTTCATCCAGTTGCTGTTTGAAGCAGAAACAGGCACCTGCAGCTAAGCACTGGACTATACTTCTGGAATCCAGTTGTAGAGAGGGAGGAGGGATGAGCAAAGGAGCCAAGATGGGGCTGGAGAAACCTGCAGAAATATTGGACCTGATCTACTGATAGCATGGAGATCCTACCCATAAAGTTGGGAAATAGCATTGGACCAAACCAAGCCCTCTGAATGTGGGTGCCAGCTAGGAGGTCTAGACAGTCTATGGGACCTCTAATAGTGGAGCCAGTCTTTACCCTTAGAGCACAAATGGACTTTGGGAGCCCATTCCCTATGGAGGGATACTATTGCAGCCCAGATAGAAAAAGGAGGTCCTAGCCCCTCCCCCAAATGATATGACAGACTTTGCAGTTTTTCCATGGTGGACCTCAACATCCCTGTGGTGGAGTTGGGGAGTTGGTTGAGGGGGCTGGTGGGGAACATGGGAGGATGAGAAGGCAAGGGAATGGGGGATGGATATGTAAATATGATTAGTAATTAAAGGAAAAAAACACAATCTACTAAACATAAAAAATAACTCTAAAGTATGTTGATATTGATATTAATGATTTGTTATTTATTCCTGTTTCACTTGTATTATTTATTATAAATATTATCATCTCCATCATTATTATTATTAACAATACAAGTTATATACTTATTTTAATAAGAATTATATAATAAGATTGGGAACTTTAGGTTCACTATTCAATATTTGGACATAGTGATGCATTTTAAATTGCCAAAGGCTTATTTTCAAACAGTAGTCATAGAAATAATTGAGAAAATAGTAGAATAAGTAATTTTGGTAAATGGAAGTTTGTCCCATCTGCCTTGTGTTTATTATTTTATAAAATTAATGTGGAAATACATTTACACAGGATAATCATGAAAACCAAAAAATGGATTCCAAAGAAGCCTGAGTTGTCAGGGAAAGGGATTCTGGTAGTGAAGGTTTCTGAGGAGAATTATAAACCAAACTTCAAGACCACATCTTGATATCTAGCATGAATTTGTGGCACTAAGGATTTTCCAGTCATTTTTATAAAATGAAAATTCCAAAGGCCCATGAGGTAGTTGACTGAATTGCACATACCATACCCAGGTTTTAATTTGTGATGTGCATACATCTGAAAAATGGAACTTTACAGTTTTTCCTTGTTGCTTAAATGATGATTTCCCTTTACTTGTCCTGTATTATTTGGATTCACATCACTTGAAACTTTGAAGATTCTAGATTCTTCTTGACAGGCAACATAGAATGAAGCGAAATTATAGGGCGTATAGTGAGCAAGCAATCTGTTTATAGCACATCTGAGATTTTATTTGAAATGAAATTATTTAGAGTTTATTTAAAACAGAATTGGCAAGAGAAAATCCTTTCTATTAGTGCAAGGGAAGACATTCAAAAAAGGAAAGCTGTGTTTCATACTTTCTTTTTCAGTCTAAAACCTAAGAAAATCCAGTGGTTAATGCAATGATGCATTACTGTAAAAAAGTGTGGAGAATAAGTCATTGTGAGTGTTCAGCCACAGATGGGACATACATGTCTCTCCATGGTCTAAGGTGTAGGGAACATTGTAGGAGAAGGATGAAAAAACTGAGAGAGCTAAGGATGGTAAGAAGTGCTGTGAAATTCTGTTGTGTATACATGGCATGACTTTTGCATACATGATTCTATAGTAGTTCACAAGGCCAGCAAAATATCAAGCCCATTAAAAATTTTCCTGTAGATTGGGAAAGAGCTTCTGAACACTCCTCCATACCTGGGGAGATACTGACATTTGGTGATTACTGGAGGAGGGAGGATCATTTACTATTTTATGGTCACTGATATTTTTGCCATTTTCTGGTGGATGATCCATGGCCATGATTATATAAGCATCACTAATTGAAGTTATTTGACTAAATAAAAATGAAAAAATATAAAAAGAAGACAAGAATTTGGGAAGGAAATTACTTGGTCTGTGTAGTGACTGGATTCTATAGAAATTTGAAGGTAGAAATTAAATGTGGTTATGATCAAGATATATTGCATATGTGTATGAAACCTTCAAAAATAATTACTATTGATATAATAGTTGATAATCATTGTGGTCTCCATGAATTATGACTCGTTCTATTAGTTACAGATTATATGATTAGGTGTTAAGGTGAAATCCACTGATAGTAGTATTTGCTTAGCACTTATGGAGCACATGTCCATGAAACTAACATCAAACAGACAAAAGTATAATCAGAAGTGTGTATTCTGAACAAGTAATAGAAGTAACTTTCTTAAAAATTAAAATGACTAAAGAGTTTTAAGATTTTAAAAGAATGAGTCACCTTAGAAATATGAATGAGATAACCAAGAAAAGTGTATCAATAACTCTTTCTGCCAGCCGACTGAGTTCTGCTGCCATGTTAGGGCTCCAAAATAACACATAGAGTCTTATATTAGTTACCATATAGCTGGTCGATGACTAGGATTTCTTATTTGCTACCTCTATCTTAAGTATCAACCATAACCATTAATCTATATATTTATAAAGACTTATCGAGGATGCCAGTGGCATGTGTCCTCTCTTTCCCAGGATTACATGGTGACTGTCCCTCTACTACATTTCCCAGAATCCTTCTTCTCTTCTACTGCCACCTATATTGCTTCCCTATTGGCCAACAGTGCTTTATTTATCAACCAATAAGACAAACATATACACAGAAGGACCTCCTCCATCAGAAAACCATACAACAATCTCCTATCCCTAATTCCTGATCCTTAACTCAGCCTTGAACATTAGGCAATTCTTGCAAGTTAACATAGCTATTCCCTCACAACCTCCCTTATTGATGACCTGGGGCAAAGGTATTATTGGCTTGATACTGCATCATTCCAATCATCAGATGACAGCCACCTGCTTATATCACCTGGTGTACCTTTACCTATCTGGTCTAATTGTCTTCTCTCCCTTTATGACTTTATAACAAACACAGATTTTTTTACATTTAAATGTTGTTTTTCTTTCTCTGCCCCTATCATCATATTGGGATATGTGATTAAAAATCCTTAATACGCTCAGATGTATTTCTTTAATTCGTTCTATAATTATAATTCTATGTAAAAGCAAAGAAGATAGTTCAATGGTGTCCTTCTTCAAAAATAATAACTTGATTTTTTTAAAAAAATCTTACATTGAGAAAAAATATTTGACATGCATCAGGTTCACAGTGATCTTACAGAATGCCTACAATTTTAAGTTAAACACATTTTGTTAATATTTAATGTATATAAAAATGCTTTAAGCTTACCATCTAGTAAATTTGAAGTTCAAACAACCAGATATTACCTCTGTTATTCTTCTTCCTGACAATACTCATACAATACTTTTAATACCTTTTCTCCCTCACAATTATATTGTCCATAGAACAAATATTGTCCCACCATCTGTGATGGTTCATCTTGGTTGTCAACATGACTGGATCTGGAATCAACTAAAAGACCAAAGGTAAGAGAAAAGAATAGGGCAGAATCTTTATTATCAACATCATGAGGAAGTAAACCTGCACACTTGTTAATCATGAACTTCTTATTATCCAACTGTAAGCCAATAGATTTCTGTGATGTGAAACATCCATCTTGGTTTTTTTCCTGTTTTTCCCTTTCTTAGCAGCACTAAAAGTATATAGGATTTATGTTTAACTATTCAATTTTGTTATACACTATCAAATTTAACTTTAGTTCGTATTGTTGTTGTTGTTTACCAACATATATTTGATGCAACTTAGCCTGATAATGAAACCAACAGATCTGGCCTGGGAGTTTTCACCTGATACAAGTTATTAAAATATATTCATAATAAGTAAAGAGTCTGTTTAATGTTTCCTTAGTTGTAATGAGCATATTTGAATGAGAAATATCCTACATAGAATGAAGTATTTAAACACTTTGTCCCAAGTTATTGTTTCCCTTCAGTTAAATTATGGAATATTTAAGAGGTATAGCCTTAAAAACAGGAATAAATCACTAGGGGTGGGATTTGAGGGTAAATTCATGTCCTTTGCATTCCACTCTCTGCTCCATGTTTCAATTCAAAATGCAACCTCTCAGCTTTTTTTCTAGGTGCCTGCTGCCGTACCTCCTACATCAATGTACGCACTCACTCTGGGACTCTAGATAAGTTAAAATCTTTCTTTCATAAGCCATATTTAGTTTTAGTATTTTTCACAGCATCAGAAGTAAAATTAGAACACATAGCATACAAAGTGAAGTATGTTGTATTTAAACATATTTTCATACATGGTTACCACTATAATTTTTGCGTTTCTCTCTGGTGATACTCTGAGTTTTCCACATATCAAGAAGTTAGAGGCATCATTGTTTATGACCTTCCTGATGCTCAATGTCTTCTTATCCAACAGGCCAAGATACTGATATAGTTCTCTCCTCTTATCAACAGTGATGGTGATATTAAAATTCATCATGTTAAGCATTTCATTTGAATTTACTTTCCAAAATGACTTCATGATATATTTCCTACTGATTTTATCTTATATTTCAGAATGGTGATGTTTAGAAAATATATCCATAAATACTCATAGAAGGATATAGAGAATGAGCCTAATTTGGCAATCACACCAAGGTCAATATCTGATCATTCTTCTAAGAGGATTCAGCATCTATGGTGAAAAAAATATTGCTCCTCATTAATTTTTATGCCTTATCATTGGGAAGGTTTATAGGTAATGTAAATAGAAAATTGAAGATATAGATGATATTAAATTTGTTGATCAGGTGAACCTGACATTAAGATATTGTCAAGAATATAGTTCAATGAACCTGTCAAAAGGCAATGCAACTTCAGAAGTGATAGTGAAAAATGGTCTGAAATATAACTATGGAAGAAACCCACAGACACTGTACGATGAAAGAATCAAGAAAGAACCCCACAATGCCCATTAATGTTCATGAAATTCCTATGATAAATATTACCTTTTCAAGGTTATATAAGAAGTAAATGATAGAAGTTTTACTTATTGGTAAAACTGCTCCCTGACTGATTGGGGGATTTCCAAGTAATATAACTTTTTCTGAGTTCCCCTGCTCCTTTATGTAACCTCATTATGCTCACTAATTTATCTAGCTGTGAGTGGACCTAAATTTTCTTTTAATCTTAGACTCCCTTATCAGCTGCCTCTCACTGGCTTATTTTTCCCTGTATTTTAATGGTCCTAAAGACAAATCTGAGCCCACTTATAAATATTAGGATAATCTCTCCACCTTAATGCCAGCAACCTTTATACTATCTGAATGTGAGTGGTTATTTTTTTTTACAGTAACATATATCATGTAGCTCTGCATTGCATTTCCTATGTGCAACCCCCAAAGCACATTGTGAACTCTAACAGTTTAGTCCTTTTACACCAATACCTAAATTAAGGTTCAAAGTTTCCTTAAGCTTTTTAGAAAAACTTGAATAAGTGTATGAGAGCTATGTTTTGTTTATAGAATTTATTGACAAGTGTGCTGTGTATTTAGTCCAGCCCTCTTAAAGTGGCATGCCTCCAAATGCAAGAGTTTTTACAATAAGGTGCCTTAATATTGAGATTTAATGCTGTGCTGAGCTATTACTAATAGAGAAATTCTATTCTTTGGCTTCAAAATACTAACATAGTTTTCAAATGGTCAATGGAATCATGCAGTCACACAGAGAGGTCCAAAAGACTTAGTCCTGAAATAAAAGCACAGCAAAAACACTTGTGAACTAAAATAAATTCTATTCCTGTAAGACATTTATAAGAATGCACTTACTAGCCAAAAATTAATGGAATCCACAGAGGATGAAGTACAATATGATTTTAAAAGAAATAAACAATCCTTTTGTTTTGTCTCTTTTATTAAATGAAGATAACTTGTCCCATATAAACATAATATGTCTCCAGTCTTCCAGACAATGGCACACGGAACACTTAACAATAAAAAGATATAAACAAGGAAAAGTAGCTCTCACTTAGCCATATGGTATTGTTTCTGTGAATATGGAAGTTTTCCTCAGGGTTTCAAATTTCATAACAGATGATTTCCTTTGTCAATGTTATTCAACAATTGTGTAGTGTGTTTATGAAGTTGGAAATTCATTTTCTTAGTATTTTATTAGGTTATTTTGATGATAAATATATCACTAGGATTTAAGATGTTATAAAAATAAAAGCCCATAGGTGGGTATTTTTATAGACCTTATGATGATCAGAAATGTGAGGATACTTACACAAGGGAGCTGATTGGTATTGAAGACTGAACATAGTAGCTACAGCCAATGTTGACACTATGTGTCCCATCCCTTCCATATCAATAGGTGTTCCCAAATCTGCTCAAATGATGATCTACTTTCCATAATATATAAGAAGCACCAATGATATCAGCAGTGATTTTCTACCAGGCAAAATGAGTCTTCAGCCTCCTTCAATGGAAATACCCACCTACCTTTGCAATTCTCCATAATTTTCAACTAAATATGACACATACTTTTTACTAAACCTGTGGATATGTATGTAAAATTTTACCTTAAGAGGAAATGGCACATAAGTTTAAAAGAAAATAATCATTTTATCTTTGATAATGCTAATGAACAATTTCCATTGCCACTGTGATCTAATATTTCCCAACATAATATTATTCAAAAAATTTAAAAAATATAGGTTATTGATATTTGCCTTGTTTGCTTTTCAAATTTGATAAGTAAGTCCCTATTTAAGAAGACACCATGTACTTCAGAAACCTATGAACTGGACCTGACCATACTATCCTCTCCATGAGGACTAGCTTTCATAGTACTAGAAGGTACCATGCAAGATTCCAAAAGAGGGTAACAAGCATAACATGCCCACATCTGAATCACACCAATGAACAGCATGGCATGATAACCCTATGGTAAAGGAGTGACATGTGTAACATTGGTGGCAAACCAAAGCTCTCAAACTGGAATTTTAAGACCTGCTCAAAATGAGAGAAAACATACCTGGAATTGAAAACTAATTTTTCAGTGCTAAGTGAAGCCATGCTACTTGATGAGAATCTACAAATACTAATTTACTAAACAACACAACTCTAAGAACAACTTATAAATATTTGTTCTTTCACCCATATGCAAGGGTAGACATTAATCTTCATCAGGGAATGCTCTTTGTAGCAGACAGAGAAAACTACAAATAACAAAATTGATCAAAACACAGAGTTATGGAGCCCATTCATAATGGATACATTTGAAAAACACTGCAGTGTCTGCAGCTCAGGGACCACTGTGGAAGAGGAGGTGGAAAAAATGTAAGAGGTGAGTTTCAGGGCTCTTTCTGGGGGACTGTGGTTCCTGGAAATATCAGAAGCTACATCCCTATTATCTCACCAACATGACTGTCAAAAAGTGAACTGAGCAATGATGACACACTCGTGAACATTCCATTGTAGTGGAGAATAGGCCCATGAGGCTCAAACATACACAGAGTTTCTGAAAAGGCAACTGAGCCAAATGAGAAAAGTTTGAGGCAGGAGGTCTGGCCCTTACTAAGGAAGAACACTTCAATTGGTTGTTAATTGACAAATGGTCATCCCTGAAAATATGCATAAATTTAACATTGTAGGGACTGAGCCAGTTATATGTAAGAAATATTTTTATGTATACATATGTGCATATAAGCATGCAGTAAGAATTTGAAGCACAGTGGAGAGGAAGGGACTGAGGGAGAGAAAGAATGGGAGAAATGGTTTAATTTTATTCATCTTAAAAATATATAAGAAGCAAAAGAACGTGTAGAATAAATCTTTTTTGTATGATTCTAAATATCCGTTATATATACTCTTACATCCCATTTTATAGCCATCCAGACTTAATATACTTTAAATATTGCAAATCTTTATGTGTTAATATGGAAAAATTCTATGTGATGTTTTATTCATTGAAACAGCTAAGGTAAGCAGAGAATGCTGCTAATTGTGTCGAAGGAAAAAATACATATTTATGGCTACAAGCTTTTATATGCAAGTAAATTTCTGGAAGCTTACAGTATAATTTGTATCAATCAGTATACAAACAAGAAACAGGTGGCAAACTCAAATTAGAATAATTTGAAGGGGTTTATTTACAAAGAAATTAATTACAAAGGTGTGGATAGATATAGGCAACTAAAAGCAAAGGATAGTAAAGATTCTTAATTATAAACAGCAGGACTACAACACACCTAAAACTAGGAAAAAAGAAAGGAAACATTTCTCATGCTAAAGGGACTGGTAGAATTTTTTTTTTTTGAAATAAAGAAAGCATAAGATGCTCCAGGCACTCAGGGCTGGATGATTAAACACCCTGACCTCCTTTCATTTCTTCTGTCTCAGCAACCTGGTAAACCAAACCCTACGGAACCCATCCTAAAAGCCCAAGTGCCACGGTTATATGACTCTTAGGGAGCATCTTACCAAAGACAACCGTAAGGATGAGACAGAAAATACTCTGAGCGAGAGGAGAGCAAGTAGAAGAAATACACTACTTTCCCCTAGGTATTTTACAATATATTTAGTATAGAGAATATCTGTTCCCTCCAGAGAGTTTTATGGTTATAGCTCTTGGTTATTTATAAATAATGGCCCATAATATGTGTTCCCAGGTAAATACTAAACTATGCAGTAAATATCATACTTTAAAAAGCACTTATACATTTTTTCTTACCAGAATCTAATTATATCATTAGGTATGAAATTATGCTAGGTAAATGGACAGTTTTTAATTTTTTGAGAAATTAATATGAGTACTATATTTACATCATTTTATTCCCTTCTCTACTTACCCTAATTCCCCAATTACCTTCTGTTCTTTCTAAAGGTATTTTTATATACATATGTGTTTATAAATACAATTCATTGCTATCATTTAGTGTTGCTGGTGTTCTCAGTATATGTTTACAATTGGCCTCTTTAGAATAGCCTCCCTATCAGGGTCTTTGTTGTCTATTTCTCTCTATGAGCCCATATATTGCCTGGAATTCTTCTTCTAAGGATGGTACTGTAATGGTTTATTTTTAATTTTTTTAAAGTTGAGCCACATTACAATTATTTGTAGTATTTTATTTCTTGAAAGTAGAAGAGTCACTTGTGTCTCAAAAAATTTAAACTAACTCCAAATAATTGCTTAATAGAAATATAATCAAGTTGCTAATATGTGTGGAGATGGCTACCTTGTAGGCAATCAGTGTGCTTGCTACCAATTCTTATTTTATGGAATACTTATTTTATGTGCTAAGTTGTCAAGGAAGATCTTGAATTCTGTTCTGCCGATAAGTCACTACTTTCATCTGTTTTGTGCTGTAAAACATGTCTTTTGATCATATTCACCCCACTTTCCCTTCCCCTCCAATTCTTCCAAAATTACTACTATTTTTCTTCCATAGTTCATATGCTCTTTTTAAAAAACCCATCAAGTCCACTTAGTACTTGTTAGTATGTGTATAGCTACAGAGGGATGCACCAGCAATAGGCAATATCCCAAGGATCACATCTCTGAAAAACTGGCACTCTCTTTTCCTCATCAGCAGCCATTAACTTGTGGGACCACACAAGCCACTTAAAGATCCAGGTTGGGATATTTGGGTAAATTAAACTTCTTTGTACTAATAGGTCCTTGGTCCTGTGTCAAAAGGAAGGTTAGAAATTGGCTACATGATGTTTTCCTTATTTCGAATTTGTTTCTTAAACTTACACTTCAATTAACCAGTGTAAGTCTCCTGAATAATGAAGAAAGTGATCAAAGTCTTGACTCACCTGAAAATAAAAATGTTCTTGCTGCACAAGCCTGATGATCTAATCCCAGAAAGTTTTAAAGAGTCAGCAATTGAGGCATACACTGGCAACTCCAACACTATAGAAACAGGCATACAAGTAGAATTGTGATGTTCTAGGTATCAGCCTTGCTGAAAAGTAATGCAAGCTCCAGTTTCTGACAGAACACTGCCTCAAGGGAATGAGGTTGACAATGACAGTGGAAGATACTGCATGTCTTCTGAGCATATGAATGCTCACACACACACACACACACACACACACACACACACACACACACACACACACACACAACAATCAGAAGTCATTCTTAAAAGGTAGAAAAGCAGGAAAAGAGATACCTGAATAGAGGGAGCCATCATAGATTTAAAGAGAAATCTGGCACTAGGGAAATGTCCTGAGATCCACAAGGATAAACCCAACTAAGAACTATGCAATAGTGGGGAGGCTATCTTAAATGCCCTTCCTCTATAATAAGATTGATGACTGCCTTAAATGCCATCCTAGAGCCTTCACCCAGTAGCTGATGAAAGCAGAAAGCAGACACCCACTTCTAAACACTGAGCTGAACTCCTAGAATCCAGATATGGAGACGAGGAGTGAAGAGCAAAGGTGTCAAGACCATGCCAAGGAAACCCACAGAAACACTGACATGAACAAGTGCGAGCACAGTCTGACACCTGGGGAACCAGCATACATCCTAACCAAGCTCCCTAAACATGGGAGTCAGTTGGGAGACCAAAGCAGTTTACGGGGCCTCTGGCAATGGAACCAGTATTTAACCCTAGTGCATGGACTTTGGGAGCCCATTCCCGATGGAGGGATATTCTCTTAGCCTAGATTCAAGGGGGAATGCTTAGGCACTGCCCCAAATGATGTGACAGACATTCATGATTCCCCATGGGAGGCCTCAACCTCTCTGGGGAGTGCATGGGTGGTGGGATTCCGGTATTGGTGGCAGGCATGGGAGGTCATGAGGGAGAGGGAACTGGTATCAGTATGTAAAATAAGATTGTTTTAATGTAAATAAAAACACCATATAAATAAACAGTTAGGAAACTGCAGCATGTCAACTAGTGTGCATTTATGTGTTCAGGACTCTAGTTTCTGTGAAGTTGCCCAGGGAAGCCTCAGAATTTCTAGCGACAACGTTACAAAGTTCCCAGATTCCACAGCAAACAAAGGTAGGCAGAGCAAATAGGGGGAAAAGTAAGAGACAAAACAGTGAGTTTCTAAGATGGATACCTAGTGCCATGTATGATCATAACTTCGAGAATAGACCAGAATTTTGCTTCACTGTTTCCTATGCACAACCTCAAATTTCTCTCCATGATAAATAAAAATGAGTCACAGCTTTAAGTTAGAACATTTTTATAATCAATTCCTGCTCCTCTGAGGACCATCCTTCCACAGCTTTGGAATTGAGGGGAGTCACAGAGTCAAGGGAAATATTCACTCAATTTGACTTTTTTATCAAGGGAGTAAAACTTAATTCTCTGAGTCCAGCAAGTTGGGCATAACTTAACTCTCTGAGGCCAGCAAAAAAAAAGAAACACGCAGACACCTCTAGGGTCTTTCTATCATCTCTCGTTCATCTCATTATTTCTTTGGTTACCTCTATCCAGATGTATCCCTTCTGTCTCTTCTTAATTTTTCTTTCATACCTTATGTACCCTAGCAAAAGCTTTCAAGCACTACAACAATTACATTTGTAAGTGAGTGATTATAATCAATAGAAATAAAAAAACAGTATGGTGGTTTCTCAGGAAAATGGGAATCAATCTACCACAAGATCCAGCAATTCCTTTCTTGGGCATATACCCAAAGAATGCACACTCATACAATAGGGGCATATGTTCATCTATGTTCATAGCAGCATTATTTGTAATAGACAGAACCTGCAAGCAACTTAGATAACCCCTCAAGTGAAGAATAGATAGAGAAAATGTGGTACATTTACACAATGGAGTACTACAGAAAAACAAAAACAACAACAAAAAATGGAAATTTGAAATTCACAGGCAAATGAATGGAACTAGAAGAAACCATCCTGAGTGAGGTAACCCAATCACAAAAAGAAAAACATGGCATGTACTCACTCATTTTTGATTTTTAGACATAGAACAAAGGATTGCCAGTCTACAATCTATACTGCCAGAGGAGCTAGGAAACAAGGAGAACCCCAAGAGAAGATTTCATAGTCTCTTGAAGAAGGGGATGACGACAAGAACCCCCCACCAAAGTGGGAGCCCAGGTGTGGGGTAGACTAAGGAGGTGGGAAGAAAAGAAGGGAGAGGGGGAGGAGGGAGGAGAACAAGAGGACTGATACAGGGTAGGAATAGATGAGGGCAAGAAAGGAGATATTTTGATAGAGGGAGATAGTACAGGTTTGAAGAGAGGTCTGGCACAGGGAAAATGCTAGGGGATTCACGAGGATGACCCCAACTAAGATTCTAGGCTGCTTTTGATGCCCTTCCCCTATATAATGAGATTGATGCCTGCCGTGGTTACCATTCCTAGAGCCTTCGTTCCAAGCAGAAACAGGCACCCACTGAACTATACTAATGGAATCTAGTTGTGGAGAGGGATGAGGGATGAGCAAAGAGCCAAGACAGGGCTGGAGAGAACTGCAGAAACAGTGGACCTGACCTACTGATAGCATGGAGCCCCTAGTCATAAAGCCGGGGAAACAGCATTGGACCAAACCAAGCCCTCTGAATGTGGGTGCCAGCTAGGAGCCCAAGACAGTCTATGGAACCTCTAAGAGTGGAGCCAGTCTTTATCCCTAAAGCACAAATGGACTTTGGGAGCCCATTCCCTATGGAGGGATACTATTGCAGCTCAGATACAGCAAAGAGGGTCTAGGCCCTCCCCAGAATAATATGACAGACTTTGAAGGTTCCCCGTGATGGTCCTCAGTATCCCTGGGGAGGAGTTGGGGGGGGTTGGTGGGGAACATGAGAGGATGGCAGGGTAAGGGAATGGGGGGATGGATATGTAAATATGAGTAGTAATTAAAGAATAAAAAATGTGAAGAATAAATTAAAAACTGGTTTCTCATTCCCCTTACATGATTAAGTATTTTATGTACAAAACAAATTATTCCCAAAACTCCACATACATTCATGTCCAAACAACTTGTTACAGATTAACAGAGTGTAAACAAGCAAGCAAAGTATTTTTCACTGGCAGTTCTTTTGCTGGTAAACTAAATTTTATGGTTTACCAGCAAAAGAAAGTGAAGAAAGAATCAATCACTTTATTATTTATCTCAAAAGGAAATCTTTAATCCTTTTTTATATTTGTGTGGTTTTTCCTTATAGGAATCCTTTGTATTGCTTTGGAGCCTATCCTGGAACTTGCTCTATAGACCAGGCTGACCTCGAACTCATGGAGATCAACCTGACTAGGCCTCCCAAGTGCTGGGATTAAAGATGTGTTCTACCAACATCCAGCTAAAAAGTAATCTTACAAAAATCTTAAAAGAATCACAAATCTAAACTTGTATGTATGAAAAAAATCAATCATCTCTACTTTAAACCCTCAGGATGCATACCCACTCATCAAGACCTTTTTGTATTTTTTCAGGAATTTGAGGGCAGAAATAGGTACAAGTAATTAATCATCAACTTTGATCACCAACCCATCCTAGCAAGAAAGGTTTGTCAGCCAGCAATAGCTAGACTCCCATTGTTTCTGTTTAATGACCTCAACCAGTCCCATGCTCAACTATTAAAAGTGTGCCTTTAATTTTTATTTACATTAAAACAATCTTATTTTAAACACCAAATCCCAGTTTCCTCCCCCTCCTCCCACTCCCATCATCTCCCATCCCACCCCCACCTAAGAGAGGTTGAGGCTTCCCATGGGAGATTATCAAAGACTGTCATATCATTTTGGGCAGGCCCTGGGCCCTCCCCAGTGTATCTAGGATGAGAGATTATCCCTCCACAGGGAATGGGCTCCAAAAAGCCAGTTAATGCACTAGGGATAAATACAGGTTCCATTGCCAGTGGCCCCATAGACTACCCAAGCCCCACAACTGTCACCGATTTTCAAGATACCTGATTCACTCTTATGCAGGTTCCCCAGCTGTCAGTCTGGTGTCCTTGAGCTCCCACTTGCTCAGGTCAGCTGTTTCCCCAGCATGATCTTGACCTCTTTGCTCGTCACCCCTCCCTCTCTACAACTGGATTCCAGGAGTTCAACTCAGTGCTTAGCTGTGAATCTCTGCATCTGCTCCCATCAGCTACTGGATTAAGGTTCTGTGATGGGCATTTAAGGTAGTCATCAATCTCATCATAGGGGAAGGGCATTTAAGGTAGCCTTTCCACTATTGATTATATCATTATTTGGGGTCATCCTTGTGGATCCCTGGGAATTTCCCTAGTGTCAGGTTTCTCCTTAAGTTCTTAATGACTCCTGTATTAAGGAATCTCTTTTGTTGCTCTCCTTCTCTGTTCTTTCCCCAATTGGACCTTCCTGATCCTTTATGTTCTCCTCCCCCCTTCCCTTCTACCTTCCTCTATCTCCTCCCTCCCAAAGTGTGCCTTTTTAAACTTTAATTTGTTCCCCAAGATTTTCTTCCTCAAAGCTGTTGACAAAAACATCTGAACCTAAAGTTAAGTCATTATTTAAAGCTTTTTTAAAAAACCTATGATGAACACTGAAACCTGTGAACATGTGTATCAATATTAAAAAGAACTTGAGTTAACTCCTGGAACTTGATGTTTTCCTTAATCATTAACATAAACCATAGTCTATGAGACTCCTTAAGAGAAATTCATAAGACCTAGTTCTGTGACACTTCCTTGTCCTTATTTTCTATCATTTACAACTCCTGCTTTGTTGGGGGTGGAGGCAACATTATATCCAACCTTTATCTATATTAATTTTCCTACTAAACTAACCTCTATAATAATTCCTTATTATATTGTTAAAAACCTTTAATTATCAAAATTCTATTTACACTAACACTATTGTATGAAATTGCTTCAGTTAAACAGTGCCACTTAAGAGGTAAGCATTTTCATAACTCTCTACTGATAAAAATGCCCTGTAAATGGAAGTTTTCCATAAGATAATCACAATTCATTAAAGGCACTGGGGATCCCTCCACACTCATTCACACCATGCCACATACCACTTAAAAATGGAAGTAGCAAACATGTAAAGTTACAGCAGCAACAAGAGATATTCTGGAGCCAAAGCCTTAGAGTCTTGCCTGTTCAAGATTCACCCATCAGTTCCTTGCATTCTGGTAGACCTAACTCCTGAAGTCAATTGCCACCTGCTGCTCCTCTGGCATGGTCACTGGCACATTCCAATTAAATTAAAATATGGTGTTTCTTCATTGTTGACAAAAAATTTTTCAGATACTTTTGTGTAAAATACAGTCTGTGTTTGTGGTTTGATAGGTTTACATAGTGAGAGTCAAGTTGGCATATCAAAAACTTTCCCCCAGATGGTCTCTACTGAAATGGAAAGCTAATGGGGAAGACCAGCCATTGAGGACATCCACCTGAGAAGGGCCTTAATAGATTAATATTGAACCACAGGAAGCCCATTTCTGCTGTGGTTAAGTTTAATCACAACTTCTCTTTAGTCAAATAATGATCTCTCATAACAAAATGAAATCAGTTTTCAATGTCTTTACTACAGCCTTAGTTTTGGAAAGAATGAAGGTTTACCGAAGTATAGTTGACACCCAACAAAGTATGTGCATTTAAACGAACAACTCATAAGTGTACTTATTTACCTATTGGTGCAATTATAATGGGATGAATGCCACTCCTATAAAACTCCCTTCTCATCCTGGTTTATCTGCATCCCACCTTTTATCTATACAAGTAACCACTGGTTAGTTTAGTCACAGTAGAATGCCTGTACTTAAATTTACTTGAGTTTTTTAGCCAATGTTTTCACTCCAGGATCCTATCTCTTATCATAAAGAATTTAAAATTAACCCACCCTTGTTGTTTCAGTAATTCATTCTTTTTATTGTTGAGTAATTCTATACACAAAATCATTTTATGCATTTATCTGGTAATGAATATTTTGCATGGTTTAAATTTTAGCTAATTAAAAATTAGCATGGGGTTTGTAGAAAATTCTACATAGAGGCATATTTTTAGTAGAAAAGAATAGGCAAGTTCTATGGAAGAATTAAATTTAGGATTTCAAGACAGTCCAAAAGTATGTCCCAACGAATGTGAATAAAAGTTTCATATTCTGCATTCACAAATATGTGATAAAAGCATAGTCTTAAAAATTTCAAGCATTCTAAATGGTGTGCAGGCCTCTCCCTGTGTGTATTTTCCTAGTGATAGATTGTTCCTTTGCATGCTCATTGCCATCCACTCATTTTCATCAATACATTAGTCATTTCATTTATCACTTATACTTATTTTATTATTCACATAAAACTTGTAGAACTCTTGATCCAGAGCTTGTTAAAAAAGCTTTATCAAATATGTAATTCTTGAAGGTGTAAAATATGTGTATATCTATATCTATATATATTTATATAAATATATGTATGTATTGTATGTTTCCCTTGGTTTTTCAAAAGAAGTTTTAAATTTAATAAACTATGATTACAAATTAGAAAACCAATATAGAAATATAAAAATTAACTCTGAGATATAAATTATTTATGTTGGGAATGATAAAACAAATATATCCAGATTCTAAACATAATAAAAATAATTTGAAAGAATTCTATGAATAATTTATGGCTATATATCTGACATGCCACTGAAATAAAACTATTTCATTAGTATTTTAAAACATTTTCAATTAGAAACTTTCATTTTTTTCTTTCTCTAGAAACAATCATTTTACATATCAGTTCCCCCATTCCCTGTCCTTTCCATCCTCCCAAGCCCCCTCCCAACCCTCCCAACCCACCCCTCACCTGCTCCACAAGGATGGTGGGGCCTTCCATGGGGATCATCAAAGTCTGGCACACCATTTGGAGGAGGACCTAGGGCCTCCTCCATGTATCTGGGCTGAAATACTATCCCTCTACAGGGAAAGGGCTCCCAAAGTCCATTGTGTACTAGGGATAAATACTGGTTCTACTATTAGAGTTCCCATAGCCTGCCCAGGTCTCCTAACCCCCACATTCAGAGTATTTGTTTCAGTCCAATGCTGTTTCTCCAGCTTTTCCACCAGGGTTCCTGTGGTCTCACTAAGTCAGGTCAGCTGGTTCTGTAGATTTCTCCAGCATGATCTTGACTGCTTTGCTCATCCCTCCTCACTATCTACAACTGGATTCTAAGAGTGTGTTCAGTGCTTAGCTGTGGGTGCCTGCTTCTGCTTCCATCAGCTACTGGATGAAGGCTGCTCAGGGGGCCTGGTTTGGTCCTATGTTGGTTTCCCAGCTGTCAGACCAGGGTCCTTGAGTTCCCACTTTCTCAGGTCAGCTGTTTCTGCAGATTTTCTCAGAATGGTCTTAACCCTTTTGTTGGTCACTCCTCCCTCTCTGAAACTGGATTTCAGGAGTTTGGCTCAATGTTTAGCTGTGGATCCCTGCTTCTGCTTCTATCAGCTACTGGATGAAGGCTCTAGAATAGCATTTAAGGTACTCATCATTCTCAATATAGGGGAAGGGCATTTAAGGTAGCCTCTCCACTATTGCTTAGGTTCCTAGTTGGTGTCATCCTTGCGGATCTCTGTACAATTCCCTAGTGCCAGATTTCTCTTTAAACCTATACTGGCACCCTCTATTGATGTGTCTCTTTTCTTCTTCTCCTCTATTCCTCTCCCTACTCAATGTTCCTGATCACTCATGTTCTTGCTCCCCCTCCTCTTCTCCCCTCCTCTTTCTCCTTCCTCTCCTGCCATGCTTGACACAGGAGAATACTTCCTGAACATAATGCCAGTAGCACAGACACTGAAATTGACAATTAATAAATGGGGTCTCCTGAAACTAAGCAGCTTCAGTAAGGCAAAAGACACAATCATCAAGAAAAAATGGCAGCCCACAAAATGGGAAAAGATCTTCACCAACTCCACATCAGACAGAGGGCTGATCTCCAAAATATGCAAAGAAATCAAGAAGCTAGTCATCAAACACCAAATAATCCAATTAAAAAGTGGGGTACAGAACTAAACAAAGAATTATCAATAGAGGAATCTAAAATGGCTGAAAGACACATAAGAAATTGCTCAACATCCTTAGCCATCAGGGAAATGCAAATCAAAACAACTCTGAGATACCATCTTACACCTGTTAGGATGGCTCAAATCAAAAAAAGAAAAAAAAAAGCAATGTCAGTTTATTCTGGAGAGGATGTTGAGAAGGGGAAGGCTTCTCCATTGCTGGTGGGAGTGCAAATTTGTACAGATACTTTGGAAATCAGTATGGTGGCTTCTCAGGAAAATGGGAACCAGTCTACATCAAAACCCAGCAAGTAACACTCAAAGGCATATACTCAAAGGATGCACTTTCATACAACAAGGACATCTGTTCAACTATGTTCATAGCAGCATTCTTTACAACTTCTTGACCAGGGCACTAGGCAATCTTAATTGCCTCCTGGACCTGTTTGAGAAAATCTTCATCATACATCTCAAGGAATATAATTATGGGAACATGGTATATCTGTGGGTAATTTGACAATACTAGTAGTGCTCTCAGTATCCATGGTGGCACCATCAGTGACTGAGAGCTGTTGTATTATGATGCTCAACAAGCATAAAAATTTCCAATTTATAATGATTTTGCAATGGATATAAATCTAAGCAAATATCTCATTGTTATTTTCATCTTTCTGATTTTAATATATATATTATATATATATAATATATATATATATATGCATGTTACTAGTCATATATTCATATTTCTCACCTATAAATCAGCACCATTTGTCCTTTGCAATTGTTATTTAACTGATATTGATTCAGGATCTCCTTATATGCTATTTGTTAAAGTGGCAGGGGATATTGTCAACCTCACTTTTCTTCCTTAGTTTGTGGCAATCACAATTCAAACAATTGCTAAGTGCTCTCTCCCAATAGACAACATCTCTTTGTTGTTCATAAAGTTATTCTACCTAATAGTAGCTACTGGGTGAACACTTGAGGTATGTGAATGCAGAAATCTGTCTTATGGGTCTTGATGGAAATGAGGTCCTCACACTAAGATTCAACACCAATTAGTTACATTACTAATACCCATATGCCCCAGTAAATGTTTAGGGAGCATTGCATGCTGATTGAAACTATAGTTCTGCTATCAAATGTCAAATACATTATTCATAACACATTGCAGTAAAGCTTAATAATTAATACCTCAATATCACTGGTAACCAACACTCCCCTTCCTCATGTCAATATATAATTTGGAAATTCTTTTTGATGCAAATCCAAAGCATATATCACACTCTGCGGGAGATCTAAATTCTAAAAGATATATGCACACACTCAAAATATGATCCTCAGATATTGTGAGTCTCAGCAATTACTTTCGCTAAGCCCCCATAAATAGAGGTGAAAAATGTTGCCTACTTAATACTTTTAGAAAATCAGAGAGATGCTACATCTAGGTGAAGTACTCACTTTAAAACTGTGATGCCTAAAAGTCATGCATAGCTCAGTATATATGCAGAAATGGACCTTGTTCATAATGCAGCTTGAAAACTGACAGTGCAAAATTATACTGAAATGAATGTACACGAAGAGATTGCTTGGGGAGTGATTGAGTTCTTGGACTGTTCATGACTCTGGGAATTAATCTTCCTAACAAAGTGTAAGGGGACTTTTTACTAGCTGGCCGATGACAATATACAACTTATTATACAAATATAAAGTCTCAGATAAAGGGTATCATCATCCCTTTAAGAAATATTATCTTTTACATTTCCTTAGTACCACCAATTAACATACACTTAATCAACAGAGTATATATATTCCTCTCTCACCAGAGAGTTACTCTCTTCAGAATACTGGTTTTTAATCTAGATTATTCTGAGCTATTGTTGTAATTGTGAAGTCAAAATTAATTCATGGGAATGATATGAATTATGTATTTATAAGAAACTGCCAGCATTTCATAAATCTCAATTAGTATATGGCAAGGTCTAGAGAGATATTATTCTTATATGGAATGGGGGACCATTATTGTTGAAATGACAATAAAATAAAACACAGACCCAGTGATTAGAAAAGCATTCTTAAAATAAAGGTTTTGACAAGGTGACTTCAATTAGGGTGATAGGCAGGAAACATGCAAATACACGTATGGAAATAGTACAATTGATTAAAAACTGAGGCTGTGCATCTGCAGCATTCAATGTCAAATTCTGATTCTCTACTGACATATTAGGAAATGTGTTCTCTCTACACCCCAGGCCATTTAGGTATGTTTTCTCTAACAGTAACCTGGTTTCACAAAGAGTCATTTTTATTTCTCTTGAGAGTGCTCTAGCCCGGAGCATAAAGACCTACATCCACTCATGATGGAAATTTACCCCCAATATGACCAAGACAAGATGATTTCAACTCTTATGTACAGGACGGCTCCCTGCTGCTCTTGGCTTTGTGAAACTCTTTGTTGTTCACTCTCCCTGAAGTTGTGGAGTTTATTTTTTCCACTAACAAGAGAACATTTCAATTCTGCTGGTGTCCCTTTAGTGAGTGAGGTGGCAATACTCCTAACTTCAGCACTTTGAAATGGTTACAGTCAAGTTTTAGATCACAATCCTCAAACTATTACTAGCAGTAATGGTTCCTAAACAATACAGTTGTATGAGAAGCCCTGGGAATTACGTAGGAAAGGGAAGGTGTGGAAGGAGTTCTATTCAAAGGTGAGGATCTCCATGGGCAGAAAAATCTCCTTTATGCATTGACTGAACTCCAAATGGACCTTTCGTATTGACAAGCTAAAGGTATTTCTCATAATGGGGCAGTCAAGCAGCAAAAACGCATTTCTTTCAATTGAAGTGAATTGCTAAAGTCGCTGCTTCAAAGGATGACCTCTTCAGAAACAGGGCAGAGCATTTTACTTCTGTTCCTCCTGCATCTGTGTGTGGTTAGCAGGAAATTATCTTCCATTCCTTGCCTTACCATAAAGGGAGTCTTGGAGCAAGAAAAGAATAGTGTCCATATTGTATTGTGATTCTTCCAGAGACTTCTTCTTATTCTCCACTTAACTACATTGTTAATCTTCTGCATTATCCTCTGGGCTGTTCATCTCCTGATTTTCCAAATGTCTTAGATCATTGTAAAGACATAAATGAACACCCACATGAAATTCATTTAACGTTTAATCCTTGGCATACTGCAGAAATATAAAGTGACAATGTTCAGTATGATAATATGATTTCCTTTGGGGTAGAGGATGTATTAACCACTCTTTTTGGCATACTCTGATAGACTGAGGCATGTTTCTAGTTGAACAGTTTTTCTTTTCTATTTTGTTATGTTCAGGTTAAAACTTTAAAAGCGATAGTCAAGCATTTCAATGTTTCTTGATCCAATTACAAACATTGCTTAGAATTTTATTCACATGTTCCTATTCTATTCATTTGGATTTTCCAGCATCAATTGTGTTTGAAACAGTATGCTTACCTCCATTTTTCCTAAAATAAAAGAGAGAAAATAAGGAATCATAGAAGACATTTTTATGAAATAACCAGTTTATCATATGGAAATCCAATAATAACACCATGATGAATATCTAACCCTTAATTTTTTGAAGATTTTGCAGTGCAGTGATCTATCTCAAAAGATCTGGTGATATTTTCTAAATTTTATATTAACTTCCAAACATCATAGAAAATATTAATTGCTCTCAGGTTCTGAGAAACTAATATTCTATTTCATCAAAATATTTAACAAATATGTAATGGAAAATATCAGTAAGTAATGAGTATAAAATGGTGATGTGAGACACATTTGTGATTCATCAGTGTATACCTATGCAGAACTTTAATAACCCCCTAAAGAGAAATGTAACCATTATCCCGAGCCAAAAGCATTTAGAAAAATTTTAACTATCCATGATTACTACTGTGGATGTTACATTTATATTCATCATGTTTTATTATAACAATTTGAAAATTTAAGTACAAAGGCCAAATCCTAGTTAGATAACTTTGCTTTCAAAATATTTATTGAGTCTGTATGGCAGAGTGGATGTATATTGAAATGAAGCAAAGCATCATGTTTTCCTATTTTATTGTTTTTTGCTAAGATATATTAGAAGTTTAAAATTCTATAACAAACAAGAATGGCCAAATTAATTTGGAACTTCTAAATTAATTTGGAAGTGATATTAAGAGCATTTATTTGTTCTAGCCACTATGCTTCCATAGAAAAATCACTCCAGTGACATTTAAAGTATCAATGGAAGCTTTAATATTTGGCAAGAACACAGTACTGTCAACAGAGGTGCAAGGCTACAGAGGAAAGTTTTTAGTTATCAGAGTAGCAAAGTCAGCAAGGTGAAGTCAGTCCTAGAGAAACCTACATTGGGCCATGTGAGCCATGTGATGCTGGGGAACACCTGCTTTTGATCCTGAACACACCTGACACGCATTTTGAGACAAATTCCCATTAAAGTGGTATGGTCAGAGAAAGATATCAAGGAGAAGAGAGAAGGCTCATTTAATTGCCTTTGTTCCTCAGTGACATAACTTAAAATGAGCTTGTGTTTCTGAGAGCACAGGGGTATTTGAATACTTGGATTTTCATAAGTGGAAAATGAGCTCAAACCACTTGGCCTACAGGTAATGTATCACTTGATATTTGAAGGACAAAGAATATGATGGGGAATCAAGGAAGTCTGCAAATACAGTTAAGTGTTTTCTCCTGATTTGGGGAGAGTTTAATGTGGTATTGAGCTTTCATTCAAATGCAAAAGAGAAAACAATAAATACAAAGGGAAAACAACAAAAGTCAAAATACATACGCTCAATATATATTCTCAGACAGCAGCTATAATTCATGGCTAAGTATAAGTAAATTAGGTATGAATCAGCTCTTTTGACTTAAGTGTTCAAATCTTAAACAAAGAAATGGAGATCTGTTTGAAACTGGTTCATATCCCGACATAGTCTGGCACAAATAGCTTGTGTAGAAGATCATCATCTAAATTTAACTAAACTTACAGAGAATTAGGGAAGTCCTGGGGTAATGATTCAAAGCTAAATGAAAGTTGGATGATCTCCATCAGTATTCAAGTGCTGAGAAACTTTAAATCTTTAACTAGAAATCTGGTTGTGCTATGATTTCTTGAAGATGGATATAATAAGCACACACATGTGCCCAAATACACACACACACACACACACACACACACACACACACACACACACACAATATTCCACATATTTAACATAGTTTGGATCCAAAGCATCAAATAAATTTAGATCAGTTTGAGTTGACTTCTAGATTTCTTGGAGTTTGCTGTAGCAAAATTCCTAATTTTATTAATGTTCAATGGTGTTTAAGTAAATATAAAGTTAATACATCTGTTATAAATATTACAGGGCTTATAACGCTGCTAAAGATGTAAATAACTAAGTTTTCATGAAATAGAGTCATCATTTAAGGATAGTTATATGCAATATAAATCTATAAAATGCAAGTAAATGAAACATCAGTAATTATGAACTATTATTAGAAATAGTTGTGGAATGAATAAACAACATCTTTTTTTTTCTGATCATTTGGAATCACTTAAAAGACAAGGATCAGAAAGGTGAAACAGGAAAAAGAACCATGAATAGTAGTAGCAATTAAACAGGATACTTTTTTTCTGGGTGGGGGTCTGCTAGCCATGTAGTCTTACAAATGAATTGAACTAGCCAACAGCTTCCAGCATCACTAGGCAACGACTATGTTTATTCATACTTTGAATTGAATAGATAAACTATACACATGCTTTCATTTTCAACTATGCAATCCCATTTTCATCCCAGAGTGACTAGTGAGTTCTACAGAGACAGTATAATAGCTACTGTGTATTGCTTTCTCACATGAGCTCTCTTTCAGCCTTACTACAAAAGGGAGAATGCTTAATACTTTATTAAGGATAGTTGCTCTTTAGCTAACCAAGTTAACTCCTCCATTAACATTTCTAATTTAAACAATCCAATCTTGATTCCTTATGAAGTATCACTTAGGAGACTAAGTTCAGAGTGCTTTTTTCAAGGGTGGTGGGGACCAGTTTATATATGAAGGGAATGAATAACACAAAATACAAAATTATTTATGTTGTAATGTTAATTTGGGTGAGAAGCACCCCAGTTATGAAATCACCTTTATACAATATGTAAAGCTCATTCAATCTAAGATAAAGTATATTTGTATTTTTAAGACAGAATAAAGGTGTAAAGCAAATCCTGCCAGGTGATAAATATGTACTACAGTGAAATATGTATTTCAATAAATACTTGAAAAGTGGACATTAATATGAAGACATATACATTATTACTTCACACTCTGACATCATAAATATTTGAAGTCAAACTGATTCTTAGAGAATGGAATTGATAAGGTAATTTTTAACTCTAGAAATAATCAGTAACTAAACTTGTGGTTTTGACTATGGACTATAAATTGGTAGTCTCTTCAATACACAGTGAGTGTAGTTCAATGGAATTGGTAAGGCATTTTTTCACTCTAAAAATAATCAGTAACTAAACTTGTGGTTTTGACTGTGGACTATAAATTGGTAGTCTCTTCAATGCATAGTGAGTGTAGTAGATAAGGAATCATATTTGTGTACTTTAATCATATATATGACTATGAGTATGAGAAGGAGTTTAATATAATGTAAGTTAGAATATTGCTGCCATTTTCAAACATAGATAGGGTCTATACCAACACTTTGTGTGATTCTTTAAACCATGATGGATTAAATTTGTGATGACAGTCCTTAGAACCACTATAACATTTGTGGGTTTACTATTCTGAGTCACTATATTTCCTTGGAGAAGAGAAGAAACAATCCATTTCAAAGTAAATATCTCTATTAATTCTCCCAAACATAACATCAGAGATGGGGGAAAAATGATGTTACATTGGTTTACTGCTTATGCTTCTTCTGAAAGCTAAAGAGCAGAGGGACAGCACTGAATGTGTGGTTTTCTTGAACATTTACAGTTTCCACCTGCACACAACACACTTCAAATATTGACAATACATATACTGAATATGGTGATTTTATTTAAATATGTAGAGCCTATATAATCACACCTGCCATTTTTGACATACAGAAAACTCATTGTTAATTTCATGTACCAAAAATTTTATTTACCACATAAGATCATGGACAAAAGTTCAAGATATGCTTTGCAACACTGTTTCTATCTTTTGGAAGGGTGGCAAATAGTAGTTAATGATTAACATTGCCGTGGGTGTCTTGTAATGCAAGTTGGGCATTAAAAATATAACTTGTGATTCTGTATTTTGGCTCTAACCCCAAAATCCAAGGTGCAGTTCCTAGCAAATTTAATTTTACCTTTAGCTCTCCTACAGCATATAAATTGAAAGCTAGGCAACTTGTCATTCAAATGAGTTATTAAAAATTGAGATGCTGGATCCCACAGTTTCAGAATCCTGTGCAGTCAGCACTATATGAAGAGCAATTTATGAAACCTGAAGTGCTATTGGTCAAATGTTAGCCATATATATTAGCATTGTTACTTTAATTAGTCTGTGGCCTCTTTTAAAAGGAGGCATTTGCTCTATGAAAAAGTATTGTCCTATTCAGCAAGCAATGACTGGTCCTTTTATGTGTGTTCTTGTATGGCTTTAATAAGCAGTTGACATTTAGCATTTCCTTGCTATCAATGAAATGCAGAGATTCATATCTCCTGAAAGGACTGTAAAATCCCAGAAGGAAGTTGTCATGTTCTACAAGCATCTTATTAATTTATTAATTACTCTTGACACAGAGTTGGCATGTGGTAGGATTAGTAAATATCATCACATCTATAAATCAAAATCACACTCCCATTATATCTTTTTTGTTAGCTACTACATTTTTGTGAATCAACATGAAATCAATGTATAGATAAATCCCACAATACACCATTTTTAATGAAATAGATGATACAACTTACAATTTCCTTTTATTCCAGCCTTTATTTTATTGTCTCATAAAATTATTTATATGGGAAACAAGTGTACAGTTTCTCCCTAAGAAAAATGCTTGTTTTTATGTAAGCATGACATCCACAACATAATGGTGTCTTTGCTGGTAGTTCATATAATGAACCTGTGTGCTCAGTTATATTTAGAATGGCAACCACTGAAACTCATTTATGCTGGCAAGGAAAATAAGCGAGAAGAATGAGCTCCATGCATTCTGTCAAGAAAAGAACATCGCAATGAATTGCTTTCAAGGGGGATAATGTAACACAAGTCCAGTTTCAGAAAACAAGGATATTTGCCTCACATTTTGCATTTTAAAATGATTTGTCTAAATTTTGTTTGGTTGATTGCACTAAATTGTCATCTTTTTGAAAAACAGCAATAGATTAAAACAAATCTCTCTGCAAGTGGAATATGTGCTTCAGGGAGAATAGAAAAAAAGAGGAGAGGCTTTACTAACATGGTTAGTTAAAGGATTATTCTCTTATAATTTATTTTTAGAACCTTGTGCAAGGTTTTAGAACTCATGGTGCTGACCATGATTCTTAATATATTATCAAGAAACCAATTCAAACTTTAGTGGACAAAATCACACTATGTCTACTACAAGGACTGAATGAAGCAGGTATGTAAACATATAAAGAGAGGTCAGCAGTCTTTGAAAATTAATTCCATTTCCTAGTCTGCCGAGCATGCAATAATTCAGGGGAGATGATAATACGTTATAGTCTAAGTCCATAACCTCGGAAAATAAAAGCCTAGTTGCTGCATGACTTACAAGAGGAAAACAAGCTTACAGTGCATGGGTCTGCGTTGTTTGGCAAGTAGTCGATAAAACTGTACCTTATGACTTTCTCTCCTAAAGGTTCTAATCAAAACAATTTATTTCAGGCATGTAAACCCTGCTTTTCAGACTCTGGCTATTGTCAGCATGTGCAGCAGCAGCAGCAGTAGCTGTTGCAATTTTGGGATTGAGAGTCTCAGAGCTCCCCCATCTGTCTCACTAATGGTTAGATTTTGTAGTAGATCAATACAACCTGTCAAGTATAGAATAAGGATCCCCCCCCCCCCACACACACACAACCTTTACAACAGCAATTTCCCTCCACCCAATCTTGCCCATTCTAAGAGCAATGCCTGAGGGTATTATGCCGATCAGGACTGACATGGCTGGGAGAAATTTACCTAACAGAGCACTAAGTTATGGAGGCAAACTTCACATGGTGTAGCCCATCTGACATCTTACATTTAAGATGTGAGCAGAGAACTAATGGTTTTTGTGGTTGAAGTTAACTTGCCTCTGTGAACACAGGACAGAAGCGAAAGGGAAGAAAGGGATCGGTAAACAAAGCCACCATTTATTTTTGTGTGAGGTTTATCTGAATGCTCCAGTTGGTTTTCTGAATGTGTTTCTCTCTCATCACCAGTGGGATAGGAGAATTGAAAGTGAAGTGTTTGTCTTAGTAGAAGGTATAACTAGATCCTGCGGGGAGACAAAGTGTTTTGCTTTCTTTCTGCTCTAGTTCCCAACTGAGAAATAAAACCAAGAGGATTCAATTCTTTTCTCTGCAATGGGCTTGTAGTGGCCATGACTCACTGCTCAGAGCCACAATGTGCTGACTGTTGTGTATCACTGCCCCTTAGTGGTTGCCCAATAGCAGACGTGGTGAAATACATCGAAGTTTTGTAGGTAAACAGAGCACAGTACCTCCTCTCAAATCCGGGAAACGGGAACTTTATGTGCACATCTGTCCTTTGCTTAAGATGCTGCTGTGTTTTGTGTGTTTTGCTGAAATCCTAAGAAAAGGGAGGGTATTCTGGACAAATAGATTTGAAATTCCTTCTTCCCTTTGCTGGCCTCTAACCATGTGCTCTAAGAAGCCTCTCAGCTTCTCTCAGCTTTAGCATTTTATTCCCAGCCAATTGAAATTTGCAAGTAATTTATATTACTTTTACTATAAGTGAGATAATGAAGGGGTATCACATCTGCTATTGTTGCTCCACAGCAGTGATGGTAGTAGGAATGTAAACTTGAAAAGCATGCAGTGTTACATTATTGCTTAACAAAAGAAAACAAAAGAATATCATGTAAACTATACTGTAATCATTATGAAATTACAAATACATCCTGCCTAGAAAAGTAACCCTTAGGAAAAACATAATTCAATGGTCCCTGCTTAGATTCCAAATTACTTATATACTTAATTGATGTGGTTTGAATTATGGTTTTGTAAAACACTTCTGTAATTCAAATGTCTGCATATTTATCAGAAATCTACTACATTGGAAGCACTGTACTGTGTAGTGAGTAAATGGTGAATTCAACTTTTGCTTTTATATTATGTTAACATATATTTTAATTAAAACACTGCATTAATGATTTACAGTATGTGATGCTGTATTGGAGGTAAGAAACAGAGCCACTAGCATCCTCAGAGCAAATTTTAAAGAGCACCAACTTTTAAGTGGAATGTAAAGTTGTATTTTTAGAATTGGACATACAAGACAAAATGTTACAACTAGAGAGACCAGTAAGCTTAAGGACATGCAGAAAGTGTGGAATGTTCTAAGAATAATGAAAACATCAGGTATGAAAAGTGTCTGAATTGCACATTAAAGAATAACAACCAATAAAGGTAAGGAGGATAGTATTTTCCTTATTGCCAAGAGAAGGTTCTTTGGACAACCACATGGATGAAAGAGAACAAGGGTTCAGCCATTCCTGACACATCTACAGCACAGTTACTACTCCCAAGGCTCAGTGAAGAGCTTGGAAGCAGGGTCAGAAGATTGTAAAGGCTGGAGGAAGAGGAAGTCTACAGTGATACTGAGTTTCCTGGAAAAGTCAGGGAAGCTACACCCACAATATCTCAACAACATGGCTGCCTAAACATAAGCTGAACAAGGATGACACCAATAGACATATTATAGTGGAAGAGGAATAGCTCAAAAGACCTCAACCCTAGAGAAGGAACCACAGGCAACTAAAGAATGCTGAAAGCTGGAGAGTTTGTCATCTTTAAGGGATGGTCTCTTGGGTGGCTGTCCAGTACCAAGTGGTCAGCCCTGAAGTCATACACATACAAGAAACATGAAGTCGAGCGGGGAAGTTGTATTTATAAATTTAGGAAAAAAGATATGCAACAGCAATTAAAAAGAGACTATAAATCTGACTAGGAGGACTACATGCTAGACTTTGGAGGGAGAAAAGGAAAAGGGGAAGCTATGTAATTCATAACATCAAAAGGTAAATTAACAAAGAAAAAGAAGGTGATTAGACTTTGGAACATATTTAATTCCATGTTGAGATCTTGAGTATTTATTTACTAAAAAAATGGAATCATCAGTATATATTTGCATCTTAGGAAACTTTCTCTAATAATTAATTTTAAGAAGTTAATATTAAATTATGAAAATATAATCATATGTAACTAAATCCATTTTTACTAATATTCAAAGTCAGACATGATTTAAAACTGTAAGCAAATGTTCTCTTTATTTTCAGTTTACTTATTTTTCTCATTTTACCACCAAATTATTCTTCAGTTTATTTCTTGATTCTATCAGTTTCATGTAAATATATTAGTACTTTTTCATTTTTCCTAAATAACTATATTCTGCTTAAAATATATAATTATTGGGACAAAAATCCCATAAATATCCACATGTCAACATTAAGTAACAACAGTCCAGTGTGGGGGTATTTTAGGAATATGCAAGTACTCTGAAGAGACACTTCATGCAGTTCTTCTCCAAAGTGTCTTGATAAGATATTTCAACTTGACCTACTGTATAGATAGATCCACATACCTGTGAATGTCTCCCCTTTGTTACAAATGCTGTCAAATTCAAGGCACAAGCATCTGTTACCTCAACTACTGTATTAGCTGTTACTATTTTAGGTTTATTGACTTAAAATTCTCTTTGTAGTTCTCACTTCCTTATACATAAGACTCAGATTTGTATTCAGATATCACAGAGTCCTTGGATTGTCCCCAGCTCACTGCAGAGGAAGGCAATCCTGCTCTGGGCACACAGGCATGCCTGTTCTTTGTAACAACTGCCTTCTTTTTTACCATGATGCACATTCCCTTTGCCTGCCTGTCCTGAACACTTACCTCCATACATTTCCAGCTTATATTTGTTTACTGTCCTAAGATTTTCGTTCTGAGTTCCCAAAGCTGAATGTGGTCCTGATCCTTCAAGTTTAAGTACCTCTTGTTTTCAACAGTCTACCACACTGTCATGGTTTCACTACGCCTTACTAGTATTTGTGAACATTAGTTGCTGTAACCCTTGCCTTTTTGCTTCTCATGGTACACCTTACAGAACCTAAGAGACAGCAGTTTGATTGATTTCTTTTGCTCCCTGAGAATGCATATGCAGTATTTGCTGAATGAAGAAATAAGTGAATACATGATTCAATAAAGCTTATTTCACATGGGAAGAAAAATAAACAGAAACTGAGAGGCTAAAGACAACAGAAATAGAAATGTGGAAGGGCAGTCTAAATGACATAAAAATTATGTCATTGTCACATATATCATCAGTGGTACATGAGAGAAATGTGGGAGACATAGCCAGTATCCAAGTGGCCATATTCACAGTCAATAACTATTAGATTTCTGAATGTTAATTTATAAGTGGAATGTCTAGGAATCAATCTTCCTCCTATGCATACATATGATGTTGAAACAGCTGGATGGAGGGTGAAGTGTAGTAGCCTGTACCTGTGACTCCTTGAAGCCTGGACAGCAGTGAAGTGTGCTTGGCTAATGGAGCATCTGCAATGTTTGCACACTATTGCATGGTCTGCTCACAGATCTGCCAGGTATTCCAGAGTTCCCCCAAACACAAGGACAAGATTCATTGAACAGAAACCTTGGCATTTGTTAACATAGTTCTTATTTTAACAAGCTGGATTTTAGTGTAAGATTTCTGCTTACTACTAGAGATATGGGAGGAGGAAAATTATGTCAAATAAATGGGATTATCATTGTTAGATAGGCCCACTAGCACTGAACTTAAAGTTCTATAGCAATAAAATCACAAGGTCAACACCTAACTTAGGGAAAACATGAAACGATATCATGAGTTAAGATAAAATGGTGTGTTAAAATTTAAAAATTGTAATGGCTTCATATTTCAGAGTCAAAAAATAAGGGCTCTGTGTTAGATTATCTTCCTAGTACTTACAAAGCCTTAAGTAACTCCTTGGTACTAAAAAAAGAAACTTGAAGGTAGGTAGCTAGAAAGGAAGGGAGGGAGAGATGGAAGGAGGGAGAGAAGCAAAAGAGGACAGCAGAGGAAGAAAGAGAGAATGTAAAAGAAAGTAAGAGAAATGCTAGAGGAAAATCATACTAATTCCTGGAGGGACAAGACAGTAATGATACTATTTGAAGACTTGTCAGGTGAATAGGTAAATAAATATCTGGTGAAACCAGAATGAAAAAACATGGTCTGTCTCTATGTCAGGTTCAGATTTCTGTTTCAAGTATAAATTGGTAGAGCATGAGACTCTTAATCTACGGTTCGTGGGTTCGTGCTCCACATTGGGTGCCAGGTATATCAAGAGACAATCATAGTCTGTAAGGTTAAGATTTCTTTATTCAGATAAACACCAGCCAAATGCAAGCCAAAGCATGCCAGGGATAGCGAGGCAGAAAGGCCAGAGAGAAAGGCACCCATGTGCCTTGCAGCCCCTTAAAAACCTATCACACATCATACTGACCTCACCTTGACCATGCCCTGACAAGCATGGTCAGGCACACCTATAGCCAGCCTCTAACAGGCGTGGTTTACTGTCCTTCCCTACAAGTATGTTTGTGAACCATCAGCCTAAGGTGCTGATGCTGCAGATATCCCTGGGGATGTGATTCCAAAGCATAAGATTTTCCATTGTTGTTACATTGATAATAGCCAGAAATTGGAAATAGCCTAAAATCAATCAATAAATGAAAGGATAATGAAAATAGAGTACATTTACACTGTGGAATATTCCTCAGCTATCTCACACAATATTGTACCACAATGAAAGGAAAGAAAATTCTCTAGCTGCACCTAAGTTACAATTGATAGTAAGCCACAATATCATATGGACGTTTTGAAAAGCATGCAGATTCTCTAACACTGAAGGTGGGTGTTTATGTTGTTTTTTAAAGAGACACTTCTGGAAAAATAGGCCAGCAGTGTTTCTCTGCTATATTCGTTTCATCTTGGCCATCCTTCCACTGTGACCCAATATTTTTACCATGTTTTACCATAAGTGTGTACAGTGAGTGCCATGAAATTGAGACTTTATTGAACAAAATGGTCTAAAAAGAAGAAAAGTATATAAGAAAAGTAATTATCTTGGATAAAATGTGTATCTTCAAATGAAACGATTCTCCTTTTAGTAATTATTATATATGGGAGACAGATAGTCAAAGCATTTTATGTTCTTATAAGTTAGTCAATATAGGTAAGAGATTGTGTTATAGCAATTCCTGTGGCATTTTGAATCTTCTTCCAGTAAGTTTTTTTTTATCATTTTTTAAAATTTGAGTTAGAAACAAGATTGATTTACATGACAATCCCAGTTCCCTTCGCCCTTCCATCCTAATGATTCTATGTCTTAGAGATAGGAATAACAACTGAGGCTCTTCAAATGCTAGGCAAGTACTTGACCACTGAGCTCTATCCAAAGCTCTAGTTTCTAACTCTAATTGCCAAGGATTATCAGTGCTAACAAAGACCCTTTCTCTGAACATTCAAATGATAAAATTAGCAACAGTATTTGGATTTTATCATCTATGATAAAATTTTATAAAGGTGCCATGATATAACATTAGGAGAATATTCATCCAGACAACAGAAGCACAGGCTTTATATTCCTCTCTATATGACTGACAATTTCTAATATTTGTCTTGCTGAAGCAATTCTGAAGGGAACACAATAAACAATTTTATAATTACACAAGACAAATAAGTACATTGGAGACTATCAAAATTTATTAGTTACTCAGTATTAACTTTATTAATCTTAGAATTATGTATATATGTATTTGTCTTAATAATTTCAAGGTATATTAACTATTCTCAAAATTCTTCATCTGCTGGAACAGACGGTGATATGTGTAGAATACTATGGAAAAAGATGGTCGTCCAGATGCACAAAGAGTGAATATTCTAAGAAAACACATTTGTATGAACCACAAATTACATAAGACTGAACAAATTATCTTCATTAATTTTTTTCTACAAATTAGGAAGAGACTCATCATTCAATTTTATCAGCAGAACACCTTGATGCTGCTAATGGAAGATGTTCTGTATGGTAATTGTTTAAAAATTATCTCTGCCCATTTCAGATTTAGAAAAATATCAGAAAGTAAGAAATATTTATTCCATTGCTAAAATCAGCCTTAAGAGCAATGCAAGATGTAAATGTTTAGAATCAAGAGTAAGATATGATTTCAGAAAAATTTAAGCATGTAGAGTAATGTCTTCCTGTCTTCATATTAGGATGTGTTTTTAAATAAAAATTGAAATGAATTTGCAAATATCCATATGTTTAACAATCACCAAGTAATAACTATTTCATGAAATCTGGTAGTAAAAAAGAAAAAGACATGTTCAACTATTCTGTTATTATGTGATTTAGTATATTGTTTTAAGGAAGCATCTTTGTTATCTGACTGTAAGTATTCATAAGGCTGTATGCTCATATTCAGAGTTGCTTTGTCCATTGTTTCAGGGTACAAGAAGCTGGAGATTGATGGTTATGAAAGATAGTTCTCATGCACCAGTCTACTGTCTACACTCTTCTGGAAAAGATTGGAACATTTTATACCACTTATTTAGTGTTGATTTGTCTTTTATCATTGGTGTGGCTGAGCATCTCAATGTAGGGTGAACTAATTAAGGAACTGAGTTATTCTTTCTTTAAGAGTTTAAGCTATCAAACAGATGCAAAGGGAAAGGTGAGTTTCCTATAATATTTCAATATTTCAATATTTCAATAGCTGGTAGCTTCAAATGTTTCAAGTGCAATGCCAGATAAGCATAATTACAATTCCTGTACTTGAAGCTGTATATATAAACAGACAGTTTAATTTTGCAAATGATGAAACCAGAGTGTAGGGAGAGTATGTGAAACATGAAAAATAGTACCTAATGGTATCCTGACTACAGGTATTTGATTTCTAATCAATTTTTCCTTCTATTTACTAATTTATGGCTCCATTGAATGTATTGTTCAAAAGTGAATGACGCCTCTACTTCTCTGTCTGTCATTTATACAAATATAGTAGAAATGTTTTCAATTGTTTTATTCAGAAAATCAGAGCTATGCTATTAGAGATTTTTTTTTATTTTTTCCTTTTGGAATCTGAAAACCAATTATGTGTACCCAAGAAGAATAGTTGCAAATCCCTTATTTTCTACAGCAAGAAGAATCTTACTATAATTTATCAGTACCTTATAATCTATTATTAAAGAGTAGGTTTGTAACTAGAAGACACCATTATATCTTAAAAGGTTTCCAACCTGATGATTTCTTTCCATTTTACTCTGCTCTAATTACATTGGATGTATAGGAGAGTTACATCCTAGACATATGAGTGTCATAGCTAGCACTTTTTATTTTACCATATGCACCAACCATTTAGTTTCACTGTGTACCTACAACCATTATTCACAGTGGGGATAAATTGAGAGTCAGAGAATGCTGCTAAAGGAAAATGAAGATGCTTTGAAGATATTCTTACAATTCAGGTAGAAATGTGTTAATAAGCAAACACCTGCCAAGCACCACATCACACATGTTTCCTTTAGAACAGCCTGACATTTTAAACCAAAAGAAACTGAGTTGTCAAAAGGAATAAATGCACAGTTGTTTTACAATGCCTTTGTTTGTTATAAATATGAATTGAACTTATGTAGGAAGTATTTCTACACAGTATTTTACAAACTCAAAACTTGAAAGAATAAATCGGTAAAAGCAGCTTAATTGTAACATTTGATTTACAGGTAAGGAGAAGTTTACTTGCCATAGTTCACATATAGATGGCATGTAGGGTTTGTGCATATTTTCCTCCATATATCTAGGTATGGGCACATGAAACATTCCACTAACAAAAGATAAGAATATGAGAACATTGATTATCACACCCAGATAACTTATAGGGTAGAAGTTCTCTGCTGGAAGTGGCAAGCAGAAAAAACTCAGAATATCATCAGGTACAACTTCTCTGCCTGTAAACCATAGTTGGGACTAGTCCTCCCACTGGAGCAGTGCCTCAGAGACTGTGCTAGAGCAGTCACATGCAGCACGTATAGAGATTCCTGGTGCTTTCTCTAAAGGAACTGAGCCTATTCATAAGCAGATAGGAAGCTCACACAAAAAGGCTATCGCAAATAGTGGGTATCTACTGACAGTTCCATGAGGAGAAACGGTATTTCTGCCAAAGTTGCATGCTAAACCGTAGACCAGATAATTCACACAAGGAAACTGAGGAAGTAGGCAGTAACCAAGATCCCTCACAATGGCAGAATATACTTTAAGAAATAGCCTCACATAAGGAGAGAACATATAGTTTCATTTTTCTGTAAGTAACAAAATGTGGATTTTGTAACGGGAGTTAGAAAAGCTACAACCTGAAAGAACTTTGAAAAAAAATTATGTTAAGTGATAAGAACAATCACAAAATAACGCAGATGACATGGTCTAGGCTTAGAACCATTAAAAATAAATAAAACCATATCTAAGAAGTGTAAGTTAATAATTGCCTTGGCCTGGGGAATGCAAGGTTGCTGAGGATATAGGGTCCTTTTAGTTGGGAACCAGGTTTCTATTTATGTGATAGAAATAATTGCAAATCCCTATGATGGTTCTTGTACAACACAGATTCACATATATGTAACTTATATCTTTATTAAAATGGTATATAGCAAACATAAAAAGATTAGAAGGAATCTGGACCACAGCAGGAGGAAATCTCTAACAGTGGTGACATTGTTGTCTGAGCTTCCTTGGCTTCCTTGTTAACATTAACTGTTCCTTGGTGTTAGCATATGCAGAGAGTTCCATCATTGATACTACATGCTGCCTGTTTGCATCATTCATCTTTAAGTGTATTAAGCACTGGAGTGGATCATCTCATTGTTCACACTTAGAACATATGCCTGTATTGGTGAATACAGGATTTTGTTCTATGATATTAGAAGCCAGGTTTGTGTTCTTTTCTGTGATAAAAGCTGTTCAAATTAGGAAAGAAACAGATAAGTAGCAAATGAAGAAATCTATATGGTAGCACATTGATAATAGTAATATCTGACATGTATGCTTTTATCTTGTGGAAGATACTTCTTAGGTTTTACACAACTATAACTTGTTATTTGTATTATGCACGTGAAATGTGCACATTTATTATTATCTATTGCTCACTAGATTGGGAAATTGAGACAAAGAAATAATGTAAGTTTTTCATAATAATTGGCCAGTAAGTGACAGAGACAGAGTTTAAAACAAGAGTTATCCTCTGCAGACATAGCTGCAAACAGATGTACCAGGCTGAGCATCTTTTCTAAGAACAACAACATGCTTTTGACTCAGGTTAGGTCGGCTAAATAATCACTACCTCCATTTGGAAGATGGCTTTATGCTACATAAAGTCACTGAATAATAGCTATTTAACTTATAATGTCATTATTGTATTGCTGTAAGACTCAATCAGATGATAGGCTATAGAATAGGAAGCAAAATGAAGAGCAATATAATCTCTGTTTTTAGTTTCATAATTCAGGATAAATTAATCAACAAAATAACCCAAAGGAGGTAGTGATTCCCAAATTTTCAAATTTGATACGTTTTCTTCAAATACCTAGGCTGAAGATACCACTATATAATAAAAGCACAGGTATTTCAGTGTAAAGTCATCTTTTAGGATTTGCATCTCAATAGCTGTTTATCTCATTGGTCCTATAGCAAATTTCTGATATGCTAGGAGGAACCTCTCAGTGCTTTGGCTTTCCAATTTGATATGAATCTGATTGTGATAAGTTGAACCTGTATTATGAAAAATTCACAGAGAAACATACTAATAAAGGTATATGGGGCTTTGTGGGAAGGACTGAGTGAAGGGGAGAGCGCAGTGATGCTTTAAGAAGATGGCATTTGAAATAATTCTTGACAGGTGATGAAGGGTTGTGGCAATATAACTTGGAAGATGGGGAAATAATGACTCCAGGCCAACAACAGACACTGTAAGGGAGAAGGTGGATGAACTTTATTTATTTATTTATTTATTTATTTATTTATTTTGGTTTTGGACATGTGTTTCACTTCCTCTTTTTATCATTTATTTATTTGAATTACAAACAAGATTGAAGTATACTTAAACATTGACACTCTGTGTGTGTATTTATATGGGTGTACATATAGTTTGTACACTGTGTGAGAGAGAGAAAGAGAAAAATATGAGCAATAAGTATAGAAATAAAAATGTATTTGGAAACAAATATAGGACCAGGTGAATTGACTCAATATTATGGACTAAGAATAGCTGATATAAGGCTTTTATTATTTGGGAAGCAACAGAAAATCACTGAGTTTACTGATCCGAGTATAACACAGTCATATCTATTTTTGAAAACTAAGCTGTATTTTAAAGTTATGATGTTTTCAAATGTTGAAAGAAAGGTACAATGCATCCTGGCTAACAAACTGTCAGAGTAGAACTAATGAAATGTAGCTAGCTAGGAAAGGAATAAAAAGGTGTTATAAATTATACATGGATGAAAATAGTAATGAAAAAAGAAATAACTACATGATGTTGTGTGGAATAAGGAACTATATAATTTGATCAGGTTTTACAATATGAAGGAAAATAAGATCCTATGACAAGAATTGACTTAAAAGGTTGATATTTCTATGGTAAATATAGGTGGTTATCAGAAAGCAAGAAGATGAAAAAGAGTTGGTAGAGTTTGTAATGCAAAAATCTTGTTCTTAAAAAAATTGAGACCTTGGAAATCTATGGGGCATCTTGTAGTGGATCAGTACTTATCACTACCATATGAATGGACATTAGGAGCCCATCCCACATGTAGGGATACCCCCTCAGCCTAGACACAAGGGGGTTGGCCTAGGCCCTATCCCAAAGAATATGACAGACTTTGAAGACCCCCTATGGAAGGCCTCACCCTCCCTGGGGAGCAGAAAGGGTATGAGATAGGTAGGGTAGGGTGTGGTGGGGGGGGGGGGGGGTAGGGAACAGAACCTGGGATTGACATGTAAAATAATTTTCTTTCTAATAAAAAAAGAAAAAAAATGAAGATTATATTTGGACGTCTTTGAGATTATATGCAATACTGAAATGAAATTAGAAATGTAAACTTTATGAGATATTAGTATATAAATAGAAGCATCAAGCTTAAAATTCATTATAAACCAAACAAAAATAAATGGTCATGTACATTTTTTGGTCAAAAGGGATAATAGTCAGTGTAGGATGATGCTGTAAAGGAAAATTAAGCCTCCAAATTTTTATTTGAAGACTCTTAGTACTGTTTAAATCATTCTTCACGTATTCTGTGACAACTGGGGAAATACAAATAAACACAATAGAAAAGTCAGTTAAAAAGTTGTTACTAATTTAAAATTACATGGATGGTATAATTTTATACCTAGGTTTTAAGTAAGACCAGAAAAGGACATATTAGTGTAGGAAAGTCAATTAATTTACAAACACGTTTTGAAAATAAAATTTGTATGTTTGTTTTGCATTTGTACTTATATATCTGTGTACATGTGTTCACTACCATAATTTTTGAGACAAGGAACCTCCCTGAATCCAGAACTGAAACCTGACCAGCAGCAAGTAAGAGGAAGAATATCCATTAATCCAACCTAGTAGATTATGAGGCAGGAAATGGATTAACAGCAATTCTTCTATTCACATTAGCTGATTTTTTGCTAAATTAGTCTGGGTGTTAATTTTGCATATCCTATGAGGAAAGAAAAGCAGATGTTGATTTTTTAAAAAACATTTAAGTGAAAAGGTGATATCTACTAACACCCATTTGTAAACATAACAGAGTTGTCAAGACAATGGAAAAAACACAGTGGATTATTTAAAAAAAAAAAAACAAACAAAAAACTGTGTTTAGAGTCCCTAAGATATGTGGCCAACTTCACAAATTAAGTGAAAGGAATCACATTATTATCTTTATGTGTGTTCCTTACACACCGCTGTTGAAGTCAATTGTAGGAACCCTTCTTTGGAGGGCATCATTCAGATCCAGCCAACTTGCCTGGTTAGTACCTGAGAGTGGGAGTTTGGGTTAAGAAACAACAGGAAAACATAGAGACACAGAAAAGAGTCCAAAGGCACCTGTGAATACTGGACCCTTCAAATTTATTCTTCAACATTCCAATATACCCAAACCAAAATGGGGAAAAAGGCAAGAGACTTCTTTATCAAGATATAAGGAACAAATAGACTTACTACTTCCTTAATTTTCCAAATAGTCAGTAGACTAAATCTCTCATTATCTGACCTTATGGGTTAAGAGTAACCACACCTTAGACCAAGTCTCTTGTTATTTAGATTAGACAGACACACCCAAGACTAAACATCCTAAAGAAGCCATGCCTTAGAACTTTAGGTCTTATGGCATTAACCTTGGAAGAGTAAGGATAGTTTTGAACTCTCTGTCTTTAAGTCAAGATGAAGTGAAGCTGTTTTTATGAACCCTAACAGTGAGAGCCATGGTAGGATTTGTGAAGGCAAACAGAACAGGTTATTTTCAAAACAAAATTACTAAAAGTGATAAAAATTTATAACAATTTACTAGAAGACTAAGATATTCTACTCAGGTATTAAATGCATGGCACAAATTTAAGTGACTTTTCCCAGTCATGGTGTCTCATGCTTGGAATCCCTGACAAAAAGAGGACAGGGAAAGAAGATTGCATAAATTTAATGTTAGTATGGACATCAAGAGTGAGACTATATCTAAAAATAATAAAAATAAATATATTTAAATAAATAAATAAAGACAATTTCTCACTATGATTTTTTCTTCCTTCAATTTCAAAAATTTCACAGGTTTGTAAAACTAGCAACAAAGTATAAATTTATGATAAAATGATGATACCTGAGACACTGTTTCCTGGACCCTAGAGTTTACTATACCACTAGGTTTCCTTATATACATTGTTCAAAGACCTGTTACTGGTATACCATCAAAAGATATTTTATTTGCACAAATAATTTAGTCAATATTTAGAAGTTCTGTGAGAATATGTAGTAGGCATTCAAATGAAATTTTACCCCCCTTAAGAAAACTAATTAAGGAAGTCATCTTCAGTAAGTTTGAATTTGATGATGGCTTCAAGACAAGGAAAATTAGAATGACACATATTTGATATGACATGATAAGACATGATGGAGTAGAATTACTCAAATGAAAAAAATTCTCAGGCTTGACAGCCAATTCATCACAACATCTTTGGGAAGAATTTCTTAGGATGTGTATTGATCAATAACATGTACAGATTCAATTCCATCCAAAAAGTAGACCTCAACTTGAAGAGAAAAACCATCAATTTATAAATATGGTATAAATTCATAATAATAAAATTGTGTTAATGCTAATAAACAGTTATAGTCTTAAAATTTTATATGCTCATCCGAAATAAACAAATTGCTAAAAACAAAAGAACATTTTTATTTAACATCATTGATGACTAATTTTAATAGAAATTATTATAAAATATATGATAGTAAGGCAAAATATATCTTTCTGAAACAGAATAAATGAGGAAATATCAAGTAGCTATGTGTTTGATGTGCCCCATTCCATCTTACATTACATTAGAGGATTTGCTTATTAGTATATGCATTCTATTTTCTTAATATTTAATACACTTTATAAATCTTCAATTTCACAGATTCTTATTGTACTTTTAAACCAGAGGTAAATAAATTATAATTGAATACTAAAAATATGAACTTTTTTGCTTCTGAAATATTATGATGTGATTTATAATATTCATGGTTTCCCTGTTCTACAGAGATATGTTCTCAGTTTGTTATGTTCTACCTGAACAAGCATGAGTACTTGGGTTTGGATGCTACCACCCTCTAAAAGAACCAGGCTTGGTGATATGCATCTCTGACTATGGCACTGATGAAGCAGTAAAAGGCATATATATTCAATTGCTGCTGGACAGTTTTAAGTTCTGCATTCAGTGAGGGTCCTCATCTCAAAAATGATGGTAGTGAACACGTGTATACAGATGCACATATACGAATGCACACTAAACACAAAAAGTTAAATTTTCAAAAATGTTTGCAAAGTCCTTGAATTTAATATGCTGATCTATCCTGTATCTTATCTTACTTAAAAGCCAAGGAATGGAGACTGGAGAACTGTTTCAGGGGTTCAGAGTTCATTCTCTTCTTGAAGAGGTCATTATTTCAGTGTCCAGCCCTGAGCTTTTTCTTTAATGATTCAGTTTCCAACAAACATAAAACTAATATAAGTGAAAGGAGCTGTCTAAATTAGTTTTACTTTATTCTGTGAGCAACAGAAGTTTCTGGCTGTTCTACTTGCTGATACATTTGATTGCTTACAAGCAGACCATGAAATAGCCTTCTGTGTAGGATCTTACTTGTATATTATGGCTTGGCACTTACCCAAGTAGAGCAGCATTATTTCAAATCACTTATGTGGAGAACATGTTTTCACATGGAATGCATGGCCCACATACTTCTATGAGTACATGAAGCCTCCTGAGATGCAAATATATATCCTATAGTAGTATATTTATGGAAACTGAAAACTGTTGGTTTCCTTTCTGTCATGAACAACCACAATTAAATAATTGAAATATTACATGAATGATTGCTAAGTTCTATTTGACTCCATAATAAAGAGCTGTAGGATAAGGACAGAAGAGAAAACCCAGGAATGAGAGGTCTTTGCTCTTATTATCATCACCATAGAAGAAAAGTATATCAGCTCCAGGGCAGAATCTTGGCTATTTTGCTCCATGTCCCAGGCCTAGAAATGAACATCATAAGAGCACAACCATTTTCTGTTAGTAATGAAAGAACTAGCAGAGAAAAAAAATGATAGAGCTGTAGTAGTCATGCATAATTGATTTAGCATGCTGTCCAATTAGATGCAGCATATTCAACAGAAAGAAACATTACCTTGATTACAAGGTCATATTGATTTAGAACATGTACAACTATGAATATTTATAAACTTTATAGGCAAGTATACTCATTAAATTAATAGAATTATTTACTAGGACATATTTTGAGGTTCTAATTTTCATAAACCATGATCAATTTCTAGGATATTTTGCACTTCTTAGTATTTAGGTTTTAGATCAGATAGTATATAAAATACCAAATGCATTTTTCACTAATATCTACCAATCCAGCATCCAGCTTCCATGTAAATATGTAAACATACAGAAAAGAAGTAGGGAGAAAGAGATGGAAAACAGTTAAAAATAATGTGTTTGAGGAGACACTGTGCTTTTCACACTGAGTTTTCCAGGGTTAGCAGGCGATACTTTGTTTTAAAACTGCCTAGACAGAATACTGAAAACACTGCCCACTACATCTTTAAAACTGACACGATATTTGAGATACTTAGAGAATTTTAAGAACAAGGAGTTTCTTAAGCACTGATGTTAGAGACTGATGCAGCCACTTGAAAACTTAGGAAACATCTGTTGGGGTGTGACTTGTTAGTGAAAAGGTAGGGTTCACAATTTTTAAACTTCTCCTTCACATTTTAATATAAACATGCAATTATCTTATAAAATAGAATATACATATAAAATAGACTTACTTTTTTGAGTTATTCAGAAATCACACAAGTGCTCAAAGACAAAATATAATTAAATGTAGCAGCCATAGAGAGGTCTCACTAAAGTGCATAATGCACAGGCTTGAGGAAATTATTTTAGACCCTTGGATCACATATAAAAATCAGACATGGTAATCCAATCTGAATCAGTAACAAGGGGCAGGTTTGGAAGAAGGTGGAAGACAGGACATTAGACTCATAGCTAGACTGTAAACTTCAGATCAGTGAAAGACCTAATCTCATAAGATCCTATTACATGGAGAAACTGTGCTCTTTGAATTGACATTATTATCTATCTGGAGGTTTTGTCAAATTACTGTGACACTAAGGCATCCTAAAAATGAGATCATAAATGTAAGATGTTGGGGACCATAAAGATGGCTCCTCTTCATCTTGCTTCAAGGTCAGAGAGTTCAGAACTGTCCTTAATAAGTCAAAAGACCTACAGGTCTAAGGCTTGGCTACTGCAAGATGTTTTGGTCTTGGTAGCAGATGTCTTATCTAACTAACAACAGACTTGGGCTGAGTATGTTTACTCTTGACCCTCAATGCCAGATAGTTGGAAATTAAGTCTAAAGGTGGTTAGCAAAACTTGGAGGATTAAGGAACGAAAGTCTGTTTGTTCCTTATACATGATAAATAAGTCTTCTTTTGCCATGTCTCCCTTTTGGTTGGAGTGCTTAAGAATGTTGCAGAATAAACTTGGGGTATCCAGTATTACATGGATTGTCCTCCCGACTCTATCCTGTGTCTCTGTCCTTTTTTTTACTTAAGTGTTTCTTTACCTGCCATTTTTCTCTCAGATATGAACCAGGCAAGTAAGCTGCATCTGACTGAAGGCCCACAAAATGGTTATTGCAGATTGGCCCCACTATGTGGGGCTATTGTAGATGGCCACAACAATAAGAGAATAAGGATAGGTATACTGGAACTTTTAAGGAAGTTAAGAAGGGATAAATAGTATAATTTTAATATAATCTCAAAAGTAAAAGATAAAAGTAAAACATACAAAATGCACATATTACATTTATATTAAGTTATACTTTCATATGTATTCATCCTAGTAAAGTTAATGTGCTAAATAATGTTTTAAGTGAAAGCATGAATCACTGTGGTGATGATTAAAACCAATGAATATCCTGTCTACTAGATGTGTTTGTAAGAAAGTTAAAATCTCTCTTTTTCACACCATTGAAATTTTTTTTTATCAGATTAAGAAGAATATTGAAGAGCCGCTGAGGAAAACACTCTAATAAAAATCATACACACACACACACACACACACACACACACACACACACATACACACACTACCCATATGCTTATAACTTACACATAAACGTTTACCATATATGCACACACATTCATAGTTTGAATTCATAGTTTGTATAACAGACTAGTTATACAAAAATCACTTAAAATCTCAACTACAGTTTCATGTTTCACTTTGTATATAACTTTGAGCAAACAAGGCATATTTTTAATGGGGATGGGGAGGATATCTTCATTGCCATTTCTAAAGTTATGTTTTTTAAATTTTCTGCTTATATTTTAAGACATAACTAACCTATGACTAAAATAATATAATACTAAATTAGTCTGGTCTTGCTATCTTTTGATAATTCATACATTTTATGAGCCAAAACAGACTCATCACAAACTAGAAATAATGATTTGAAGATGAAAGATAATAACAATAATGATGATGTCTTTAATTGTGTATGATTATGTTTAAAGTATACTAAAAGAAAGAGTTATTGTCAACAATGTGTCTTCAGCAGTATTGAGGTAATCTTTTGAGGTAATCCTTATATTTTAGTAAAGCATTAGATATGACAAATTAAAATTCTTGTTTTTAATAGCATGATACTATACATTACAAAGACTTAGAAGTAAACAATGAATGAATGTTCATGTGTTAGACTATACATAAATATTGGTAGTCACAATGAAACAGTGCAAACTGGTAGTTATTGAGCAGATCACACATGCCAGAAGTTGTGTTTGGTGTCACACGGACAAAGAAAAGAAAGTTTCCTTTGAATTCTCTCTTTAAGGCAAAGCAACCACGACAAACACATAAAGCAATGTATCTCTTTTTTCTCATTATTTTCTCTAGACCATTAAACCTAGTGTGTAGGTGGGGTTTTCTCTTTCACACAGATTTTTTTCCATTAATAATAGAGATATCGTCTCTACTAATTACTAGATATCTTCATTCTAGATGCAAGACAGCTCTCTACTTAGTTTTAGCTAACTTAGCTTTCTCTCTTCCTGAAAATAAATAATGCAATAAAGTACTCAATACCTTTAAACTTCAGGTTTTTTAAATTATTCTTCTATTGCACTCAAACACAGAACTAACATTTTGAAATATATTTTGAAAGTAGGAATTTTTTTTCCTGTGTTTTAGGGTATTAATGGTAAAGGCACAGACATTTCAAGTGTAATAATTGCACTAAGACAAAATAAAACTTGATGTGGTTTGGTAGTAGTTTTGAGAATTACAGCTCACAAATCATTGAGAATAGACTTGAGCCAGATTGAAGCCATAGGAAAACACACAAATGTCAGAAAACACACTCACATGTATACTGTCATAGAACAGGCTACATTTTATGGTTAGTTATAGTGGCACTGAGCTTTTTAATCTGCCAATAAAACAAAACTGTGTTTCTGAAAGGGCTCCATGACACCAAAGTGGGAACTCCACCAAAAAATAGGGATTGGAAGATAAATAGTGTAAATGAGGATTGATTTATTATTTTGTTCATCAAACAAGGAAACTGTAGACATTCAGAAAGTTTGTGAACTTCGCAGAAAAATAAATTAGTAATTTTTTTAACTTCCTGAAGATATAAACAAGTACTTGTTAGCCTTCTATATCAATCTTGACATTCCAATATTGACAGCTAAACATACAGAATTCCTAGAAACTTTTTTTTTCAACTTGGCACAATAAGCATTTGAAAGTATTTGCCAAACATCCCTCTGGGGCGGGGCGGGGGGCGACAACATTGTCTGTTATATATCTCAGATGAGAAAGTGTGTTAAGTTATAGTCTTGTTCATAGCATGCTAAAGGAAAAGGTCAAATGTTTTATTTTTGAAATATTGTAAAACAGCTGCAGAGAATTTTAACTGACTTTTAACTTATGCATAAATAGTGGAGACAGAAAATTATCTGCTCACGAAAAGGCTAATAAATGTGTAAGAGGTTTAAATGGAAATTTTGCTTACTCACTAAGACAGTTACTTGGTCTATTAGTCTAATCCCCAGCACAGTAGAATTCTCTAAGCTGATTTTGACTAATTTTAGAGTGCCCCTGAAACAAATACCAAATTCAGCCTAAAAATAATAATTTCAAGAGAAAAAAGTTTTGAAAGGAGTGGAAATAATTATTAAATTTCTTCTAACTTGGGACTCTATCAAAGTAGAGCAAAGGGCAAGCAACTTTAAAGTGCCTACAGGCAATTTGAATATTTATAAATTGATCATTTAAAAATGATTATTAGAAAATTGTTCTTTTCTATTTATTCTTCTCTCATGTTTTACATCCCAAGTACAGCTTCCAGTCTTATTCCTGACTTCTCATCTCTGAACTTTCCCTCTCCTGAGATCCACTCTGCCTCTATTTTTCCTTCAGAAAAGAGCAAGGCTATCAACCAAACACAGCATAACAAGTTACAATAAGAGTAGACTCATATGAAGGTTAAGCAAGGTAAACCAGCAGGGGGAAAAGGGTCCAAAACAGGCAAAAGAGTAAGAGACAACCCCCACTCCTACAGTTGGGAATCATCTCACAAGAACACCAAGCTACACCACAATAAGGTATACACAGAGGACCTAACACAGACCCATACTGGGTCAATGTTTGTTGCTTCAGGCACTGTGAGCCCCAGTGAGTCCTGCTTAGTAGATTCTGTGGGCCATGTTCTTGCAGCTTTCTCTCCTCTCTGGCTCCTTCAACTCTGTACCCTCCCCTCTTCTTCCTAGGATTCCCTGAGCACAGTCAATGTTGGGTTGTGAGTCTCTGTATTGCTCCTATCAGTTTCTGGATTAAGCCTCTCCTATGACAGTTATTTTATGCTCGGTCTGCAAGTATAACAGGATATATTAGGAATCATTTCACTGACTATTTTTAAAAACAATTAAAATTGGAATCATTGTCTTAGAATCTGTCTATGTACATCATATTTGATGCATTCCCTAAAGAGTAAGTTTTAGGACTACCGTGATAGCTCAGTTCATGAAGTGCTTGCTAAACAACTGTGAGGACATCAGCTTGATTTGTAAAACTCACATAAGGTCTGGCATGGTGCCATAAAATTGTATTTCCAGAGATGGATACATGGAGACTGGGAAACCTGGGACTCCTTGACATACTCCATGACATTCAGGCTAATAAGAGGAAAAAAAATAGTAGAAGTTCCTGAAGAAAAAAACACCAAGGTTTATCCATGTGAAACTGCAGACATACAGTATGAGTAACTTTTTATTTCATGTTATTAGCTTTTTCTAGAATGATTTCCAATGTGCTGTGATTGTATTCATATCCCCCTACCTCCTCCCAGGTCTATCTCCTTCCCTACTCATCCTACCTTGTGTCAGTTTTCATTCTTTAAATACCAGTATCTAGTCCACCTGCCCATCTAATTTTGGATGTGTGTCCTTCTGCAAGAGTATAGTCAACTTACTATGTAACACAAAACTGATTCTTCCTTGCCATGCCCTTATCAATTGTTGATATTAGCTTTGCATATACACATACCATCCACTCAAACAGAGGAAAGAAACTTAAAAAAAATAGATGTTTAAGTGTGTGTGAGAGAGAATGTATATCTCCTATTTATGGTTACTCTTTTGTTTTTCATTTTCCGAACACTTATTCAACTGGACCAGAGATGCACATCTACTGCAAACTTAAATAAATGGATGTGCTCTATGGAAGAGGGATCCCATGTATGTTGTGATACAGAATAGATATTTAGTTCATAACATGTAGCAGAACACCACTTGGGGATATATGGGAATCTTTTAGAGATATGCTATATAACTATATCCATTATTTGAAATACCTTCTTTTATATACTTTGAATTTTATTCATATCAACAAATTCATACTTCTTCCTATGATGGCACATTGCTAAATAGATATTTTTTTTTGATTTTATGTCACCTGTTTCTTTTTCACTTCAAAAGCTATGAAAAGTTCTGATTCTTTAACTGTGTCCTGACCCACAACCAAGAATGAGTAAATACAATCACAAATGCAAAAGTGAAATGTGCCAGGTATTTTACAGGGGAAAAAATCACGCAAATTCTTCTAACATGAGGCTTCTCTGTTCTGTACAGAAGATTAAGCTGACATGTATTTGGAATATTGATGAGCCAAGCTTGAACACATTCACTCTAAGAATCTGGGATATTTTTTTTCATCCCAAAGTTGCTGGCTGACAATCTGGCATCTTAGTTTACATCCTGGGCATTAAACCTGGACTATAAATAAACCTAATGGGGTTTTCAATAGTTTTGTTTATCTCCCTGAAGACAGGAGAAACCTGCTGCTAAGAAATGTCAGATCTTAAACCTTGTTTCTGTGAGTTGTTTTTATTTATGTTCCATTTTCTGTTTCTCTGAAGCGCACACAAAAGTCATCTTCAAAGAGCTCTTTGTCATATTTGAAATTCTTAAGTAGTTAAGCTTTGGTTTGAAGAACCACCTGGAAAATTATAAAAAGGAAGTGCACCAAGCACATTAAACTCAGGTATGAACAGTTAATATTTTCATATCACAGTTTTGCATTCCAAAATCTCAAACAAAATTTGCATTATTTAGAACTATGATGTTTGTTTGTGGGTCTGTGTGTTCTGTATTATTAAGTGTGTGTATGAATATGTGCATATGTATGACATCATTACATAGCATTACATTTTAGTACTTTTTTTGTCCTGTAGTATTTTTTCATGTTGACTTTTCTATTATATTTATTATTGTATCATTTTAAATTACTTCAGGAAGTCTATGGCATAATTAACAAGTTAATTTTTCAAATGCAGTAACTCAGGTTATAATGAATAAAATCACTCTTGAATTTCAAACAACTGCATTATATTTATACACCATCAGAAGCAGGATTTTATGTTGTTCTAATATGTTGCCCCCATTTGTCATTTAAAGTTATATGAAACATTAACATTTCTGATTCAGTTTCTGTGCAAGGGCTCTTTAGCACAGACACAGTGAGATTTATATTGATGATTCCACCAAGACTGCATCTTTCTCAAATATGTAGTCTTGCCAAGATGCCTTAGAAAATTGGCTGTTTAGCTAGTGAATAGTAAAGCCAAAATTCAAACTTGCCATGTACTCATTATACTGCTCATAATGCTCCACTGTGCCTTGAATTGTAACACAAAATTTCTTTGATTTTTTTTTTCAGTGTTGGGGATGGAACACAGAGTACTGGATATGTGGAGCAAGCTCTCTATTATTGAGCCGACTAAATGCCTTCTATAAAGCTAAGATGTTATATAATGGTTTCCTTTAAAGTTAGCAAATTTATTGACAATAAGTTAATGTATAAAATATATGCATTTGTCTTTCAGATTTAAAATTAAGTTATAAACTATTCACAATTTAGAAACTAGTGAGGCACTTTAGTTCTTTCCATTTTTATTTTAATTTGGGATTGTGACACTCGAGGTCTGGACCATTTGTAGTTCTGTTTGCTGTAGCTTCCAGGTACATAACTCTTAGATCTGTCAAGTTGATAACAAGTAGTTCCCCACAACCACACCACTTCCCTGTGATGACTGTGTCAAGCTTTGACCTTGGTGCAGGAGCAATGCAATCAATATGATCTGCTCCCATATTTGTTTCATGCATCATCTTTAGAATTTGATGACTAATTATGAGTACTATGGTACCATCCATGAATGTCTCTAAATCAGTTACTTACACACTGTGTATTTCAGTGTCTTCACTCATAGGGGTAATTAGCTTAATCAACACAAAGCATTTACTTGGTACAAATGAAATACAATGCTGCTGGCCAATGACTAGGATTTCTCATTTGCCAGCTCTGTCCTAAGTATCAACCATAACCATTAATCTATATATTTTATAAAGACTTATCTTAATCGAGAATGCCAGTGACATGTGTACTCTCTTGCCAGGATCACATGGAGACTCTGCTCTTTACTACCTTTCCCAGAATCCTCCTCGACTCCTAGCCCCATCTATCTTGCTTTCCTATTGCCCAACATTGTTTTATTCATCAACCAACAAGACAAACACATACATAGAAGGACTACCCCCATCACAAACCGTTACATTGCTGGACCACACTAGTAGAAATTCATCAACTCATCATGTTTTTCTAGTTTTGAAATAACTGCTAAAAAACTATGTAAACAAACAAACAAACAAAAAAACCACAGGAAAATCATCTAAAATTGACAAATTTGGGACGTAAGAAAAAGACTAAAATTATTTTAATTATCAGAACAAAACTTCAAACCAAAGTTCCTCTTTGCAAGCACACTTCAACTTAAGTATCCTGTCATTGCAAAAAACAAAACAAAACAAAACAAAAAAACTCCAAATCTTGTAGTTTGCAATGATAAGTAGTTATATTTTTATTTTAGCATAGGTAAGTTTTGAGTCAGCTCACATCTTTGTTCAGTGTGTTCATTTCCTACAGGGCCTGTACTGCAAACAAACAAAAACAAAAACAACACAAAAACCCCAAATCCTTGCATGAGTAATATTTTCATTATGGCCATTGAACACAATAAATTAATGAAATTCCTGATAGTCATTAAAAGTTATCATAAAAGTCTGGGACTCTATGTCATTGGTAGAGTACTAGACTAGCATGCAAAAAGATTTGGGTATAAGCACCAGTGTGAAAAACATATCTACATATTTATGCACAAACATATGTGTATGCACACGCGCGCGCACACACACACACACACACACACACACACACACACACACATACACACACAAAACTCCCATAAATTAGGGTCACATAATGTGATATTCTTCACTTTTGTCATGTGACTTGCTTTTCCTGGGATGACATGGACAAACATCTATTCTATTCATATCAGGCAGACCACAAATGACCAAATGACCAAAAGGTGACTTTGGAGTTACTTACAGGAACATAGGAATTACTCTAGATTCAAGAAGCTCTCATACCATGCTTGAAAATTTTGTTCTCTCTACCTTAAAATACTGCCATTGTTGTGATTAGATAACAGAAAGTGAAGTTTGGGGAGAAACACTAAGAAGCTGTAACCTTGGTGCTGTTATAATAGGCAATGCTCTTGAAACAGAATTGTTAGCAGCTGACAGGGTGAGCTCTTTTTCTAAGACCTTTACAGAATTAAAAGCTCAGCATAAGGTGAAAGCATTTATTGGTGTCTTATTGCGCTAGCTAGAACTTTGAGTACTATAGTGAATAGATGTGGGGAGAATGTACAGTCTTGACTTGTTGCTGATTTTTTGGAGATCAATTTGAGTTTCTCCCAAATAAGTTGATGTAAGCTGTTGGCTTGCTGTATATTGTCTTTGTTATGTTTAGGAATAGTTCTCGTATCCCTACTCTCCCAAAGACCTTCATCATGAAGGGATGTTGGATTTTGTCAAAAGGATTTCTCAGCATGTAATAAGATGAACATGTGGTTTTTTCTTTCAGTTTATGTTGTAGATTACATTGACATATTTGGATATGTTGAACCATCCTTGCATTACTGGGATGAAACCTAATTGATCATGGTGGATGATTTTTTGATGTGTTCTTCTATTTCATTTGCCAGTATTTCATTGAGAATTTTTGCATCAATTTTCATGAGTGAGATTGCTCTGTAATTCTCTTCTTAGTTGTGTTTTCTGTGGATTTGGTATCAGGGTAACTGTACCCTCAGAAAAAGGGTTTGGTGATTTTCCTTCTGTTTCTATTGTGTGGAGAAATATTGGCATTAGCTCTTTGAAATTCTTGTAGAACTCTGCACTGAAACTGTCTGGCCCTGGGCTTTTTTTGCTTGAAGAATTTGATGACTGCTTCTATTTCCTTGGGAATTATAGGTAAGCAGACTTTTCTCTAAGAGAAGATCTCCTTCATCCAGTGTGAAGAGAACACCAAGACTAAGGGAGTCTGGATTTTCATAGAGTGATTGTCTCTTTTCTGGGGATTTACTCTCTTCCATTCATTCACCCTAAGTTGTCCATGGGTACCTTCTGGTATGAAAACTGGATCTACATACTGTGCTCATGCACAGAAGCAACTGTGGTTAGTTGGGGTCAGTCATCAGTGGTAATGGATTTCTCACTTCTCTTTGTGATATTATAATAAACAAGAAAGACAAACTTAACAGGGCAAAGGAAAATAAGGCAAAATGGGGAGAATAGAGACTCTTTTACTCTCTTGTTTTCCCACTGCCCTGATTGTAATTTAAGAAAAGCAACTCATAAATGAAAGGTGCCATGTGGCAGGGTTCAAGCAGAGAGTTTTTTTTTTTTTTTTAATTAGGGAAAGGAATCATAAAAAGAGGAAAGGGGAGGAGAGACCAGCTTCTGAGTGGGGGCCAGGAGCACCAGGAGAGAGTAAAAGGAGAATAAAGAATACAGGAGAGGGGGTATACAGACAGAGAGTGGAAGAGAAAGAAAGAACCAAGAGGATGGGAAGTGGTTAGGACCCCTTTAAAAGGGAACATACTGAATATGCACAGGTGGTGTTCTTAGTGGCTGCAGTTGTGGGCATATCCTGCCAGAACCCCAAGGACAGGGCAGTACAGATTCCTGAATACTAATATGCATGTCCTATACACTCTGATATTACAGAGTAATTTTTAATTCATATAACATTGCTCATAAGAATAAATAAAACCTTGATATGCAGAAGCTGAAGTATTGCATATTATACTGAAGTTGCGATTTTATTTACACATTTGCATGTTTGATCCAATTACTGCCCAATACATATAAATATATCATTGCAATAATTATACAAAATTATACAATCTTTTGACATTACACAAGTATATTCAGTAAGTAGGACAGAATAAAATCTTTCAGCAAATAATCTGTAAATAAAATTGTATATTAAAAACTTGTAAGACATTAAAAGTTAAGAAGTCTAACCTGAGTATTTTATGTCAAACACAGTTTCCAGTTATGTCCATTCATACTCATCAACTTTATTGTGATATTGCTCTTTTGGGTTTTTCAATGATCCTTCTTATTGCAGAAAGTTAATGCAGTATTACGAAAAGTGAATCAAGCAGTCTTCTGCCTGCTTCCCTGTTGTGCTTGCCTAAATTTCTGGAATCATGACTGTAAAAGGAATCCTTCCTTTTGTAAATAGTCTTTGTTGTGGGGTCTTATAGCTTCAATAGTAATGCAACTAATGTAGCTAGTAATCTCCATTTTCAAATCAGCTTAATGACAAGAATGTCTTCTTTAATTCTAAACCATCATTGAAGAATTTATGAAACAAGCCATATGTGATTATGCAACCTCATAATCAGAGGGATGCAGGAAGCTCAGATAGAAAGATTATCACTTTAAAGACAGCTTGGGCAACCAGGTAGACCTGTGCCTCGAACTAAAATGGGGAAATGGGCAGAAGATATTAAATTGCATATGTGCAATGTTGAAGTAAATTGCTAGACTAGTTCAAAGATAACTGAATTACTGAGATTTAATTATGTGACTTTGATGGATGGCATTGGTGAATGTGAATATTTACCTACACCAGACTTTAATTTCATGCACATGTTTTCATATTCTATGCGTGTACTCACATTATGAATTAATTTAGGCAACTTAGTGTAAGAAGTCATGACACATTTAAAGTTTTGGTGTTTATTGGGAGTGCAAATCTTCTTGCTCATTCTTAGGAAATATAAGTACCAGACATATATGTACAACAGATTGAAGTCAACACAGCAGCTTGGGAACAGAGATTTTGCAGCTAATATGCATGGCTTGGAATGAAAACTGAATATATATGATTGTGTGTTATTGAAATCAGCCTCCATAGAATTCATCAAATACATAATTACAAAAATGCACGTATTTATTTATTCTTCAAAATTATTTACCAGTGTCAACGAAACTTTAGTTTCTGGTGGACTAGGAGCCGTATTGGAAAGCAAAATATAGAAACAAAAGATAGTATGTCCTATCTTAGGTAGCATATTGATGCCTGTTTGTGTAGTTACAGTGAACACATTGATATTATTAAAGTATTTATGCATAAAATAGATTTTTCAATAAGAATCTGACATTAAAATCTCACTGTGTAATCCTATCTGCCCCCAAAAGCATCATATATACTAGGCTGGCCTCCAACTCAGTCATCAACCTGCCTCTGCCTCCCAAATGCTGGTATTAAAGGCATGAACCACCATATCCAGTAGTAATTTAAAATTATCATTACTAATTAATTCCATGAATATTGCTCTGAGAAACTATTTTATCATAATGAAGGTAGTAAGAAATTTGGTAAGTGCTTATGTTGTCTCGGTATGTACAGCAGTTCATTGTAAGCCTACATGATTAACACTGACATTTACAAAAAGAACATACAAGTTAAAGAGGATTTATTTTCAAAATGGTATCTGTTTACTTGTCATAAAGTCACCAGCTATGGAATGTTTCTTTGATTTTCTGATTGTCCTGAACAAATGTACAAATATTTTCACACAACACCTTCTGCAGGTAGAAAACCTTCTTAGCTAACTATTTGAGGAGACACTATGCACTTTTACAGGATTTCTTTATTTTTATTAATATGTCCTGGACTATAACTGCTCATTCAAAATCATCTATGTTCAAATTTAGCTTCAGAATTCTAAAAGCATTGTAACAGATTGAATCTTTTACCCAACTCAAGACCTCTGTGATTCTGTATTTCATGAAATCGTTTTTATATCCTTCTTGTATATATTGAATCAATTTACAAATATTATGTTATTTGTCAACAGTGTTTTTATAGACCTCAGCAGCTTTTTTTTGGTGTCAGTAGATTTTAATCATATATACAGTTTTAAATATATGTAACGATAATAAAGACAAACATGCCATTAATTCCAGAAGGTAATGGAGGTACATGGAAAGGTTGGAGGGGGGAAAAGGGAAGGGGATGTGTGGTCATTATTTAATTAGACTTCTAAAGGGGGTTGGAAGGAGTACTCACTATTGGTGCAGAGGACTCAGGTTCACTTACAGGCATGCACATGGTGTTGCACAAATGTGCGTGATTCCACATCCAAGGCACTTGGTGCCACCTCTCCTGCATAGGCTCTTACAAGCACACGGTGTACATACATACACAGAAAAACACAAACAGATAAAAACATACACAACAAAAATTACAAAAAATGGATTGATAATGACTTAATTTGCTTCTCTAAAGTTCCCATTGCTTATGAGCCTGAGTCAAACAAAATATCCAACAACAGCAAGCATAGAAAGAAGGAAGTGATTTGCAGTCTGGGGAAATGGGTTAATCCTGAAAAGCACTGGCTACACTTCCAAACAGCTTCACTTTATTTCCCATTCTGACCTCAGCAGCTTTTTAAGACTCAAAGAAAATCATATTTTGTTTCCTAAATTTGTGAAAATATAACAAGAGTCATGACTTCATACCCTGCTGTTTCCTTTTCTTCTTCAATTATTTTACTTTTAATTTTTGCCTCCTTCAAATTCAAAATTCTTTACTCTATATTCTCTTCTCACTTGTTTTACAATATTTAGAATTAGCTGCCATCATTCCAATCTGTTTTTCTTAATATATAACATCCTCTAGATGATAACCCAAAATTAGTGTTGGAACTACATATCATGAAAACCATTTCAGCCTACGACTCATAATTTTATCTATCATGTTGTCATTAAAATTTATCTTGAATACTACTGATGATTCCTGGTTTGGGTGAATTCTTACATTTAGTTTATCTTCATTCTAGATTACATTCTAGGTCCCTGGAATATGGATCTGTTCATCAAAGGCTCTTCTAATTTTATACACATTCAGTTCCTGCTGAACAATGCAATTTGGTCAATTTTAAATAATATAACATACCACTAAGATATATGTGCTGGTTAGTTTCTTGTCAACTTGACACAAATTTGTCATCCTAAGAAATGGAATCTTCATCCAGGAATTGCCTCCAGTAGATGTCCTCCAGACAAGTCTTTTAAGGCATTCTCTTGTTCTGTGTTTGATTTGGGAAGAAACAGAACACTATGGACAGTAGTAATACACTGGGAAGATAGTTCTGGGTTGTATATAAGGAATTTGGGGGCAGAGGCATCGATAAGCAGCTTTGCTCCATGGGTCCTGTCTGAGTTTCTCTTCCTCTCAAGGACCCACTAAGATTAGGATATGTTAGTCAAATCAGTCCTTCCCTTGCCAAGTTGCTCATTCTTGCCATGTATCTCAGCAATAGAGAAATAAAAAAAGGACAATAATGTTCCTCAAATTACTCTGTATACCTCATTAAGATAATGTATAATTCACCATTTCCTGACAATTAACCTCCCAGATGTTCTTAGGTTTCCAGTCCTTTATTATATTGAGTACTCTTGACCAGGGCACTTGAAATAGTGTTATTTTTATATATCAAAAAAGAAATCTCATTTATGCAGTGTGAAGTGTAGATACTTTGCTATTGTACTAGAGCATTTACTGAATATCATTTACTGAATATCAAAAGCATTGTGCTTTTGATTCTCTCACCAGAAAGGCCATAACATCTTTACTATAGGAAATAGTAAAGTAGTAAGTGAAAAATTTCAATTGTTGATAAGCATAGCATCTCATGCTCACTTCCTGATCTTTATTGGTTCAGGTGATAAAATTGAAAACTTTGCATTTGAAGAGGCTAAGGCCTAGAGGATGTGAATTCAGAACTCCATTTTTAGTGTTGAACAACTTTATTTCTACATGGTATGTGATGTTAAAAGTTTCAAACACTAAAAATGAAGGCTTTTAAATTCCAGTGTTAATAAATGGATCAACTCAATCCAGAACTGAATTGTTAAAGAGACAATGAGGTTGTTGCTTTCCAGCCAAGTTCTTGGCCAGCATTTCTCACCAACGGGTGGTAATTGTCTGCTCTTATTTAAGGCAATGAATCAAATGGCCGGTTGTAGCACTAAGGATAATGGTGACAATTACAGGTATTTCATGATCAATTTAGCGGATATATTTGTTCAGAATTTAAGAATATTTAAAAGTATAAATAGGGACATAACTAAGATAACACAATACACCCTTGATTCCTCAAGAATTGTGTCCACATCAAGTTGATCTTCTTAGCCATTAAAGGTATCTTGGTCTCTACATACAAACATTCTCATTTTAGCCTTTCTGGTATTTATGCAGGCCCCTAGGAAGTTAGCAGTCTGCTGCATCTAAAATGAAGAGACAGGTATGTCTGTTGTATATCCTTTCTCATTATGATGAAGCACACTGTTTGGTTTGCAAACAGGTCTTTAATAGTTTGATATCTGCTATTGAGAAATCTAGTCATTTAAATTGTATTTCCTTCTGGTCTTATCATTGTCAACATTTTGATACTAGATTACTATGTCTACATCTAGCTTAAATCCAAATTAGCTTTAACTAAGGTAGATCATCAGAAAAAAAGGGATTATCTTCACATTTTCTGTGCTTTTTTACTCTTTTTAATATTCAAACTTTTCTTATTGCTTAATTTTAGCTGCTGTTTTCTCACATATGTGTTGATTTTCATCTTTCTCTATGGATCCTCTTTATCCTAAGGTTTAATCATTTTTATGGCTTTTGTTATTGACTAAAATGTATAACACAAAACACAATATTTCTTGCACTTAACTTTTGCCAAAAATGCAGTGTTTGATGATCTCCCATAATACTACTGACTCAAATGTTATTTCTCCAAGAAAACCAATATTTCTCAATCTAAGGGATCAGTAAGGATATGAAACATTAGCTAATGTGCCAGTGTTCATCATCGCAGAACCTTCTGACTGCAGAAGATTTTGCTGATAGTGGCTAAAGTGGATGTGGTCCATGAGCCCAATTGCTTTTGATACTCATCTAATACACTGAGTACTCCTCCAGGTCATTTAAAAGTTTAAGACTCAAAGAAGTGTATGATTCTTATAGAAGCCTATTTTCTCTATATAGCTCTGTATGCTAGAAAGTTCTTTCCAAGTGATTTGTTTTCATTTCTTTCTGACTTGTCTTTATTGCTCCTATCACACTCCTGGGTGTCAAACAGAGAAATCTGGCTTCTTTCACATGATCTCACAGCATTTCGGCACTGAGTTGTCTGCCATTTAGTCTCATAAACAGCTAATAGAAATTTACTTCCTTAAAGCACTCCATTGCTCAATGCAATAATAAAGTGGTTATTATATGATGAAAACGCCATAGCTTATTTCAAAGAGGACACAGTCTGGACCGGATTGCCTAGGTGCTTCAACTGCTTAGAGGTTGTGAGCTTTGGGGAAATTGGTTGCTCTTTCCCCTATAATGCTCTCTCTCTTTTTTTCCAGATTTTTTATTTGAATTAGAAACAGGATTGTTTTACATGACAATCCCAGTTCCCTTCTCCCTCTCGCCCTCCCCTACCACCCCCGCAACTAAAAGCCTACCTATCACATATCCTTTCTGCTCCCCCTGGATGGTGAGGCCTTCCATAGGGTGTCATCAGAGTCTATCATATCCTTTGGGATAGGGCCTGGGCCCACCCCGTGTGTCTTGGCTCAAGGAGTAGTCTTCTATGTGGAATGGCATAATGCTCTCTTACAGAATAGAAATAATGTGATATCTACAATAGTGCTTTTTTATTATGTCCTTGTGAAATGCAATAAAAAGGCAAAACCTCAAAAATAGTCTTGTATTGCAATAGATACTATTGAAGTGTTTTTTTAACATAACTATATTTTTATTGCTACTTTTTAAAAAATGGTATCTGTTCCCATTGTTAATTCAAATGATTGTCTAATAGTAAATGTAGATCTCATGGAGCATATGGAGTTCTTTAATTGCTACGACCATGGTTTGCTCTTTCTTCTTTCTGACAGAACTTTAATAATATATGCACACAGATTTTATTTATATGAGCTATTTATACTTTAATAAAGTTATAAATTTAATAACCTTGGGCAATTACACTAATGTTTCTCATTAAAACATCCTTGGCTCATATTTTTTCTCCTACTTATTCTCCGATTTTCTTTCCTACCCATTTCCATCCACTATTCTTTCTGCTCTACTTGCTACATTTTTCTTAGTTGTTGTTTTTGCTTCCTTCCACAAGTATTTATTGAGCATGCAACATCTGATATGGGCCTGAAGAACTTAAAAATAAACAAGGATATCTCCTCCAGTAATATATTTGAAAACAGTAGGAAATGTGGGTAATAATTATCAAGAATTCCTTTGTAGCATCTATATCATAATGTTTAATGATCATTGTAACCCTAACAGACCTCTGCCACTAAAGCCAAACACAATTTAGCAATTCAACAAACCAACTAAGTACAGTTCAGGAAGAGAAAGAACAAATATACACATGCACTGGAAATGAATACTAGAACATAAGGCAAGCATATATACATATTAAAATATTATATAACAACCAAGTGTTTTTTTCTAGCCAGAATATTACCTCAGAACCATGGGTAATCAGAAAAGTAGGAAAGACCTTTTTATTTCCACTGAATTCTATCTCAGTTTTTTCCATTAGTCTCCTTCACTACTTAATTCAGAGAGACCTGACAGCTTGTGATAGACATATAGGGCCATCAGACTCAGCAGTTCTGGAAATGTGTTGGTATGTCAGGTTTGGTAGATCATGTTTGAAGCTCTACATGAACAATGTATTGTTATGAAGATCTACCATGCCTCTTTCCTTTGGGCCTTAACTTTCCTCCTTCTAAGAAAAATAATTTAATTTTCCATTAAACCTGTGAATTGATTTTGTTCGGTACTTTTTAAACTATGCAACAGAGCAAAATATTGGTATGCTTATAAAAGTTTGAGCCAAACTAAAACTTCTAGAAGTGTTGTATAATGGTTGACTTTTTAACTCTTATTGTCTAGACCATGGAGATTAAAGCTTTTGAATAGTGAGGAAAGTTTCAGAAATTAAATGTGAGAAACAAAAAACAAACTAAAAGTTGCTGATATAGGCATTAATCACAGAGATCTAAGGAAAAACCATGCATTGGGGTCACAATGCATTGAATTTAAAGTAATTTTAGAGGAATTCCAGAAAAACAAACAGGAAAATGCAATCTACAAAACAGTGTACTTAAATGATATCAAATATATAAACGTTTTGTATTTTTGAATTGTTGTCTTATGTCTGTGACAGTCAACTATATGTAGTTGTATAAAAACAAACAAAATTGAAGCTATTGAAAATATGGAAACTGAATTTATCTCTTTCTTCTATATGCTTACTACTGACAGGGTTAGCTGAATCATTATATCCATCTCAGATGAAATTCAGACATCTCTTTCATCAGAAGTGTAGTGTGCACTGAGTTTGATTAAATATAGGCTCATTTGTCTCAGCATGATCTTTCTCATCCTTTATTGGATTACCTGGGACTGACTTTCATGCTATCCATTGCAGAGTGATAACATGACCTCTTGCCTGAAATAATCATGTCTTTTCAGGGAATATTATATGCAGTACTTGATTAGCATTCAGAAATTGGTGGTAAGGACTTATTGTTGAACATACCACATACTGGTGTAACAGGACATGAGAAAATAAACCTGGCACTGACCTGGAATTTCTATCCTTATTAGCTAAATTTCATAGTGCTGATAGGGGCTGTGCATACTACTGGTTGGGGAAAACTAATCATTAATCTTTCCCATTTGTGAATGTTAGAGCTACAAGAAATGATTGGTTGGAAAGATATGCCCACTGGTGCAACACTGAGGAAAATACCGTGCGAATAACCAAACACTTCTTGATTGGATTTTTCATGCTGCATGAGAGGACACCCATCCCTGGCATAATTATCAGCCCAGGAACCTATGTCTGGTTATATCATAGGATTTAGAGGAGGATCTATTACTACTACTCTGCAAAATGGACATATTAAACAGATTTCAAATGAATGATTGCTATGGCAATAGCAATCATTGCCAATCTATGCCAATAGATTGATTATTTAATTATGGAAGCTAATATTTGCAGCAGATGGTAATAAACATAGAGCCCACCAACTGGCAGAAAGTATGACTAAGGAAGACTCAATCTTAAAAAGGACATGCATATTTTCTCTCACATCTCTCCATGATGTACATGTGCATGAGTCTGTATATGTGTGTGCACGCATGTTTGTGTGTGTGTTGTGTATAATAAGGCATAACAAGTACAACCATAGATATTCTATCTTCACAATACACTGAACTCCAGGTTGAAGTGTTAAAATTTTGCTGTTCATATACATCAATGTTTTTACTATTATAGATATATTAAATTAATCACTGTGGTTGAGGCTAAGCTAAAACACTTTTTCCATAATTTTCAAGAGTAGTTTCAATTCCCCAAGAAAACGCATTTATGCACATTCATATTACATGATATTGGCACTAACTCAAACATAATTTTAGATTTTGAGATTTAGAAGTTGTGTAAATGTGAACATACCACACGTTAGCTCCTGCATTAGTAATGTGAGAGTAAGAAGAACAATGCTTATTTAAATAAAAAATAATAATAAGATATTTTCACATAAAATATGCAAGATATGAGAAAGACAACATTTTAAAAGGTGCCACAGAATTATTATATTTTATGCATGCATTGCTACCATCATTGCCATTATTATACACAGCATTATTAAATAAAAAATGAAAATCCTAGCATAATGTGGAGAACAGACTTCAAAATCCACCATTCTGTGTTCAAACACTACATATACTATTTACATCTTCAAACATCTACCAGCCATAATTGATTTTATTAGGCTGTCTGTGTTTCAGTCTTCTTGTCTGTCATAAGGAAACTATATATGTTAACTATTTTCATTAACCACATTAGATTAAACTGAATTATATAAAGATCTACAAACATCACTGAAACTTAACAAGTATTCCATGAAGGTAATCTTCTATGATTGTATTTGTAATATCAGAATCTAGCTTGTATCATTATCAATCCAGAGAGAGATAGTCATTTTGGGATACACTAAACTAGAACATAGCTAAATATTCTATTGATATGCATGTCTCCTTGCTACTGTTTAATGTACATACACATATCTATAAACATCTATCGAATAAATGATTCTAAAAATACATTTACATGCTAATTTATCATGGTATGGCATTTTATTTATTTATTTGATTATTTAATTATTATCATTGTGTGTAGGCTCACAGCTGCTATGGCAACCTATGGAGGTCAGAAGACAAGACCGAGTAGTTTTTCTCTTGCCAATTTTCCATGTTTCCTGGGGTTTGAATCAGGATTTGGTGCTTGCCTGGCCACAGCTTTATTAACTAAGCCATATCACAAGCATTTGCTAGTGATTTTCAAACACCAATGATAATATTGCATATGGAGTTACATTCACTTGATTAATATTTATTTGTTAGAAATATGTGAATCAATGAAAATGAGGTGGGAAATGTAATACTGCCATCTTACTTCACATTGATTTTTTATTAAAAAGAAGTATTCAAAATTAAACATTTAAGTATGTAATTTAGCATGTAGTCTTTTTTATCCTAGGCATATTTATTAGAAAAACCAAAATCCCATTCTAATGCTTAAATTATAAATGCTCCAGAATATCTTTAATTTTCTCAATTTAATTTTCTACTTGAGTAAATCATTTATGAGACTATCACATAGTTTAAAACTCTTTTTAACATAAATTTTATATGAACTGCAGTATCATTTTTTCTTTGAAAAATAATTTTATTTTTGCTTTATATTTTTGATTCTGTCTTAAAGCAAAGGTATTTCCAATGAAGGTGATAGCCCATAGATGTAATTTCATGGAATTATCAATTACTACACAGACCTCAAATCAACTGGTTTAATAATTGAAGTAGCAAAGATATTATGATTCATCCATGACATTAGGAATAAAATAGGATAATATTCTCTCATTGAAAGATTAAATGATAATAGAGAAATAAAACTTGAATAATAACTAAAATGACATTACATTCTCTGCTGCAGCTTAAGAGCCTGGTTCTACAGTTTCAAGCTGTATTAGAATTTGCTTATCATTAAATTAAATTAAACATATTATCTGCCTTTCTTTTATGACTAACTGTATTGCTACATTGCCATTATTTTCTTCTAATCCATGGAAGAGAAACTGGTATAGAGAATTCTCTGATTATTTCTGAAAATTAACATATTTTATATACAATTATTGTAGAACAGAAAAAAGAAGAAAAAGGGAGGAATTCTGTTCCTTAAGGCAACATTTTTTTTTCTGCAAATCCTAACATGGAAATAATTTCACCCATGTTACTAAAATGGCTTATTGATTTTTCTTGAATAGGAACCTGGGTAGAACATTGTACTCACAAATTTGTTAAGAGATTCTTTCATTTGTAGTATGTTGATCTAAAAAATTCAATGATTTTTCCCAAAGTTTTAAAGTAATAGTAAAATTAGAAATAGTAAAATTAGAAATAGTAAAATTAGAAATGAAAATTTAAAAGGCCTAACAAAACAAAAGTTGATCTCTGTGTAAGTCTAAAGTTAATAGAGAAATGAAAATAAATGTCAACATAGCAAATGCAAGAATTAATTAATTAATAATGGTCACAAAAATAACATTTATGTGGGAGACAGCTCAGTAAAAAAAAGTGCATGTCATTGGTCATGAAAATTTGAGTTCAATCCCAACAAATCACATTTTTAAAAAGCCCTGCATTTGTAATCACACTGAAGACAAGGGAGAAACATGTGGTTTCTAGGACATTAGGTCACCCAAGCTGATGATGAGTTCTAAGCCAGTGAGAAACCATGTCTCATGAGGTAAAGTAGTGTAAATCCTTAGCTTATCATACAGACTTTAAAAGAAACAAGAAAATATATCTTTAAAAATAAAAATTGGACAGCAATTGAGAGACGTCTTCAAAGGTTGATTTCTGGTCTAGGCTCATGCACAAACACTTGAGCAAATTACTGAGTAGATGTGTAACATATAACACAACAGACATAAGAACATGTTCACAGAGGTGGAAAAACACCTACATAATTTCTCCTGTTAACAGAGCACTGTTTAAAAATACAGTGTAATATACATTTTAGCAGATATTGCAGAACAAACTGGTGAATTCTGTGAACAATTTGAAGCCCCAAGCTTCAAAAATTAGACAATAGAAAAAATATTCATAAGGAATAAATTTTCTAAAAACTGAAGATAAAATCAACTCCAAAATTATATAATACAAATTAAACATGATGTAACTATATTTTAGTCTGTTTCCGCATAGAAAATACTAAACCCCAAGTTTTAGATAGTCCCAAGACATACTTCTGCTAATGTATATGTCTTGGTATACTAGATTTCTGGAGAAAAGAATGAAGTAACCACACCCCTTTCCATGTGACTAATATAAACATAATTACTGTCCTAGAAAAGGAGTATGAGAAATGATAATTAAAGGATTTTTTTTTGTATGAATAGGGATGGAGAAGTCCAAGTAAATTGAGCAAAACTTCTAAGGCTGCACATAGGACAATAAAGTAATTGGTAAGTGGCTGCCAACCAGTAGCTACCTGTCTTTCTGTAAGAATAATAGGTAATTACACATTTTTTTCCTGTAAAGAAGCAGGACAAAAAGTAAAGAGGAGAGACTGACTTCTAAAGAAAATGCACAATAATCCTATTTTGAGAAACAAGTCAAATTTAGGTAGATAGAAATTTGGAGTTCTCTCAGCTCAGTAACTCTTGATCTGCAAATGAGACAAGACTTCATGCTGTGAATTGTTTCTGAAATCCTTTCTGTTTTCCTTAAAGCTCACAGGTTGATATTTCTCCACAACAGCATTTGTACACAGTGTGCATGCACATCAACATGAGCATAAGACCATTGAATTGACACTTGGTGTCCATGAACTGGAGTCTGAATTTAAATAATGCAGGAAAAGCCTCTTATATTTTCCCTAATAATATTATGTATTAGCAAATGGACAGGGTGGGATGTAGTTTATTGAAAATCAGCACTCAGTGTCTTATGATGTGTTTCTTAGATACATGAACATCTTCAAATGTCAGGTACTATATTGAATTAAAACACGATCACAATTGATAAAGAAAAATACTGATAAATTTCAATATGCACTCATGGAATAAGAAAACCATGCTCATAGAGTGTTTACATATTGTTCGTAAGACCTGGGTTCTGTCCCTAGCAAAACACACACACACACACACACACACACACACACACACACACACACACACAAACACCCCAAAGAAATATAATTAGTGAAAAGAATCAGTTAAATTTAAGTTTAAATGGCAGGAATTTTGGTTTATTATAATATTTTTGTGTCTCAGCACAAAAAATAGTTTCCAAGTCATGGAAGGCAATAAGAAATTAATATTTAATTGTATTCAGGAACTAATAAAATGCAAGTCTTTATTTTGAGACAAGGTACCTATATAACTTAAAATATTAATAAATAGCCAAATAAATGAGCAAGTTACAACCATCCTTTTTTAAATGGTGGCTAGTAAATATTAAAATATTCTTTTGTCTCCTTTAATTTTTCACTGAAAATTTTATGTAGCAAAATGTGAAAATAATAAACTATATATACACAGGAAATGGAAGCAGAGAAAAGCACTTCCATTATTTCTCAATAATTATTTTCTACATGACAATTTATTATAAATAATTGAATATATTAGAAACTTCAGCAGATAAAACATTTAAATTGCCAATTTTATTTCTGAGCATTAGTAATAAAACATTTTGAACATATATTCTATGATATAATTTACAGAATCTATGTGTTTTATTTGAAAATAAATTTGGGAAATGATGTCTAGGTTTGAATAATGAAATAATGAAACTGCAGTAAACATTACAGAAGGTTGAAAAGATGAGTAGATATCCTATACTTACAAGTCTTAATATGTAATGTCAGGTTTCTTTAATAGATGCTAGAATTTAAGTGATAAATAAAGCACTTTTAATAAATATTCCAATCCATATTTTGTGGCATTGAAAAAGATCAACAATAGAAAAGGCATAAAATTACCTTGTGGTAAGGGCCCTAATTGTAGGAACATAATGTTACGATACAGCAAAACACTGTGTGTGTGTGTATGGGGGTGTGTGTGTCTGTGTCTGTGTGTGTGTCTGTGAATGAGTGTGTGTGCAAAGTATATGCTCTAGTACAGGCCTGCAGGAGCAGAGGATTGCCTCAAATTTTATCCTGCCACCTTGTTTAAGACAGGGATTCTCCTGCCTGTTCTACAGAGTGAGTTCCAGGACAGCCTCCAAAGCTACAAAGAAACTCTTGTGTCGAAAAACCAAAAAATAAAATAAAATAAATAAATAAAACAACAACAAAAGCCAACAGGGATTCATTGCTGTGTTCTGCTCACTAGCTAGCTTGTGAGCTTCCTGAAATTCCTGTGATGCCACCTCCCACCTCATTACAGGAACGTGTGCTACTGTGCTTGGCTTTCTATGGGTTCTGCAGATTCAAACTTGGGTCCTCTCACGGGTGCTGCAAGTTATTTGCCCATGGAATTCTTTCCCTAGCCCATAATTTGACTATTAAAGTTACAATAGGTTGCTATGGAGTTGGTATGGAAACATACAAAGGAACAACATGGGGTAAAACCTACTGCTTTCTTATTGGGCCATTTCACGTGAAGAAACACTTGCCAGTAACTGAAAATCTGGTCAAAACTGACCATTATGGAGCTCACAGGCCGGTTAAATACTAGTCCTCTAACGCTAGATTAGTGTTGCTCTCACAGAAGTTTCTCATTAAAGTGGATGGTGGTCGTAGGAAAATTCACAACTGATCAAAGCTCAGAGAATGAGTGACTGCTGAGTGCTGAGCACAAATGAGAGATCACTGTCAGACTCTTCCACTGGGCTCAGTAAAAGTGATCGAAATAGGGGGTAAGAAGATTTTAAGAGCAATAATACCAGAGCAAAACTGTTTCTTCTGGACATGACAGAACCACAGCATTCAAGAACTCACAGCACTTGCTGTTGTCTGCACAAGACCTTTACATAATTAAGGCAGTGAACATTCTACCATGAAAGGAAATGGGGTTCATTAGTTCTGAGCCCTGTATATGGAGACACAGAAAATTGATGTTTTCTTGGGAAAAAAAGAGTAAATATTCAGATATGCTGTTTGACCACCATCCAGGAGATGGACCCTAGAGGGGATACATAGACAGCATCATTTAGAATTCATGGGTTATCAAACAAAACAAAACAAAACAAAAAGTAGGATGCAAAGTTGGATGGATTGGAAGGTGAAGGTAGATCTGGAAGGAGTTAAGAGAAGGAGTTGGGCATAAATGTGATACAAAATCTTGCATGGATATCTAAAGAAGTAACTATAATCATTCATCATAATTATATATAAACTAACTAATAAATGATCACACACTATATATATATATTATATATATATATATATATATATATATATATTGTTGGGTTTTTAGTAAAGTAAGAATGCCTAATGAGTTTTCAACAGAAGCTACTCTGAAAGTGAATATGAGGTTGGAAGTGTGATACACAAGTGAATAAGTTTCATGTCATTTCTAACTTGCCTATTAATGGCCACTCCACTGGCAACTTCATTCTGTTTTTACTGATAATGTTTCAGTTTTAAAAATGCTTGTGTTTTGACATGCATTATTATCCTTCATTCACAATTCTTAGTTTCATTTCATGATTTTAATTTTCAATTCAACCAGTTTCTACTGAAAATATATATCTTCCAGGCAGTCTGACACAGAAGATAATCAATGTACACAATGAGACAAATCGTGCAATGCAACATTAATAAACTAGATTTGATGATACAAGAAATTCACAAATGAATATATATAGACCCCATGAGATTGGATAAAAGTTATGTCAGCATGATTTCCAATTTTATTAGTGTTACTGTTATTTTGATGAAACCAAGTGACCGAAAGCAAGTTGGGGAGGAAAGGGTTTACTTGCATTACATATCCTGAACCCTAAATCACAATCTACTCAGAGAAGCCAACCGGAACTCAAACCAGTTAGGAACCTGAGAGCAAGAGCTGATGTAGACTCCAGGTGAGAGTGTTGCTTACTGGCTTGCTATTCATGGCTTGCTTTCTTATATAACTGAGGATCGCCAGACCAATGATGGATGGCACCATCCACATTGGGCTGAGCACTCTCATCTATCACTAATTATGAATATGCCCTACATGTTTGTTTAGAGTCCAGTCTTATGGAGGCATTTGTTATAGAGGTTTCATCCTTTTAGATGATTAGAGCCTGTGTCAATTTGACGTAAAAATCGGCTGCACAGCTGTGAAGATAGACACAGATGGGATTGTGTATAGGTTTGACTTTTTTCTTGACAACCACTATATACTAGAATATTTTTTGATATTAAAGCTATTGATGTTGCTTTTATTTTTAAAGAAAATAATAGTGTCCCCACTATCAATAGTAGCATCTTAGGTTTATTGACCTCTTTCCAGGATAAAGAATTTCTGTGATGGCTTCTACATTTTTTTTTTTATTTTTAGTAGGAGGATTAACAACATTTCTCTTGATTTTTCCAACTCATCCACCTGAATGTTATGGAGCAAGTTTATTCTTTATTCTTTGTGTTTTTTCTTATCTACCTTAATACGTAATTCATGGTAAAACCCAAAACAAACTTGTTTAAAATAGATTGAATATGTAGCCACTTAAAGGAATGAAGTTCATAATGAATATTTACTTGTGATGTCTTTATTCCAGTGTATAAAACTATACCCATACCATGTATTACACAGAAAAAATTATTTGAATGTCAGTGACACACACACACATATATTTATATACATATACATATATACACACATATATATGCATGTCAATAGTGACACAAGATTTATATACAGTACCATAAATTATTTAATATAAAATCATGGTATATTGCTAATTCAAAAGAGCATACACTTATTAATAAAAGTGAACTTTAGAATTTGTTAGGTGCAATAATAATAATTTTTTAAATCCAAATTAAATTAGCATATTCAGAGTTCACTGTGTCTGTCTGCAATTAATCAATTTGCATAGCATACCATGAAGGTAAGTGAAAAATTCCTTTTATCTGAAAGTTATAAAAAATGTTGATGAACTTGCATATGCAGTTGTAATAAACTATTAGGTGCTTGTACACAGTCTGCTTTGATAGATGTCAGCTTCAGAACCCATGCAGCTGTCTGAGATTTGGCAGGTAATTCCAGTTGTGACATTTCCACCATAGTCAACAATGAAAAAAAACAGTCAACTGGCAGCTCTAGAGAGAGTAATCTTATGAAGCTCAATTAATGAGCTAGTTGCCAAATCATACATCCTGATGAGGGGAAGCACTGGTGACATTTTAGAAATACAAAGGTGAAAGGAATCCCAAACTCATGCTAGCCTTCTGCAGAGTTCAGTCCCTCCCAAAGTCTGGGCTATTTCAGAAACCTAGGCATATGTGGGAGGGAGGTCAGACTTCCTTTTTGAAGAGATTAACACACATTTAAAGCTTGCACTACACTAAATATGTCTTCGCTTTGAGTGGTTTTAGAGACACAAGGACATGTGGAATAAATCTAAATCTCTATATTCTAGTGCAACTTTTGTGTGGATTATAGACCTGGAAGACAAAGCTAAGTATGTAAGATGCAAAACACTTATATATGAAATCAGAAGGCCAGTCCTAACAAAAAATTTGTTCCTTTTCCCTATTCACTTGAAAGATATAAAACATTAAAATTGTTGAATTTCATATTCTATGGTATTCAGTAGATTTCTAAACCATAGAAGAATTGACAGTCAGGAAATGCTGTACTGCTGGAATGCATTTTGCTTCCTCTTTTCATGTATTTATCAGAATTTCTTTGCAATAGCATGATACAACTACTAGTAATTTCTTTAAATGAAAGAATTCAGGATGAGCCAGAAGTATTGCACAGGATCAGCCTGGTGTAAAGTTCAGCAGTTGGTTTCATAGAAAGTGAGACTAGTGGTGACAAGTGGTGACTGTGGGTAGAGTGCAGAATGATGAATAAATATTATCAGGGGTATTGAACCAAAGAATGATAGTTTCAGGAAGCTGGGGCACACAGCACACAGTGGCAAAGTAGAGCCACTGAAGATTAATATTGTACAGTAGAGTGACTACAGATAATTCATGCCCCATATCTTGAAAATCAATAAGAAATGACTTATAGTATTTTTAACATTAAATACCCAATTCTTGAGAAGTGGATATATTAAAATTTATTTAAAAATTACACAATATACATACATCATTATGCATATGGAAAACTGAATGTGACAATTTTCATGCATTTATTTCTCAGTTAAATTTATATGAATAACATTCTATAGATAATTACTAAGTCTCAGGTAACAGTTGCATTTGCAAATTTTGTAGGTTTATTGATACTGTTTATTACAGAAACACTATTAATGTATTTCTGGCTTCTTGGCACAAGATAATTCAAGAAGAAATTCAGGGTCATACCACATAAATGTCTCAAAATTAAAAGTTAGATGTTGGGTAATTAGAAAACAAAATGATGAGCACAAAACAAACTTCATAACAGATCAATATATGAATCAGCAATAATGCATAAATTAAAAGTTTAGAGAGCGCTAATTTAGTTGTGATATACTATCAGAAAAATCAATGAAAGATGGAGCAAAACATAGCTGAGATAAGATCAATATATTTGCTTTAAGGGCATGTTCATATGAACATGGATTTACAGCTATTATGCAAATAATATTGTCATTTTTTTCAAGAAAAAAGTAATACTTCTGTGTGCATTGCTGATGAGTTATTTAAAATTTTTTGTTAAAATAAAGATAATACATTACAAGTACTAAAAGTGTTTGGAAAGTATATTTTAGGGAGGCCAGGATAAGCAGCAATACCAGATTTCATTTGTAATACAGTTTGTGGTATTGGAAGAAAAGGATTCTTTATTGTCTAAGTGAAATATGTTATAAATGCAAAAAGGAGAAAATACTAAAAACCATATTTTCTAAAAAAATCAAAATAACATTTTAAAGATGTTATAATAATTTCAATTCACTGAGATGCCATTTAAATTTTTGTTTGCTGAAATTTAATCAGCATTTCATATTAGGGGTGAATTCCAGTGCTAGGCACTGAGTAAAGTTAAAGAATTTTCTGCATATCTGCATGTCTAGAAAATGTCCAGGAGAAGGTACTGGTTGACACTTGGCTGACAAGGAGGATGTTACTCGGACATTGGAAGGATATGACAAGTACTAGCAATGAGCCAAAGGCACAATATTCTTTAGTTGAGGTTTGGAGAGTTATATTTTACACTAGAAAAAATTTATGAATCTCATTAGTTAAGTGAAACACCTTTGTAGGCCAGTGGAAATGAGTGCCCTCTGCCTCAGTGGCAGACATTAAGAAAAATTATTAGATGCAACCTAGCTTTCAATAGGGAGTTTGGTGGTTGATTTTTATTGTGATTTAGACTTAAACATATTTGTTCTATGAACAATGTCTTCTATTTGTAGACATATTTGCAGTTCAGTGGCTTTAGTTCTTTCAAAAATGATGATCTTTAGCTTCAAATTCTCAGATGGCACAAGTTTATTAGGGTTTGATGGTTATTAGGTTTGATTAGGTTGTTAAGGCTATGTGTTACCTGGTGGCTAATTCTGGGATCTTACTGTATGTACCACTGAAGGAGTCTGGTTAAATATACTTCTAGGTATTGGGAGCTGATATTTAGGAATGGGAATGGATTGGATAGGGCAAGTGGATCCATAGGAGAGAGAAAAGCAGAATGTTCCACTAAGATCTGATTAGTTCCATGAGAATGTGGGCATCAAATGAGGAGAGACCACAACATGTATCCTGCTAAAGAGATAAGGGTGTGACCCAGCAATTTGAAGGAGAAGAGGGTTCCATGGAAATGCCTATTAGTGTGGGAGACTGGGATACTGAGATGCCTATGGGCAAAGATGGTCGGAGGAGTAATTTTGTATGATTCACAGTAGATGGAGTATAGAAGCAAAACTCCAATCTAAAAAGACTAACTACACTCACAAAAACACAAATAATAAATAATACCAGACTGGCAAATCAAAATAAAGGAAACACACAAACACACACCACACACACACCATCACAACTACCACCACCACAACCACCACCACCACAACCACCACCACCACCACCACTACAACCACCACAACCACAAACACCACCATCACAACACAACATCAAGAGTCATCATTTCTTCTCACTGATGCCCATCAATATCAATGCCATCAATTTTCCAATAAAAAGACATAGACTAGCAAAATGGATGTGAAAACAGGATCCGTCCCTCTACTGAATTCAAGAAACAAATGTTAACATCAAGAATGGAATACATAGACTAACAGATTGGATACAAAGACAGAATCCATCCTTCTGCTGCATACAAGAAACACACCTCGAATTCAAAGACAGACATTACCTCAGAGTAAAGGGTTGGGTTAAGACACTCCAATCAAATGGACCCAAGAAACAAGCTGGGGTAGCTATGCTTGTATCTAACAAGATGAACTTCAAACCAAAATCAATCAAAAGAGATAAAGAAGGTCATTTTATATTCATCACAGGAAAAATCCATCAGGAAGAAGTCTCAATTCTAAACATCTATGCCCCAAATACAAAGGCACCAACATTCGTAAAAGAAACATTATTAAAACTCAAATCACAAATAAGGCCTCACACAGTTACAGTGGGAGACTTCAACACCCCACTCTCACCACTGGACAGAACCACAAGACAGAAACTTAACAAAGAGACACAGGAACTAACAGAAGTTATGACCCAATTGGGATTAACAGACACTTATAGAACTTTCTATCCAAATACAAAAGAATATACCTTCTTTTCATCATCACATGGAACCTTCTCAAAAATCAACCACATTCTCGGCAACACAGCAAACCTCAACAGGTACAAAAAAATTGGAATAATCCCCTGTGTCTTATTAGACCACCATGCTTTAAAGATAGAAATCAAAAACAAATCAAAGTTCAAAAAACTTGCCAACTCATGGAAATTGAACAACACACATTTGCAACATTCCTGGGTCAAGGAAGAAATGAAGAAAGAAATTAAAGACTTCCTAGAATTCAATGAAAATGCTGACACAACATACCCAAACTTATGGGACACTTTGAAAGCAGTACTAAGAGGAAAGTTCATAGCTCTAAGTGCTCACATGAAGAAATTAGAGAATAGCCACACCAGACACATGCCTTTAATCCCAGCACTCAGGAGGAAGAGGCAGGCAGATCTCTGTGAGTTCAAGGCCAGCATGGTCTCCAGAGTGAGTGCCAGGATAGGCTCCAAAGCTACACAGAGAAACCCTGTCTGGAACAACCAAAAAAAAAAAAAAAGAAGAAGAAGCATGCCAGTGTTGCCATAGTAATAGCTGACAAAATAGACTTCAAACAAAACAAATCAGAAGGGAAAGACACTAGACACTCATCAAAGGGAAAAACCACCAAGACGAAATTTCAATTCTTTTTGGAGCCTATCCTGACACTAACTCTGTAGACCAGGCTGGCCTTGAACTCACAGAGATCTGCCTGCCTCAGCTTCCCGAGTGCTGGGATTAAAGGCATGTGCCACCAACACCCAGTGGAAATTTCAATTCTTAATTAACATCTAAAAAAAATCAAGAATAACCATGTTTTTAAAAACAAAACAAAATAAAATGTACATCTGTTACAATAAATCTTTCTGCCCGAGCCCTACTGCCATGTGGGCTGTCTCTGCCAGCCACCTGAGTTCTGTATGCCACATGAATGCACAAAATAAACAGAGATTTATATTAAGTACAAATACTGCTTGGCTAATGATAAGGATTTCTCATCTGCCAGCTCAGTCTTAATTATCATAAATCCATACATTGTATAAGACTTATAGGACTCCTTCCATTGGCGTCCTCTGTTGACAGTGGATCACATCACAAATCTGGAGGAAGAGCAAAGGGAAAAGGGACCACTTCCTGCTTGTCCTTCCTTAAATATGAGTCTTCTTACTATGTCACTTCCAGCCTGGATCACCACTTCTTTACTACATTTCCCAGAATCCTCCTCGACTCCTAGTCCCGCCTAACTTGCTGCCTCATTGGCCAAACAGTACTTTATTCAACACTCAATAAGATGAACATACAAAGAAGTACATTCTCCATCACATATCTAACAGCTTAATCACATATTAACACCCACACCCTGATAGTGGGAGGTGTCAATACTCCACTCTCACCAATATGCAGATCATCCACACAATAACTAAACAGAAAAACACTGGAGCAAACTGTGGTTAGGTCCTAACAAATAAATGCAGAATATTTCATCCCAAAACAAAAGAATATTCATTCTTCTCAGAACCTCCTGGAATGTTCTCCGTAATTGACCACATATTTGTACACAAAGCAAGTCACAACACATAGGAGATAATTAAAAACAAACCAAAACCAAAACCAACATCAACAAAACACCTTGCATCCTATCTGACCACAGTGGATTGAAGCTTCCTAGGATGACAACAACCTTACAAAGCCACAGACATTGAATAACTCTTGAATGAATTGGAAAATAGGCCAAGACAGAAAAGAAATTAAAGACTTTCTATGATTAAATGAATATACAACATACCCAAACTAATGGAACACAATAAAGTCTGATCTAAGAAGCAAGTTCATGACACTAAGTGTCTCCATAAAAGAAAGAGAATGAGTGAATGAGAGAGAATTCATACTAGCAACATAACAGCACACATGAAGCTTGAGAACAAACGAAAAAAATCACACTCAAAGTAATAGATGGCGAAAAATGTAATCAAACTCAGGGCTGCAGTCAATAAAATAGAAATAAACAAATGGAAAGTCTATATAAAGAATCAATGAAAAAAGAATTGGTTCTTTGTGAAAATCAGCAATACTGCCAAACTCTTAATCAGATTAACTAAAAGGTTGAGAGTAAATATCCAAATTAATAAAATTAGAGATGAAAGGTGGGTATAACAGGAGATGCTGAGGAAATACAGAAAATCACAAGGACATTAAAAAAAACTGTACTACAGAAAATTAGAAAATTTTAAAAATGGATAATTTTCTTCATATGTTCCACTAATCAAAGATATCAGTATGGTTGGTTCTCAAGAAAAACAGGTGGATCCAGACAGTAGTAGACATGGGGAAGACCTGGTAGGAATAGAGAAAGAAAAAATTGTAATCAGAATATTTTATATGATATATATATATATATATATATGTATATATATACACACATATATATATGCAGTAAAAGGAAATAAGGGATCAAATAGAACAGACTTCTCAGATTTAATGTCATAATACATATTAGTTATTGTATTATATTCAAAGATGACTGAAAAACAGAAGAGGACTGTGTGGTGGTGGCACACACCTTTAATCCCAGCACTCAAGACGCAGAGACATGAGGATCTCTGTGAGTTCATGGTTTGCCTGGTCTACACAGAGAGTTCCCAGGAGAGCAAGACTACACAGCAAAAGAAAAACCCAAAAATTGAAACAAAAACCAAAACCAAAGAGAGGAGGAAATAAGAGAATTATGAATATATATAATCGAGAATTATTTCCATATTACGAATCTGGCTCAGAATATTTCAGAAAATGATTCTACTATACTTTTTAATATTCCTATAATAATTATAAGGTTTTGAAAGATAGCAATTGCTTATATTTTCCATTTAAATATGTCAACATTATAACTAGAGAAAGTAACAATTTTAATGAAGTGAAATAAAATACTCTACTATGCTAACCTCTTTATACTTGATTGCTGCACAACCTGTATTAAATGAGGAATTGGTAACTAATGACACAGTGTTGACACACATTTGCACATACAGAATTATATTTTTCTTGATGTGAATCTGAAGGACAATGGAGCAGAAAGAAGACATGAAGCAAAATAGAATAGGCTCTTATATTATCAGGGCAGTGTGTCCCCATGCTTCCCATGCATTAGAGACACTAAAGAGTTTATAAAAAGTGTGAGGATTGCTTTCATCTAGTCATTGTGGGTTTTGATTGTGTACATTCAGAACCGACCTGTGTAACTTTAATTTCTGACCAGTATCTCCATAGTTATAAATATAAATGATTTGAAAGACATGTTTTGAAAGGTCTAGAAAAATTAGTGCCTTGCCATTAGGTCAGAATTGCTGAAAAATCATCAGCTGATTTTATAAAAATGTAGATTGTTTTCTGTGATGCCCTAATGAAAAATATTTTTCTTTATAAATTCCTTTCTAATGTTCTTCATTACCTACCATATTCTGTTCTTCAAAGATTTTATTAAGTAAAGGCTTCAACTAGATAGAGATCGGATAAAAATGTTAGAAGAAAAAGAATGCAGGTTTTTGGTGCTTCCAATATTAACATTAACATCTTGTAGAAAGAAATAAGGGTAATAAATGTAGATAATTATGAAACCAACTTAAGTCGTTCAAAAATTCAGGAATTCTCTGCAAAATGCAAATACATAATTTAAGTTTATTATAGTACTTATACTTTTAATATGCGTCATCTTGAACATTTTTAATCAATAGTTTATTAAAATTATTCCATTTGATATATTTTATTTCTGAAGTTTTAAATTTTAATGTGACACATATTAATCTATGTTATAGTACCAATTGTAATGAAACACTCCACACCAGACATTTTCTTACTTTATTAGGTCCCATTTCATATGATGATATTTTGTAAGTGCTGTGAGTATGAAATAAAGCCTGCTCTACAGTATGTACAAATGTACCACCCATTGTTGTCTATGTTTCTTGGTTTACAGGGTATTTGATAATTCAGGATGTTAGAAATTACATAGTGATTTGATGGTTTTGCAATACTTATATACACCACAGAATATACATTCATAAGTAGTGAAAAATTTCAAATAGTTTCATTTTGTTTTTAGTCAGTAGCTCAATCTCAGCAAAAACAATTCAGTGATATGATAGAAACAAAAGAATTTGGAGTTCAGAAAACTGAACTATGTATTAAGGAAAAGCAAGTTATATTAGAGACCTATATTAGGTTACTATGCATGAGAATCCAAGAGGGAAATAATGTGGACTTTCAGGAACAGATGACATAAAATTCTTCCTTGTTTATGTTTCTCTTTCTCAATTTTTCTGTTCTGCTCTTAGTAATGTTGGTAATAACCATTTACTTGTTTCATTCAATTTTTCTTATTCTTGAGAATGTCATATATGTGAGCAATGGAATATTATGGCAGCTGCCAGTTTCCCCCTCTTATGCCCATTAAAAATCACTGAAGCCAAATTTCATTATTTTTTCTGTTTTATTATGTTTTAATAATTCTCTGAATCTCACCAGTGCTGTCCATTTGGCATGGGTTTGGAGATAACCATTGAACCACGAGAAACCTCTTAATAACCATATCTTCAATAAATAATGACTCTCTCTCCTCTAGAAACTATTGTTAAAAGTTCTTTGGTATAGGATGAGACCTGGAAAATATCTATTCCATTCAAATCAGAATTTTGGTTGGCTTGATTTTGTGTTGGCCTGAGGTAGGTAACCACAGATGCGGGTTCACTGCTGCAAAATCCAGAAGAAAAGCATTTCACAGCACTCTCTTCCATCTTTCTGCTGATACATTCTTTTTTCACGTCCTCTTCCAAGGTATTTTCTGAGCCTTCATAACAATATGGTTAATGTTGATATCACAAAACTTGTCTTCTATATTTTCATTTTCTTCAAAAGAATAATTAGAAAGTATATTTCTTTATATGGTCATTTTCCATTTATTAAAATTCACAGATGAAGAGGCATGCAACAATAAGTATCATATGGTAACTGGTAGTCAAGGGCAGATTTCAAGGCAGGGTTTCTCTGTGGCTTTGGAGCCTATCCTGGAACTAGCTCTTATAGACCAGGCTGGTCTGGAACTCACAGAGATCTGCCTGCCTCTGCCTCCCAAGTGCTGGGATTAAAGGTATGTACCATTACCACCCAACCAAGATTTCTTTGTTTTATTGATTTAGATATTTATATAATGGATATCCATTACTATCATTCTCTATTTTCCACCTATCCCCCACAATTGAAATCATTTTCAGTAAGTACTCTTCCTCCTTTCATATCTCTTATTTTGAATGATCCAATGGGCTTAATTGCAGTTTCATGGCCAAACATAAGTAAGGCAAAAATAATTGATACTCCCTGTCCAACAGCCATAAACTGTCAATATTCTTTCTAGTAGGTGGAACTTCCAGGGTTTGAAAATTCATGGGACTCTATTCCATCCATGATAAAATGGTGATAGACCTTTTACAGGTATTATGCATAGATTATTGGCTGCAGTGATTTCTTGAGTATAATGGCTATGTCATGCCCTGAAAAAGATGTCCCAAAAATAAGTCAATGTAATTTTGATTTTCATTTCCTGAATGGTTTGTGGTATTAAGAAATATGACATGTGCTTTTTAGCTTTATTTATAACTTGTTTAAAGAAATGTCTAGTCAAGTCATTTGCTCATTTGAAAGGCTTCCTTGCTGCTGACTTTTGTGAATACTTTATATATTCTGTTTATTTATGTTTTGTCAGGTGTATGATTTGCACACTTTTTCTACTCTTTGCATTGCTTTTTTATTCTCTTGATAATGTGGTTTGTCAACTTTGATTTTAAAAATTTAATATTACAAAGGCAGTTCACATCTTCTGGCTCAGATGACAGCACTTTAACAAAACAGAAGGGATGTACAAGTACCCATATTCCTATTTTGTACAAATAATAGACATATGACTATAAACATTTTCATCTATCTTTCAGTGTGAAATGCAAATACCAGCACCAGATATGTAGCACACTTGTAAATACCTGTGTAATTTCAAAATCAACTACAGCATATCTTTCTGTCTTTCCTCCACACTTTAGGCCACTCACAAGTTCTTAGACACAGAAATGAAAACAGATGAGAGCATTTCTAAGTGGCTACAAGAGGGTCTTCAAACAAAGAAAAAGATGCATTCTGCACAGAAATAACTAAAAAAAAAAAAACCAGAAATGTGAAACTTAACCACCCCTCTCTATCCCACACTCATGCCCCAAAGTAATCCCTCGTAACACTACTAATTCTGCAAAAAAGGGCTAAATTCAGCAGCTCATATTAAGATATATGAGTGGATGAGAGTTAATACTCCCCACAAACTTTTTACTCCATCTGTGTGCAATATTTTATAGCCACAAAGATAGCCCACCCACCTCTTCAATTTCTAAGTATGAACTATCTAAGAAAACCTCTAACTCCTCCAACTCAGAACCTTTTGCATTTCCTCAGACCACAGAGAAGTCACACAAACTTGCAGCATTGAGGAGCCTGGACTTTGATACCCTCATATTATCAGAGGGAGTGGGATGTAATCTGTGGGAGAGTATCTTCCAATTCCACCCCCACTTTCTGGTAGTTTCTGCAATCCTTGTATTCTTGTCCTACTCATAAAGGCTTTAACACCCTCCAAAAAGGGCATAAATTATAGAAAGCTTTAAGATAGATACTCAAACAACATCAGGGTCCAAGGACGCCTGTCAGAAAGTAAGGAAGAAAAAAGAAAAAGTCTTTCTTGCCTGTTCTCTCCTTTCCTAATCATGCTAATAGCAAATGGACCATCCACAGAAATAAGAACAAAGTCATAAGACTAATAGCAAATCGAAAAATGCTACTAGCGAAACACAATTATGACTACATACTTATCCTTAGTGAACATGAAATTTGCATTTGCTGTATTTGCACAGGATTTCTCAGAGTCAGGTCCTCCTAGGTGACATTAGATACTGGCAAGTTTATAATCCATATTGGCCATCACACACTATTGCTTATCAATATGATACCAAAACACTTCCCTTGTTAGCCATAACATCTACCTCTCATCTCTGTATGCTTACGGCATTTCAAAATGCACAATGCATTCAGTTGGAAACACCTCATTATCTTTTACAATTGTAACACTGTTTAAAAGCCCAAAGTCACTTCTGAAAATCAATGCAATTTATGCTGTGGCATGCCACCCTCATAACACTGAAAATAAACAAACAAATAAGCAACACAGAATTCAAATATACAGAGCACTAAGAAAACATTCCTATTCCAAAAGAGAATAGTGTAGATCTATCAAGCAATGATTAGACCATACAGAACAAGGTGAAAGCCACCAGTAAACTTAACATCAGTCATTTTTCCTTTCTTTTATATAAACAGCTAGAGTAATATATCTCGGCCATAATGCCAGTGCTGCTACCACCTGTGGATTTTGGCATATTCTACTAAATAAATTTTATCGTTTAGAGTCTACACATTTTCTTATTTCCCTCTGATATTGTTTTCATCCAGTGTTGGCTTTAAAAGTTTATTAAATTTATTTGTTTTACAACCTGACCACAGCCCCCCTCTTCTCTCCTCCTACTCCCTCCATCCACCTCCACTCATCCCCCCTTCAGTCTACACCTCCTCCATAGTAATAACTTTCTGGTCATTTTAGGTCTATTTTATGTACTTTTTTGTGCTTCAGGTGCAGCAATTTATACTGTAGTATCTTCAACACAGCTATGTGTGTCCAATGAAGTCAGCGTCAATTTAGAAAAAACAAATTGAAATGTAGTATTTCCTCACTATCTTAATGAGGCTAAATTGTAAGTATTCTTAGAAAATACTCAGAGCACATACAAAACATGAAGAGATTCAGTTTATTAAGTTTACTATCTTAATCCTCAAATTATTACTGCTCTTTTGAGTCTTCAGAAGTATTCAAATCTAGCTCAGGGTAAGTGAACTAATTACCTGATCTTGTACATACATGTGCATGATAATAAAAACTCCTATCACTTCAAAAAGTGCATTCAACATAAATAAAGTTGCTTAATCTGAAAAATCCCTCAAGTTAGTGAATGGAGTGATGAATAAAGGAAATAAGTCACTCCTCAAAGATCTCATTACACATAATAGATTATATTTCATGTGTCGCTGCTTTATTTTGGCACTTCAGTCCATTATAGAATGTAGTATGAATGATGGGTTTTTTCTGCTATTTATATAATCAGGACCAAACAGAGTCATATGTACTCATATGTGCCAATCAACTGCTTTGTAAGTCAGCATTTTCCAAAGAATGGGCATTAGACAAGACATCATCATGCTCATATATTTTAATGCATAAATGTCCTTTTGTCGGGATTTTTAAAAATGTTTAGTTTATTAAATTATGTATCAGAGAACCATATGCTAGCTCAGGAAATCAAAGATGATAAATATAAAGAAATTTCATGAAAGTGATGACAAATAGAAAATTCATTAAGAACCTAATTAGGATCTTCTTAAAATTAGTTAAGCAGTGATACTCCCAATATTTCTTTGCTGTCCAAAAGGAATAAACTTGATCCTATTGTTCCTTAGTCTCAAAACTGGAACAGAAAGAGAAGAAAGGCCTATCTAAAATGCTAATGGAATGCTGTCATGTTCATCAGTGATTGAGCTCTGTAGGCCACAAGGGCATTTTTGTATTTTAGCACAAATTATGACATGGAATACAGACTTTCAGAATACAATGCAAATATTACAAGTAAATTATACATTTTTAGTAAATAAGCAAGAAGGTGTTATACTGATTTTCATGCTTATGTAGAATACACTTTTATTCTCCAAAACATAAGATTATTATTATAATATGCAGTTTGATAACACTGTTGTTGGCCTGCTTCCTCTATATTTTTTCTATTTTTTCATTTCCCCCTGAGTTATTAAAATAAACAATATATCCTTATTACACTTTCTCCTCCCTCTACTCCTTTCATTTCCTCCCCACCTCCCCTCTCATCCAGACCCAATCCCTTTCTGTCTCTCATTAGAAAAGAACAGGTTTCCAAGAATGTAACAAGATGAAATATAATGAGATAAAACCAAAAAATCATCATATCCAAATTGGACAAGACATACCAACAAAAGGAAAGAAGCTAGCAAGCACTTTCACAACTATCAGAGACCCACTAATTCACACTTTTGAGTCCCATAAGAACACTAAACTGAAAGTTGTCATATGTATGCAGGGGACCCTGTCAGTCCTGTATTTGCTGCTTCAGTCTCTGAGTTCATGTGAACGTGTATCAGTTGATTTAGAGGGCCTTGTTCTCCTTATGTCCTCTGTTCTCTCTGACTCTTACACTCTTTTCACTTCTTTTACAGGATTCCCTGAGCTGTGAGTTGATGCATTTCATGGAGACATCTCATTTAGAGCTGAGTGTTCCAGCATCTGCATGTAGAAGAATGCAAATAAATCCATAATTATCATGATGCACAAAGACCTTAATGTAAAATTAGGTACACTGTTTATGAAAAAAAGTACAGAGACTTTCTGAAAAGAACACTGATAGTGTAGACACTAAGACCAAAAATAAATTCAAATTCCTGAAGCTGAAAAGTTTCTCTAAGGGTAACAATCCTGTCTTTTAGACAAACTGGAAGCATACAGAATGGGAAAAGATTTTGTCCAACTCCGCATATGAAAGAGGAATTATATCTAAAGAACTAAAAAACTAGATTTCAAAAAATTCCATCAATAATCCAATTTAAAAATGGGATATATTTCTAAACAGTGAATTCTCCATAGAGATCTACTGGGGCATAGGCAATCTACTAGCAGCCACAGCCTTTCTACCAATAGCATCTCCACTAAGGCTAAGATGTGTAGGTCTTATTCAAGAAAATATAAACATTATGAACTTATGCTTACACAAGGTATGCTATATTCAGAAGACTACAATTCCTGGGTATCTTTACTATTCCCCTGATTTTCCTTTCTTACCACCCACTCTGATGTCATGTCAGTGAGTTCTGAATGGAGAGAGGTTGATCTTGATGATACTGTTGAACTCTCATACTCAATTTATTATGAATATCAACATTCTTCCAAAATTATCACAATGTATAACCAAATACTGTGCATTGCTATTGAGCCTTATGATTTATTGAATATGTTAAAACTACCTTATAGAAACATGTTTCTGATTCACAGTTAAATTCACAATAGTGTCACAAATAGATAATTGGGAATATTAGTATATTGATAAACCCCAAAAGAGTCAATGTTTGGTTTTGTTTTCACCAGCAAAGTTGTGTGTCAAAACTCGCTATAATTAGCATCAGATTTCCAATGCCTCCACATCTGAAAAATGATTGCTGTCATTTGCAGTGGCCTAATAGTTAAAATTTTTTAAAACTGGTGCTACAAAGATCTTCAAATTTTGAGCAACAGCAAGTCCTGTAAAATATAATTTTCATTCATAAATAATAGAATGTTATTCCCTATTCAATTGCCTAGAAACTTTCCTCTTAACAGAACTAAAGAGAAAAGAACTTTAAAAGCATCATTGTGCACATTGAAACTATCAACTTTGCATATAAAAGAAAATGTGTGATTAAATAAAAGTTGATAAAAAGAAAGAAATAAAACAATTATGAATGCTTAAGATCTAATAATTGCACTGACACAAATTCCAAATTTATATTCCTACTTTCCCTTTTCTTTTTGTTTGAAGAGTTTCATATATCTATGTAACATGTTTAGATAAAATTTATCTCCAGTTGCCTCAAATCACTCCCCTATGCCTATTCCATCACTATTCTACCCCAACTTCATCTGATCTTTTAATAAAAACCACTGAGTGCACTTAATGCTGCCTATGTGTGCATAGGTATAAGATCATCTATTGGAGAAATGATATGCCTTTGAAGAAGACTGACTCTTTCTTTCCCAGAAGCAATCAGTGGGAAACATCTCCTGGGCTATAGGTAGAATTTTATGAGCCTCTGTCCCATTTGTAGTAGTATTGTTTCTGGCCTAATCTGATGCCAGTATTCTGCATGAAGCAATAGTGACTGAGTTCATCTGTGGACCATGTCTGTTATGGAAATAAAAAGTGTTTGGCTGCCAGTGTGCAAGATCTCTGGCTGTTGAATTCTTTCTGCTCATTCTTCTGTGATATTCTCTGAAACCTGTTGGGAGAGGTTGTGGTATAGATAACCTATTTAGAGCTAAGAGTTCCACAGTCTCTTGTTTGCTACACTTTGTCCAGGTTTGAGTCTCTTTAAATCTAATAAACATTACAAATGAAGCTTTTCTAAGAAGGGTTTAAAGATTAATTGATCTATGAGTGTAAATGCAAGAACTTGTGGGGCAATTTATTATATCTATCTAGAAATAAATTGCAATAACTTCTCCAGGGCATATGGCTGAATTAGCAATGTTTTGTTGTTGTTATTTATTTGTTTGTTTTACTTAGTTAATAGACCAGACATGAGTTCTTTCTTCTGGAGTAGGTCTTAAATACAACCAGAAAGTGCTTTGCTTCCCAATAACATTCTTGCCATTATTGTACCAGTAGATATATTTTTCAGGGTAGTTGTTATTGTAGATCATAAGATTAACATCTGGGTAAGACTTTTCATTACTCTTCTTGTTGGGAAGCATACATAGCACTTTCCAGTTCTATGCTTTTTTTCAGGAACCTACCCAAGCATCTTCATGTTGGATGAAAATAAATCTAGTAAGTACAAGTATTGAGTAAAATATGCCTTTCAATTGCTTAACCCCCAAAATAATCTTGCAAAATATTTTTGAGCAAATTTTTGATCATACTATTGGAAGAATGAGACATATACAAAACAAATAAGAAACCTTATTTCATCCATTTTAAGATTTGTCTATGCATGTGGCTGTTTTGCCTGCCTACATGTCTGTTTATCAAATGCATGCAGTCCCAGTTACTGGTAGAGGTTGTTGGATGCCCTAGAATTTGAGTTTCTGATACTTTTAAGCTGCTATGTAGGTGCTAGGGATTGAACCTGGGCACCTAGCATCCCAAACTTAAAATTTTACTAATTTTAAACAATTATAGAATATAGTATTCATCCTCAGATTCTTATTATTTGAAAATTCTGTACAACATACTTTGATCATATTCATCCTTCCCACAACCACTGTCAAATCCACCCCTTATTTAGCCACCCATATTTATTCCCTTTTTATTTTACAGCTACAAAGTCCCAATTGTGCTGCCCATATAATCTTGGATGTGTGGTTTCTATCAGAGACCAACTAGTAGTTATTCTATTCAATAAATCTGATAGTCTTTCTCAACAGCTATCAAACAACAAAACTCATCATGTAAGGGTGAGATTAAGTACCTACAAACATTGTCTCTGCTAGGATTTTTCTGCCTTAAAGTTTTGTAGGTTTTACACATGCTGTCATTTTTGTTGTGACTTCATATGTACATCAACTCTTCTGTGTCAAAAACATGATGTCCATGTAGATATTCCTCTGCCACTTGTAATCTTTCCATTTCAATTTTGGCAGTTATTTCTGAGTTCTAGGAGGTTGAGGGATAATATGGCTTAGGGTTGTACTTTCCATTCTCTTATTCTCTGTGCCTTAGCCAGTTGTAGGTATCTACTTTAGTCTCTGTCTACTGAAAACAGAAACTTCTCAAATGAGGGTTGATCAGTACAATAATCTATGGCTGTAAAAATAAGTTATTACTGTGGAATCTTCCTAAAGTATACACAGCTAATAAGAGTCCTCTTAGAGTTATCCAATAATGGGGTGGCAATCCCCTACTAGATTTCAGAAGCTAACAAATATAAATTCCAAAACCATGAATGGGTTACTTCTTTTGTAGCTGTTGGTCAGTGATGTGACACAACATATATTATAGGCTAATGCCAGTACTATTGTCTACTCTCAAACACATGACACTAAGACCGTATTTCTGAAAACACCAAATATTTGCATTGTAACATATGGAGAAATCAAGCTAGTACTTATCATGAACTTTCTGTACATGCTAGCTTTCATAATGCTGGAAGCTAATGTGAATTTTGTTAAAGAAAAAAACAGAATAAATCTTACACCATTGTAAATTTTGAAAACTATAATAAACATTGCTCTGAAAAGACATGGCTACTAGCTTTATTAGTTTGATAATTGTATGAAGGTCATGAAAGTATAATTACCCAATAATTTATTACTCTATTGGAGGTTCATATTACACACACACACACACACACACACACACACACACACGCACACACACCCACATGCACACATACACATACATACAGTTAGGGACAGAGAGTCAGAGACACTAGGCACAATTACTGGGGCCAAGACCTGTAACTAGACAGTTCATTAGCCTTAGGAAATAACTTACTACTGTTATTTTATTCTAATTGTTTACTTTATATAAGTGGTTAAATACATTATAATCATATTCATTCCAAAGCATGTGCTTCCATTAGAATACTTACTTTTGTTTTCCTCACATTAAAAAATGACTTAAAGCAAATATACTGCAAATTACCTAAAAATTCCCTTGTTCGATAGAAACACTCTGTGTTAGCTAGAACAATCAGACAACTGAATATGAAGAGTGTAAAAATGAGAAAGGAGGGAGTTGAAGCATCCTTATTTGAGAACCATATGATTTTACACATGACAGACCCTAAGACTATTAGGAAATGTCTATAGCTGATACATAGTCTCAGATGAGTAGAAAGACACAGAATTAGTTCACAAAAATCAGTATATTCAAGGTATACAAATGGCAACCCTAGTGAGAAAGAAATCAGAAAGCCATACCTTTCACAAAAGCCACAAAATAACTTGAAATAAACTAAAAAATGCAAGTGAGAGACTTGTATTGTCAAAAGCTTTAAGACATTAAAAATGATGAAGAAACCATTAGCGGAAAAATTTTGCATGCTCAAGGAACAGTTGGGAAAATACACATTCTACCGAAAGCAATATGAAGATTCAATCTGACCCCATCAAAATTAAAGCACAATAATTCACAAAGATGAAATAAAAACAATCTTAAAATCATATAAAAACAACATGATGGCTAAAACAATCCTGAATAGGGTTGGTAGGGCATCATAATTCCAGATTTCAGGTTATTCTACAGAGGTACATAAAACATCCTGGATTTGGCAGGAAAACAAACATATTGATCAATGGGATAGAATTTAAGACCTAGACATTTCTCTACACACCCACAGAAGACACCTGATTTTTAACAAGAAAGTCTAAGATATACACTGGAGTGCAGGTCTCATCTTCACCAAATAATGCTGGTCATATTGGATGGCTGCATGTAGAAGATAGAGAAGAGATTTATGTGTACCATCCTGCATAAAACTCATCTCCAAATGCATCATGGAACCCCACAGAAAACTACATTACTTAAAACTAATAGAAAGAGAAATTACATAGTGGATTTGAGATCATTGGCACAAAAGGACTTTATGAACAAGACTCCAACATCACATTAATAGGACCTATGATTATTGAATCAGAACTCATGAAGCTAAAAATGTGTAGAGAAAAGGAAACCATAATTTGAGCAAAATAGCAGCCTATTCCAATTTAGAATAGGAAAAAAAAACTATTTTAATTGATTTTCAGGTTTTAGAAAAATCACCACACTCACTTCCATAGTGGCTGTACCATGTTGCCCTGCCACCAACAATGATTAATTGTTCCCTACTTCCCACTTCCTCAACAGCATGTATAATTGGTTATTATATTGACCTTGGCTATTCTGGCTGAAGTAAGAGGAAATCTCAAAGTAGCTTTCATTTTCTTTCCCCTGATGTTCCCTTTACCTGTGCAGGGTAAAGATACTGAACATTTCTTTAAGTATTTCTCAGTCATTTGTGGTACATCTTTGGAGAACAATCTACTTAGCTCTGAAGCCCATTTTTAACTGGGTTGTTTGTTTGACTGATGCTCAACTTTTTAGTTATTTACACATTCTAGAAACTAACCCTCCATTAAATATACAGTTGGTACAGATTTTTTTCCCATTCTGTAAGCTTCAGTGATGCTGTGCTTTGCTCTAAAGAAACATTTTACCTTCATGAAGTCCTACTTATTAATAATTAGTTTTAATACCTTTATTATTAGTGTACTGTTCATGAAGTGTCTTTCTGTGCCAATGAGTTCAAGATTATCACTACTTTTGCTTCTATCATGTCAGAGTACTTTTTAATTGAAAATAGATTCTTCTCTCATACAATACATTCCAAAAACAGTTTCCATTTTTCCCACTCTTACTGATCTTGACTCTTCTGAGATCCATGTCACCTCCATTTCCTATTCAGAAAAGAGCACGCCTCCAAGAGATGACAGCCAAAACAAGATACTATTGTATAAGTAGTAAGACAAGGGAAAACCCTCATGTGAAGGCTGAACAAGAAAATCCAATAGGAGAAAAAATCTCAAGAAAAAGCAAGGGAATGAGAGATACAACTGCTGTAACTGTTAAGAGTCCCTCCTCCCCTCAAAAAATGCTGTGCTAAGAGTCAGATCATATGTGCAGAGGACCTGGTGCAGACCCTTGAAAGTCCTGTACTTGCCACTTCAGTCTCTGTGAGTCTATGTGAGCCCTGCTTAGTTGATTTGGCAGGGACTGTTCTTCTGGTATCTTCCATGCCCTCTGACTCTCAAAGTCTTTCCTTTTCCTCTTCTGACTGGTACCCTGATCTCCAGGGAAGGGACCTCATGGAGACTTCCAATTTGCACTATCTCTATGCATAATCTCTGGGCATGGGTATCTGTACTTGATTCCATCTGCAGTAGGAGGAAGCTTTTCCATTGACAATTAGACAAAGTTCTGATCTGAGTATTTTTTAATTAATTTATTTATTTTTGCCAGTCATATGTGCTTCTACTCTATGTCTCTGAGCTATCCAGTCTCCAGTTCCTGTCCAGCCAGTCAGTATTTTGTGGTGAGTTTCCTGATACATTCAGAGCTGAGCTTTGTACATTCTGACACATTTGGATCTACTTTCACTCCTCGACATGCAGCTATTTCAGTTTTTCCAGATTGATTTTCAGAAGATACTGTCTCTTCTCCACCGTTTATTTTTGGCATGTTTATCAAATATCACTTATTGTGCGGAATTACTTCTGGATCTTCACTTCCATTTCATGAATCAATGTGTCTGTTTTTAAGATAATACAATATGTCCTTTTTACTGAATCTCTATAATATACCTTGAAATATGGAAGTTGGGTAGCTAGCAAGGCACCAGGGCAAAGAGGGTCATCTCCTTGGAAATGAAAAATAGAATACAGTGTTATAAATGGATAAAGAGGAAACTAGACTAGAATAATTAAATTGGAAACAGCATTTAAATGATGGGTAAAAAAGGACTATGGGGAGAGATAACCAAACACTAAAGGCATTTTGAGAAATCATATGGAATCCTACTACTGATGAATCTTCCAAAAATGTATCTCTCATACATACATATGTGTGTGTGTGTGTGTGTGTGTGTGAGAGAGAGAGAGAGAGAGAGAGAGAGAGTGTGAGAAGGAAATTAATAGAATGGAAGAGATAATGCCCAAGATAGTATATGTCCCTAAATAAAACACCCAGTACCAGGAATAGGTTACATATTTATGAGCTCTAAGTCCAAAAAATTAGTGTTTTCAATATGTAATATTGAATACGCAAGATTAACTCAGAGAGGATGGCAGCATGCACAAGGCATATACAGATTTAAGATTTATATAAGAAGAAAGTGAATATGGGGTCCCATACCCAACCAAGAAGCATTTTGCAATTGATACATGATGCAAAGTGGTCATCAACTATATTCCAATAAATTTACACTGAGCATATCACCTATTCTCAGGCAGGCCTCACACTGAGAAGTTAGCCAACACAAAACATACCCCATGTTATATTATGTGCTTTCATTTGGTGTTTACTTCCTGTTTATTATTTGTTTATTTATTTAGAGAAAAAGAAAAAAATATGAAGTGGGTAGGTCATGAGGGGGAATATATGGAAGGAGCTTTTGGAGGTAAAAGAATTTGAACAAAATTTACTGTGTGAAATTTAAAATTATAAATTGTAAAGAGAGTCATTAAAAACCAGTGTGAGTGGCATGATGTTCTGTGAAGTCAAAGAAGCACAATTCATTGTTATTTACAAAACAGAAGTACATTTAAAACATTCTTAAGAATATCAATAACCAATCTGTATATACTTAACCTATTCAGAGAGATACCAAGGAAATTTTGCCAAGATTGTAGGCACATCTCAAAATATAATACCTAACTTTTGGCATGGTCCTGACTAGAGCCTGAAATAATTCAAATTCAAATATTGGTTAAATTAGTATTATATGTAAGCAAGTAAACTAGGAAAATAGAAAAAATATGAACAAAGCTGTATACTAAAATTTGAACATTTTCTGTTAATACTGCATACTGATGTGAATTATAGTTAAATATGTTTACCAATTAATAATAATAAAAACTGTGAATTTAATGGCGCTTAATTATAAAATTTTGGTTACTTTAAAGAACTTTATGAAGTGTTTACCACTTTGTAATTTTAGTTCTTTCTCTCTTCCTCTTTCTCTTTCTCTTTCTCTCCCTCTCTCTCTCTCTCTCTCTCTCTCTCTCTCTCTCTCTCTCTCTCTCTGTGTGAATGTGTGCACTTGAACACAAATAACAAATGCCAGGGCACCCATGGCAACTTCAAAAAGTCAATTCTCCTCTTCTGCCAGTTAGGTTACAGGAATCGATTTTAAGTCTTTAGTTTTGAGAGTAGGTATTCACACACATTGAGCGTTCATGTTTTCCCACCTCTTTCTAATGTTTAAAAAATATGTTAGGGGATCCACAGGGATGACCCCAACTAAGAATCCAGGAAGTGTTGGAGAGGATGTCATTGATGCCCTTCCCTATAATGATATTGATGTCTACCTTGGTTACCATTCATAGAGCCTTCATCCAGTAGCTGTTCTAAGCAAAGACAGGCACCCACATCTAAGCACTGAACCATAGTCCTGGAATCCAGTTGTGGAGAGGGAGTCAAGATGGTGCTAGAGAAACCTGCAGTAACAGTTGACCTGACCTATTGAGAGCATGGAGACCCTAGTCATAAAGTTGGGGGAACTGTATTGGATCAAACCAAGCCTCTGAATGTGGGTGCCAGCTAGGAGGTCAAGGCAGTCTATGGGACATCTAAAGTGGAGCCAGTGTTTATCTGTAGAGCACAAATGGACTTTGGGAGCCCATTCCCTAGGGAGGGAAACTATTGCAGCCCAGATACAACAAGGAGGGGTTAGGCCCTCCCCAGAATGATATGACAGATTTAAAGGTCCCATGTGGAGAGCCTCACTATCCCTGGGGAGGAGTTGCGGGATCGGTTGGGAGGGTTGGTGGAAACATGGGCAGATGGGAGGGTGAGGGAATGGGAAGATGCATATGTAAATATGAGTAGCAATGAAAGAATTTAAATAAAAAAGTAAAAAAAATAATGAAGAATACCATCTGTTTTGCAAATGAAATATAATTGTTAAATATTTCATATGCCTTCTTGTCAAAAATTCTTATAATTTCTTAATGAGACAATATACTGTTATCCTTCAGTTAATTCCAGTAACCATGCTTATTTTAATCAGAGGAAGCAACAAACATTTAATGAACATTGTTATTACTGCTACACATTTAGTAATTGAGGACATTCCATGACAGATCTTAATCCATGGCACTGCCAATCTTCAAAAGTATTAGAAATGTGTTCTGTCCAAAAGATAAGTGGTTCATCTATGCTATCTTGTGAAGGAATCCTTTAATCATACCCATATTCCCTACAAGTTCTACTGAAAGAGTTAATGGTGAGTTCTGGAATTGAAAGGTTGACATTGTCTAAACCACTATATGAAACACTTTATATTTCTCTGTATTTGTATTTACTCTATAATAGCTGGGGTTTCACAGCCCACAGAATTTACTGTTAACAATCCAGTCATTAGATACCAAGATTTTTCCTGAATTTCGAAAGATTAATCCACCTTCAATTATGGATCAAAATGAGATGAAAGATCCATTTTGTAAATCAGTCTTTGCCCATGATGTCTGTATGTGTATTTAGGAAGTCATTAATCTATTTTTGATATTTTGATTGAGACATTTTGTTATCTTTCCCTAAATAATTAATTAGATTTTACCTTGGGGTAAATGACTGCTTGAGGGGCCAAGCATCATTACTTCAGATAAAAAACAGCAGGCAGCCATAGAACTTATAAATTTGGTAACCTATACATTGGCACCACTGGTAAACCAATCATAACAACCTTGCCATTAAGAAAATGGAGATAATGATTGATTAATAAAGAAATCGTTTACAAACTAATTAAAACTGCAACCCAGACAGCACACATAATTTCTATGGAGGCTGAACAATGCTCCCAACATTACTGACTTCAAAATTGTTATAAAATCACAACAATAAGTGAGAAGAATTATTACAGCACTTGTCCTAAAAAATTAGGGTGCACTGGGCATACATTAAAAATTGTGAGAAGTAAGGGATTCAACAAGTTAAAGAAAAAATAAAAGATTAGGTCTTATGAAAAGAATACAGACAGGACAAGAGCAAACAAAGGTCAAGGCAAAGGAACTGATTGAGGGTCAACCTTACTGGTTGGTAATTAGTAAGTTCCCAGTGCTCTGCTTTAGTAAGTGCTATATCATTCTGCCCTTCAAATAAAAAAGGTACCATGCTACATGTGGTAAAAATTATTTGGGGGACACCTGACTGCTGCCTGGGCTGTCAGTCCCTCATGGACTGGCATATTTGGCCACCTCAATCAGCCCACACATACACAAAATGATGCAAATATTCAGAGTAAATATCATCTGTCTAAACAGAACTTATGAACAAAGAGCACTTGTAATTTATTCTAAGAAGGTAACTGCAATAAGCCCTCAGCTCTACTTCTACCTTGCCATGGTTTCACTTTCATGATGCAAGTTTTCTCATTCTCCTATCATGTTATTTCAAGTTCCTTTTCCTTAGAGGTGTGTCTTAATTCTGCTTCTCATTTTGAGATGTAATATTGGGTAGCATTAAATAATGAATTAAGATTTTACATTAGAAGGAGCCTTCTAGAAGCACAATGCTTTGATCAAAGAGGAAACTTTAATGAAGAGAATTTCAGGTAATGAAGCAAGCCAGTGGAGGAAATAAATTGGTGCAAGCAGGCATTTCTACATCAGCTCAGAAAGAATCATCTAGGGCATGAAAACTACATCACATGATTTTAGCTTTAAAAATTACTTACATCTTTCTGGAAAGTTAAAGTGAACTATAGCATATGTTAAGTCCCAAATCTGTTCAAAGCTATTTACATGAGTGGTATGCTGGAGATGAATGGAAGAGAAGGATAAATTATTAATGTGGTTTCTGCTGTTTTCAAAGAAAAAATCCAGTTCTAAATTCAGCTTTTTAGAGCAGTCACAAAACATTCTCTTCCTCTAACCTCTAACAAGAGGTTTAAGAGAAAACTTTGTTGGAAATGAAAAAAAATATTAAATACTGGCAAGAAATAATTTTCTCATAAAACCAGTGTCATTGTTCATCTTGTGTAGTACTCAAAATGCTTTGCTCAGTAAATATTAATTTCTATTTTACATTGCATTACAGTGGTTAATATATTTTTAAATTTATATTTAAGATGTAACACACATTAAAATTAATTTTGATTATGTATCTAGTTCAAGGAGAGAAAATTCAGTAGCCAATGTTACATGAGACATTTTGCCTTATGTTCATTAGATATTAGAAGTGTCACATAACACAGCAAAAGCAAAATGCAATGCTGTGCATCAACACTCATGAACTATGTATCATAAAATTTCCTATAAAGATCAAAGACAACAGCAAAAGGGAAAGAGAAATTTATTACTGAGACAAGATCCACCTGCTGTGCATTTCTATTCCCTCACATTGCAACAAAACAAAAATAAAACTTAAGATCATTTTTTGCAAGATATTGCAGTCTCTAAGAAGACTTGCATTTGGGTTTCTTGTGCATTGCCCATAACTATATACTTGGTAACCTAGAATAGTACAGACCCACTGTAGAAGAAATGAATCTTTGTTTAATGAATGAATCTACCAAAAAACTAATCAATAAAGTTCACAAAGCTCATATGTGAAATTTAAATGCTATGTTCAATTTCCTAGAAACTGGGAGCTGTTCTTCAGTTATTAGAGAATTAACTATTAGGAAATAAAAAAGAACAGAAAAGATTAGTATTCTTTAAAAAATTATTTTTCAACAACAATATTCAAAGAACTATCTTGCTTAAATTGTACTTGAGGTGACTCTACTTTGATTAAGAAGTTTGAACTTGTTCTCAGATTAAGCTGATTTAAATGCCTGAAGAGGAAACAATGGGACAAGTAAATGGAATAGGAAAGCTCTGAATTTCAGCAAATTAAAACTGTACTTAAAAAACATTAACATCCATCATATCTGTGTATAAAACATGTGTTCTGCAAATATTTCCTGTTAACATCTGAATTTCTAAGAATGAAAAATTATAGTTACTGAAATTTCTTCCCTCATCTGATATAAAAATAAAATAGGTCTTCAATACTTCAATCTGGAAGCAATCAGTTTTTAGCTAGAAAATCTTTGTCCACTGATACTGTGATAAAACTAATTCATGGCATTGGTTGTGGGTTCTAAAGTAGGCCCTGACAAGCTGTATGACCCACATTCCCATAAGTCTCTGTGTTCCACAAACTCAAGTCAGACTAATTTTGGTTCTCCCCATGAGCATTTCTCAGCCTTCCAGCTGTGAAATTTTGCTTAGAGACACTGTCATGCCTATAGCTATCTCTAATAAAAATCTTCACAAAATGTTTCCTTCTTATGTTTACATTTATTTCTGATCCATTGTGCTATTTAATTGCATGTTAAATTGATGCAAGCTAAAGTCATTTGAAAGAAGAAACCTCATCCTAGAAAATGTTCCCAGCAGATTGCCATGTGGGAAAGCCCGTAGAGCATTTTCTTCATTGACACCTGATATGGGAGGGCACAGCTTATTGTGAATGAAATTTTTGACATCTCATTGAAATAAATCTAAATGACAGATAATTTATCATAGGAAAATATTGCCATCAGAATTAAAAAGAAAATAATAGAAAAGTAAATGAGATGGTTGATTTAAACAATGTAGATATAAAAAAATGAGCAATAGCATATTTTGAGAACACATGCAAATGTTTACCTTATTTGATTAATTAAATACTTCATGTGGTTACTTAAGACACAGAATCTTATGGTGGGGTCCAAGCTAGACTTAAATTCAAAGCATTCTTCTTAGCTCAGCCTTCCTAAATTGTGGGAATACAAGCCTTTACCACTACACACAGGTCCAAATTTTTCAAACAGAATGAAACACTTTAAAATGCTGTGCTGTGTGTATAAATTTGTTAATTTGTGTATATTCATTTTTACACAAAATGGTGATATATCAAAGTTGAATAAAAAGTGAGATATGAAATGATATGGTCATCAAATGGATATTTATTTTTCTAGTCTTGAAATAAACTATTGATTCCTTAAAACTAAGCTATGATAAGAAAAATGAAAGCAACAGAATTAGTGAAAAGATTTATTGCAGAAAGCCTAAGAGAAATGTTATAATTGATAATGTGAATGCTTTAAAATGTATGGTATAAAATATATAAAACTGAAATGTGAACTCTATTGAATTTTGAGCATTACTTCACATTATTATTCTAGGTTAATATACATAATACTAAAGAGAATTATAAAGCCCAAAGGAAAAATATCAAGCAACCATAAAATCTGGGCAAAGCAAAGTTACCATGAAAGTTTGGGTGACTTTCTAGGAAGCAAGATGTCTCTGTCAGCTGTAGAGTTTATATGTAATTCTGCTACGGTCTTTGATGGAGTTGAAGATAGATAGTCATAGTAACACATTAAGATAGAATGGTTAAAATCTTATAGTTCTTAGTTGATAACTGTTTTGTTATATATATTGAAGAGGGAGATGTAGGGACCCAACCCCCACGGTTTCTTTAAGAGTTGTTTTGCAGCATAACCACATGTACCTCCTGACTTCACCCCACTATATCAATATCCTGTTGTGAATCCTTCACCTGGGGTTTTGTAAGTTTGTATATAAGGCTGCTCTACAATAAAGGTGGGATACATTCTCTCAGAAAAGGAAAAAAAACTGGGCAAAGTATGTCAACCAATACTTGTAAAAACATAAATGTCAAGAGATACATGGTAACTGATATTTCAGGAGTTGAAACAATCACAAGCCCTAGATGTTGTATGTGTGAGAAGAAATATTGATTCCTTTTGTTGATGCTTTAAGTGCAGAATAGCATAATATTTCTGTTTCTTGAAATAAGTTCAGAAACTCATAAGAAGCATCATATTTATAAAACATGTTTATTACCCTAAGTTTAATAATTTTCTCTCTAATGATAATTATAAATACACTATCATAATTCTAACATAATTATTGCCAAAAATTAGAAATAGAAAAGTATATGAAATGGATAAAAGCTCCCCTATAGAAAAAACACTACCTCAAGGATATCTCGTCATGGATAATGCATAAAATTCAGAGAAACTTTGAACATGAAGGCACCAGTGAAATGTTAAGAAACATGGCAATCTATACTTTATGTTCACATTCCTTCATATTCACACATTTACATAGCAAACTAACCTATTTGTTCATGTTTAAAGACATATTTGAATTTTCTGACACAATATATTCAGAATCATTCATCCATGCAATTAGTATAAATTAATTTCATCATTAAACTTGCAAAATTTCCCACAGTCTTAGCATTCAAGTCAGCTGCAACACTACTTATCATAAACAAAACCATGTTTAATTATTTATTTTATGATTAACTCACCTGTTTATTTATCTATACATAACCCGTTTTGTTCCCAGTGAAGATGGTTTTCAAGATGTTCTCAGCGATACCTGTTGACTCTTTATTTGGTGGCATTAACTGGAAGAATGGTGCCTAAATTGAGACAGACTAAACTCTCATGTAATTAATATTCTAAGGGCATTCTGGGGATTATGCAAGGACCTATGAACAAAGTTCAATTGAATTTAAGTTATATACAGTCAAAAAGGCAAGGTCATATGAATTTAGGCTATATTAAGTTACAGGGCAACCTGTGCTTGGAAACATCATTTGGAGTAATAATAGGTAAAGGCAGTAATCTAAAGTAAACCAGCTCCTATTTACTATACCTTATAAGGGCATGAAAGCACATTCCAAGAACAACCCGAGCTATGGAGGAACAGAGATTGTAAGACACTTGTCTTGTTTGGTGTTTCTCACAAGCTCTCAAAAATCTCACAAAGCACCATTAACAACTGTAGTTTATGCAGAAAGAATGCTATTTACATATAAAATATATATCTACATATTTTAAATTATCTCTGTATTATTTATAACATTTAATGAAATACAAGTTGTTTTAATTTTTAGGAAATAGTGGCCAAAAATAAATCTGTACATGTTCAATAAAGAAGCAATTTCTAAACCTGTCCTGTATCTGTGTCTGAAGAACTATAGAAGGAATGGAATTCAGTTCATAGTGGTTTTCATAATGATCACATTTCTTTGGACTAACTGTACTCTACAGAACAAATAAGCTGAGCTATTTATGTCTTTCTGTTGTTAACACAATATTAAAATATTCAGAACTCATACCTTCTGGGTTTTTTTGTTCTTTCTTCTTGGCAAATGGCTAGAAGTAGGGAGCATGTAAATTTGACTTTCTCTAGTTACAAAAGATAATTGTATGTGTCATGGCTTTCATACTGAACTGTCAAAATCCTGGATGATGAACAAGTAATTCTGAATTTACATTTATATTTGTGTATCATTATTATAGAAATACTGCAAGTGTTGGTTGCATATACCTCCCCCTCTCTTGCTTTCTCCGACTCTATCAAGATGGTACCATTATGTAAAACTTGACTCATTTTTCAAGGGTCAATTTATAAAAATGCTAGACTAAAATTCTGATTATTTTCTTGTTTTGAAATATCTTAAAAGGAATAAATGTTGAACTTACTAAGTACACATTCAAGAAGCCAGGCTTAAAGTACTAAATGAGAGACAAGGATGAGGAAGACAATGATAATAAGAATGATAAGGTCACTAATGACAATTTTCAAAAATGTTCTTGGTTTGAGAATTAAATATCAGAGGTACATTATATTGTCATACAAAATGTATCCTCATATATGACATATATAAGTATCATATATATTATATAAAATGAAATATCTAAATAAAGGCTCTCTCTATATATATATAATATATACATATATATCTATATATGTATATATATATCAAACATTCAGAAGTAGGCTCAGGACCATTATTCATTAAAAAAAGAGATGACAACATATTAAAAGATAAATTTTATAGGCTTAAGAAATTCTAAAGAAAGAGCTAGTGGAAAGGAAAATATGATCGAGGAATGAAAATGCCTACTTAAATGTCATTATTTTATTAAATTACACTTGTAAGTAAGTATACTAAAAGAAAACCAACAACCTCATGGCCGGAAGCATAGTCGACTTACATATGTCTTGTACTGCATCATATTCTTGAACCCTGATAAGTAGATGCTGATGTTAATGCACTTGAAGAAGCAGTTACACATTTGTTCCAAATCATAGGTGATATGTGGCAGTGTTTCTTTCCTCTGTATGAAATGATATCAGTAAGAAAACTAATGTGTATTCTTTGAAATGTCTCATGTCCTTTAAATGCTAAAGGAAATGTCTGAGTTAATGTGATTAACTTTTTAGCATGATCTTGACCATTGCTGTGATTCTAGATATATTTAACACAGAAATAAACAGAAGGAACTATGCCTCTGATAAAGGCAATGGAATTTAACAGGCACATCATGATTAGTGCCAACTACTTCTAATGGCTTAGACAAACAGCAAATTACCTGAAGTCTAGCTAGCAGATGCTTCAAAATAGACCTGTGACAAATGATAAATGACAAAAATCTAAGATCAAATCACACCCAATTTCACACCTGCTGTCAAACCAACCCTCAGTAAGCAAGGTAAAGTTTCACAGAGAGAAAGCATAAGGATTGTTTCTGGCATTGTATTGTGTTATTCACTTACCAATGGGCAATGATTTGTGAAGTGAAGTATCTTCATTGCTATAAAGTAATTCCACTTTCATGGGAATAGCAATATTGCACCAAATCCTTTCATATGAAAAAAACAAGCAAATGCAAAAGCTGATCCATCCAAACAGACTTTGATTGTAGACAGATACACTCCTCTGTCTTGTTATCCAAAATACTGCTTCAATGTATACCTTCCTCATCTGGTTCAAGTCCATGAAGAAGAAAGAGTATGCATGCATTTTTTGCTTTATTTATTATGTTTTAAAAACATTTTCAAAAATTGCATAGCTGGTCATCAAGAAATATTTGTTGAAAGAAAAAAATAAGTCATACAAATGCAAAAAATATTTAATTGAACTTGAATAAGCTTCACATTTCAACAAAGTATAACTATGCTTAAACCCATTAATGCAGAGCATATCTGTGTTTAAACATTTGTTCTGCAAATATATCCTTCTAAAACACTAATTTCTAATTACAATTTGCATATTACACTGAAAATAAGAATGATTTACCAGCATTTCAACTAATCATAATATTATCTGTAATTTGAACAACTGATAAAGAGTCATTTTTATCTGGGCCTGACCATGCCTCCAATTTATCAGCCTCTAATCACAGACCACCTTGAACCTTCTTCTTTGAGTAAGCAGCCCCCATCCCGATTTCTCAGACATTGAAGACTTTAGGAAATTTTTAGAGACTTTTCATTTATTCTTTGGAGGTTGCTGTTATGAATGAATCGTGATAACCATAAATTTGTGCAATTCCCCAAACAAATAATCAAAATCTAAATAATTCCTTTGGCATTGTATATAACAGAAGAACAGCAAACAAGTCATGAAACAATTTGATTTAAATAGAAATCACATACTATAAGGAATTTTATACTTAAACTATCTAACATTATTTCCCTAGCAGGATAGGAGAGTTATTAGTTGCAGTTAAACTCTGTCCCACACTCCTTTAAAATTTGCTCAGACAAGATCTTAGACTTATACATAAAGGAGAAATCATGGAAAGTCAAAAAGAGGCAAGGATAGAGAAAGAAAAATAGAAGTTAATGATTCTGATATTGGCAGAATGGGATATGCAAAATTTATTGAATTTTTGTAAAGACCTTCGGAAGATTCTTAACCTTTTCCTTGATTATCTATGTTAAACTACTAAGTCTATGACTATATTTCACCAATAAATTAGGATAAGATTAATTTAAGACATGATTGATGAAACATTTTCCTCTTCAATGTGTGCTATACTTAGCCACACTTCTATCAAATTAGCATACAATTATGAACACTTCTATTTAATTTTATTTCAAAATACACATCAAAGTTATTTTGTGAGAGCTTGCTTGAAAATAATTTGGAATTTATTATAGCACTTTGCAGATATATGAGTTGAAACAATTTTTGCTTGAAGTTCACATTATAATAATAACAAAATAAATGTCCAAAGTATAGTTTGGCTGAAACAATATATAGATAATGTTGAGGCCTGCTCTTAGAAGGAAATTCATGTCTGGTACCCAGTAGCCATCAATCATAATACCACTTCTTCTATTAATGGGTTATGGTAAAGCTCTCCTGACTATAGCATGGGATTTTTAACTTACTTGATATTATGCAGGTTTTGCATAAGCAACCACAGATGCTGTGAGTTCATATCATGTTTGTAAGCCAGCATTTCCCAATACTTTTCTTTATCTTCTGGCTCTTAAGTTCTGTCTTCTCCTTCTGAGTTACTCTCTGAAACTTGGTAGTGGTAGTGTAGTATTGTAGACATCACATATATACTGGGAAGAAAACACAGTCACTTATTCTCAGTACTTTGAATGTTAAAGTGTCTTTGTTAGTCACTATCAACTTAAATAAAATAATTATATAAACAATGTGAATAGGGTCTTACCTAATGCCTATGACTTCCCTAATCATGGGCTTTAACAATATGTATGGTACCAGACATGAATTCCATTCTATAAAGCAGGACTCAAATCTAAGGAATGAATGGTTGGTTACTCTACAAACAGTTTCCCTATAATGCACCAGTGAGCACATCATGTCTGGTAGGTCTGTATTGTAGTATTTAGGGTTGAGGGATAAATAAAATCATTGATGTCGTTTTATCCCTTTAAGCCTCCAAAACACCTTCATGGAATTATGAAAGTTATTCAACAGGGAGAGTTACATGGCCAGTTCTAAATTGTTTTCTCTGTATCCCACAATCAAGCTATATTTTTTTGTTATTTTACTCAAGTTCTTAACATCTACCTATTATGAGAAATTAAAAGCTATAGAAATAACTCATATTGGGGGTGCCCCTGGGACCACCATGACAGATAAGTCATATGGACATATCTTATGCCTGCCACAAAAGTTTTCCTTTACTAGCCTATATTTTCTGGGCACAGTGTTGTTTACTAATGTGGGATACTCTATTCAACTCACTTTTTTAAAAATATTTTTTATATTTTAGAAGCACTCTAATTTACATATCAATCCCCACATTCCCTCACCCTACCATTCTCCAATGCTCCCCACTGACCCCCAAACCCACCCCCCACCCACTCCCCAGGAATAGTGAGACCTTCCACAAGGGACCATCAGAATCCATCACATCATTTGGGTGAGGGCCCAGGCCCTCCTTCCTGTATCTGGGCTGCAATAGTATCCCTCCATATGCAATGGGCTCCCAAAGTCCATTTGTGCTCTAGGGATAAACACTGTCTCCACTGTTAGAGGTCCTATAGACTGTATTGGCCTCCTAGCTGGCACCCACATTCAGGGGGCTTGGTTTGCTTCAATGCAACTCACCTTTAAAAAAGAAAAAATATATTTTGATAAGCTTACAATCTAATGGAGTTTCATGAGGACTCAAGGAATATAAAAGAATGTTTTTATTGGAGATTACATAATAAAATATATAAAAGTCATTACACATATGTATACTATAAAGTTTTATTTCAGTATGCAATATATATATATATATATATATATATATATATATATATATATGTATGTATAGGTGCTAGAAATAGTTCCCACCTTTGTGTATTTCAAGTGCACAGGATAGGATCACTGGTGTAAACATGTTTTTAGAGCTAATGGTGTGGCTCTCCAGAAAACATCTTGCCAGTCTAGCCTGGAGACCTGAGCTTGATTTCTAGAACAAACATTAGGTGAAGAGAAAGAATCAACTCCAGAAAGCTGCCATTCAAACTTCATTGGAGTATCATGTATAAACACACACAACATGCACACAAGCCAATTAATCACTAGGAGATTTAAAATCGGGGATAAGTGTTCATTTGATTCAATAATATTTTTTCAAAGTATATTCTCACTTAGGTATTCCATTCACAGGACACAAGGAGGAGGCCAGTGACTGGATTTGTGGATTTCTGTCTGGTTCTCCATCTCATTTTACAGTGCAAATTATCTCCCTTGAATTAATCTTTACACAATAAGGGGGAGGGGGAGCTAGGATCCAACACCAGTATTTTGTAAGAGAATTTGACCATGTGCACATAAATAGATCAAAGAACACTTTTTAAACATAAATGATTAAAAGAGCATGTGCTGGGTTATAACTTCAAAAAAGAAGAAAATTCAAAGAATATGAATGTCTCAACAGAGCTCATGCAATATTTTTATTATGATTTAAGGATTTCATGAATGCATATGATGTTTGAACAAATCCACTCCCAAATCAATTCCATCTCTAGTTACACTTCACTGTTCTTCCTAATTTCATGTACTCTTTTGAAACAATATTTGTCCACCTAATGCCACCAATATGGAAAAGAATATAGGGTCATTCCTGAAGCATAGTTAGCTTATTAGGGCTAACATTCTTAAAGATAACTGACATTTTGATCTCCACAGCAACAATCAATTTCCAATAGTACCTCAGCTAAAGAAGGGACTTCATGAGACCTTCTTCCATCTATGTTACGATTTGGGCATGTCTTGTACATGCAGCCACAGCCACTGTGAATCCTAATTTGTAATGGCCCTCTCACATCTACAAAACAGATTTTCACAGAAGTCTTTTACTCTCTCTGGCTCTTACAACCATTTTACCCGCCCATGATCCAGAATGATCCCTTTGAGCATTTGGGGTAAAAAATGCGATGTATATATCTAAATTATGGCTGCATAATACAACCTCTTAATCTCCCTATGCATTATTTGTAAATACAATTTGGTTCCTGATAACCACATGAACAGAAGTTTCTAAAAAAGAAGAATTACAAGCTTTCCTGAATTACATTTTATGGTTTGTGTTGTAGTTGATTATATGACCACATGTGCTGAAATTGGGATTATTGTTAATTATCATTCCATTACTTTTTAAGGGAAATTGGTCCTAATTATAAGGGCTTTTTATCTTTATTCACTTTAATTAGACTAAAACATGAATGCATATGCTTGTTTTCTTCCCCTTTGGCTTTTTGGAGGGAGGGTGGTGCCACACCAAATCCAGTAGATTCAGTGTAACAAGTTCCACAAACTGAGGCAATAACTTCAAAAGAAGGAAGTCTGCTGGAAACAGTTGTGGAACTCTCAGCCAAAGAAAAATATTGGGCTGTGATTCTCATGGCAATTTCTGTTTGTTCTTCTATTCCTTCTTTTTTTTCACATTAAGAAAATGCCCCTAAAAGCCTATGCTGACATTTTAAACAAAAGAAATAGATAAGAAACCATCCCCTGAGATTTGGTCACTAGCCATGACCTCATGTCAGGAAAATCCAGCACTTTCTAAATCATTCACGTCACTCACATAAGTACAAATAGTAAAAACTTTCCCAACAACAAAATTTCATATGGCTGTACATGTGACATTGAAAGTGGGCTTAAATGTCTGGTAAAGAAAGCTTTTAATAAGAAAGAGTTAAAATAGCTCAATACTTCAAAAATTCACAAAAACTAGGTAATAGATGTTAAACAATAACTGACCATAAATATATTAATTTGAATTAAGAAATATGTGGTTAGCCTTGGATGATCCTATGTTAATCAAGGATGGTCCTAGGTTTTGATTAATCAAGGACAAATTTGTGTTTTGATTTACTCTTGATGACTCTATGTTTTGGATTTCTATGTCACTGTGCCAAGTAACAATAATGTCATATGTTTGGGTTTGTTTAACAAAAATACCCCTTGAGAAAATATCTCTATAAAAAATCTTGTTTGAGAACTGCAAAATACACTCAGATTCAAACTGCCTATGTGTTTGTTTCTGTTTATCATGGCCAAATCCTTACCCACCTATTTTTGGAGGACCCTCATCCCAGGAACTCCCATACCTGGCTTGGGTGGTCCGTGGCAGGGTGGGTTTTGTTTGTTTGTTTTTGCAGGTTAATATGTGGATTCGGGAAAATTCTGTTATATTCCTATTGGGAGCACAATTTTAGTATTTATTAAAAAGAGCTCTTTCATGCTTTTTTTATTTGCAATAAACTCAATTTGTGCTCTGTACTAAGTATATATCATCTGAGTCCTTCCCTGTTAAATGAAATTATTATCATGTTATGAATATTTAGATGTGGACATTATGATTCTAAAAGTATATATTTTTCTATAACTTGTGGGTGATGAAGCAGAAGGCACTCCATGACTTTCATCATTCAATGTAGTCAGAATGACCAGTTTTGGGATAATTGATTGAACCTATCAAAATAATCTTGTTGACCATAGCGATAGTAATAATAATCATAATAATTAATAATAAGTAATCAAAGAAATTAATCCCAACATTACTTCCTCTTCCATAGATACTTGCATGGATGATTGTGCCAGCTTGTCCATGTATACAAACCTGCATACACCATACAAAACACACCATGACAAATAAACAAAAAAAAATGACATGACAAACAAAACTAAAGTGATTGAATCACAGGGGGAAGGAACAAATGATGCAGCAATCAGAAGAAATGATTCTGTGACAAGAGCATTCTCTGATGAGAGAGACAAAGAGAGAGAGAGAGAGAGAGAGAGAGAGAGAGAGAGAGAGAGAGAGAGAGAAATGAGGATGGGCCAGAGAGTTTTAGTGGGAATTACTAAAACAGTGAGGCCAGGTCCCTAATTCTTGTACCAAATAGTACCCACCTCCCCTAGGACTGACTGCAACAAGGATGACTAGAACCTTGGAAGAAATTGGTGCAGTTGCTGGAGCTCCTGCTCCAACCAACTCTATTTTTCCTGGAGTTGAATATGCTCCAAATACATGGAACACCAAAAAAAGTTCCCAGAAAATTTTAAGAACTTTTCTGTAGCTAGGTCTTTTATGTCTATACTGTGTAGGCAATATGCTTAGATGTAGGAGGCCTAACGTGAGTGGGAATAAATAAATTGAATCTTTACTATACTGTTTGTTCAATGCTGTGTAGTGCGTTCCTCAAATACCATGTGCTTTTTGTGGACCTAAGGAACCACAGGAAAATGGGCTTAGAGCTCCACTAACTTGATGGCCGTTTTCATTATTGTTATTATTATCTATGTTTTAATTGATTGGTTATACTTATGCCTCTCAACACCAGACACTCTTTCTTATACTATGAAAGGCAGGTACTCCTAATGACCTAGCTCATTTCTCTAATAACTCCAAAGTGAAATTCCTAATAAACGCCTAAAGAGTTTATGGTGTATATTGCATTACTCACCATGTATTTCCCATTTCTCTACTAATGAAGACATTTTCTTAATTGGTTTCATCTTGCTGTATCTTTTGAAAGTCTCCTGTTAACTGGTCCTCATCATTTTCATAGGTTAGGGCCACCCAGGAATGATTGCTTAGTGCCTGCTCCTCTTGATAAACCTAGTGTGGTGAAATCTTGTTTACACTTTAACAAATAAAACTTGCCTGATGGTCAGAGACCAGATTTAGCTACTAGTTAGCCATAGAGGCCTGGAGGTCTATACAGACAGACAGGAAGTGAGATAGCTGGGCAGAGAGAGGAATATAAGTGTGATGAGGCAGGAACTCAATCTCTTTTTAGTTTGAGGATTTTGTAGAGGAAAGAACTCTAGTGGCTGCTCTGCTTTTCTGATCTTTCTGCTTTCACACCCTAATATCTGACCCTGGGCTTTTATTATTAAGGACTATTAGAACTCATGGTACAGGTTAGTACCATCTTTGGTACAGGGTTGCATGCCCATTGTCGACCTAGCTTAAACAGTTGTACCATGCAGTCTTTTATTAGTGACTGTATTTCATTTGTTTCTAATACCTTTAGAATTCTTCTGAGAAATGAAACAAATTGAAAATAAACTTACTGAATTACCTTTAAGTTTTTTAAACCTACCACAACTTAAAAGTTACAGTACCTGTTAGAACATTTTAATTCTATTTAGCTGACCATCTTAAAGCTAGAATTGCTTTGCATTCATAACTATGGAAGTCATCAATTTACAGACTAGTACTATTGTTGTTGGTTTTCCCAGTCACTATTATTAATATGCACTTATATTTCTAGTGTTTTTCTGCATATTTCTGACTCGCTAGGTTTCGACACTTGATTACTTTTTTCATAAAACACCTTAATATTTTTTTTAATTTTTTAAATATTTTTTTAATTTTAGAGGCATTCATATTTGAATATACATCCCCCAATTCCCTCGAACTCCCATCCACCCATGTACCCCACCAACACGCCCAGTCCAACCCCACATCTTTCACAGAGATAATGAGGCCCTCCATGGAGGACCATCAAAGTCGATCATAATTTTTCGGTAAGGGTCTAGGCCCTCCTTGCTATATCTGGGATGCAATAATTAGTACCCCTCCATAGGGAATGGGCTCCCAAATTCCATTTGTGCTGTAGGGATAAAAACTGGCTCCACTGTTAGAGGTACCATAGACTGTTCTGGTCTCATAGCTGGCACCCACATTCAGAGGGCTTGGTTCTGTGCAATTCTGGTTCCCCAGCTTTACTACTAGGGTCTCTGTGCTCTCACTAGGTCAGTACAACTGTTGCTGCTGTTTTCTCCAGTACAGTCTTGGCTCCTTTGCCCATCCCTCCTCCCTTTCTGCGACTGGATTCCAGGAGTATGGTTCAGTGCTTAGCTGTGGGCGCCTGTTTCTGCTTTGATCAGCTACTGGATGAATGCTGGAGGAATGGTAACCAAGGTAGACATCAATCTCAATATAGGAGAAGGGAATCAAAAGCAGCCTCTCCACCGCTGCCTAGAATCTTAGTTGGGGTCACCTCTGTGGATCCCCTAACATTTACCGGTGCCACACCTCTCTCCAAACCTGTACTGTCTCCCACTATGAAGGCATCTCCTTTCTTTACCTCCTCTATTCCTCCCTTCTCTCAATCCTCTTGTTCCCCCCGTCCATTTCTCCCCTTCCCAACTCATTCCTCTACCCCCAAGCTCCCATTTTTTCTGGGGTTCTTTCCCCCTACCCTTTCTTAAAGGGACCATGCAATCTTCTCTTGGGGCCCTCCCAAGGCTAGTTTCCTAGCTGATCTGTCAGTGTAGATTGTACACTGGTAGTCCTTAGCTTTCTGTCTAGAACTCACATATGAATGAGTACATACCATGTTTGTCATTTTGTGACTGGGTTACCTCACTCAGTGTAGTTTCTTCTAGTTCCATCCATGTGCCTGTGAATTTCAAGTTTCCGTATTTTTCTGCTGAGTAGCACTCCATTGTGTAAATGTACCATATTTTCTCTATCCATTCTTCATTTGAGGGTCATCCAGGTTGCTTCCAGGTTCTGGCTATTACAAATAATGCTGCTATGAAAATACTTGAACAGATGTCTTTATTGTATGAATGTGCATTTTGTGGGTATATGCCCAAGAGAGGAATGGCTGGATATTGACATAGAAAGATTCCAATTTTCCTGAGGAAGCCCCATACAGATTTCCGAAGTGTTTGTACAAGTTTACAGTCCCACCATCATTGGAGGAGTGTTCATTTTATTTCACATCCTTTCCAGCATAGGCTGTCCTTGGAGTTTTTGATTTTAGCCACTCTGAAAGGAGCAAGATGGTGTCTCAGAGTTGTTTTGAGTTGTATTTCTCTGATGGCTAAGGATGATGAGCACCTTCTTATGTGTCTTTCTGCCATTTTAGATTGCACTGTTGAGAATTCTGTATTTAGTTCTGCACCCTACTTTTTAATTGCATTGTTTGGTGTTTTGTTGGCTAGCTTCTTGAGTTCATTGTATATTTTGGTAATCAGTCTTCTATCAGATGTGTGGTTGGTGAATATCTTTTCCCATTTTGTGGGCTGGCGTTTTGTCCTGGTGACTGTGTCCTTTGTCTTACAGAAGCTTCTCCGTTTCAGGAGGTCCCATTTATTAATTGTTTATCTCAATGTCTGTGCTACTGTTGTTATGTTCAGGAAGCAGTCTCCAGTACCAATTTGTTCAAGGGTACCACCTACATTCTCTTCTAGGAGGTTCAGTCTGTCTGAATTTGTGTTGATATCTTTGATCCATTTGGACTTAAGTTTTGTGTATGGTGATAGATATAGATCTCACTGCAATCTTCTACATGTCAGAATCCAGTTATGCCAGCACCATTTTTTGAAGTTGCTTTCTTTTTTCCATTGTATAACTTTAGCTTCTTTGTCAAAAGTAAGGTGTTCGTAGGTGTTTGGGTAAATATCAGTGTTTTCAATTAGACTCCATTACTCAACTGTCAGGGATAGTGATGCCTCTGGAAGTTCATTTATTGTACAGGGTTGTTTTGCCTAACCTGGGTTTTTTGTTTTTACATATGAAGGTGAATACTCTTCTTTCAAGTTCTGTGAAGAATTGTGTTGGGATTTTGATGTGACTTGCATTGAATCTCTAGATTGGTTTTGGCAAGATTGTGATGTTTAATATGTTGATCCTACCTATCCAAGAGCATGGGAGATCTTTCCATTTTCTGTATATTCTTTAACTTCTTTCTTTAAATACTCAATGTTCTTACTACACAGATCTTTCACATGTTGGGCTAGCATTACCCCAGGATATTTTATGTTTTTCTGACTTCTTCTCAGTGCAATTATCATTTGTATATAGTAGAGCTACTGATTTTTTTGAGTTAATCTTGTATCCTGCTACTTTGATGAAGGTGTTTATCAGCTGTAGGATTTCCCTGGTAGAGTTTTTCGGGTCACTTATGTAAACTCTCATATCACCTGCAAATAGAAGTTTGACTTCTTCCTTTCCAATTTGTATCCCCTTGATCTTCTTTTGTTGTCTTATTGCTCTAGCTAGAACTTCAAGTGCAATATTGAAGAGATATGGAGAGAGTGGGCAGCCTTGTCTTGTTCCTGATTTTAGAAGAATCATGTTCAATTTCTCTCCATTAGTTTGATGTTGACTGTTGGTTTGCTGTATATTGCTTTTATCATGTTTAGGTATGTTTCTGTTATTGATGATCTCTCCAAGACCTTTATCATGAAGGGATGTTGGATTTTGTCAAAGGCTTTTTCAACATATAGTGAGATTATCATGTGTTTTTTCTTTTTCAGTTTGTTTATATGGTAGATTACATCGATGGATTTTCGAATGTTGAACCATCCCTGCATCCCTGGGATGAAGCCACTTTGTTTATGTTGGATGATCTCTCTTATGTGTTCTTAGATTCTATTTGCCAGTATTTTGTTGAATATTTTTGCATCAATGTCCATGAGAGATATTGGCCTGTAATTCTGTTTTTAGTTGTTTCCTGGGTACCAATGTAATTGTAGCCTTGTAGAAAGAGTTTGGCAATGTCCCTTTCTGCTGCAATTGAACATAAGAACAATTTGAGGAGTACTGGTATTAGCTCTAGTTTGAATTTCTTATAGAATTCTGAACTGAATACATCTGGCCCTGGGCTTTTTTATGGTTGTGAGACTTTTGATTACTGCTTCTATTTCATTAGGGGTTATTTAGATCTATTTAAATTGCTTATCTGTTTTTTATTTAATTTTGGTAAGTGATATCTACCCAGAAAATTACCCATTTTCTTTAGATTTTTAAATTTTGTGGCATACAGGTTTTCAAAGCATGACGTGATGATTCTCTGGATTTCCTCAATGTCCTTGTCATGTCCCCCTTTTCATTTCTGATTCTGTTAGTTAGCAATCTCTCTTTCTGCCTTTTGATTAGTTTGGATAGAGGTTTGTCTATCTTGTTGATTTTCTCTAAGAACCAACCCTTTGTTTCATTGAGTCTTTGTAACGTTTTCCTAGTTTCTACTTTATTGATTTCAGCCCTCAGTTTGGTTATTTCCTGACCTCTACTCCTCTAGGGTGAGTTTGCTTCCTTTTGCTCTAGAGCTTTCAGTTGTGCTGTTAATTCTCTAGTGTGACTGTTGTCCAGTTTCTTCATGTGGGCACTTAGTGCTATGAAGTTTTCTCTTAGCACTGCTTTCAAACTGTCCCATAAATTTGGGTATGTTGTGTCTTCATTCTCATTAAATTCTAGAAAGTCTTTAATTTCTTTTATTATTTCTTCCTTGACCCAGGAATGGTACAATTTGGCATTGCTCAAAATCCATGAGTTAATAGATTTTCTGCAATTTTTGTTGTTGTTGAATTCTAACTTTAAAGTATGGTGGTCTGATAAGAAACAGGGGGTTATTCCAATTTTTTTGTATCTCTCCTTCATATTCATGGGCTTTTAAAAAATAGTTGCTGTTATGAAGATATAGATATGGATATATATCCATATATATATATATATATATATATATATATATATATATATGCTTGTAATACATAAATATAATCCATTCAGTCAGTATAATGTTAGAGGAATGAATATCATGATATTCGATAATAAATTAATATGGTCATCCCTAGCTAAAACAGTTTCTCCTGCTTTAAATATCCCTTAGTTGTTTATAATTCTTTAGGTAATGATGAGACCTCATGGAACTCCTCTCTCATTTTGTCCTAATTGCATGTCTATTTTTTAAATAGACCAAATGCTTTGTTACCTAGCTACACTTCTTTTTTTTGATATGTATTTTTTTGCATTTTTTTATTAAATTATTAATATTTTCACATGTACTTTCCCTCTCCCTCTCCCTCTCCCTCCCCCACCCCCATTCCTTCTCCCCCACCTCCAACCTACCCCCCACCCCATCCACCCGCCACTCCCCAGGCAGGGTAGGGCCCCCAACCGGGGCTCCACCAAGTCCACCAAATCTTCCTGTGCTGGGCCTAGGCCCCTCCCCATGTGTTCAGAGACAGAGCGAATCCCTTCAAGTGGGATGGGCTCTCGAAGTCCCTCCCACCCACCAGGGCAAAACGCCAGTCCACCTCCAGAGGCTCCCAGGAGTGCAGGGGCCTCCCCATTGGCATCCATGATCAGGGGGCTGGATTAGTCCTGTACTGTCCTCCCAAAGAGCATCTGGGGTCGATATGCTTTCCCTTTTTCAGGCCAACTGTTTCTGTGGGTTTCTCCAACCAGGTACAGACCCCTTCGTTCTTCATTCCTCCCTCTCTTCAACTGAGTTCCAGATTTCAGCTCAGTGTATTTCTGTGGATGTCTGTCTCTGCTCTCATCAGCCACTGGATGAGGACTCTAGAATAGCATAGAGAGTATTCATCAATCTCATTCTAGGGGAAGGGTTTCTAGGCCATCTTCTCCTCCACTGCCCAGACTGTCAGATCGTGTCATCCTTATAGGTCTCTGGAGATCTTCCTAGTTCCAGATCTCTTCTCGGACCTATAGTGGCTCCCTCTGATATGGTATCTCTCATCCTGCTCTCTCTCCTCTATTCTTCCCCCAACTCAATATATCTGCTCCTCCATTTCTTCTCCTCTACTCTTCATCTTGTGCTCTTATTGTGGCAGCACCCACTCCCCTACCCTCATGCTCTCAATTAGCTCGGGAGTTCATGCCACTTCCCATTCCTGGGGTCCATTTATCCCTTAGAGTCATTCATGATTTCTAGTTTCCTTGGGGTAGAGGATTATAGGCTGGTAAACCTTTGCTCTATGTCTAAAAATCATATATGAGTGAGTACATACCATGTTTGTCTTTTTGTGATTGGGTTACCTCACTCAGGATGGTTTCTTCTAGTTCCATCCATTTGCCTGCGAATTTCAAGATTCCATTGCTTTTTTCTGCTGAGTAGTACTCCATTGTATAAATGTACCACATTTTCTCTTTCCATTCTTCAGTTGAGGGGCATCTAGGTTGTTTCCAGGTTCTGGCTATTACAAACAATGCTGCTATGAACATGGTTGAACATATGTCCTTGTTGTATGGACAAGCAGTATTTGGGTATATACCCAAGAGAGGAATGGCTGGATCTTGAGGTAGATTGATTCCCATTTTTCTGAGCAACCGCCATACTGATTTCCAAAGTGGTCTTACAAGTTCACACTCCCACCAGCAATGGAGGAGTGTTCCTTCTTCTCCACAACCTCTCCAGCATAGGTTGTCATTGGTATTTTTGATTTTAGCCATTCTGACAGGTGTGAGGTGGTATCTCAGAGTTGTTTTGAGTTGCATTTCTCTGATGGCCAAGGATTTTGAGCACTTTCTTAAGTGTCTTTCAGCCATTTCAGATTCCTCTGTTGAAAAATCTCTGTTTAGTTCTGCACCCCACTTTTTAATTTCATTGTATGGTGTTTTGGTGGCTAGCTTCTTGAGCTCCTTGTATATTTTGGAAATCAGTCCTCTGTCAGATGTGGGGCTGGTGAAGATTTTTTCCCATTCTGTGGGTGGTCGTTTTGTCTTACTGACTGTGTCCTTTGCCTTACAGAAGCTTCTCAGTTTCAGGAGGTCCCATTTATTAATTGCAGACCTCAGTGTCTGTGCTTCTGGCGTGATGTTCAGGAATCGTTCTCTTGTGCCAATTTGTTCAAGGGTTGTTCCCACTTTCTCTTCTAAAAGATTCAGTGTGGCTGGGTTTATGGAGAGATCTTTGATCCATTTGCACTTAAGTTTCGTGCATGGTGACAAGTATGGATCTATCTGCAATTTTCTGCATGTTCGAATCCAATTGTGCCAGCACCATTTGTTGAAGATGCTATCTTTTTTCCATTGTATGGATTTAGCACCTTTGTCAAAAATAAGGTGTTCGTAGGTGCGTGGGTTAATATCTGGGTCTTCAATTCGATTCCATTGGTCTATCTGTCTATTCTTGTGCCAATACCAAGCTGTTTTCAGAACTATGGCTCTATAGTAGACCTTGAAGTCAGGGATGGTGATGCCTCCAGAGGATCTTTTATTGTAAAGAGTTGTTTTGGCTATCCTAGGTTTTTTATTTTTCCATATAAAGTTGAGTATTGTTCTTTCAATGTCTGTGAAAAACTGTGTTGGGATTTTGATGGGGATTGCATTAAATCTGTAGATTGCTTTTGGTAGAATTGCCATTTTTACTATGTTAATTCTGCCTATCCAAGAGCACGGGAGATCTTTCCACTTTCTGGTATCTTCTTTAATTTCTTTCTTTAAAGTCTCAAAGTTCTTATTGTACAGGTCTTTCACTTTTTTGGTTAGTGTTACCCCCAGATATTTAATGTTGCTTGTGGATATTGTGAAAGGTGATGTTTCCATGATTTCTTTCTCATTGAGTTTATCATCTGTATACAGTAGGGCTACAGATTTATTTAAGTTAATTTTGTATCCTGCTACCTTGCTGAAGGTGTTTATCAGCTGTATGAGTTTCCTGGTAGAGTTTTTCGGGTCACTTATGTAGACTATCATGTCATCTGCAAATAGTGAAGTTTCCTGGATAAATATCACTTACCAAAATTAAATCAAGATCAGATAAACAATTTAAATCGACCCATAACCCCTAATGAAATAGAAGCAGTCATCAAAAGCCTCCCAACCAAAAAAAGCCCAGGACCAGATGGCTTCACTGCAGAATTCTACCAGAAATTCAAACAAGAGCTGATACCAATACTCCTCAAACTGTTCCGCACAATAGAAGCAGATGGGATATTGCCAAACTCTTTCTATGAGGCTACAATCACTTTGATACCCAAGCCACACAAAGATAAGACTAAGAAAGAGAACTACAGACCAATATCTCTCATGAACATTGATGCTAAAATACTCAATAAAATATTGGCTAATCGAATCCAAGAACATATCAGAAAAATCATCCACCACGATCAAGTGGGCTTCATCCCAGGGATGCAAGGATGGTTCAATATACGAAAAACCATCAATGTAATCCACCATATAAACAAACTGAAAAAGAAAAACCACATGATCATCTCACTAGATGCTGAAAAGGCCTTTGACAAAATCCAACATCCCTTCATGATAAAGATCTTGGAGAGAACAGGAATAACAGGAACATATCTAAACATGATAAACGCGATATACACCAAACCAATAGCCAACATCAAACTAAATGGAGAGAAACTCAAAGCATTTCCTCTAAAATCAGGAACAAGACAAGGATGTCCACTCTCTCCATACCTCTTCAATATTGTACTTGAAGTTATAGCTAGAGCAATAAGACAAGATCAGGATATCAAAGGGATACAAATTGGAAAGGACGAAGTCAAACCTAGCTACAATTCTATCCTTGCTTATTTACCTTTTAATACCCCACCAAACTACTTTGTAGTGTCATCTTGTTTCACCAGTGGACTTTGGTAGTGTCTGCATCTTAGGGGTGAGGCTTCAGTTGTGCAGATATGATCCCTTATAAGGAAGAGGAACAGCTGACTGGCTCTCTTGGACTGTAGTCAGAGATCTGGAAGGGCAGAGACTGAATCTTCAACATCAGGAAGACTGTGGTGCTTATTTACCATAATAGTGGGAGTGATCCCCTAATAAATACCTGTTAATCATTTATCTGGGTCTTGTGAATACCTTAAACCCACCGTTGCTACTCAGAGTAAAGCAGGAATAAATTTGCAGATATACATATTAATTAAAAATATGTCAATCTTCTTAAATAAGATACTAATGACAGGACATTTTTAGATATTTATTGAGAAAAATAAAACTACTGTGAAAATGTTTCTGCCCTGGTATGTATGTAATTCAGATGAAAAGGAAGAATCATTTACTGATGAAATACGTTTCTGGCTGAATCTAATTGTTTCATTCTTTGTATTTATAGAGAAAAAATTTACTATGATATCCTACAGATAAATCTTTAAACTATATTTGAATAGTTTGCAATGAGAATAACAATAATAAATGTTCAGTTCAGCAATATTGTCAATATTTTGTACTATAAAGTTATATATATTTCTTTTTGACTAGTGCTTGTCATTAACAAAATACTTGAGAAAAATCAACCTAAATGAATCTAATGTCTTTATTCACAGTTTATTCCCCATTTGACTTTCTCTACTGCTTCTGATAAGAATGAAAAAATTTGGCCAAATGACATAAATGGGAAAGATATTCATTTCTTGTCAACCAGATACAAGGGCTTGAGAGGATTACTGAATCACTTCATTTGACTCTGTACGCCTCCTAACAGTGAAGGGACCAGCCCCCTGCTTTAGCAACCATTACAGGCTACAAAAAGACATGTAGGCCCCTGACTCAGCACATTTCTGACCTTGCTGGTCATGCCCTACTCACCAGAAGTTCAGATATCCTCTTCATGACAAAGAACCAATCAGAAGTTATCTGGTGGGACTCTGGATGTGGTTTATGACTCTGGGAGTGCTTTACAGTAAAAGTGGCACAACAGTGACATGCAGAATATAGCAAGCACCCTGGGAGGGTCTATGGGCCATAACAACCCGTTGACCAATCAACAAAGGACAGGCTGCCCAAGCCCAAAAGTGCACCAATCGTGAGACTGTTGCATACACCTAGAGGCTCCACTTAAGCTACCCTATAAATTCCCTGCCTCATAGTTCCACTGGGACCTTATCCAAGTATCCACAGGGATGAATAGATGAAGGGCCTGAGTTAATGGGGTTAGCTTGTTAAAAAATAAAAGACTCTGCTTTTCCATCAGAATGGGTCTCTTGTTGATTTTGGGGGTTCAGAATTTGGGCACAACAACAGTCCTTTCAGCAATGACCCCAATTAATGGCTCCACCTGTGTTATTTCTTTCTGAACTTAAGTCTCAACTCAATAATAGTACCAACCACATGGATTCCTTTATTTATGAGCCTGTTGGGAACTTCCAAAACCACATGATAACATTTAATTATCAATATTTTTCTTCAAAAGAATTGAAGTTGTAATGGTCATAGTACAAGTGATTCATGTATAGTCAGATGAAACTATGGGAAAGGTACACACACCAATTACTTGGGTTTTCCTGGGAATCTCCTAATATTTCTGCAAGGCATGAAACTTGTAGGTTTATACTCACAAAAATGTCTACAATGAAATTGTGAAAACTGAGTTAGAATTAGTTAAGCATTTATGTGTAGATTCCAATTAAGAAGCATGAATGCGCGCGCGCGCGCGCGCGCGCGCGCACACACACACACACACACACACACACACACACACACACACACACAAAATGAATCTAGTTTACAGGAAGTGGGTAAAGCAAAAATGAAAGAAAACAGACCTGTGAATCTGAAACAAAATACACAGATTGAAATGATACTTATGAAATACTATTATGTAAAATCCTACAATGAAAAAGCAGTCAAGTATGTACTTAGCCCAAAATTAGGCTCAAAAAGTTTTGGGATATTTTGCTTGTTTTTATCCTCAAATATTTTTTCTTGGAGTCTGTGGTTTGGCTTTTCTTTCAGGATTGTAAATGGAGTTCTTGATTGATCTAAACAATAAAAACCCAGAATCAGATATTGAGGAAAATGTGAGAGAACAGAAAGAAGAAAGAACAAGCCAAGGCTGCCTTTACCTCATTAGCTTCCAGGCAGGAAAGAGCATGAATTCCTGTTTCTTCCCACCTATATTATCTCTCCCCCAGCCATGTAACTTCCTGTCTCTACCTAGCCATCTTACTTCCTGTTTCTGTCCATATCACTTCCTGTCTCTCTGTACAGACCTCCTAACTTCTATGGTTAGCTAGTGGCAAGTTCTATCCTCTGATCTTAAGACAAGCTTTATTTCTACAAGTAAGATGTCACCACCCATGATCAATTGGAAACTGTATAAAAACAGAATAAGCATTCAAAACAACGGGTTCTTTATTTTACTTACCATCCTGAGGAGCTACTATGCTATGTTTATATTCTCAAAAGCTCTAATTTTAAAGCTAACTTCTGGATATGATATAGCTATACAATCATGAACTCACAATATCAATGGTTAATTGGTTAATGGCGCAAGATAGATAACAATCCCATCAGAGGTGGGAGAAGTATTCTCCAGTCCTTACCACTTAATTAAAAACTATTAGTAGTTGTACGTTTCTGCAGGAGATCGTTCCTTTTTTCCTTTTTTTTTTTTTTTTGAACACTATTAGTGTTCCCAATAGTGATATATCTGGTCTCCTGTGGATAGCCCATTGCCTACCTATGTTTGGGCAGCTATAACTGGACTTAGGTAAGTAGAAAAGGAAAGAAAAGTGGAAAGTAAAAAGGTAAAAAAGACAAGAATTTGGGAAAGGTTACATTGGGAGACATTGGAGGAACTGAATAAAGACATGGCAGGTAGATATGATCATATTTCATTACATAGGTGTATGAAATGTTTACAATGTCATTCTAATATATTTATTGCATTTCTGTTTCATGGATGAAGACTTTATGTCTCAGGGGTCCAATGTTACTTGACCCCCTAATCAAGGGAATGTCACTTTTGTGATCCTGTATATACTGTATAAAGATGATAAACCTAGTGTAAGAATTTTTACACAATTTTAAAACCCATTCAGCCCACTCAATGGAAATATCTCTATTGAATATCTCCAATCAAAACATTTTTCAATTCATTGCTTGACCCAACATTTCTTTTCTGACAGACCCATTTTATAAGTACATTAAAAGCCAGCAGGGAACAATATATATACTTTTTAATTGCATTTATCTTTCTAGACTTTCTTTTTTTACTTTGAAATATTCTAAATCATCTTCAAGTACTCTCTTGAGAAAGTGCTTCAATTATTTCTGAATTAAATTTTCTGTCATCTCTATCTCACACTTTTTTTTGAATTTAGTTACAAATGTTTCAATGCTGAAATCAAGGTGTCTAGTTTCCTCTTTCATATTTAATCTTCTTTTGCTTTTCAGAAAAATATGACTTTTCTCTTAAAACTCTTGGGCTCATGACCTTCACATCTTTCAAACTCTGTTAAGATTCTTGACTCTCAGTGTGATTTTAAGAAGTGCCATATAGCCGATTTTGTTGATCTGCTTGAAAACCCAAAATAATTCATATAAAATTGTACGTTTTTTGAAGGCAAACTCACAATACTTCAGATATTAATTGTTTCAAAGTGTTTAAAGGGTTTATTTATGGCATGGTAACACAGCTTAAAATAAATACTAAAGGTTTTTTTTTTTGTGTACTAAATCATTTTTGATCAATGTGCTATTTAAACCTGAAATGGAGAATGAGATCTGATCCTAGTGATGCACACCCTTTATCCCCAGTATTTGGGAGGCAGACGCAAGTAAATCTATCCATAGAAAGGCAGTCTGATGTACAAAGTGAGTTCTAAGATAGCCAGGGCTACACCTAGAAACTGTCTCAAAAACAAACAAACAAAAAAACCCAGACAAACAGAAATAAAAATGAACTTTTTAGTCATATACTGGTTTTTATTTATCTCATCCAATAGTTTTCTCTTGACATGTTTCCTCTACATATTTATCATTCCTTAAATTATCATTGGTTTTAAATTTCATTTACAAATCAACTGAATTGATCTCAAGATGTTCTTTCAAATTTGTTTGGCAAAATATTAATAGACTCTTGACTGTGAAATAGCTGATGTAAGTTTAGAAAGTAATGTATCATTTAGTCCTATTAGTATTAGTGAGCTAGCTTTTTCTTGCACATCCTTTATTTGATCAGAATGATGACATCCTAATTATAGATCTTATCATATGTCTTTACCTTTATCTGGTTCTTCAGTAAATTATATGCATGCATATTTGTATGTATAATCTTAAACATAATAAATTGTCATCGTTTTGGCAAACTCCCTAACTCAGTCTTACTCATAATTTTAAAATAAAATTAACTGTTAAAATATATTTTCCAAGAAAAAGTAAATTAATTATAAACTACCCATCTATATTAATCTCAGTTACATTTTCTAATTTCATTGGAATTGACTGTGTTAGGCAAAATAAAATGCAATATAAAATAACAAAATTCTAAATTTCCTACAACAAATATTCATAATAAAAATTTTTGATATTGAACAGAAGCATGCTATAGAGATGAAAGTGAAGTAAAAATTTTAAGTGATTGAGAAGATTTTTCCCTTAACAATAGTTTCCAAACCAGTTTTGTGATTCACTACAAATGGTAATTGGCTACAGTATACTTAAAACACTAATGACAATTGTTAGGGCAGTTGGCTTGTGTCTGCTTATGTCATTCTGCCCTACCAGATACACAGTTATAATGGCTAGTTGTGTGTCACTCTCCTGCATATTTCTGGAAATGAAGCTAGTACCTTGCAATGAGAGACAAATATCCTATATTTCCATCCCACGCTTTTCTATTTCTACAGCAAGCACACAGTGACTGAGGGGGATTTTCCTTATGGAATGTGAGAAGTTTGTATGTGACTACTTTAATAACTACAACAGAAGCTGAAGGAAGTAGATTGTGTTAACTGCAGGCACTGTAGAGCTAAACAGGCATCCAAATTTGCTCAGCAATAGCTTTTCATTTCTTTGTTCTCTTCTTTGAGTTAATCCACCTCCTATGAGATACAATCTAAACCTTAACTAAATGAAGTAAAGTTTCAAGTTTCTGTGTCATGAAAAGTGAAACTGAGAAAAGATTTGCTTTTGGAGTGGTAAACAAAGCAAGAATTTCAAAATTGTCAGCAAAGAGTTAAATGATTTATTTTCCCATCTAATGGTTTAGAGATATATTTTTCTTTCAGTGGAACTAAGCAGGCTTCAGGAAGTCTAACTAAATAAAGCTTCTAGAGAAAATGCAATTACTAGTGTGTACAGAGCCGGAGCAGTGCCGAGGACATAATAACTTTTGTAACCCTGAGAGGAGGCCAGCATTAATGAAGACTAGTCATGAAAATCTTACCAGTTGGAACATTGAAAACAAAACAATTAGCAGGCTTTTATTTCATTAAGCAACCACAGTCACTCTTAACATAATCTGAGACTTTAATGAAAAGAGTTCTCCATTTAACCTCTGTTCAAGTGAAAATCTGCAACTGTGCTGAAAGCAGTAAGAACTCTAAAGTATTATTGCACTTCAGAGAATATATGCTCAGACACAAGCTGCCATAGGGGGGAAAAAAGAGTTATGTCCAGTGATATTAACCGAAGGCTCTTTATTAGAAAAATGGATTTCTAAAACCAATGATAGAATTTGTATAAATAAAACATTTCATTTATATTATGGTAAATATATACATAATTTATATCAATGTAACACTAAAGTAGATCATAGTAAATACCTGCAATAAAACAATAGGAAAACATTAAAATTGTACTATATTTCCTGGTGAAATAATACCAAAGTATTATTATGGAAAAATAGAGTTTAAAGCTTTGCTGTCTCTACTGTAGTTTTATATTTTCAAAATTATATTATGTAGAAAAAATCTGTGTCCTGCTTAGGAATAGTCAACAAACTACAGCTGTTAAAATACAGAGAACAGATACCCAATGGCCATGGTTCTTCTCTTACACTCTGAATGATCTGAGGTTTCTTCAAAAACTCTTGGCCAGGTGTGTAGCACAAATAAATAAAAGACCCAGTGACAGATATTGGGGTTCAAGTTTCAAGTTGAAGGGCATAAAGCAAAGCAGCTGGTCACTAGATCTTACCCTATCTCAAAATGAAAGTCAATCCTGACTCTACCAAACCTCAGATTATAACCACTCCCCAGTGTGGCTGGAGAATCCTGAAACTTCAATGTCTTCTTATTCTTAGTGTGGCTGGAGAATGAATGCCTGACACTGATAACTGAAGACTCTGCTCCTATTTTTTTATACCCCTCTGTTGCTGTAACTAAAGGTGTGTGATCCCAGGTGATGAGATCATATTTGTGTGAGTTGTTTCTCTCTAGGAATTGATCTATCATATGCAGATTTGGGAGGCCTTGGACTAACAGAGATCCCTCTACCTCTTAATTCTGAGTCCTAGGATTAAAGGTGTGTACCACCACTTCCTAGTTTCTGGCTGCTGAGATTAAAGGTGGGTATCACCACTGCAAGACTGCTATAGTTTGAAGCTGACTTTGACTTCTGAATCCACAAGCAAGCTTTAATAAATCATAAATAATATCTCACCACACAGGGGATGTGTGATGCTTCCAAGAGTAAGAATGCCTGCTGCCAGGCATGAGTTCTTGGGTACAAATTGAGAAACCCATGGAAAAGTAACTGTGTAAAGCAGCATTTACCCATTACCTCAGAAATATGAGAAGGTAAATGAGAGAATTGCTTGGACATAGCTCCAGATTTAGTGAAAGATACTGTCTGAAAGGAATAAGATGGACAGTGATTGAGCTGAACACTAGCCATTCTTTTCTGCCATCCCAATGAGAGATGGGCAACCATATATGCATATGTGCATATAGCATACAAGTATAGCATAAAGACACACACAAATAAGCAATAAATCTTTCTTAGGCACAATTTAAATTAAAAATAAAATTGAGCCAGACGTTGGTGGCACATGCCTTTAATCCCAGCACTCGGGAGAGAGGCAGGTGGATCTCTGTGAGTTGGAGGCCAGTGTGGTCTCCAGAGTGAATGCCAGGATAGGCTCCAAAGTTACACAGAGAAACCCTGTCTCAAAAAATGAAAATAAATAAATAAATAAATAAATAATAAAATTGAAAAGAAAATAGTTTGCTCTACTTGAGAAGTAAACATAAATATGTTCATATATAATATAGTCAAGACAAGAAAAAAAAAACCAGAAAAGGTCAAGACTTAGCAACAATTCCTGTTCTAAAGAAGGGCTGTTCTAGAACACAGTAGAGCTCTTTGTCAGTGTACCCTTCGTCTGTTGTAATACAGCCATGTAAGCACAGACTACAACACATTTTTTACAAAGAAGTTTTGGGACTTATTCCTAGTTCCAAGAGGTGATGGATACTAATATGGTTTTATTTTCTCCATCTGTCTATATATGCAGGTTTCTTAGAAATATTATACTTGGCTTCCCAAAGGAAATAACTCTTATTTTTAGTCTTAAAAGGCCAAAGGATGTTCCCTGCTACATTAGAACTGTTGAAATGTGCTGTGTATTAAGCAGGATTTCAAAGTTAGTCTGCATATCATTGGCTAGAGTGATCTTCTTAACATCAAAGGTCATTTAAAAAGTCTTCTGTGAGTCACCACTTCAAGCAGCTCTCTAATGCGATTGGCTGATGATTCTAGCAAATTCATACGTGGTATTGACTGAAATAGATGTGAGAACTCATGTTGCTCATGATCTGATTTGTTTGTTTAAGTCCTATAGGTTATCAAAACTGTTATCATAACTGTACTGCAATAATAATAATCTGTCAGCATCTAGCTTCCTTCTCTGCTTTATGCAGCTAATGAATACTTTGGAGAAATCTGGGTAATTTTACAGAACAAATTAACCTTAGCACACTGCTACTGATGCTGCTTGTTTACTGGACACCCACAAAGCAGCATAAATTTAAGTACAGTTTAATCGACCCTTCCAGGCCTGATAGAGATCAAACAGTTAGAACATACATATAATGGTAATTAACCCAAAATGATGCTGTTTTTGTAGATAAGTGCTGATAAACATCACATTTGGGATCCTAATTCCAGGCAAACCAAGAGAATCGGGAGAGCAGACTATAACCCTGTCCTGTGTGTCACTTATGCCACAGTAGCTCAGAAGTGGCTGCTGCTGGCAAGGCAATCTGATTTTTAATTACTCTGTTGTTTCCAGCACATAATAGCCATGGATTGTACAACACCAGCCCCATGATGTGAGCTGCATTTTGCTCTCCTCCTGCTTTCTTCCCAGTGAAGAATCGACAAAATGTAACAGTCTGTCCTACTAATAGGAAGCGTGAAAACTAATTGGTATTCTCTGTTTTCAAATATTTGTATCCTCAAGCCTCTCTGCCTAAGAATGCCTGACAGAGTCTCTTCATTATCTCATTATGCTATAATTATTGCATACTCAATTGCCAGGCCTGAGAGTAATTCATTTATGCGGTGCATCAATATAAGTTTGTGCCTGTACAGCTAGACTGAGAAAACCTTAGAGCACAGTTTTATTTGTCTCCCTTAAATTCAATACATAATGCATTCTGTCTTTATATTAAAAGAAGGAAAATTTAAATCAATGCACCAACTATCCCAGTTCCCAAGGCTCTCAGAAAAGCATTTGCTATTGTATTATACCACACTCAGAAAAGATCAAAAAGCACATTCTAATGCCTGCTCAGTCATGCCATTCCAAACTTGGCATCAGGTTATACTCATTTACTACTTCCAAAGTTCCAGTCATTTCCCAGTCAACAAATACTTCCAACGTTCCCAGGTCTCTCTTTTTGTTTTTGAGACAATGACTATCTAATGACCTGTTTCTCAGCCTTTAATTTAATTTTATTCAATGATATTCATTCTATTTAAGTATCTACTTTATAAGCCCCGGATTTGCAATCGGCACATCCTAAATATACTTTTACATTATTTCATATTTATAAGCACATTTTTTAGAAAATTATTACTTCATCAAATAAAATAATGAGCTCCATCATGGCACCTTCATGCATATGTATAATTATACTTTGTTTCTAAATTCTCCTTTCCTAGCTCCAGATGGTTCTTCCTTTTCTACTAGTCAGACCTAGCTTCTTGTTTATTTCCATAACATGCATGTTATCACCAGCTCTATTGTCCACCTCCCTTAAAATCTCATTGTCCCTTCTCACAGTAGATTTTCTAGTTTTGTGCTACACACTCACATGTATAAGTAAGCATACAAATAATTTTAAAATTAGGTTCCTTGTGTAAATGGAAACATGGAGTATTGTTTTCTTTCTCAGTCTGCTTTTTTTTCACTTAATGTAATATTAAGTTGCAAGAATATTTCCCTGAAACTGTTATGACTTTTCTGTGTGTCTATATAAATTTAGATTGTATATATGGACCATATTTATGTTACTATGCATCTCTTAATGGACATATAAGGTCATTGAATTTCCTTGTTATCATGAATAGTGAGGCTAAAAATATAAATGTACAAATATCGCTGTGATATTCTGATTTATACTTAAGTAATTTTCCATAAAGTGTATAGGTGGGAATATTGTGGTACTATTTTCACAATTTTGAAGAACACTCATGTCTTTTCCCACAATTTGCATTAGAATCACAAGTGCATGCAGTGTCTTCCACACACATCCTTGTCAACATTTAAAGTTATTTGTTTTCTCAAGTTTATGCATTCTGACTGGGAATTAATTTGCATTTCCATAATGGCTGGAAATGTTGAACCCTTTTTTTTGTAGGTATGAGACATTTGTATTTTTTCCTTTGGAAAAGTATCTATTCAATACATTAGCCAAGTTTTTTACTTGATATTTTTAGTGCTGGAATTTGTTGTAATTATATTGCAATTTGATGAAAATCAAGATTATAACAAAGAAATAGGTACATCTTGATAATCCTCTCTCCATTGCTATCTTTATTTATAATTTAAACATACATAAAAATACTGAAATGAAGTCTGTTCTTGCCATTCTAGTGTCAACAAGGAATCACAAATATCTTTCCTGGTTTTTGTGACACTTCATGGGAAATTTTAAATGTGACTAAATAAATGTTATTATTTGATGATACCATTGTATCAGAAATGTATAAATTCTATATATGATAGCCTAGATACTTATACAAAGAAATTGTTCTGTAGTTTAGAAGGTAGATCTTTTTAAAAAGCCATCTTAAAATTTCTAATGTCAAGGACATACATAGTAGTAGGTTCTATAAGGCACCACCTATGCACCTTCTGTTCTCTGGGGAGAAGGCAAGGCAAAGATAACTGAGAGAAGCTGAAATAAAGAAGTAAACTCATCCTCAAAGACTGGATGAATGAAGTACCTCAGTTCCCCCAAGAAAATATATCTATAAAAAATCTAAGTAACAAATGCAAGAGGAAAAGAATCCAAAATTAAAAGTCTAATAGTTGATGAAATTATAACTTAAAGGAAAACTTGAAGGCATTTTCCCCGAAGGTATGTGAAGTCCCTATAACAACTGTACAGGGGTGACACTTTTACACTCCTTTTATAATTGAGGAAATTAAGAAAGCATGACACTGGCCTAAGTCTCACTTCTGAATTGAAGATGCTAGTACTATGAAAATAGCCAATATAGCCCCAATAGCTCTTCATTTCCTGTATATTATCTCTGGTGAGGAATTCATCCTCTGAAGGCAAAATCTGGTACTAAAGTTAGTATCATACAAGAAGGATGAGAATGATAGGTTCAAAACCTGAAATATACAGAAATGGCTAATACTTCCTTTGATTTAAACAAATATTACCAGAACATTGTATTAGGAAAGAATTTTGGAAAAACTCCTCCCAAATTAGGCCACAGCAGAGAATCTGAGACATATTTAAACACTACAACTTTCTTACTATCTTGTTTTAAATAGAAACTAGAAGACAACATTCAAAAATTGTATATACATGTATACACATATATTTATATATAATTGTTTATAAAATGAATATTGTATATACATTCATATATATAATTTGTTTATGATGATGTGCTTGTATCAATAATCTTATTATAATCAACATTATTCAACAAGAAACATAATAGTGTTGATCATATTGATAGAAGTAATATTGTGGCAACTAAGAAGGAGGAAAGTGGTGGCAATGACAGTTGGTTTTCTTTTCTTTTTTCTTTATTTCCTAGAAACTGAAGTCACCCTGCATGCATAATGCAGAACTTAGCAAACTTAAAGTCTGACAGAAAGATTTGAGAATCATATTGACCAAGAAATTTGAAATTGTATCACTCATTGTCGTGATGTTTTCTTGCTTTGTTACAGTGATCAGCCAAAGGGTATAATGATTGTTACATTTATATTTGAAATTAAATGGCAATTGCAAATTTCAGGACTAGGAGACAATATATATGTACTGGTGATATTCAGCTAATGGCTTCTATTCTAGGAAGAATGGTTTTGCCAACTCATTTATTCCATTACTCAAACACATTTTCCAGCTGTGAACATTTGCTGACATAGATCTGCATAAACAAAATCCAGAGTTCTGAAGACCATGATGTTTGGACTCATTTAAAAGCCAACACCTTAGAGACATCATGGGAATGACTTCATATTTATTTTAATTACGTTGGCACTGAAATACTTTTAGAAGGACAATTTGGTCAGAGCTATTTGGATTAAATCAAAGAATAAAAATAATTGTTTTTGAATACTGAAAACCTGAGAATATACATTTAAAATTGAATTGTATATTTCTAAAATATAAAATGAACATAAAATATAAGAGAAATTGAAGGCTTCTTGTGGCCTTTAAATTTTACTTAATCAAGTCATGGTTGGGATTTAGCTCTTCTGCTTTCCCAGTTTGTACAACTTAAACTACAATCTCACTTCTCAATATGTCTTTCTACTCTGGACAGCATTTTTGCTGACTATCAATTTGTTTGACCATCATTGTACCTCTACTACAACTAAGATATTTATTTTTGAAAATAGTAGCAGCTAAATCTTCATGTGGACATGAAGATTATGTCACTACAATGATTTAGAGATAGCATGTGGCACATATGTATATTAAATGTAAATAGAAATAAAAATCATTCTCAGAAAATGTTACAAATTTATTGAACAAAGAGAATGGAAGGCTTGAAGATGTTCTGCCTTTCTATTTCTTTAATATTGAAAACAAAGCTGTGCATAGTGGCTCATAGCTTTAATCCCAGGACTTGTGAGACAGAGGCAGGTGGATCTATGTGAATTTGAGGACATCCTGATCTGTATGATGAAATCAAAGCCAGCCAAAACTACATTATAAGTCCCTGTGTCACAAAACCAAACAACAAAAATAAACATCACAAAAACAACAGTTTTGAAAAACTGTCACAACTTACAGGAATGTTACAATCATATACTGTGTATGGCATGGGGGAACTCTATGGTTATATGCACAGACAATAATTTATTTTAATTTTATTTAAAATGATTCAATACTAGGATTCACAAGAGAAAATATAGTTATCCTAATGTAACATTTTAGATTTTTATTGTCAATACAAGCCACGTCATCTTAGGATCCATCATGGATTTACACCCTATAAAGAGTTCAATCATGTCCTGTGCTGGTTATTCCCCCCCCCAGTGGAATTCAGTGACAGAAAAACACAAAACTAATTAGTAAGATATCAGAAGCATAAGTGAGTATTCATGATTACTTCAGCCAAAAATTTAGTATTGAAATTGTCTGAAAATAATTTAAAATCAAGAAATCAGCATTTATGCCAGATTTGGTGATACTTGTGTGAAATCACAGAACTTGGGAGGCTAAAGCAGAGGGATTGCAGGTTTGGGGTTATCTTAGTATACACACTGAGACCCTGTCTCAAAATACAGAATTATTTGCTTATGAGTATAGCATAGTAAAGTGGAGGAATTCATTACTTGCTTAGGTTGTGACAATTTTATAAAAACTTCCTAAAACTGATGGAGAAAAACTGAGAAGCCATGTGTCATCATAATTAACTCTTAAGAGTGTCTCAGAGATACAACTTTTTGGTTAATTGTGTTGGATTACTAAACAGGTTTCTAAAGGACATGATTATGATGCTTGTAAACACTGAGAACTAAGTCAGTATAAATGTCATTAGCTCATTTCAAGCAGTTCTACTTAGTCTTCACCACCAGGATGGAATCTCCAGAATTGCCTGCTAATTCACCTCTTGCAGCAATGAGCAAGGGACAGTGGCAGTTTTGCTTTCATGCCCTCAAGATCAACACTCCCATACCTGGACCATCAGGGCCAGCTCTATGGGGCTGCCCAGGTGTGGAGTGTGAAGTAAGGGCATTCTCCCAAGTACTGTAACTGTTGAGGGGCAGAGACAGCTCTCTGCTCTGATGGCTTCAGGTCCAACTCTCCTAAAATTCACAGGCAGTGAGATGTGCGAAGGTGGACACCATGCACATCTCTCCCATACATACCACCATATGACAAATGAGGGTCCAGTTCTCCCATGATATTTTTCTCCAGTACCATATCAACAGAATCTGCTCTATTCTACTGTACAGAAAAGGTGCAGGGACTTCCATATTTGCCAGGATTTTACCCTAGATGATGCATCAAGTGTCTTACTCCATCAGAGTGAAGAATGTTAAGTGCTAATCAGTTATCTACTTGTGCATTTTGGCTCACCAAATACCCCTTATTGCCAAGTCTATCAGGACATAATGGGTTCATTTCAGTGTTTTGAATCCAAAATCAACTTACCTAATCACCCTTTTTGTCACTGATTGCTTATTACACTGTAAACCAGGAGATCTGGCCACCTGATATCACCATCTGAAATTTATCTACATTGTTTGCCTTTTCACCTGCTACTGTGCTTTGCAAAACACACAGGTGCAAAGAGGTCAATAAGCTTAACCATAATGGTGAACCATCAGCAACAGCAAATAAAGTAAAGAGTAATGACTCCAAGAGACACTTGTCATGAAAGAGAACAGCAGCATCCCATAGCTCATTCAGGGTTTTTGAGTCTCAGAATGAAATTACTCCATACAAAATCCAAGGTGTTTAACACTATTGTACTAATTCTGCTTTCATTTTCTTCCTGGCATAAGGGCTTGAATGATAACATACTACAATGCACACTATTTTACTGTCTGTGTGTATCATCTTAAATTTTAGTTTAATATTAGTTCATTATTGTTTCTGCTCCACTCCAAACTCATGATGTTTCTCTCTGATGATTCTCTTGTTTACATTGTGCATCTTCTGTTTTACTGTCAATATCACTTCAATTAATTACTTTTGCTTAACTTAATTCTCTTTCCTCTAATTATAACTGTATACAGTATAGTACAGTATCAGTATAGGAGGTTGTCATCCAGGTATTAATTCATCACTCACTTCTACTGACTGGTGATATTATGTTACCAGGTGCTTCTAGTTTCTGCTGAATAGATTTATCAGCAATCATGGTCTATGATCCGGGATTATTTAACCAAAAACATTCTTCCTTTAAAATTATTTAACAATTCAAAAGATTTTAAAACACAGGGATGCACTCAGAACCTTGAAAAGAATGGCTACTTTTAGGTTTCAAATTTTAGCCGTAGGTGCCACCTGTATCCATCTAAGGAATATATTAGAATGGTGGGCAGATGAGCATGAAAAACAAAATACCACTCAAGTTAGCTTAGCATTCCCAACTGTTCTTTTCTCTGTTACCTAAAAAGATCACTTTCTTCAGTCTCCTACCAGGATAAATATTGTTATTGATCCAATTATCATGCCACCTACCCATACCACTCAGACTATTCCTCATTCACTCTGCCAGTCATGTTTCCATTACTATGGACAAATATAACCAACATATAGAAATGGATTGTCTGCCATTGCCTCAGGGAACCACCAAGAAGAGGAGGGGGAGAAGCCATAGGGATCAAGGACACCACAAGAATATGGCCCACAAAATTGACTAAGCCAGTCTCATAGGGGTTCACAAGAGGAAAGTTGATAATCACAGAGCCTTCATGGGTCTTAGCTATGTCCTCTACATATATGTTATGATTATATGGCTTGGTGTTCTTGTGGTACTTCTAACAGTGGGATTGGAGGTTTCCTCTGGGTCTTTTGTCAGCTCTTGGTACCCTTTTCTTCCTATTGGCTTGCCTTGTCTGGTCTTGATATGAAGGTGAGTGCTTAGTCTTACTGTCACTTGTTATGCAGTGTTCCATTTGTATTTCTGGGAGGTCTGATCTTTTCTGAAGGGAAAGAGAGCAGCAGTAAATCTTGGTAGAGGTAATGTGGGGTAGGACTGGGAGGAGTCTACCTACGGGAAAGAGTGGTTGGCATGCAATATGTGAGTGAGAGAGGGAAAAAAGAAAAGAAAAGAAAAGAAAAGAAAAGAAAAGAAAAGAAAAGAAAAGAAAACACTGGATAGTTTGGTGCTGGAATGATGGCCCTCACATCCTGTGGTTCTAATCAGCTAATAATTCAAGATCCAGAGTGTCTGACACTCTTTTTATGCTCCACAACTGCTTGCACTCTCTACACATAACTGACCTCTCCACAGATACTCATAACAAGTAATGAAATAAGTATTTAAAGAACTTAAGGAGTGACTTGTTTCCCCTCACAGTTTTACAGGATTTAGAAGACAGAGTAGGTATGATGTCTTTGAAACCTTCCTATGAAGGCTCTTCATAAGAAGAGGCAAACCATGGCAAACAGGATCAAAGATAAGGAAGAATGTGCTAGGGTCCCATTATCACCTTCTAAGCAGTGCTGGCATAGTCAAATAAACTCCCACTATAACCTATGTCTTAAAGGTTCTACCATCTCCGAATGGTAATAAACTGGGAAGAAAGCTTTTGATTAATTGACTTTTGAGAGGTTTTCCAAGTCGCTGCTAAAGTAGACACCTTGAATATGAGGTTGTGGACTACACAGTCCATGTCTTTGGGAAGGTACTCTATCCATTACTTTACAAGTGTCTATTTAATTATTGCTATGTGAAAGTATGTGTTAGTTCCTAAGGATATGTTGAGTAGGAGAAAAATCAGAATGGACTTTACTTCATATGTCCTTCATAAAGTACAAAGTATAAGGCTTAGAGGAAGAAACACTAATTAATTATGTTATTGAAATAAATTATACTATGTATGTTTGCATATGATCAGAAAAGTGATACTACAGGTGTTGTTGTTTTTCTGTAGCTTTAGATGATGAAACACAAAACACAAAACTCAACGAAACCCATGTGGAGTTTATTGAGGAAAGGGAGCAAAGGGAGGGGTAGAGGTTAGCCAACTGGGAACAGGGATGGAATGGGAAGAGGACGGGGGAAACAGAGATGGAAGAGGCAAACAGGTGGGAAGTGCTCACTTAAGAGGGAAAGCTTGTGCATGTGTAGAGTCCTTATGCAGCCATGTAACACATGATGTAGCCATGCAACACAGGGCCCTTTGAGCTGTTTAAGTATTTGCTTGAATTCTGGTGTGCACATCTTGCCCATTGTCAGGGGCAGGGAGAGCATAATGCCTGAATCCTTACAACAGAGCATCACAAAACTTACCCCATATGAAATTAGAATTTGTGGTTTTATTTCATCATTAATGACTATCTTCATAGAAACCATAACTTTTCCTGCTTGTTTATTAGTTCTCCTAATGGACTAATTTTTGTCAGCAAGACATTTTTTGCACTCAGAATAGATAGAAAATAGATAAAAGATGATATATAAATTTTTCTTTTTTTTTTCTTTTTTGGTTTTTCAAGACAGGATTTCTCTGTGTAGCTTTGGAGCCTATCCTGGCACTCTTTCAGTAGACCAGACTGGCCTCAAACTCACAGAGATCCACCTGCCTCTGCTTCCTGAGTGCTGGGATTAAAGGCATGCACCACCAATGCCCGGCATAAATTTTTCAATTTTGAAAATCGATATAGCTTGAATCCTCTGCAATGCATCTAGAATAAATGGCTTCTCAAAAATCCATTGTCATTCTTTTATAAGGATTAAGTATTAGCACAACTTAAATCAAAAGATAAAATGGGAAAAATAATCAAGGTTGGGAAGTATTTAATTTAAAATACATAAAAGAAGAATCCAACATAGAAATATTAGAGAAAAAACTTTTGAAATGCTATAAATAAAAGAATATACCAGAGCCTATCAGGGACAGTTTCATTCAAGTCATAACATCACTTAAAACACTGTGAAAAGAACCATAAGAGAAAATTTCCCAGAGTTAGGAAGAAAGATGCCAATCTGGAAACAGGTGGTTTTTAAGACAATAGACAAGAATAGGAAATGTCTGAGTCTGTGGCATACATAAAAATTTAAACCTGATTCCAAAAATTAGTAATTAAAAGAACAAACTTCGACCTTGGAAATCACTATTCATGTTTTTATGTAGTCATTTATTTATTTATTTAATGTTTTATTTTTAAAATTTTGTTCACCATCAGTTTAATCAATCTTTGGTCTTAATTTGTGAGGACCTCTATCCATGGCCCAATCATGGAAATAGATAATGTAGGACAAGTTATTTGACATATGTACCTAATTCTTATGCACAAACATCAATATTATACTAAATTACAGCTTAGACAATATGATAAATGATATTAATTGTCAACTTGACAGGTTTTACAATCATCTAGTACAATAACCTCTAGGCATGTATATGGTAGTTTCTCATTAGATTTATAGGAATAACATACTCTCCAAAGAGTTTGATTCCATTGGTCTACCTGTCAATTTTTGTGCCAATACCAAACTGTTTTCAGGACTACAGCTCTATAATAGAGCTTGAAATCAGGAATGGTGATGCCTCCGGAGTTTCTTTTATTATACAGGGTTGTTTTGGTTATCCTGGGTTTTTCATTTTTACATGTAAAGTTGAGAATTGTTTTTCCAAGGTCTGTGAAGAATTGTACTGGGATTTGGATGGGGATTGCATTGACTCTGTAGATTGCTTTTGGCAACATTGCCATTTTTACTATGTTGATCCTACCTATCCAAGATCATGGGAGATCCTTCCATTTTCTGGTATCTTCTTTAATTCACACTGCCAGAGAAGCTAGTAAACAAGGAGGACCCTAAGAGAGACATACATGGTCATGGTCCCCTGGAGAAGGAGAAAGGGACAAGATCTCCTGAGGAAATTGGGAGCATGAGGGGAGGGGAGAGGAAACTAAGAGAATGAAATGTGGAGAAGTGGAGGGGTGAGGAAGACATGATGGGGTAGGGAGGTTGAGTTGGGGAAAGAATAGAAGAGAGCAAGATAAGAGATAATATAATAGCAGGAGACATTTTTAGTTTACAGAGAAATCAGGCACTAGGAAAATGTTTGGAGAGCTACAAAGATGACACCAACTAACAATCTAAGCAACAGAGGAGAGGCTACCTTAAAAGCCCTCTTCTGATAATGAGATTGATGACTAATTCATATGCCATGTATAGCCTTCATGCAGCAGCTGGTGGAAGTAGAAGCAGATACCCACAGCTAAACCTTGAACTGAACTGAAATCCAGTTATAGAGAAAGAGGATGGATGAGCATAGGGGTCCATACCAGTCTGGTGAAACTCACAGAAACAGCTGACCTGAACAACAGGGAGCTCTTGGCCCCCAATCGGATAGCTGGAATACCAGCATGAGACTTATCCAGACTCTGGGAATGTGGGGGTCAGTGAGGAGACCTCAGAAATCTATGAGGCCTCTTGTACTAGATCAGTACTTATCCCTAGCATAGGTGTGGACTTTGGGAGACCATTCCACATAGGGGGATGCTCCCTGAGCCAAGACACACAGGGGTGGGCCTAGGCCGTATCCCAAAGGATATGACAGACTTTGAAGACCCCCTACGGAAAACCTTACCCTCCCTGGGTAGCAGAGATGGTATGGGATAGGTACGGTATTAGTTGGGGGGCAGGGGAGGAGGGGAGGGAAAGGGACCTAGAATTAGATTAACACGTAAAATAATCTTCTTTCTAATTAAAATAAATAAATAAATAAATAAATAAATAAATAAATAAATAAATAGTTTCAACTTATCTCTCCCTGCTTTCTTCCTCACTCTCTCTCTCTTCTCTCTCCTTCTATCACCTTCTCATTCTCTCTTCTTCCTTCCTAGCATAAGTTATGTAGGGACCTTTAATTTTACCATTATCAGTTTCACCTAGAGTAGGAAGATAAACGACAAGGGACTAGAAATATGAACCAACAGGAGTCATTTCTTCTCTTTCTTGTATTGATTTTGTCAAAGCCATAGACAGAAATGAGTATTAACAAAAGTTATCACAATATAGGAAATGAAATTCAGAAAAGAGTAAACCCATGCTGAAAAAAAAAAGAATAGTGTGGATTTGGTAGCAAGGCTACAAATTAATCTATTAATAAACTGTTGAAAATTAAACTTTCAAAATTAAAGCATGGTAACTATTGAATACTAACGAAGTCCAAAAATAAACTATTTATTGATATTTATATAATTCAAACTATATTCAGTGACTGTCATTCACAAAGTTATGTGCATACTTGCTAGCAAAAGGACCTGTTATTAAAACATTAAAGCAATTTCTGCTATTCTATTTCAATCCATGTTGTAATTTTGGAATTCATACTATTTTCCTGTTTCATTCTATGGCAGGAAACTTAGCCAGTGTGGAAGAATTTTGAGGGCAGAAATTGTGTTCATTTGTCTCAAAATTTCTGGTTATTGTGGGCAAGTAAAGGCAATAAGCAATGTACATTAAACATTCTGCTTTTAGCAATCCCCACAAAAAAATCTGGCCCTTTTTTTTTGTTCTGTTTAATGGAAATGTTATTTGCAACCATCTTCTTCCCATGAAAGTAGTCATCAGGGACATTAGTGCCTGTGGAGGTCCATTACGAAGCCTAAACACTTCCATTAGATAAAAGAACTAAAATGATTATGAATAATGTTCTCTTCCTTCCAAAGTACTCTAAATCAAACACTCAGTAGTACAATATGTTTTAGGTTAATTGGTTTAATCCAGTTTTAATTAAGTTGATGTTTCCATGCCAACAAATGGTTTTTAAATTGTTGAAATCTTGATGTTTCAGAATATGACTAAAATTAATTACCTAAGAGCGTTTGACTCAATATTTTGGAACCATGTAGTGCAATTTTAGCATTGCTACAGAAATGATTTTAATACTGACAGCTAACTATGTTGAAGAACTTTTGCAAATTATAGTAATGATATAAGGTTTGCTTTGTTCTTTTAAATTTTGTACATTGAATTTTTAGCGGTTCATATGTGCAACAGATTAACTGTAGAATAAAACCCTTTTATATACAAAATCCTTTAAGATGGGCTTGGTGGAACAGGTCTGTAACCTCAGCTACTAAGAGGATTAAAGTATGTTAATGACACATTTGAAGCCTGCCTTGACTGATGTAATGAGTTCAAGGCTAGCCCGGGCATCTTTCATGCGCTTGCTTCAAAATAACAAAGTAAAAATTGGACTGAATACATAGTGCAAAGGTAGAGTATTTACTGAGCATGAGAGGGGTAGAGGGGTCTCCTGATCAGTGCTCACTAACACACACACACACACACACACACACACACACACACACACACACACACACGAGAGAGAGAGAGAGAGAGAGAGAGAGAGAGAGAGAGAAGGAATGTAGGGAATAGAGGGAGGCAGAGCATCCTACTACACACACCACTGTGTCTCATTTCTAAACTTTTAAATACATCTATATTTGGAAATTATTCAGAGATGAAAGGGATTATTTGGTTTACAGGTTAGAGATTATTGTTAGGGAAACCAAGACAGGGACTCATGTCAGGAATTTAAAGCCAGAGTCTGAAACATAAACCACAGAGCCATGCCCTTTTTTCATACTCATACTCAGCTGCTCTTCTTAAACAGCCCTGGCTCACTTGCATAGTCAAGGCCCTGTAAAAGTGGGCTCGGTCATCCCACATCAAGCAGTGATCTAGAAAACACTTCAAAAAACAAGCCCTCATACCTACCTATATGGTAGAGACAATTTAAGATATTTAAGAATTTAAGGTAGGAGTCTGTCATTCATTCCCAACTCAAACTGAAAAATCTAGATCCACTTCTTAGGGACAAAAATTCATGTACTGTTAAAGGCCATTAAGTCTTTACCTTCCTACCAGTAAACTGGTGCCAACATATATTATCTTGCTGACAGCCTGCTCTCTGATAAACTAAGGGATGTACTACGTCTGCTGCTGTGACCTTCCTGCTGCCTCCCTGTACTTCAACTACCTATGATTCCTTGGTATTCCAACTGATAATGGCTGTCTGGCCTCAGTTTGACTAGTGTATGCAAATTAGGCGTACCTTGCTTTTTCCTTTGTCTTCAAGTTACATATAAACTAGACTGTTATCCCAATAAACAAGCTGCTTGGGAAGTAGACTTCCAATCGTTTCTTAGCTCATGTGTACTCACAGATGTCTGACACCCTGGCCTCTATTCTAAGACCACAAGTGTGCTGTGGAGTTTTAGGTCTGGCAGAGATTTATAACAACATATTTCATTATATTTATTTGTGATTAATATTATTATGCATGGCTACATATGATCATTTTTTTTGTACATTTCTAATGCATGTATAGCATCTCTCCCATCTTAGTCTCAGGTCCCATTCCACCATCCTTGCCCTCACTGATCAACTCTGTTCTCTAGACATTTTATTTCTATCTTTATGTCATCTGGATATATTAAAGGATCTATGTCTGATTGCATATGGGTTGGTATCGTACTCCCATCTCTGAGAAAAGATACCGGACAGGTGTGGCACCAGCTCGGCTGATAACCAGACATGGGGTCATTACAAAGTCCCTTGATTTCAGGGATCAGACCTCTACCCTTGCCTGTTGTGTTATTTTTAAATAAAAAAGGGGGAACTGTGAGGAGCCACAGCCCCAAGATGGCACCTGGCTGGATGCCAGGGAGATCGAGCTTAGCTGTAAACAAGCCTTATTTGGAAGCGCTTAGTGGATCTGGTGTGCCTCCTCCTTCTGCGACCTATCCGGGATCGCCAGATGGCGTGAGCTAATTGGGTAATGAGCTTGCTTTTAAGGGCTTGTGTGTGGGGGCGGGAGGAGAAGCTGATGTACATGATTTCTGAATAAACTGCTTGAAGAAGAGTCGTGGTCGTGTTTCTCTTGCTGGTTGAGATAGACACGACATTCTAATTGTTGCTGCTGAGATGAGAGGACATGCTGCTGCTGGAGTTCCTACCAGAAACAAAGTATGTCAAAGGACAAGGAAGCCCCTTCTTTGTCTCCTTTTCAGTCTCCTCTGTATCTGCTTCTGCCTGAATCTAATGAGTTCTGAGCCCCATTAGAAAGAGAAGCCACAAGCCACAATTTGCATAATGTTGGACACAGCACCATAGAGTGATGGCCAATGTAATTAAATGGTGAATTTGGAGCTATAAGATCATGAGATAATGGACAGCACATTATGCTTATGATTTAGTATCCTTGATAGTCTACTCACTTCTCTCTTTTATTAAATGCATCTGTATCCCTACTGTGGCTTACAGACTTTTTTAGAACACTGTCACATTCTTGCAATTTTCTATTTAACACTGAAATTTCTAATTTTTGACTCAAATCAGTGTGTAATGGGCCATCTCTCCATTCCATCAGCTCTTTCTAGATAGTGGCATTCCAGGTTTTTTTACATTGGAACATCATTACATCTATTTCATAAGCACTCTTAGATGGATTTATTACCTATCTGTATCTGATTTTAAATGATGAGAAGGAGAAAATATGAATACAGAGAACATGATGTCTTTTCATTCTTATTCTATTCAAATTAAGGAATTAACAATGCAAATTAACAATGCAAATTAAGTGTGATTTAGGTATATATCAGATGGGTCTCTGGTTCATCAGAGTGTATGACTATGAAAAACTTTCCAATTTCTTCATTTCAAAATGGGAGTAATAATGCATAGTTGCTTTTACGTATGAATTTTCATGAACTAATTGAAATTAAAGTCCAGATATCTCTGTTATTGTAAAATAATTTGGAACACAGTAAAAATGAATATCCCTATATAATTATTTGGGAGACTGGGGAGACTGTTCACCTACACTCATACACACAAACAGACACACACACACACAGACACACACACACACACACAGAGACACACACACACAGACACACACACACACACAGCTAGCACATAGTGAGTTACATGTAAAGAAAAATCACAATTATGGATTAGTCAGTGTCTGTAACTGAGTATCTTTTTGTAATGTTCAGTTTGGGTGCTCTTTCAAGATCACAGTAACTTTGAAGTGTGGCTCAATGCTCTGTTAGAAAACTTTATGGACTTTTGGTGATTATTTCAATCCATATGATGTACCCTATACTTTGAGGTATTGACCAGGAAATTATTGAGTTACTTTTTGCATATAGTAAGCTGTATTTAATCATGCTGCAATAAGCATGAAAACAATAGTTGATTTAATAATAAACATTATTACTTAGCCAATGAGAAGAAAAGCAGGAAGAATCCATGTTGTGAAAAATAATATATAAAAATGCCCAGCATTCAGGACAGAGGTAGGAGAATTGTCACAAATCCAAGGCCAAACAGATAAACAGAGTAATCTCTAGGCCGAGCTAGAATACAAAACCAGACTCTGTTTTAAATAAATAAATAAATAAATAAATAAACAAACAAACAAATAAATAAATAAATTATAAATAAAAGAATGTGGTTATACCTAAAACCTTCCCTGATTTTTTAACACATTAATGCAGATGGTGATTTTAGCATAAAAATCCCTGGCTATTTTTCAGTAAGCCAATGAAAAAATAAATTTTACTTATTTAGGTGAAAAATGAGCTTTCCTATTGAACCCAACCTATATTCTTGTTCCTTAATCACATGCCACATCAATAATGCTAACTTATATAGGTAGGATAATTAAATTTTTAGAATAAAAGGAAGAAGGCTGAAATGATATTTTTGAGGAAAGAAAATCAAACAAAAATTTATATCCCAAAACAGAGTCAACAAAAAGACAGCACATGGCTCAGTTTACACAGCACATTGATGAGGCAAGGTAAGATTAACAACATTATTCAAGAGAAGCCTCTAATCTGCATCATGCTTGAATATTAATGAGCTTCCAGCTTCACTCTCTCTTCATTGGACTGTTTTCTTGAAAAGCTCATTCCATCTGGAATGTAACCTACATTCTGTTTGGTGAGACACCCATGGAACCAAGCCAAGGCCATTGCTCTCAATGAAGCACTGTGTGAAAATTGACCACAAAATAGGACAGTGAATATTTGAGAGGAGCTTATGTCTAACCATTTTAATAATAAGCTGACACATGCCTGCAATAAAATTCTCAGTCAAAAAAAGAGTAGGATCAGCAGTGTGCTAAGGCAAATCACTGCAGTGAAATAAGAATAAATATCTATGTGCTTGGAACACGGTGACTTGAGGAATCACAGATTTAGTGAACTTCTCCAGATCACAAAGGCAGTTTAATATGATAAGTTATCAAATTTACATAAAAATAGGAGGGCATATAGGGGTACAAATACAATACCTTGTACCTAAAATACTATAAATCCTGTATTTCTCATTATGCCAACATGTGATCACAGTTGAATTTAACTGTGTGCTTATATTTATTCATATAAAATATACAACTGGTTGTAGTATGTGCTAAAAGAGGAAATAATAATTAAAATATAAGTAATGTAGTTTGGGTGCATATTTTTTCAAAGTATAAGTTTTTATTTGTGTCTGAGTAATCCTTAAATCATTCAAAAGTAAGAACCCATATAAAAAGAACCAAGCAGCAATACTTCTTGTAACCATCAAAAGGTGAAGAGAGTCACTGGATAATAAAATAGAATGGTATCTGTTATCTTAGATATAGCAATGGGAAAAATAAGATTCAGTGTATAAAGTACTTATTATGTAGTCATGTGGGCCTCAGTTTGTACATCCAGAACACTGTAAAGGCAAATCTGTTAGTACCCATCTAGTTCTCCTAGAGAGAGGTGGACAGTAGAGGCAGGAAGATACTTGAAAATTTATAAGCCAGGGTATCTGGCCAGACACAGAATAATGGTGAACAATGAAGAGAAGCTCCTTCAAACAAGCTGGCAGGCAAGGTTGGACACTGAGATTGTCTTCTCACCACTGAGCCTTGCTATGGCACCTGCATGTCCTGCCAGCCACACACATACATACACATCATACATTCCCAGAAATGTTTGATTAATATAGCATCATGCAAAAATTAATAAATTACAAATACTATGCTATAAGCAAACCATTTTAAGTCTCCCAACTAAAAAAAAAGATATATAGTAACAGGAGAAAATACATTTCAAAGAATACTAACACTGAATCATGCTGAAAATAAAACACATACTCACATACAGTAAGGGTTTGATTTTTGTTGTTGTTCTCATTCTTACAGGCTCAAAAGTAAACCTCAATATTAGTTTCAATAATACTTTGAAGATATTAATTGTTCTTAATTCAGTATTCAGTTGTAAATTGAATTCTCTTATCACCTAACGATAACTTTTGGTCTTGAAATTCTATTACTATTAAGTACATACTAATAAAAGTATTGATATTAAGTTCTCTAGACTCTAGTAGAAACTTTGCAGATGGAATGTCTATAAGGTCTTTTGTTAGCTCATCTTATTAACTTATAACATATTCATCACTTGTTTAGTCCTGTACTTCAGATTTCATTAGCTTAGAAATTGTACAATCACGTATTTTTTCATGTCCCTCCTTAGTCTGAACAAATCACTTCCTATTTAAAGATATTGCAGTAAGTAATACTTGTATGTGTGGACATGTACATGTACATGTGTGCTATATGAGCATATATGTGTGAATAGGAATGATACTGGCCCTTACAAAGAGAAAGAAGAGGAAGGTAATGGGTTTATTAACCAATCAATTTACCTTTGAAGCAGTCTCTTGCTGAACATAGAGTTTGTGTTTTGAGGTAGACTGGAAACTTTGATCCTCCTATCTTCTCTACACACTACCAGAATACTCTGCTTGGCATTTTCATGTGTATGCCAGGATCTCAATGTCTCATGATTGAGAACCACTGCTTTGAACCACAAGACCATATTTCCAACTTTATAATTCCTTTATAATTCCTTTCATTTCTTTTGCTACAACTTATATCAGTGTTGGTAAACTAAGCAAGCAGCTTAAAGACAATACTGTTTTTATGCAGGCGTTCATTAGACACATTCAAATAGCTAAAATATAAATGGATTGCACAAGTTTGTTTAATCAGCCTAATTATTTGAATACAGTTTTGGTGCAGCTCTCTTAAAAAATTCTGAGAAACTTCCACTTCCTTTCACGATCATTCTATTTCTGTGTGTTCATGTGAAAGTTCTTATTAAAACTAATTCATTTTATGCAGTGACAATAGTGTTGAAAAGACAGCAGGAATATAAATCATCCAATTATTCCCATTGAGGAACCAGCATGCAAGTGTAAATGGAGCTAGAATGATGGTTGTGCAACTCTGTTTAGTCTGAGGGGCTTTGATGACTTGATTCAGGCTGGAATCTGCTGTTTTGTGCCTGCATTCTGTGGGAGATTATTTATTCGTACACCCTTCAAATTGTACAGCATGATGCATGGAAAATGTGGGAGTAAAAATGAAGACAAATTATGGTGTGGGCTTTATAGTGGAAAAGCATCTGCTGTGGAAACAGATGAGGTTTATTGGTCTGGAGTAATTATCAATGCCATTTCAAAATCAATGTCAACCTAGCCACTTTGTATGTCACAATTTCCCTTAATCAAATTTATTAGAGATGTAAGCGTACACAAAATAATGATCAGCTCTTTAATTGAAACAGCCAGAAACCAAAACCCATACCTCTCTACCCTGTGACACAGAAAACAGGCAAAATGTGCTCATTAAAAATCAGGGAAAGTTGATAAAAATTGGTATCATTGTCTAAAAAGTTAAAACTCAATGCAGTACACAACTTAGAGACTTTTAATAAGGCAAGGTTGAAGGCAGAGCAGCTGTTGCTTTGAAATACAGCATTATTTTCTGTGTTTTCCTAACTCTAGTCTTTGATAATGAATGAAGAAAAGAGTCAATTTAAAACTCAGGGTTGTCCTTCCAGAACAGAGAAAGTTGAGTGGCACACTGAGAGCAAATTAGAGAGAAGTGAATGTCAGTGTAACACTCCAGATGGCCTAGAGAACTCTTGTTAATAGATCTATGTGATTCCCACTGAGAACAGGAGCTAAACTGATCCAAAGATTTAACAATGGTCCTGTGCACACACACATTTCCTGAGAAGCTATGCTTGGTGATTTGATTATATCCAATGTTAATTATTATAAAATTAAAAAGAACTCATTCACTGAATTCCACACTTAAGCAACAATAAACTCTGCTGAAAGTTACTTGTTCATAGTCACATGGAACTAGGAAAACCATCACTAAACCAATAGCTACACTTCCGCCCATTTCTACTCAGATTCCCATTCACTATATAACAGACTATGGACTTCAGATGTCTTGCCCACTCAGACCTTAAAGGTCCATTATTTTCATCTGGAGACCCAACATATATTATGTACTATCTAAATGATCATAAGCCTAATTGAAATAATCTGATGATGATAGTCCCAACTCTACAGTCAGGACTGGTAGCCTCTATATAACAAGAGTGTATAAGAATAAATATAACTCTAGATTTCTGCTTGAAATTTTGACATGTGGACTTGAGTGTTTAAGTATAGAAACCAGCATTAACAAGGGGAGAGGGACAGGATTATGGGTCATGGAATCTGGAGGGCAGATGTTTGGGTATTGCTGCTTTTGTAAAGAAGTTAAATGAACTTGTACCTCAATTTTGGTTCATTGAAATACATGGGTCAAGGGGTAAAAGCTAAAATATAATCTTAAAATAGCTGGCTGCTCATCTGCTGTATGCTGTGATGGCTGTCCTTGCATGTAGACTTGACTACATCTGGAATTAACTAAAACCCAAGTGCTGAGGACACCTGTCATTTGTGGTAGGAAATACCCACCCTAGGTCCAGATGAATTGAGGTCAGAAGATCCACCTTTAATCTGGGCCACATCTTATACTGCTTGCATATATAAAGAAAATGGAAGAAGTAAACTTGTTTTCTTTTTGCTTGCTTGGTCTTGCTTTAGCTTTCCCTCCTAAGTAATGTTTTCAGCACTACTGAGCACTACTCAGCAGAAAAACAAACATTGAAATCTTGAAATTTGCAGGCAAATAAATGGAACTAGAAGAAACCATCCTGAGTGAAGTAACCCAGATACAGAAAGACAAGAACACATCATAGGCTCCCAATACCTACACTGGGCAAACTGAGACTGCCTATATAGTTCCAGTTCCAGAGCAACTAACAAATTCTTCTGAGTTCTTTTGGTATCAGCATTCATATATGCAAGCCACCTATAAACATGCATATATGCAAATAATTCAAAGAAAAGGTAAATCTTAGAAAAAGGTAAATATATGCAACAACAATTAATGAAAAAGGAAGCTATGTGTTTGGAAGACATAAAGGAGGAATATTTAGGAGGATTTGCAGAGGGAAAGGAATGGGGAAATTATATATTTTTAGTTTAATCTCAAAATGTAAAAGAAAAACTTAAAAATTAAAGGTAGTGAAATTAACATGAGAAACAAATGCTATGAAGTTAAGAAATGAAGAATCAAAAACACCTGTTCTATATTTTTCAGTCAATAACTTCACATGTAATGCTGGGCCAATCAATTAAGAAAACTTATAGGCCAGATACTCTGCCAAATATTATGTACATAATTAGTCACAAATTAGTATCTTGATTTCATCTAAGTTATTACTGGTAAGCTAATCACAAACATGAAAATATGAACAGTGACCTGTCATAGAAGGAGATATTGACTATATTAGTTGGGGAAATATCTACCTAGTTAGTAATAAAAGAAATCATGGTAAAAAAGAATTTGGCTATCCAATAGAAAAGGGTCACTTATTAAAACACAGACATGCTAATAACATCATGTAGATTGATCATATTGAATTTACATACATAGAGAGACATATTTAAAAGATAACATTAAATTAGAGCATAGTGTGGACAAATGGGAAAAGCTGAAACCAGGAAAGGGAAAAGACAATGGAAGTAGCTATATTATAATATCAAAAGGTAAATGAAAATTATTTTTTTGAAAATCTTAATGAATTTTGCTTTGGTTATACACTTCTCCAATGGTAATATACACAAAAAGAGTGATTTTCTTTGTGAATTTACACACACACACACACACACACACACACACACACACACACACACACTCAGGATATTTGAATGTCCACTAGTAACAAAGAAAATATTCTTGAAAATTTAAAATCTTCCACAAGCCTTGGAATAAATCTATCTTCTCTAAACTTTAACAGATACCTTTTGGCATGCAAGTTAATGTTGAGGTTTTAAAATATAGATTTTATTCTTAAGAATTTGATATTTCAAATACATTCATATGTGCTGTTGTTTCCTCCATCTGTCTCAATCAGCTAGGGAAATAGAATAGATCTTGTGGGTGGACGAGGTCAGGTGGGGATAGGAATAGGAGGAATCAGGTGGAGAAGGGAGGAATAGATGGAGAGAGTACTGGCTAGACCCCTGTAATGGGTGGGCATTGGGGGGCAATGTGGAATTGTGTAATGAAAACATCCTGGAACATATGAGGTTGACCCTAATGAGGACTCCTGGTATTGAAGGATATGGAGCCTGAATGAGGCATATTCTGAAACAAGGCTAGGCACCCACTGGAGGGACTGGAAGACCAACCCTACCATAAAACCCCAATTCTTCTTGCATGCATGATGTCCTGGGACAAGGTGGCTCAGAACTTGTGAGAGTGGACAACCAATGATTGGTCTAACTTGAAGCACAAGCCACAAAAAGGAGCCTATGCTTAGTACTGCCTAGATGGCCAGAAACTGGAATCAGGATGACTCCTGTTGGTAGACCCAAATATGGCTGACAATAAAACAAAATAGTCAGTGAAATGATTCTTAATGATATTCTGCTATAGTCAATGCCTAGCCCAGTGTGTTTAGATAGGTTTCCTCCCACAGCTGATGGGTACTGATACGGAGACACACAGTCAAATATGAGGTGGAGTTTGAAACACTAAAGGGGGAGGAAGGATTAAAGGACAGAGGAGTAGATGACAACAGGAAAATGGTATCAGAATCAACTAAGTAAGGCTCAGAGGGGCTCACAGAGACTGAAAGATAACATGGAGACTACATGGGCCTGCACTATCCCCTCTGCATACATGCTGTGGTTGTTAGCTTAGGTTTTGTTGGATTCCTAACAGTGTGAGTGAAGGTGTCTGTTTTGACTGCTCATGGTGCCACATTTCTCCTACCAGATTGTCTCCCCAGCCTTAATATGAGAATTTATGCCTATTATTTTTATTTAAATTACAAAACAAGCTTGTTTTACATGTCAATCCCAGTCCCCTCTCCTTCCCCTCCTTCCCTGACCCACCTATTCCTATACCCTTTCTGCTCCCAAGGGAGGATAAGGTCCTAGTGCATGAACTTGCTCCACAGGAGGCCTCACCCTCCCCGAGGAGTAGATGGGAGAGTGGGATGGGGAGATGGTAGGAAGAATGGGAGGACAGGAGGGAGAGGAACCTGGGGTTGGTATGTAAAATAATATTGTTTTAATTTAAATAAAAAATAATTTAAAAATAATGTTATCCATGAACACCAGAAAAAGAATAATGTGGGAACAATATCTTGGTATATTATAGCCAAATTCATTTGTCACTTAAAGTTAGTAAATATGTGTCAAATGTGCTGAAAGTACCCTAATGAAATGGAAATGCTGTATGTATTAGCATTTCTACTGCTGAGAAAACAAAAACAAATAAAACAAGACCAAAAGAAACTTGGGGGTGGGTATTTCACATCAGTGACTATAATCCATCACTGAGTTAAGTCAGGGCTAGAACTCAAGTGAGAAACCCAGAAACAGGAACCGAAACAGAAGATGTAGGGGTAGACTGCTTACTGGCTTGCTCTCCATGGCTTGTACAGCCTGCATTCTCATGCAATCTAAGACCATCTTCCCAGGTTGGCACTGTTTAAAGTGAGCTGGGCCCTTCCCCTTTAATCATTAATCATAAAAATACCATAGAGACTTAACCACAGGCAATCTAGTGAAGATATTTTCTCAATTAGAAGATTCCCTTTTCCCAGCTGTGTCTAAGTTTGTGTCAAGTTTCACCAAAACAAATCAGGATATTCTACTTGATATTTGTAACTTTATATTTACATGTTGTTGGTAGAAAATAACACAAAGAAGAAATAACATACAATAAAGACCCAAGGGAATATGGAGGTGAGGGACAAGATACAGCCATGTTGTAGAATCAAAGAACACACTTGTAAGAGCAAAGTCTGTGAAGCAGGCATTTCTATGTGTGTGTGTGTGTGTGTGTGTGTGTGTGTGTGTGTGAGAGAGAGAGAGAGAGAGAGAGAGAGAGAGAGAGAGAGAGAGAGAGAGAGAGAGAGAGAGAAACGAGAAACACCATAGAACCAGTGTGGTCAATATAGTTTGTTGCAAAGTACGTGATACTAAATGGGCTATTGTAAATAAGGAAATCTACAGCATAATTTTGTCATTACTCTGTAATCAGTAATAACTTAAAAGTTCAGAGAATATAAATGGCTTAATTACATCTATAAGTTATAGCTTCACTGCAGCTAACTTGAGGGTTAAAAGGAGACAGGATGTAGGCAGAGTTCCTAAAAGATTAGTACAACAATTCAAGTAAGAAATAATGCTAACTTCAACAGGAGATATTGGGGTGGTCAGTGAAAGTTAAATGAAGTTAAATATATGTTTAAATTATACATATAGTATGAAAAACACCACTGATGAGTTTTTCCAGGTTATTTTCTTTTGTTTAAATATTTATTAAAGTTTTTTCTAACAATATATTTCAATCACATATTTTCCCCTCCTCCAGGTACTCTCATTCCTTGGACTCACAATGATTAAAATTTAAGCTTCTATAAATCTTATGCTGTCCTAAAAATGGTTTATTTCAAATCTTGAATGTAAATATTAATTTTTCTCATTTGCTTTATTAAATATTTTTCATTATTTGACCAAATAATATACTTATTTATTGATGGCTATGAATATTTACAGAGATACATGAGCATAAAATATATAATAAAAGAGAGGAGTTGATCTAAATTATTTGTGTTTCTATTTCTGACAACTTGATGTCAAGTTTGCAATACCCCACCCCTAATGTGACCTATAACAAATGTGGAGTGCCTATATGAGACACAAGCTAGAGAAATTCTCTGGAGAAATACTTACCACTACTCATACAACTGTAAATCTCTAAGAATTTTCAAATTACTTGATAATTTGAATTGAAATGCCAATGTCAGTAACTATTTTAGAATTAAATAAAGAAAATTTTCTTAGTGCAATTGCCTAGTGCTCTTGAATATGAAGAGAACAATGCCCCCCAGGGATATAGTTTCCATTCTTACTTTAAGAATGATTTTTTCAACACAATATTTCAATTATAATGATACATAGTAAAGTCAAATGATGGAGGTTGTAGAACTGTGGAGAATATCTCTTCAGTTCACAATGATTCTTCCTTACTTCCAGGAGCTTTACAATGCCAGCTTTTACAAAAGATGCTTCATTACCCTAGAATAGCGAAGAGTCCAAAAGCAAGCTGTTTTCTGACTGTACCCTTTTACTGTCACAAACGTTGTAAGAAGTACTATGCAGGAATCCATCCAAAATAAAATATTAAGTTATTTCTCCCATTTTATTGTAGAAAACCTACCACACTTCATTATTTCTAATTTGTTCTCATTCTGGAGCTCTGGAAATGTGATTACACATTAGTTTCTTGTAAGAAATCACCATGAAATGGGTAGGAATATAGTCATAGTTAGAGACACAGTGATAATTAATGGCACTTTGCTTTGGATAGTCTATGATACAAAAGTTACACAGCATTTTTACTGCTTTCCAACATATGCCACATAAGATAACTAAGATCCCTAACCATGTATTCACAAAGATATATGGTAAATCTAATAATAATAAGTCGTTCAAATTTTGTAAGTTAATGTAGGAAACAAATTATAGGCCTGGTTCATGGTTAATTTGAAAAAAAAATCTCTTGTATTTATCATGTGAGTTATTTTTAAGCTCTACTTTAGGAATTTCAGTTAATGAAGACGAACTCTACAATAACATCACAGAGTAGGTAAATCATCAACAGTGGAAAAACAACAGAAACAGAGAGGATCACAAATTCAACTGTTTTAAGACCTCAAGCTGGGTTTATAGTAAAATGGTTCAAATATTATGTACACACACACAAAGACACAGCTTATTTTTCTACTCTATGCATGTGTTAGGGTGAAGTCTTCTAAAATAGAATAAGTGAGAGCACTAAGAGGGAAGAAAGAAAGAAAAACAAATGCAAGATAAATTGACTTATCTGAGGCATTAAATTAACACATATCAGAGGATAAGAACTTTGTATCTCATAGAGTATTGCTCTTTCCATTTAAACACCAAACCAAGTTTGTAAAACAAAAAAAGGCAAGAGTTCAGGGCTTCTCCTTCTATAACCTCACATGGATGGGAAATTAGGTAGAGCAAAGTGGAAAGTACCCAGCTAAAGCCTTCCATAAAGATACCCTAATGTATGGAACGATCTAAATATCCTAAGCAGTGACATTTTCAATCTTTTCCACATATTCATTTTTTATTTAAATTAGAAGCAATCTTATTTTACATATCAATCCCAGTACCCAGGCTGAGAAAGTATCCCTCTATGGGGAATGGGTTCCTAAAATCCATTCATACACTAAGGATAAATACTGTGCCACTACAAGAGGCCCCATAGACTGTCCAGGCCTTTTAACTGACATCCATGTTCAGGGAGCCTGGTTCAGTAACATGCTAGTTTCCCAATTGCCAGTCTGGGGACCATGAGGTCCCCATTGATCAGATCAGCTGTTTCTGTGCATTTCCCCAGCCTGTTCTTGACCACTTTGCTCATCACTCCTCCCTCCCTACAACTGGATTCCAGGAATTCAGATCAGTGCTTAGCTATGGGTTTCTGTTTCTGCTTCCTTCAGCTACTGGATGAAGGCTCTAGGATGGTATATAAGGTAGTCATCATTTTCATTATAGGAGAGAGGCATTAAAGGTAACCTCTCCACTATTGCATAGATTCTTAGTTGGGTCATCCTTGTAGCTCCCTGGAGATTTCCCTTGTGGCAGATTTCCCTTTAAACTTATAATGGCTCCCTCTATTAAGGTATTTCTTTTCATGCTCCCCTCTATTCTTCCCCTGACTCAATCTTCCTCATCCCTCATGTCCTCCTCCCCCACTCCTCTTCTCCCCTTATTGTTCTTCTATTCCCTCTCCTCTTCCCCCCACCCCCATGTTCCTAATTTGTTCAGGAGATCTTGTCCCTTTCCCCTTCTCCAGGGGAACTTGCATGACTCTTTAGGGTGCTCCCTGTTTCTTAGCTTCTCTAGAGGTGTTAATTATAGGCTGGTAATCCTTTGCTCTGTGTCTAATTTCAATATATAAGTGAGTACATATCATGTTTGTCTTTTTGTGACTGAGTTACCTCACTCAGAATGGTTGCTTCTAGTTCCATCCATTTGCCTGCGAATTTCAAGATTCCATTGTTTTTGTTGTTGTTGTTGTTGTTGTCCCCCCCACCCCACACCCCCCACACCGCTGAGTAGTACTTCATTGTATAAATGTACCACATTTTCTCTAGCCATTCTTCAGTTTAGGGGCATCTAGTTTGCTTGCAGGTTCTGGCTACTACAAATAATTCTGCTATGAACATAGTATAATAGATGTCCTTGTTGTGTGAATGTGCATCCTTTGGGTATATGCCTAAGAGTGGTATAGCTAGACACTGTAGTAGACTGATTCCCATTTTCCTGAGGAACCACCATAGTGATTTTCAAAGTGGCTGTACAAGTTTGTACTCCCACCATCAGTGGAGGGTTGTTCCTCTTTCTCCACATTCTCTCCAGCATAAACTGTCATTGGTATTTTTTATTTTAGCCATTCTGATAGGTACAAGATGGTATCTCAGTGTTGTTTTGATTTGCATTTCCCTATTGGTTAAAAACAAAAACCTAGGATACACAAAACAACCCTGTACAATGAAGGAATGTCAGGAGGCATCGCCATCCCTGACTTCAAGCTCTATTATAGAGCTATAGTTCTAGAAACAGCTTGGTATTAGCACAAAAATAGACAGGCAGACAAATGTAATTGGTTTGAAAACCCTGATATTAACCAACACAACTACAAACACCTGATTTTTGAGAAAAGCCAAAATTATACAATTTTATACAATTGTTATACAATTGTATACATTTGTATACAATTGCTATACAATTGTATAAAATTGTATACAATTATACAATTTATACAAAAAATAAAGCACCTTCAACAAATGGTACTGGCATAAACTGGATGCTGGCATGTAGAAGATGGCAGATAGATCCATATCTAAAGCCATGCACATAACACCAATAGCACAGACACTGATATTGAAAATTAATAAATGGGACCTCCTGAAACTGAGAAGATTCTGCAAGGCAAAGTACACAGTCAGCAAGACGAAACAGCAGCCCACAGAATAGGAAAAGATCTTCACCAACCACACATGTGAGAGAGAGCTGATTTACAAAATATACAAGAACTCAAGAAGAAGCTAGACAACAAAACATAAAATAATACAATTAAAATGTGGGGTACAGAACTAAATAGACAATTCTCAATAGAGGAATCTAAAATGGCTGAAAGACACATAATAAAGTGTTCAACATTCTTAGCCATCAGGGAAATGGAAATCCCCCTATTCTTCTAAATCAATATTGACAAAACCCTAAGATGTTTCATGAGTTTTATAACCTCTACTTCATATTTGACTATCAGTCGGGTCTTGTAGTTTTGACTCTTAATTCAACTGAATACTATCATGGAAATATTCTCTATTAAACATTCAGATGATGATTACAACATCAAATAAGCAACATATAATAAGTAAAAATATAGGTTGAGAGAAAAACAAACAATTTAAAGCGAATGCTCAAGTTTCTTGTTTTGGTTCTTTTATTTGGGGCTGTCTGTACAGCTACCATTGATCTCATAAGTCTGTGGGCAGAGTCATGCTCCATAACAGTGCCTATTCTGGTGCTTTTCCATGTTCAACTATGTACACTCAAAAATAGATGGTATCTCGTTTTGATGAGGAGTCGAGGGCACATATGAATTTGGCAGCTTGTGGTAAAGTATTTGGTCTCCACTAAGGCCTAAAATGAGATGAGGGCTGTTTTTCAACATAAGCAGTTATCTATGGAAAATAATAAAATTTACCTCTAGAGAGCTAAAGGTTGGTGGTTTTTGCCTCTCTTGGAGAAGAGCTAAATTCAGTTCCCAGAACCCGCTTGGTGATTTACATATTATGCAACTCTAGTGACAGGCATTCTAGTATCCTTTTCTGACTTTTGAAGGAAACCTATATATGTGTGATACAGGCGCGCGCGCGCGCGCGCACACACACACACACACACACCCACACCTGGGCACACACACATTTACATAAATAGATAAAATGTTACAAACCAGACAATTTAAGATAAAGCTTTGCTCCAGAATCCTATTGTTTATTACTGTGACTCTTCCAAATGCTTAAGTCAAAGGCACCATTAACATTCCTATCTACAAGTGCTGCTACAACAAACAAACAAACAAACAAACAAACAAACAAAAAACCTACTGACATTCCTAACACATTCAGCACTGCATTGTGGCACAGTTTCAGATCCTTCCACAAGAAGAAGTTATTTTTACTTTTTAAATGAAAATCCTATTCAAATACTGGAACCCATGATGGAAAATTCTAATGATTTCCTAGTCTATATTCTAAGCTTTTATTCAAAGCTACTTTTATTTTCAAAATTCTAGACTCCTTTAATGTTAATGAAGTTAATGCTAAATAGGTTCTCTTTGCATAATTCTGGATTTACAGTCAATAGAATGTTTTCCTTTCCTTTAGTTTGTTTTCTTAATAAAGCAGAAGCATAAACATATTAAAATGTAATATTGGTAAATATGTTTTCTATTCAAATGCTAGCACTAAAATGTCAGTCCTTGAACTGGAAAGAAAATGCAGCTATGTAACCCAAACTAAAGAATGATGTACAGTAAGTTTAACAATGGCCATTTAATTATAGGTAGGCCACTACTGTGATTATCATACTATATTCTTCTTTTGGATATGTTTTCTTAGATTACATTATAGTTTTTCTGGATGTTCATCCAAGTTTAATAGGCAAATGTCTTCTGACAAATTCATGCATGGGAATCTACCACTTCACCCAATATATATTCATACAATGCACAAATGCAGAAAAGAGAGAGAGAGAAAGACAGAGAAATTTATTTCAGTATTAGGAGATAAAATTAAACATTTAAAAATTCTAAATTTTTAAATGGAATCACTGAAAAATTATATTATAACATATCTTGCTATAAGCTAATAGTGTAAAACTAACTGGAATTTTGTTGATCAATCTCTAACTTATACTTACCTGCACTAAGTAATTTTCAAACAATCTGACAAGAGAAGAAATACTCTCATCTTCCCAGTGAAGCCTCCAGATTGTTACTTGAGTTACTCAGTAGGAGCATCTTTAGAAGTAGAGTTGATTGAGAATTTCACTTCCAAGGAAGATATGAAGAGACGCAATATTTTCTACTGCAATTCTACAGTCAGGGGTTTTGTCAGATAATATAAAAAATAAAGATTGAAAATTTATCTATGAACCCTGCTAAGTTTCTCAATAAATATATAAAGTAATTTGAAGTTGCAGAAGGAGTTATTTGTAAGCTCAACATATTGTGTGGTAAAACTTAAAAAAAAAAATCAAAAGCCTTTTATTGAGTTAAAGTTTTGATTGGGTTAGGAAGAACATTTCTACATTAGATGTTTCCAAAGCTTTAACAAATAATCTGTTTATCTTAGAGTAGATACACATCCTCCTCATCTCTGCCTCTGGATAAAAATAGAAAAGCAGGTGTTCCAGAGTTATGGGCTGTAGAAATATAACAGAAAGTTTGTTGTGCTTATATATAATACCACACATTTGTTTCTGAGAGGGAAAATTTGAAAAATAGATATGAGGTGCAATCTAAAAACAAATAAAGGCATGGATTATCCATTATAGTCTACTTGAAATCTCACTCGAAAGTATTCTTCTCTTGTGTACTTCATACACAGTATTCTCCATATTTTACCTGAATGTGTTAAATATTTACAAAATGAAGTAATAGTATATAGTACAATGAACAGGACAAAATGGGCACACACAAGAAGTTCAATAATACATGCAGGAAATACATCTCCCTGGGTCTCAGTGATAGGAGAGGACAGTAAATGAAATAACATGAGAAATCATTTATAAACATAGTTCACTAAAATCAGTTTCATTTACAGAGAGAAAACAAGATCATGTATAAGTGATGAGAATGAAGCTGACAACCAAAATCATTCATCAACTCACTGAGTGTTTATAATGAACTTGTGGCTGAATGGAGCAACTAGAACAAAGAAGTAGGAGGAAGAGGCTGGATATACTTGACATTCTATACCCTTTGCTATTTATTTCCTTACAATTGATTTTAAAATTCATATTTCCTAAAATTTGGCATGTTTTTTCAAAACTGTTACCCTATTAGTGCATTGGCAGATATAGTGAATTGAGGCCAGCCTTGACTACATATGACACATTGTTTCAAACAAAATTATAATTTAAAATTAGGGATTTTGGTTTTGCTTATTTTGTTCAGTGTGTATTTCTATAAAAATAGAAAAGTAGAAATTCTTCTTGACTCTGCAATGAGCAAGATATAGAGAAATTTGATCATATTCCAGATTTCGTCACATTGTCTTTGTTAGCCACACTCTACACATTTCTTCCTTTGAATTCAGGTAAAGTATTATAGTTTTCCATTGTGAAGAACTCTATTAAACTGGAACTAAGGACCAGAGGGCCTATGGAGCATAGCATCTGTCAGCCAGCTTAACAGAACTGAGATATGTTTATGAATTTTGTGCATTTCATTGTTGCTTTATCTTTTTACCAATTAAGCATCTGGCATATTTTCATTGATGGGGAAGTTGCTAATAAAGATACTATAAATATTCATGTACAGTCTTTTGTGAGAATATCCACTTTGTTTTTGTTTGGCAAATACATAGAAATAAGATTTCTAGGACACACATTGAGCATAAGGTTATCTTGATAAGACAGTACAAATGGTTACTAACAAGTCTGGGCATCTGCATTCCCCACAGCAGTAAAGGTTTTGCCTTTGCTTAGCACTCTTGTTATTCCTAATATTTTGAAGTCCATTTTATTTGAATTGAATATATACAGATATTTATGACATATCAATACCTATTTCAGTTTGCATTCATCACTGATTATGGCCATTTGACATGATAAGGCCAGATGCTTGTATGCCATCTTCTCAACTACTTTGGGAAAACATCTGTCAATATAGCTTGCCAGTTTTTTTAAATATGCTGTTTTCATGATTTTGAATTTTGAGAGTTATGTATGATAACTAATTACAAGTTTTTCATTAGGAAAATAATATACAAAGTTCTTATTTGGTCTGTATTTTACTATTTTGTCCTTGTAACTATATTTTAGCAAACACTTTTACTTATATTTTGCAATTTTGGTACAGTTCACAATGAGATATTTACCCTCAACAGAAATTAAACATTCAGCATTGCTGTTTACTTGACACATCTATAAATATCTAGGTTTATTCTAAGTTGCATACTTAAACCTAGGTAGTCATTGAGGGACAACCCTTCATTATTCTCTCGCTAGCCCATGATAATCACCTGTTAGCTATTCTGCTTCTAATATTTAACCATTTATGTGTATGATATACCTGGAGAAAAGCAGGACCTCTGTGTCTGTTTCTTCTGCTGTTGACTTTTTGTGTTCTCCATAACTTTAATACTTTTCTACATGCTAGATATAAATTACCTTCTTCACTAAGGATGAATATTATCCCATTGCAGGGTACAACGCTTTAAAAAGAACAGCATTAAAAAATACTGATGTATTTTTAATTTGTCAATAAAATCATATTGAACACATGTAGAAAGACAAATTAATCTAATTAATATACACAGTGTGTGATATTTAAGCAAGCAACTTAATATATTTACTACCTAATATAATTCTTATCTACATGAATAGTGAGAACAATTGAATTTTGTCTTTTGGTGATTTTTTGTGATGTGGTGTACAAAACATTCTTTCTATTGGCCAGAAAAAAATGCACCTCTGAAAGTCTTTCTCCATCACTATATCCTGCAATAAACTCTTGAAAATCATTAGTATACTGCATCCAGGTAATAAAGATTCTTCATATAAATGTAATCTTGCAAAAGTAGATTCCTGTACATGACACATCATTGCATATAGTATCTTCCAGGTCCATATGTGCCTGGATATAAGATTCCAAGTTTTATTTCATTTTAGGGTAGAATCATAGTATAGAATGTGTATGTGTTTATGGGACACTATTTGTTGTTCATTCATCCACTGGTGAACATTTAGGAGCATTCCATAATTTGGTTATTGTGAATGATGATGTAATGAAATTGTATGAACATGTATGACAACTTCATCAAGAAACTGCATTTTGATATTTTAAAACCAGTAATATATTGTTATGTTACATAGTAGTTTGATATTTAATTCTAGAAAAATCTTATACTGTTCTATGAAATGGGTACAGTAAGACCAAATTCTACCATCAATATACAAAAAAGGTTTCATTTTCTTAATAACCTTGATAACTATTTTCATTGTTATATTTTTATTATATTAGTTATAACAAATTTAAGATAAGTAAACTAAATTATTATTTTTAAGGTAACTAAAATAAACTATCATTGCACTATTTAATGTATTTTGTGTAGAATTTAAGATAACCATTAATTCCTTATTTTGCATACAGAAAATTATTTTTAATAGAATTATTTGTTGATGAGGTAACTCACATATTGTGGGTTCAGCTCAGGCTATTTAATATGGGCTTATTCTCTACACACATAAGTCAATATCAGTCTAAATGTCTTTCATTTTATGATTTATTTTCAAGTTTAAAAGGCCAAAATAGTGTACTGTGCTGCCCTTCAAGGCTGTTTCATTAACTTGTGCTTCCTGATTCCATATAGATTTTATTGGTTTCCAATCTTATTTCTGAAAGTCACTGGAATGCTAAAAGATTTTGTAAAAATTTAGATCATTTTAGAAGTTTCTTCTTTTATTTAAAAAAAAATAATTTTCATTTTCCATAACAACCTCAGTTCTTCCTACTTCTCATTATCCAGCCCTCTACAATCCACATTCCCATTCTCCTTCCAATCCTCAGAGGGGGTAAGGCCATCCTTGGGGAGTCAACAAAGTCTGGCATAGCAAGTTGAGGCAGGGCCAAACCCTCCCCACTGTATCAAAGCTAAGTAATGTATCCCAACACAGGAAATGGACTCCAAAGAGACTGAAACTGAGAATCTTCTGTAAGGCATAGAATACAGTGAGTAAGAGAAAACATTAGCGTAGAAAATGGCAAAAGAACTTCACCAACCACACATCTGATAGAGGGCTGATCTCCAAAATATATAAAGAACCAAATAAACTAGACATATAAATACCAAATACTCTAATTTAAAAATGGGGTAGAGATCTAAACAGTCAATCCTCAACATAGGAATTTCAAATGCTTTCTTTATTGCATTTGAAGTTCTTATGTTGAGAATTCCCTGGAGAATGGGAAAGAAACAATATCTCCTGAGAACACTGGGAGCAAGGGAGGAGGGGAGAGGGAGCTAGGAGAATGAGAAGGGGAGAAGAGGAGAGGTGAGGAGGACATTAGGGAGCAGAAACATTGAGTTGGGGGAAGAATAGAAGAAAAAAGGAAAGGAGATACCATAATAGAAGGAGACATTTTAGGTTTACAGAGAAATCAGGCTCTAGGGTATTGTGAGATGATCCGTAGTCTGTAAGGTTAAGATATCTTTATTTAGATAAACACCAGCCAAATGCAAACCAGAGCATTCCAGGGGCAGCAAGGCAGAGAGGCCAGATCGAAGGAGCTCCCATGTGCCTTGCAGCCCCTTAAAACCCTATCACGAGTTATCCTGACCTGACCTTGACCACGCCCTGACAGGTGTGGTCAGGTACAGCTGTAGCCAGGTTCTAGCAGGTATGGCTTACACTGTCGCCTACACTAGGGAAAGGTCTGGAGATCTACAAAGATGACATCAACTAACAATCTAAGAAACAGAGGAGAGACTACCTTAAATTGATGACTGTCTTATATGCCATCCTATAGCCTTTAGCCATCAGCTGGTGGAAGTAGAAGCAGACACCCACAATGAATCACTGAACTGAACTGGAATCCAGTTAATGAGAAGAACGAATGATGGGCAAAGGGGTCCAGACCAGGCTGGTGAAACCCACAGAAATAGCTACCTGAACAACTGTGAGCTCTTGGTCCCCAGACTGATAGCTGGGAAACCAGCATGGGACTGATCCAGACCCCAGGAATGTGAGGGTCAGTGAGGAGACCTCGGAAATCTATGGGACCTCCTGTAGTAGTTCAGTACTTATCCCTAGCATAGGTGTTGACTTTGTGAGCCCAATCCACATAGAGGGATACTCCCTGAGCCAAGACACATAGAGGTGGACCTAGGTCCTATCCCAAAGGTTATGATATACTCTGATGACCCCCTATGGAAGGCCTCCCCCTCCCTGGGAAGCAGAAAGACTATGTGATAGGTAGGGTATTAGTTGGGGGAGGGGGTTGGTAGGGGAGGAAGGGAGGGAGTGGGAACTGGGATTGTCATGTAAAACAATCTTGTTTCTAATTCAGATTTAAAAAAAGAAAAAATAATGAAAACTTTACAGCAAAGAACATTAAAAAAAGAAATTCAAATGGCTGAAAGACATTTAACAAATTGCTCAACATCATTAACCATCAGGGAAATTCAAATATAAATGACTCTTAGGTAGCATTTTACACCTATCAGAATGGCTAATATCAAAAACATTGATGATGGGTCTAGGCTCTACTCCAAATGACATGACAGACTTTGATGATCCCCCATGGAAGGCCTTACCTTTCCTGGGGAGAAGAAAGGGCTTGGGATGGGGATTGGAAGAGGAAGGGAACAGTGGAAGGAGAGGGACCTGGCATTGATATGTAAAAGAAGCTTGTTTCTAATTTTTAAAAAAAAACGATGACAGTTTATGCTAGAGAGGATGTAGAGTAGTAATACCTTAGCACAATTTGGGGGGATTTTGTTGGGTCCAGATGACTTGCTCAGGTCCATACCTGAGAGGGGGGATATGGATGGAGAAATGGCAAGCAGAAAAATTAAAGATACTAAAGAAAATAGGGAGATACAAGATAGTGATGGAAGGGCATCCAGTGAGTACTGACTGCCCATGTTTATTTTGCACAATCCTTTTACACCCCTATCAAAAGAATGGGAGAAGGCAAAAGACTTTGTTACCAAGACACAAAGAAAAAGAAAATGTAATTACCTTCCCAATACTCAAAACACCAAATAAGTATATCCTGAGCTGAGTATTCTGTTTCTTGGCCCAGACATGCAGTGACAACATACTATGTCAAGTATCCTCTTGCATTCACATCTTAGGCCAGACATCCTGTTGCAAAGGTAAGATACACAGTAGTCACCTCTTTGGCCAAATATTCTGTAGTTTGATCTTAAAGGAGCAATGGCAAGTAGAAACCCTCTGACTTTAAGTCAAAATGAAATGGAGTCAATTCTGTAGGTTCCCACAGAGTAAGAGGAACACTCCTCCATTATTGGTAGGAATGCAAACATGTATAGCCACTTTGGAAATCAGTATAGTGGTTCCTTGGAAAATTGGGAATCAGTCTATTGATGATTACAAAGTGGAGTCAGAAATAGCTTGGTAACGGGTAGTTTATTGGAGAAAAGTACTCACGCAAAGGAGTCAGTGACCAGGTTTGCACATGAGCAGGATGGACCCAGAAATGCTTCCCAGTCAGCTCAGCCAGGCAAAAGACAGCCACATGTGTGCCTCCTTCCTTTTTAAATCCTTGTTAAAGCCCAAGCAGGCATGGTCAGTGGTACATGTGATCAGGCCAAAGTGGGTGTGATCAGCAGTACCTCTAATCAGGGTTTCTCCCTATATCAGTCTACCTCAAAACCCAGAAATATTACTCTTGGACATATACCCAAAGAATTCAGGATCATACCACTAGGACATTTGCTCAACTATGTTCATTTTGAAGTTTCTAATCATTTGTCTCCTTTAATTTACTTTAGGGATATTTTATGATTTAATATTACAATCTACTATATTATATTTCTGGGAAAAATACATGAAATACCTATTCATCCCAGATAATGAGAGCAAGATATCGCAAAGAAATGCTTCTTCCTCAATTAGCTCAGGGAACCTATGTGTCTATTGTGTTTGCTTGCAATATCATGCATTTAGAGGTTACTTACAGGAGCATATGTGACTCTCTGGCATCTGCTTCACAAAATTCAATCCTAGATTTGAATTTAAGAGGCTTCGTCATTCGCTGCATGAATTGCAGCAAGTTATACAATTGAAGCATCTCCTCTGCCCAGATTATATAATGATAGAGAGCTTTCAGAAGCATGTTTTGTGGTATTCCTGAGTTTTGTAAGTTTCTGGAGTATCAACAACCTCATAAACTGCTTCCTTCACTTAGGAGGGTATATTGCAAGCCATAAAGTATTTATGTAAAAAATAGTTTTTCATATCTTTGGCTTCTTCCTAAAAACATAGACTTATTTTTAAATTTGGGTGTGAAATTGCCTGCTCAGAGAACTGGCTGATTCCTCTGTCTAGGATTATGCAACTTTTATCTACTTTTTTTTACAAGTCATCTTTTTTTACAACAGATATTACAGAGGGGATAGAGGGATGAATAAATCAAGTCCCCCTAAATCAACAAGATCGACACACATTAACACACAAACATTGGGGAAACTTGCACAGGGCATGCATGGATCTGTACCAGGTGGGGCTCTAGAGTTGAAAAGAGAAATAGACACATACCTCATATCTAACCCAGAAGAAATCTCCAGTTGATAACCACTTGCAAGTAACAATTTAGTTTATTCAAAAGGAGTCTCACAAAACAAAATGAGTAAGTGTTCACTTATTTACCTTCAGAAGTAAGAAGGTACTTTCGGTACTTGTGCAACAAACTTCATTTGTACATTCCAATTTTGAGCCGTGACTAATACAATCACTATACTAAAAATTAAATAACAAGCATTATTAATTTAATGAAGCTAAATTGGTATATTGTGCTTATCATCTGTGTGGGCTAATATACAATGCTATAGGAGTTCAGATTAAGATACACTCAAAAACTGTCAACAAGGACACAAACAAAAGCAATTACTGATGATGACTGAGTTGTTGCACATACATACCATTAGTGGTAACATAAATTAATAAAATCACAATGGAAATCAGTATGGAAGTTTGTACACACACAGAGACAGAGAAAGATAGACACACAGAAAGACAGACCGACACACTCACAGAATGTTGTGAAAGTTTCCAAGCAAATTACTTCAAATGCTAAATGTATTTTAAGTGAAAAGATTGTTTTATTTTTTGCACTGCAAGATTTCTCCCAAACATTTTGCCTTCCAGGAACCATTTTCTGGAGGAGTTTCTCAGAAGAGCTGAATAAGATTTTTCTCCTCTTGCATAAATGCAAGTGGCATAAATACAGGATTTATCCAAAAATAAAATTTTGAATACAGAAAAAAGGTAAAGGGAAATTTATGGAATAAGTTGAAGAGAAATCCCAGGGCATCAACTGGACTACAGACCAGAAAGGAAATCAGTTCAAATTGTAGAAGGAAAGCACTTTATGTATTTAGGAAAGGAGTTTCTTTAACACAATTAAAGTGAAAACAATTACTTGCCAGATATATTTGAATGCAGAAAGCTGTGCTTTTACTGATTTGTCCAGCAAGGGATTAATAACCTGTACTACACCAAAGTTAAAAAAGATAAACAAAGCCGGGCATTGGTGGAGCACACCTTTAATCCCAGCACTCAGGAGGCTGAGGCAGGTGGATCTCTGTGAGTTCAAAACCAGCCTGGTCTACAAGAGCTAGTTTCAGGCAGTACATAATTTAAAATACATTATTTATCTTATTTTAAAATGAAAGGAAGAAACACATATATGTGTCTATATATGATTTTGCACAAGTATTAGTTTCTATTACCATCATGATACCTTTAAGAAGTGTAAAAAGTAATATTCAATAATAGAAAAACAATGTATCATACCTATATCTGAAAAAAAAGGAAGGAGGAGATGGCTAAGCTAGGAATTGCAATCAGTATTTCATCAATATCACATCAATATAATGACTGGATATACTGGAGGGCTCATAGAGATATGAGAGACCATAGTGTCTTTTTTAGTATTTTTAATAATTCTTTGTTGAAAATATTATTTATTATTATATATCTATTTCAAAATTTTGTTGAAAACATTATATATAAACAAAATATGCAATATGTCCTGATCATAATTCCCCTTCCTTCACCTGCTCCCAGACCTTCCCTCACACTGAAGACAGGGAGGAAAATATACTTTTTAATTTTGCCCCTCCCCCATTTTTAGCTCCAAAGCAAGCACAGAACTTTGTAAAATATTTCTAAGCTATAAGAAGAACAATTTAATTAAGGGAACAAATAATAGCTATTTGAGGGTTATTAATTTCTACTTCATATAATTCATCACATTACCAGCCCATTGATATCTGCTGTAAGGATAGAAATTTCCATCAATTTTTTATTGAGACTAGAATTTCAGAATATATAAAGTCAAGGGTCATTTTGAGCAGTGCATGTTAATTGCACTTTATAACTCCTACCCAGTCTCAATGTCTTCCTATATAAATGATCTGAGTTCTCTGGAAAGAAAATTCTAGAGAGAAAGAAATTTAAACAAATTTTCAGCATAAGAATTTCTCATAATTTGAATAAATCACATTTTAATTGCTTTTATGAATATCTATGTTGTCCTTGACCCTTTGAAAACCTCCTCTTCACAGAGTTGAAAGAGGAAAACTGGTTTGTGATAGATATGCTTTTAAGAAGTAAGATTTCAGCAGACTGTTGACTTCTATTATGCATCTGTAATTATGATATACAATTACACACAAAATAAATGTAGGAATTCAGAATCTATGCTATCAAACTAATGATACAGTGAGATAATGTGTCTACAATATCCACTTTTAATTGATATCCATAATCAATCACAATTTTAATTATGTATTTGAAGAGTTTTAAATCTCTTCTCGTAGCCAGGTTTCCTATGAGATTTTACTGCTGGTCTCAATGAGTTTAAAATATTGAATCCTGATATTTATTACAGACTTAATATCATGTTTATAATTGGACTGTAGTCAAAAATGAAAGTCCTTTTGCTGTGTTCCATCATCCTGGGAAGATTTGCTCTCCAGGAAAATGTAATTACAAGAAACAACACAAATTATGAATGATTCCAAGAAAGATGTTTTTCTTGTCACACTAAATACATAAGTGAAGTGAAATTGGAAATACTTCAATTCATTTGAAAGAATAAGGTTAATGAGAAAGGGGCTTTGTAAATTCAGAATATTTATATAGTTATTAGAAGTAGAACACAGTAAGCAAAAAGATAATTACTAACTGATACTAATAATAAACTATTAAGTACATGGATCAAAGAAATATATTGAAAAGGGAAGAAATACCAAGATATACATAGATGCAGGCCCATCTGAAGAACAGAAGATTTCTCAACAAAATCTTTAAGCCACAGAAGGCAAGGAATGTTCTATTTTAAACCCTAGGTATTAAGAATGGCCACTGATATTACTATATCCAACAATGATGCCTTTCGAAATTTAAGGAAAAGGAAAACCTCCCATGACAAACACAAACTAAAGAATCCATGAACAGTAAGCCAGAAACAAAAGTTACTTCACGGAATCATACAAGCAAAAAAAATATAAATACATGTATATTCTAACAAAAATAAGTTAATGGAAAATGGAAAAAAATACCAAACATTACACAATCAATGAAATGGTAGGAATTAACAATATCCTTCAATAATAAGTCTAGTGATTGTTTCAATTCTTAAATACAAATAGATTAGCATATTTCTTATAATTAGGGATTTCTCTTTATTGTATGTTGGAAATATACCTCATTAACAATGGCAATATCTGCCTTAGGGAGAAAAGATGGAATAGTTGGGCAAAATATATTTAAAATAAAATTAATCAGGAGTGTTTGCTTCATGACATGAGGTGCACCAGTCTTTGGTGCAAAGCAGTAAAACGGTGAATAACTGATACAAAATCTGAAAGGTTAGGATAACTTTAATAGATAAACGGCAGCCAACAGCAAGCCAGAGTGTGCCAAAAGCAGCAAGGCAAGAGAGCAGCCATGTGCCTTGTCTGTCTCTGTTAAAACCTCTCCCATGTCACCCTGACATCACCTTGACCAAGACATGATGGGCATGGTCCGGCACACCTATAGCCACTTCTTAGGAGGCGTGGTTATTGTGTCTCCCTACAAAGCAGTACTCTTGCCACTGAGAATACTGGGACAAGTGGTATGATTTGTAGAATTAAAAAAAAAATTCAGTGCCTTCCTCATCTGTCTCAACTGATTATCTCCTTTAGCACTAACAACTTTTAATCAATGGAAGAAATGTACAGTTAGGATGCAACCCTTGGAAAGATAACAATGAGAGAATGGAATAATATTAATACAGGCATGTCTTGCAATGCCCACAGAGAAATTTTGCAAAACACTCATAGCAGACTTGTATATTCATTCTTTATGTATATGGGAAATTTAACTCACAGATATTAGAGCCTTAAAGAGCATAAAATGACTTCTTAAACTCTTTTAAAGTATTGGGATATAAAAAGCAACATTGTATCAAAATTCTACCCTTAAAGAACATGCACAGAAAAAGTTCCTGCCTTTATTTTTGTCCTGAACCCTAGTTAAGTATGTTGTTGAGCTGCAGTTTCTCAAATGCAGTCATGTATAAGGGTAGTTAATCATGTCTAACATTATAAGCTACCAAACAATGCCACTATATAAGATAATAGTATAAACCTATATGTGAGATCAATAATTATTGCCCTTCAAAGATGTTACCTATTAACAGAAGGAAATAGATACTTTGAGGGCCCATAATCCTCATAGCTTCCCTAAAAGGTTCTCAGTCCATGTTACTACATAGGCTTAAGAATTATCATTCTGGAAGCTATCATATTTCATCAATTGTAACTAAAATTTCTTTCAAATTAGCACAACTTTGGTCTTTGCATTCTAGAGTTGGTAATAATGAGTAGTGGTGATGGGAATACATGAAGCACACTATCATTTTTACCTCAGAGTTATTTCAACAAGCTTAAATTCTCCTTAGAAGTTGAACAAGTAAGTCTTGCTGAGTGTGAGATTTTGAAGAAGACACTTCCCACTGAATTTTCAGTTTAATGCTAGAGTAAGTTAATTCAAATAACTAACTTCTACAAGTCACCTGCCATTATTCAATTGTTCTGACAGCGTTGCTCATACATTAGCAATGGAAGCATCTCATTCTTACAATGTCCTTTGAAAGTGGAAGGGTTACTATATATCCAGGCATCAATTACAAACTCTCTTAGTCTCCAACGAAGGATTCTCTAGTCAGTATGAATTGTTCCCTCATTCAAAGATTTTTCACAATGACTCTGTGCTATCATATTTTAAGAATAAGAAAAGCTATAATGGAGTTCGTTATCTCGGCAGAGAATGTTTGTGATGATGGGGCTGCCAGACTTCATCAGCTTCTTCTTACTTTTTCAATTTTATTATAATGACCGAATTCAACTTCCTTCTGATGATAATTCATTTTGATATTAACTCACTTTAAAAATGAGTCAATTTGATTTTTAAAACCTTGTTGATTTAAACTCATTTTAACATTTCCTGATGTAACATCTTGTATTTTAGTGAAAGAATTGTGAGCCTCTCAACTCCACTATCTTCTGAGAAAAATGTGAAGAAACAGAAAAATGTTAAGTATAAAATAAGCCCTACATCATTTTAAAAATCTTCCAAGGAACAGGCCCCTGCTCAGTGTACCACCATTCTAAAAGAACATTTAACTAGTAATTCTCCGACACTTATGGCATACTCTAATAGTGTTGGATTTATCCATGTGGATGGAACTAGATCAAAACTTGTCATACCTGCTTCAAATAAAAATAGTCACTCTTGTAAGCTAAGAGACTGATAAACCTATAAAACTGTTAGGTGAATCACAATTCAAGCTATTCCATTTTCATTTTCTGCTACTGTATCCAGTTTCTAATGTGTTTTCCTGTCTAGAAATTATTCCATTGACAACTAACAAAGACATAATGCCAGTGACAATATATCTGTGATAATTTAATATTTAATAGTTCTAAAGTCTGTCATACTGTTTGTGAGTAATTTACACACACACACACACACACACACACACACACACACACACACACACACACACAGGAAGGAGTGAGAGGGAGGAAGGAAGGAGAATACCAAGTGCAAGTCATGTGGCTCCTAATCTGGTTGGTATCTGTTTCCATGCACAGAGAAACCTAAAGTTGCTTCAGAGATTAGCTACACTGAAAGTTTTCCTGGAAGTTCTACTTTCCTTGGGGATCCCTTGCACTGCCTATTTATAAAGTATCAGCCAAACTTCAAAAGTGCATGTCACTCTATTTGGTCTTTATTAGAACCCAGTAACCTTACATATTAAGTATGTCAAGTTTGTATTCATCACTATTAGATTGCAGAACTTCAAAGATCTCATATATGATGGGAAATTTTTAAATAGTAGGAATTGCTCTCTTGGTGGTAATAGTGCCCGAAATGAGCTCATTCAGTTCTAAAGACTTGAAAATTTGCATGTTTTCCACTTCAATTTCAATTTTACATATACTTTTGCTTTACATTGAAGGGCATTTTTGCTTATTTCTTATGATTTCTTTTCAGAAACAAGGCAAGGTTCTATTTTATCTTCCATCTTACATTAACTGTTTTAACTCACTTTTCATATGTTTTCCTATGTACTTTTCTTCATTGTTTTCTTATGGCATAAATTTTCATGATAGCTTTTGTCTTACCATCAGTTCTAAGATGTGTTTCTTTCTGAGTTCAGGTTTAGTTGAAGATATAATTCTATGCATTGTCTCAATATCGTACAATTCAATCACAGAGTATTTGTAAGGATTTATTGAAATTTTTAAGTTTGTGAGTGAGTGAGTGTGTGTGTGTGTGTGTGTGTGTGTGTGTGTGTGTGTGTGTGTGTGTGTGTGTGTAAGTATGTGGGTGATATGGACATACTGACTGAAGCAATTTAGATAAACATTTCATCTGACACCCAACATCATTGTGAAAAGAAACAGGAGGTATATATTGTGTACAGTTATTAGAGTTAAAACCTTTCCTTTTCATTTAGATAAAAAGGGGAAATGCTGCAGGAGAATTTTTCATATAGCCAATCTACTATGCCAATAATTCCAGCTTAAAACAAAGGATGGAGTTAATGGGATTAACCATAGAGCTCTTGAAGGATTTAGGAGGTTTGCTAGAAGAACAAGAAGAGAGGATTTCTGGGTGATTTCTAGGGCTTGTAGATGGGAAAAATATGGAGAGAGGGTCAGTCAATCAATTCTTCACTTTCTTTGGATTTATCAGGTCTTTATCTCAATTTCTGACTACAAGTTTTTATTATATTGGAACTATGTAAGTAATCATTTCAACAATTAACCATGTTTTCCAACATTGTGCATTTTGTTAGCACTAGTTTTGTAATAAGTGGATTATGTTTTTAAAACAAATGAAGCCAAAAGATGGACATACATTTGACATATAATCTAAACCAACTGGAGTCATGTAGTGGGACTTGAAAAAATTCTAAATATATTGTACACATGTTATAAATTAATGGTAAAAATTTGTTTCCATATTCACTTGGTATAATCCCTGGCTTCCTTTAAGTGACAATTTTCACAACAACTGCACTTGAGAATCATTTGTGAGTTACCACTATATGCAGTATCAGACAGATAAGAACTTCTAGAGCAAGTGCCCCAAGTGTGCTGTCACCCGCAGTTCTATTGATATCTGAATTGTCAATGAAATCAGAATTAACCTTTTTAATAAGTTTAGAAAAATAATTCCAGGTCTGGTTACCTGATGAAAAGATAATAGGAGATGAAGAATTGAGAAAATTTAGAAACAAAAATGCACAAAAAGCTATTAGCACACTACTGTGTTGCTTTCCATAGGATTGGAAACCAGTTTAGAATCTCTAAGATTTACCCGGTCATAACTGACATTTTACTTCTGAACAAAGATTAAGAAGGTAAGCAAAATACAGTGACATTTTTAAACACCTAAAGTATTTTAAGAGACATACTTGGTATTTTTACTATGGAAATATAAATTCTATTTTTTACATCTCCTGAGCCACTTACTCAGTATTGCACAAGTAATCAAAAGATGGTGAGCTGAGCAAGGTTTTTTGAAGGATTTGATTGAAAAATTTAGCTTCCCCAAATAACTGTGTTCCCAATGAAATGAGAAAAGTGTGACATGGCCATTCACAAAGAGAAGGACAAGAATAATCCTTATGAAGGACATTCACATATGATAAAAAAAAATATGCCGTGGAACATTTCCTTGCAGAGCATGAAGGAAAGAGATCAAAAATAGAAAGAGATGCTCTGGAAAAGAGAAGGCAAAAATAATAACAACAGGAGATGAGTGTTCTTTGTATTGCTCAAATGATCTATTCCCAACAAGGACAACAAAACAAACCTACAATGACAAAAGCACTGGCTTCCTTTTCCAGCTCTTTAAAATAAGGAAAACTTACTATAATTGGGATGTGACTTAAATTCCAAATGCATTGTTGCCTTGCCATAAGCTATACCATGCCCACTAAATATAGAACCATTGTGTTACCTGATTGTCAAAATATGCTGTGAAAAATCAGTTTTTGCATTTTCTATTATGAAAGAAATACAGCGAAGTCATCTTCCGCCTACCTTTCTTTATATGCTATGTTATGCAGGGTAACCTGAAATTCTCAATGCTACAACCTTGGCCTCTTAACAACCTGAAAATGTAAAAACAATTATGAATTAATATATCAACAACATATGAAAAAGGGCAAAGCAAACACCCAACTATTCCCATGTAGTAAGAGAGAATTTTTTTCAATACTGAACTGCCTTATGTTTCCAGCAGGCTTAGACTTATTTCTTTGGCAGTTGTAGTGAGTTTATTGTTTTAAATGAACATCCTTCTTTTTGTTTTAACTGAAAAAGTTCATTGTAAAATTTAAATACTTTAGTAAAGTCTGCTTCTAAACTTCATATGACTTTTCACTACCATTTTGCATTTTTCCATTATTGAGATTTATCTCAATATGTCTTAGAAGTTAATGTTTGTACATGCTGATAAATACATTTAGTTAATTCTCAATGATTGGTAGGTTAAATTGTATGAATATATGTTGATTTATTGCTCAAAGGTGTCATTCTTTTAAACTTGAATGTCTCTTCACTTGCCTTTTCTCTTTCATCAAAGTCATATTTGCATCATCCTTCTGCATGTGCACAGGATGTAAACCCAGCACCTCAATCCATGAACATTTTTTTATCCTTAGCTGATAATGTTTTTCTAGTACTATTTTGTTTTTGAAGTAAAGTATGAAAGGACTTGGGTCTCTATGTCTCTGTTATGACAATTCATAGTGGCATCAGTTGTGGTATTTTATTTTGCTAATATCTTGGAGGCCTAAAAAGAATCATATTCTTTAATGTTTCACTTCCCAGTTTTTATTAAGTTTAATATATTCTCACTTATGAACTGACCTCTCTCTCTTTTTTTTCCTTTAGGAAATAACTGTTAAATTTACTAATTCCTTTTGCATTGAAATCTTCTTGATATTGCATGTATGTTGATACTGGTTTTCATGTTTAACAAATACTAACATATTCTCTAAGTCATTAGGCCCCAAATATAAATTAGTGGATCCTTTTCATAAAAAAACACCCTCAGGCTTATTTTTAAACAAATCAATTGTTTTGTTTCCAGAATACTTCCTTAGTCGCATACAATTAGCTTCTAAATCATTGAAGTTTTATTTAGGTGTTTATTCTACTGAGTAGAAATGTAATCAAACATCAAATTTCTTTCGTTTTACCTATCTCCAACTCTTTCAGCAACAATTGTTGAAAAGATTTTATTTTTCTCACTTGCTCTTCAGAGGCAATTGTGATTTGTGAAGAAAATGTGTATATATGTGACCTAGTTCAAGCACTTCCACTACATGTCCATATAGAAATACTGGTATATCTGAATGTTTGCAGCTCTGTAACAAATGGTGATGATTTCTACACATCCTCTATCCATATTCTTCTCCTTCAGTGGTCTTTTCATAATGGTTGATATTGCAATTGATTCTTAGGTGAATTGAGTAAAAATGACCTTGATAGGCGTAATCTTAAATAGGTGGTACTGTGTGGGGAGGATTAATAATTACAGTCTTGTTGAAGGAAGCATGTCACCAGAGACAGACTTTGATAATTCAGTGATTCAAGGCACTCCCAATTGCCCACTTGCTTCATGCTACTTGTTCAAGAGGTGGGCTCTCAGCTTTCTGCTCCTGCTGCTACTTCCAACTCTTGCTGCCATGATTTCCCAACGTGATGAACTCTTATCCTACCCCCAGATAAGTACAAGTAAATATTTTCTTCTTTAAGTAGCCTGGGATATGTTGTTTTATCACAGCAATATAAAAGTAATAAAATTTAAATATATTTTAGAATCAATTTTGTTCGTGTGTGTGTGTGTGTGTGTGTGTGTGTGTGTGTGTGTGTGTGTGTGTGATATTTGGGTTAGGGATATTAATAATGGATGAATTTGAAAGGATTGATTCATTTTAATAGTAATTATATCAATAAGTAGAATACCAATAATACCAATACCAATAATTTCAGTTCTCTGATGAATATCTTTGAACTTTACTCATTTCCTATAGTTCTTACTTATATAACAGTTGCTTTGTTTTATTTTCATGGTATGTTTTATTGTTAATCATTATTGTCAACATGTAACCAAGTACTCTAGGTGTCTCTATGAGGAGGAATTTAACTGATGACAGAAGTGCCATCCTGAGTATGGACAGCAGTATCTTATAGGATGGTGGCTGGGACTGAATCAAAAGCAGAATCAGATTGAACAACAAAATTCTTCACCCTCTGCTTCCTAACTGCAGATAGAGTGTGACCAGTTGTCCCAAGCTTCTGCTGCCCTGTGATCCCAAAATAGTGGAGTTCATCCTTTCTTTAAACCATGAGCCCAAACAACTCTTTTCTTCAATATGCATTTATCAGGCGTACAGTCTCAACAATAATAATGATGATACTAATAATAAGAGTAATATAAGATATAAATATTTTATTTTAAACTCCCCATTTTTACTGGTATTGTAAAATCAACATTCCTTATTAATTTCAATAGGTTTCTAGATCCCTTTACATTACCTTGACATTTTATTCTTTGTTTTGTTTTTAAAAAATGAATTGAAATAGAATTGCATCATGTTCTCCTTTCTTTATTCCCTCCAGCCCTGACAGGAACCCTCTTTCCAAATCCTCTCATGCCCCTCTAACACTCTCAATTTGACAGCCACCTTTTCTTTTATTCTTATTGTTGCATACATGTATATATGGGATGATACACAAATGCGACCTGCCCAGTCTATTTTGTTTATGAAAACATGTTATTTGAAATTTTGGGGAGTTTGAAAATAATGTTTTTTGTAATAATTGTTAATCCCAGAACATCAGATACAAGGTTTGTAAAGTATATTTATTTCTGTGTAATACTGTGTTTACCTTTGAAAGTGATTTAAGGGTTTATATATGTTTATAGCATTTGAATCATATGCTTCAAAACTGTCTAAAATACAACTTTATTTTCCACAGTTTTTAAATTACAAAAGTTTTATACATATGTTAATAGTTTATGACAAGGTCATTCATTAATACAAGAGTGCCACAGGCTTACTAAAAAAACTTACATGAATAAACTATAGAGCATGTGAAATAACTGAATGAAATATGTCTTAAAAGTGTAGGACAAAAAAAAAGAGAGTATGAGAGAAAAATTGTGTCAAAGAATAAAACTTGAAGGAATCCATATAGACAAGCGGAAGGATAACCTAAGCACATATATAAAAGGTTTGGCCAGGCAACAGGAGAAATGTTACTGTAATGAGAACAATGTTTTTATTCATAGTATTGCATATTTCAGGTGACGATTCGAGACATGCTTGTACCTGCTGTCTGTTGTACCTTATAGAAAGGCCAAGTGTACTTGTTCACTGATACAATCTAGCACAAGGACATCTGATGAATAGCCAAGAAAACAACAAGCATCCTAAATAATAAAATTTGTAAAAATTTGTAAAAATATCTATAGGATATTTTTTTGTGTATATGAGTGCTCGTGTGCGCATGCGCACGTGTGTGTGTGTGTGTGTGTGTGTGTGTGTGTGTGTGTGTGTGTGTGATATGCAGTGGGGTGGGTAGGTATGCATGCAAGTATGCACACACAGAGAGTCCACAACAGTCCAGAATAGGGTATTAGGTACCTTCAACATTCCTCTGTCATTCATAGCCTACTCTGAGACAGGACTTCTCACTGAACTGGATGTTTTCCATTTTAGCTAGAGCCTAACAATTGAACTCTTAATATCTGCTCTTCCCTGCCCCACCAGTTCTGAAATAATGGGCATGTGCACCCAGACATGGTCTTCTTATGTGAGTGCAGGGGATTTGAACTCAGGTCTTCATGCTTTCAGAACAAGCACTCTTATCCACTGAGCCATTTTCTCCACCCCTAATTAATAGCGACTTAATTTTTAAATGGCCTATTATACATTAAAAATGGAGAAGAATGAATCAAATACACATGATTTTATTTTCAATAAATTTCTACTCAATGTTCCTCTGGAACAAGAATCTGAAAGTATCTCTTTTGACAGAGTCTGCTGCTTGCAAGTCTATGACTGATGAATTTTGTATATTCAATACTATGAAAACATAGACATTAAAACAATTTAATAAAGTTAGAACATTTAGCACAGATATTTGTGTCAATAATTTGTGTTAAATATCCAACACCAAAATTAGACCTCAGATTTGTTGATTCAAGAAAAAGTGATTTTCTTTTCTCAGTACCTTAAACTATTTATCACAGGGAAGTGCAAATTTAGTTGTCATGCAGTCTTGAAAATAGTGAGACGTATCACAATGCCAATATTCCCTTTATACATTAAGAATTATATAAATGGACAGACATTGGATAAGGAATGACTTGCCTCACAAGCCTGATACATTCAGCACACACTGAGAAAGAGAAAATGTACAAGGGAAGCCCTTGCATATGCAAATCTTTCAACATGATCCCAAAAGGACTCTTAGGTGATTCCAAATCCCAAACCAGTGAATCTTTCTATTCCAAATTTGTTTGCTCACAGTTGTTGTGATGAAATATTCCATGATAATTGCTTTCAGTAGCAACATAAACCTTCCTTTTAAAATCACCTACATGCTTCATTTTCTTGACAGGCTGAAAGATGCCCAATCTCTTCCTAGACGTGTCAAAATAACAGCTGTTTTTCAAGGTCTCAGCTGGGACAGTAGTTAAAAGTCCTTGAAAAGGAAATGGTGTACATTCAATTAAGCTAAAGTTACAGCGAAAACAAGTATTATTTAGTGGGTTTTTAATTAGATGGCTTCTATTACAGTAGAACTCTAACAGGGATCTCACAAACTCCAAGGATTTTGCAAGTTACAAAAGATGCCAGAAGCATTTCTCTTAATTCTACTTAGGAGAGCGTGGTTGCGCTCAGGTTAGGTGTTCTATGGCATGGGTTTCCAGATGTCAGCTTTGCACCATTAAGTCCCCACATGTTGCTTTAGGGGTAAAACCAGGTAAATTAACTGTTGATAATGAATCAAATCTACACACTTTATGACCAAGAAGCGTGATTTTTGTCCTTTATTAAAAATATATATTGGGGAATGGATATAATTCATAATCTCTCTGTGGATTTCACTGGTGTTTCAATGAAAGATCTTTGTATATTTGGAGTCCAGTCTTTCTAGTCTTAACCCTTTTCACAACTTCTGCCAAATTCCAAACTTGTATTTTTCTCCTTATCATTTGATTGCTGTTTTCAAAATTGTTATTATTTAGTAATTAATTTGTTTTTCTGTCTGTCTGCCTGTCTCTCTCTCTCTCTTTCTCTCTCTCTCTCTCTCTCTCTCTCTCTCTCTCTCTCTGTGTGTGTGTGTGTGTGTGTGTGTGTGTGTGTGTGGTGTGTGTGAGGTTCCAGGACTGGCACAAAGAACCTTTTCATAAAAAGCATGTACCACTGTGTGATATGCCCACTTCCTACCACTACAGTTATTTGGAACTGTTTTTCTTATCATTGGATGGTCATTCATTTCAATAAAGTCTTTCAAATATTGCTTTAGTGTAATTTGGAATAAAACTATGCCAAAGCTACTTCACTCTAGATCTTAGCAGCTTCACAGTCCTAACAGCATACACATTTCAGGTGTCTGAAATAAACTGACTAATACAGATATAGATATCTCAGTATATATACATGTATACATATTTTTGCACACATATATAAGTTTATATGCACATGTAAATAAGTGAGCACATAACAGTGTGTGTGTGTGTGTGTGTGTGTGTGTGTGTGTGTGTGTGTGTGTGTATTCTTTGCTCATTTATCTATGGTATAAAACATTGTTTCCCATAACAGACTATGATAACTTATTATATGTTTTTTATATTATGAAGATAATTATACCATTGTATATACTACTTAATTAGTGATGGTTAAACTGACATAAATTACTCATCTGTTCCGCTACTTCATTCTTTCCCTTAAACAGACTTGTTGAATATTAACACAGTGTATCAAGGTATACACACACACACACACACACACACACACACACACACACACACACGTGTGCACCCATGCAAGGACAGACACGCACACACAAAAAACAAGTTCATAGTAACATAGAAAAGCATGCATTAATGAATTTTATGCATAAGTCAGTGTTGCTTCCTTCTTTCTCAAACAGGAGAAATTGTTTAACTTCAGTCTCCTTTCTGTAAATAGAGAGATGGTTGATATTTGCTTCAGAGAATTATTTCAAGAAGCAACCAACTGAATAGCTCTAAATAAATGTAATGCTGATATTAAGCTCATAATCATATGGCTAAACATTATTACTGCAAAGGGTGACAACACTTTACAAGTATAGTCTTTTTGTATCTTCATTACAAACTGATAAAAGTGTGGTTCATTGTCCTTCTAATTAGCAATTTTCTCATTCTTAAATGGACCAAGTAGTTTACTTAATGGCTCAAAAGGTGTCTAACTTCAAAACACCAAGTTTTGGTCATCATAATATAGGAAAAAGGAACAGTGACAAGCGTTTGTTTTTGTAAATAAGGAGGCTGTCAGACTGCTGCCCTGTGTGATAGAATACTTTACACTGCGTGTATGCTCCTATGGCAAGTATCTTCCTGAGTGGCTCTTCAATTTCATAATTTATTAATAAATTTGAAAATAGATTTTTCTTTCACACAGCTTCCCTGTCACCTCCCCTCTCCATTCCCCTTCAGAAAGGATCAGGTCTCCAAGAGACAACAACCAAACATAACAAAACAAGATACAGCAAAACAATCCTTCATATAGAGGTAGGACGAGGTAACCCAATAGAAGGAAAAGAGTATCAACAACAGGCCAAAGAATCAGAGACATACCACTCCCACAGTTAAAACTTCCACAAAAATTCCAAGCCAAAAGCCATAACACATAGGACCTAGAATTGACCAATGCAGGCCCTGTGTTTGCCACTTCAGTCTCTGTGGGTCACTATGCATCTGGCTTAGTTTATTCCATGGTTCAGGTCCTTCTGCTGTCTCTCTACCCCCTGTGGTTTCTGCAGTCTCACCCTTCTTCTTTGGCATTCCCAAATATACAAGGGGAGGGACCTTATGGAGACCTCCAATTTAGATTCTTTCTCCTCATAATCTCTAGCTGTTGGTCACTGCATCTGCTTCCATCTGTTGCCAAAGGCTGATGAGAAGCCTCTCTGATGAAAATTAGATGGGGCAACAATCATTGAGCATAGCAGAATATCATTTGGAATCCTTTCATTGAATTTATTTCCCAGTCATGTTTGGTTCTACAATATGTCTCTGGGCTATCCAGTTTGGTTGCTTGCCATCCATTCAGTGTAAGGCATGGACCTAAAGTTAAATCAGGTATTGGTTGGCCACCATTGCCAGCACATCTTTCAGGCAGGACACAATGTAGGATGAAGTTTGTATGACTGAGCTGGTGTTCTGTTGCAAGATAATCTTTTTGTACTATATGAAGATGTGCTTCTGCCAAGCTACCTTATGATTGGCTTAATAAAGAGTTGAATGGCCAATAGCTACACAGGAGAGGATAGGTGGGTCTTCTGCAGAAAGCAGGACCTCTGGGGTGTGGGAGAATCAGAGAGTCAGGGATGCCAGACAGATGAATGTAGACATACATTATGGAGGAGAGGTAACAAGCCATTTGGCAGAATGTAGATTAATATAAATGGGTTAATTTAAGTTTTAAGAACTAGTTGGGAACAAGCTTAATCTAAGGCCAAGCTTTCATAATTAATGGTAACTCTCTGTCCCATTATTTTTTTGGCATACCAAAAAAAGACCTGTTACAATGTTTACTTTATTCTTTCTGTAGCCTACAGGATATATTCCAGTTTCAAAGAGTCTAGAATATACAACATAGGGGTGAAGGATCCATGCAGGCACCAGCTTACCCTTTCTACCTTCAGTGAGCTATGTGGACGTTGCCCCAGGCAATGGGGACCCACTGAGAGCCTCTGTCCTAGCATCAGCCTGAGTTGTTTGAGGATCTCCAAAATAACCCCTCGGCCAACAACTTGACCAAATGCAACCCTGATCAACCACTGGAAGATTTGTCTGGCTACAAAAGATGGCCAGTTCAGATTCTATTTCCTCCATTAATAGGATTCCTCACTAGGATCACCCTCATAGATTCTAGGAAGTTCACACTAGGTTTCCACACTGCCTTCAATTACTTATTGTTTGGTTGAGTTAAGTAGTTTCTCATATTTTAGTTGACTATTTATGAATTTCACATCATACATCCTAATCCGATTCATTTCCCAGTCCTTCCATATCCACCCCTCTACCTTTATAACCTCCCCCCACAAAAGAAAATAGAAAATTTAAATTTAAAAATATTACTACGGAAGCTGCAGTGTATCATGGTGTGTCACACAGAATACCCCCACCCCCTTTTTTTTTTCCAACCAGCTTTACTTGCAATGTTCATTGCAATGAGTTAGCTGTCTGGCTTCTGCTACACAGTCAATACCTGATCCTCCCTGAGAATCCTCTCATCCTGCCAAGAAACAAAGCTGTAGGTTTCTCCAATTTACTTTTTAAGGTTGGTTTTGTTTTGAACCTGAAGTTCATTGTCACTCTGCAGTCTGGTCAGCTAGTGCCAGGTAATCTACCTGTTGCTGTTTTCTGGTGCTGAGATATCACCAACTAGCTTTTTACATAGGTCCTGGGTATCTAATCACAGTCCCTCTGTTTACACAGCAAGCTCTTTACTGGGTCATCACCTCAGTCCCTCAGTACTACTCTTTTGCTCCTTTACTTTGACAACTTGTCATCACTACAATCTCTAACTGATACCTAAGAACTCACAGGTCAGCATCAATACTAACAGAGAGTTTCCATTTCATTTCTACTGGTCACATGCCAGGAATATTGCAAACAGTAGAAGTCTCTCTTTTATTTAACTTTTAATTCTAAAATGGGGTGTTATACATACTGTTTAAAATGTGTACATTGAAGGTAAATTTTTCTATGGTTATATTAGTCAAAAACTCACAGTTGGTGAATGGGTTTTGAACTTCCTCACAGCAAACTGGAATTGCTTCCCTTTTCTGACCTTTGGAATAGCCCATATTCACTTAACCCACCTCTATCCAATGCAAAAGTTGCATGTGGTTCTAGCAATATGCAAACAAATAAACAACAACAAAAAAAAAACAAGACAATGTTCTAGCAAGAACTCTGATGACTTAGTATTAGAGAGGGAGGGGAAGTACTAAAGACAGTTCAGATACCTTAAGTAAAAGTGTAAAATTTATCCATGGAAATTTTGAAATATCTTTTCAGTGAAGAGAAATGGATCTACAGGCACTGAGGGCTAATATCCCCCTCATCTTTGATAATGCTGCAATGATTTAATTCAACAAAACTGAGAATGATAATGACTATAAAGCTCTAACCACTTCCGATTCTAACAAAGCTACTCCCTTCTGGAAGTAATTTCCTTAGTGACGTGTTGATATAGTTTATCCAGCTTGTCATGAACTTGTAAACATACTTCTGAAATTCTAAACTCTCCTCAGGATACATCAATTACAACTTTAATAATCCCTTGGGAACAATATTAGCTTAAGGCTCTATGTACATTCTATTATCTCTGAAGTATCCACTCCACTGAAGTGCTTTTTGAATTTGTAGTATGAGAATATCTTCATGTATGTGTTGATATTCACCTCATATGGCCTTATCTATTTCAAAATAATAATTGAGTACATTAAAACATATTATACCTTATATTATTACTTACATAAATACATCATTATTAATTATGGTATTTTTACTAGTTCCTGTAATGATACATATGTATACATATTATCTTCAGTATAAATAAAATCTTATACCTTTAGTATCTGCCTTGTCCATTAAAATGTTAGGGTTGAAAATATAATATAATATAAATACTTTCAGCATATTGATGCAGGGTATCTGTCTGCATGTGTGAATATGCTTTATTACCATTGATTAACAAAGAAGATGATTTGGCCAATAACCAGGCAGAATAGAGCCAGATAGGATATCCAAACACAGTTACAGAGAGAAGGAAGACAGAATCAGGGATATACCAGAAGCTGCTGGAGAAGCAAAATTTGAGGTAAAAAGCCACAGGCTTCGTGTGATACATAGATTAATAGAGATGGGTTAATTTAAGTTGTAAGAGCTAGTTAGAAATATGCCTGAACTGTTGGTCAAACAATTGTAATTAATATTAAGTCTCAGAGTAATTATTTTATAAGAGACTGCAGGGCTGGGCGGGATGCATAAAAGCTTCTAGCTACAGTATATTAATTGAGAATCTATGATTTACTAAAGTCTAGAACAACAGTTACGTAGACTAAGGGATGTTATTGTGTTTTTATGGTGTGAGCAGAAATGAAAGAAAAGCAAATATTTATTCAAGCAATTTTAAATACATTCGATGACATGTTATAAAACAAAATAAAGGGTATCATGAAAAATCAAAAGATTTATACGCAATTCTAGAGACTAGGGGTATATAACTGAGATCATGACAATTGAGAAGAAATCCTAAATACAAAAAGTTTAAGAGATAATCTACATTGATATAAAATATACATAGAGAAATATAAACCTTAATGTCAGAAGTTTCCTTTAAAATGAAAGGTTTGGAGACAACATTCTAGTGAGTAATGGAAAAGGAGCATGGAGTAGAAGCAAAGGAAGTGAGAGTTCATGCAGGCTTTGCAGATAAAATGAGGATTACTGGTTATATTCTGAAGATAAAAGAACAAGAATTAAAATGTTTAGGAGACAAAGTGATGAAACCAGATTTGCATTTTAACAATGCTATTGAAGATGCACCGTGGGAAATAATCCAGTGAAAGGATTTGAGACTTGTCTTATCTTGTTCTGAAGCTGAATTCTCTATACCTGGGTGCTTTCAGCATCTATTATTGTATTTGCTTTGCAAAGCAACCGATGGCACAGGGAAAAAAAAGCAAAGAGGAATTAGTATTCACAAATTATACAAGAGGAAACTGAGATAAAAAGAAACTATATGATGCTAAGGTCTTCCTACTCCAGTGTCAAATGTCATGGATAATAAGCTAATGAGTGATGGCTAAGAATGATAAGCTACCCTAAGCCAGGTTCTATTGTCTGCTAATTCCTGGAATATTTACAAAATATTCTGAATTTTTATGATACCTGAAGAAAAGACCTTGAGACTGAATTGCAAGGCAATTTTCCATGGCTAGGAACTTTTCTGTATTGCTGGTTAACTTTGTGATCACTGTTCATTCTTGAGTTAGACAAAATTTATATTGCTATTTCTCAGTGATATAGCTTTATATTGATTCTTTCCATCTATAAGAAGTATTTTCAAGTGTTAATATTTGTTAAATATGATAACAAAGGCATGGTCTTTTTGTATGCTGATTAACAATAGACATAAAATGTTCCTATGTTTGGATATTTAATGGAAATTTTCACTTGAAGTTTACTGATGTCATTCAGAAAATAAATGCATATTTGCAGAGAGAATAAAGTGACATAATGCTACATCCAATGATTAAACTCTCTGAACACAAATGGTGGGTTTTGTTGAAAAAATACAGTATCACTAACATACCCTTAGAGGTAAAAATAAATGACTTTAAATAAACTTAATAATTTAATTTGCAGTTCACATATAACAGCTGTATTTATATAATTTCCTTCTCTCTCTTCCTTTCATCCTTTCAAGTCCTACCATGCACCCTATTCCATCTCAGATTGATAGCGTCCTAAAATTCTACACATATAAATACATAAATTTTAAAATATGACCTGCAGAGTTCCTTTAGTGTTTATAGTTATTCTTATCTGTTTAAAACACTTGTTGCAATATTTTTGTACTAAGTATGAACTCTGTCAAATGCCCAACTTTGACATGTCCTGAACTTTGTTAACTTGAATTTGTATATACTGCAGATTCTCATAATCATAACACTTTCTTCATGTGTAAGAACATTTTAATACTCATTAAATTCCCAAAGATCAGAAAAAATCATGGGGATTTTTGAGTCATTGTTTTAGCATACAATGTTTTGGGTTATCAAATGTACAGATTGGTGAAAAGTTTATCTACCTAATAACTACTATGACAATTATAATATGTACAGATAAAGAGAATCCACTACCACTACCACTTACCGTGGATTGATGTATTCTGTAGACATTTAGATGCAGAAATGGGTGTCTTGAAAAGTCCTATGATTCTTAGATGCAACTGAGCTATTTGATGGTAGTCATGGGGATAAGAATTGTAAGAAGAATCAACATGATTTTGTGGATTAAAATGAGTGGAAATCATAGTTAATGTTGTTACTGAGTTCATGAGCTATTTATGAAACTACTTGCCACTGGACTATTACTTTATATAATTAAAAGTGCTATTTTATTTTATGTTTATGAAATTTCCAATATGCTAGCTGCATATTGGAAAATGCATCATCCTTTTGAATTTCCTCTATTCATTATTATATATTATCTATGTATTTTTTTAATTTCACTGTGAGAGACTTAGTATAAGTGAGTCCAACAACCCAGGGTGCTTCTGTCTGGAAGGTGCACCTGAAAGGTATTGCAGTACCCATGCATGTTCTATGTAAGGATTTTGAAAAAACAAACAAGCAACATTAAAGGCATTCAGTAGGAATACGTGTATATCACAGGAATTATAGAAAACAAAGCAATTGATTACAGATAATATTTGAAGGAAAGAGAGGTTGGAGGTGAAGGAGTAAAATATAATAATAGTGCATTAAAGATGATCAATGTATCTTATATACATTTTTAAATGTCATAGTAAATTCATTGTTTTTATAACTATCAACTGCTAATGCAAATGAAATGAAAAATCCAAATATGTAAAAGATGGTCACTGTGTCCCTCTTAGACCTAAACATTATTCCTCCTCTTGGGTTTGCATTTTAATAGACAGAAATATTCCAGAAAGAACACAATGCTCTGTAATGATACTGTCTTCTATCTTAAGTGCATCAACACTGTAATCATGAATAATCCTGAAGGTCTGGTAAACCAATCAAATAGTAAGAAAGAAGTTATAACCCCTGCACTTTTCAATTTTCTTCCTCTCCTGAGTATTATTTAATTAAATATGTCATATTTGTAAGCTTCATTTTCAATAAAATGTTTAGAATTCCTAAAGATTGAAGGAGTGGAAGAGATTTGAAAAATAGTAAATAGTCATTGTGAACAATTTCTTCTCTTGAGCAAAGGGCTTACCATTGTTTTTCCAACTCTACCGTGTGTCTTCTAGTTACTGACTAACTTGCAGATCTTGGCACCAACTATAAAAATTGGCAATATTCCTTGCTTTACAAATAATGTATCAACTGGAGTATGATGTATACCTTCATTAACAAACTGGGGCATAGTTTCAATAAATTTGCCCATCCAGAGGTTCATTGCCTGTCAATTTTAATTTGATCAAAGATATTTTTACTTAAGAAGAAAATAGTTTTAAATTGGCAATAAGCCTGGTGTTGGCCGCACCAGAAGTGTTAATTAAACAACAAATACAAATACTATTTATGTAAGCTTTTAAAAAATGCTCTCCAGACTTTTTGTTAGCATCACCATGAATTTTCTCAAAGATCTTAAAATCTATGGCAGAAACAAAACAAAACAAAACAAAAACAAAAAATCTGTTGACTTAAAAAATAATTTTCACTGTTTTTTTCCTTAAAATTGTATTTTATTCATGGTAGTATTATGATATACAGAGTACTTTATTCTATCATGGAGTCAATGGCAATTTTATTGTTTCATAGAAAAATCTAAAGACAAAAACTCAGTTCAGAAAATAATTTCAATCAAACATTGAACATAGAGAATTTGAGCTTATGCCTCCCTAGAGCTTTTATCCCTAAGTTCTTTAGGTCCAGAAAAGTACTCTGTACCTACAAAGGGAGACATGAAAATGTCAATACAGCCACATATCCTTTGATCTACAGTGGTGTCCTGCATGGAAGATATGCAAGTGCAATGGTGGAGCCTACCATGGCCGACACTGCTTGGATGCCCTAGAACCCGAGACTAAATTGTTCAGGGAACTAGGATAAATACAAATACTACTGTTAAAACAAAATCAGCACTAAAATGACTTCTAATGATATTCTGCTATACTCATAGATCAGAGCTTTGATAAGCAAAGCTTCTTCCTGAAATCAATAGGAAAAATTCCAAAGACCAATAGCCAAAAACTACAGAGAATGAGAGACCTTGGAACACTGGCCATAAATGAGACATCTCCATAAAATCCCTTGTTTTAGGGATCAAGGATCCCTGTGGAAGAGGAATTACAAAGGATGCCTCTTTTTGTTAATCTTTTTTTTTTAATTTAAATTAGAAACAAGCTTCTTTTACATGTCAACTTCCCAAGTGCCTGATTTTTCTTTAAATCTATACTAGCTCCCTCTCTAATGGTATCTCTTATTTTGCTTTCCTCTGTTCTTCCCCCTATACAACCTTCCTGCTCCTTTAGTCCTCCTAACTCCTCCTCTTCTCCCCTTCTCATTCTCCTAGCTCCCTCTTCCCTCCCCTCATGCTCCCATTTTGCTCAGGAGATCCTGTCCCTTTCCCCTTCTCTGGGGGACCATAAGTGCCTCTTTTAGAGTCCTCCTTGTTGCCTAACTTCTCTAGTGGTGTGGATGGTAGGCTGGTAATCTTTTGCTCTTTGTGTAAAACCCATATATGAGTGACTGCTGCATACAGGAAACACACCTCAAACTCAAAAACAGACATTACCTCAGATTAAAGGGTTGGGATAAGATATTCCAATCAAATGGACCCAAGAAATAAGCTGGGGTAGCTATCCTAATATCTAACAAATTAGACTTCAAACTAAAATCAATCAAAAGAGATGAGGAAGGTCATCTCATATTCATCACAGGAAAACTACATCAGGATGAAGTCTCAATTCTAAACATCTATGTCCCAAATACAAAGGCACCAACATTCATAAAAGAAACCTTATTAGAAACTCAAATCACAAATAACACCTCACACAGTTATAGTGGGAGACTTCAACACCCAACTCTCACCAGTGAGTGCTCTTAACCTCTGGCTGAGCCATCTCTCCAGCCCTGAAACAATCTTATTTTACATGTCAATCCCAGTTCCCTCTCCCTCCCATCCTCCCATGCCCTCTACTGATCTCCCCATTGCAGCCCACATCCACTCCCCAGGGATCCCTGGGGGATCATTAAAGTGTGTCATGTCATTTGGGGCAGGACCAAGGCCCTCCCCTGTATATCTAGGCTGAGAGAGTATCCCTCCATGGGCCCAAAGAGCCCATTCCAGGTGGAAGGATATTCTCTCATTGAACTTTCAAGTATTGAGTAACTCAGTGTGTTGACAATTTTAGGGTAGAGTCTGGAACTGAAATTTCTGTTGAGATGGGGTGAACTCAGTGGTTGAATACTTGCCTGGCATGCATATGATAAAAGAAAAATCCCAGAGATTAGTAACACAATGGATCTGAAGAATGTATTCTTGATTATACTACCCAAGGATCCTGAAGGCTTGAAGCATAGAAATGAATTTGCAGAAAATCACTCAGAATGTAGAACCAAATGCTTAAGGAAAGTGATACTGTCAAAGAGACTTGACACTAACCAGATTCTCCAAATAGAAAGGTGCTAGACTTTGAGCAGAATTGAAAATAGTTTTGGAATGAAAATTAGAAATTGAGGAAATTACGTTTTGTAATGTATTGAGAGCATGTATGAAGCCAGTTAGAGCCATCTGGGATTTGATAAATTTTTAAACATTAGACTCCTCCAAATGAGAGGAAAAAGGGAAGCAATGCAGTTTTTTACAGTAAAGAAAACTGAAAACGGCATACCCATACAGTTGAAAAACATTTTTATTGGGTTCTGGATACCAGGTTCTCATTCTAGGTGTTGTGCAGCATGAAAAAAAAAGGAAGAAATGAGAGAGATGAAAGAGAGTTGGTCCACATGAATTTCATTATCATTGAAGTTTCATGTATCTTTGCATCAGTTCCCAAGCACCATCAGGAATATTGTAATTCATGTTAGTCATGATGGTGAGCTTTGCCTTCAATTTCAATGACATTTGGGAATGATGTTAGAATAATTGTTTCTAAGGAAGTGAGAAATCAGTTCAAAGTCATTTGGTTGTTGCTACAAACATAATAACTGTTGAATGTCTTTTTTTTTTTTTTACTTTTTGTCTTTCCAAAGGTAGTATAAATACATTCTGTAATGTATTTTTATCTAGAATGTTAAAAATCTGCTATGGTAGTTGAAGCATACTTTTCTTGCTCAAGTGTCCTAAGTATTCCCTTAGTTCATAAATCCAGATACAAAACCTTACTGGCTGAAATAACCAGACCTATAGAGACAATGTGCAACAGTTCCACAAAATACCATATATAATGAAATGGTTCTGTCTAACCCATACCACGGGTTATAATGCATGTTTAAAGATGTCAAATCTAATCAGAAACATTGCTTTTTCTATCTTTGTATCTATTGCCATAAGAGCTATGGGTCAGTTATTTGCTAATTCATTCTAATGTGTTCTAGGTAATAAATAGAAAAACACAATAGAATGCAACAACAAAATCCATGTATCACAAGAGGTAATTACAAATACATAATATTACTACCAGTAGCCTATAAGTATAATCCCTTCTGGATTTGGAGTTAATGTAGAGCAATACAAATTAATCATTAGAAAGTCTTACTCTACCATTTCTTCCTTTATTAACCAGTGAGACTGGGGGAAGAAACTAATGTTTTCTCCAGTCTTGCTTTTGTTTGCAATAATGAAAGGAGTTGGAGCAATGATGCCTCAAATTCTCTGAAGTCACTTCTCTGTGATTTCAATTGAATATAAAAATTTAGGGAACTAATACAAGCATTTAAGAATGTGTAGGCCAAAGAACAACACTGTACTCGATTGCTCACAATCAAGATTAATTTAAAACTAATAAAACAGGTAATATAAAAGGAGCTTTGTTTTTAAGAATTAGAGATAGGAGAAAGATTAATTTTGAATACCCTGAAGAACCTGTGGCTAAATACTCTGACAGTTTCTTTTGTCCCTCTTCCTGCTCTTTCAAATCCTTTTGCGTTTCAGCTCTCACAATGTGGTCTCATGCCTAGCTGATGATACCAATCTTGCCATTTACCATTCAGGAAAGTGGATAGGATCAATGGGATGATATTTATAAAGTGATTTGAGCTCTTCAAACAGTAGAACTATATAAATATCATATAGACTACATTCAAGTATATAGAAGAGAATTACCTGGACTTCAAATTTTACAGAGAACTTTCCATGTAATGAAATTTGCCCCAGTAAAATTGAGATTAATGAAAATAAGTGCTACAGGTAAGTTTATAGAAAACATTTTGACATCCTATCTGCTCCAATAATAAAACATAGAAATCCACTCTTTTGTTCAATGTAGAAGTTAAAGGAGGTATTGACACCATGCCTGATTTGTGAATATACTTGTTTTTAATGAAACAAAATCTTCAAATTCAGTATTTTCTTCACAGTCTAGTGTTAAAGAGGTGGTTAGTAGTCAACTCAAGTGAGGTGCATCCTAATAGACAAGCAAATTAAAAAGAAAAAAGATCACTATTCTGAAGTTTCACAGTCCTTAAGTCGTATAGGCATCTACTAATTAAGTGAATATTAATTGAGCAGAAATGCTTGCAATTCGATAAGTATACAAAGCTGCAGAAGATGCATGCGGTCTCAGTCCTCATTGACTTCCTAAATCACATGATGCATGAAGTTGAATAGGAATGGACAATAGTTAGTTCCTCCTACACTGAGTGCCCTACAGGTATGTATGCAACATTGATGAGTTCAAGAGGACTTTGTGTTGATGAAGAAAACCTCTATACCCTTGAAGGCCCAGGCATTACTTACAAGAACAATAGATTTACAATGTTTTAAAATTTATTCAGAATAGATCCTGAAGGGATTTGGTCAAACATGAAAATTTTTCCGCTGTTACAATGAATGCAATATTTTGCCTTGGATGTATCCGGAATAGTGATACATTGACTATGCACTAAATACATGGGTAACTCAATAATTGATAATTCAAATTTTTCCATGGTTGTAAGTATAAATAAAAAAGGATTACCCTGCAATTTCATTGAAGCTACAAAATGACCATGCTATATTCTGGTTTCCTAAATTATTGTGATTCTTTGCTCAGTCCCTTATTGTTTCGAGATCATTACAGGAGAAACGCAGTAAGCAACTGAAGAAGAAAGACATATTACTTGTTAGCTAACAAGATTCTCTGAGGAATGGGTAGTACTCCAGGGGAAACAATGAATTAATGATGTCTTCCTTTAGAAATAACTCTTCTCTTTATGGAAAAAGATAATAGATGGAAATGCAGATTCTCCTCCCTGGAGGGAAAGAAAATCAAGCCCACAATAAACCTTGTCAGTCATTTGCAACCCACTCACAAGACCAGTCATTCATTTCCTAATCAAATTTATATCTGGAATGTACAAGCAAGACCCAGTTGCTAACTCTGGAGGTAAAAATTAGAAAACATATAAGATCACTATTCCCACATGTGTTTTTTATAGGTTTAAAGGGGATTAAACTAGAAAGCCAACCGCCAGGACCAGTTCAGCTGCTTTTGAGCTCTCTAACAGAGAGGGATAGCAAGGCAAAAGATACCTTGATAGAGGGAGTCATTATGGGGTTATTTTTTTCATTATGAGGTTATTATGAATTCTGGAACTAGGGAAATTCCCAGGAATCCACAATGATGACCCAAGCTTCGAATCTGAGCAATAGTGGAGAGGATACTTAAAGTGCCCTTTCCCCGTAATCAGATTGATATCTACCTTAGTTGTCATCATATTATCTTCATCCAGTTACTGATGGAAGCAGATGCAGAAATCCAAAGCTAAGCACTGGGTCAAGCTCCTCGAGTCCAGTTGTACAGAGGGAGGAGAGATAATATCAGCAAAGGAGTCAAGACTATGATGGAGAAGCCCACAGAAACAGCTGACCTGAGCAAGTCAGAGCTCACTGACTCTGGACTGACAGCTGAGGAGCCTGCACAAGTCTAAACCTGGCTGTCTGTATGTGGGTTACAGTTGGGTGGGTTGGGCAGCTTGTGGGACCTGGCTTTTTGGAGTCTATTCCCTATAGAAAGACACCCTGTTCATCCTAGATACAGGAGGGGGTGGGTATGGTCCTGTCTCAAGTGATGAGAGACACTTTGTTGATTCCCCATGGGAGGCCTCATCCTCTCTAAGAGAGGAAGGATAGATGAAGAAAAGGTAGGGGGAGCAGGAGTGTGGGAAGGAAAGGGAAATAGGATTGGTATATAAAATAAGATTGTTTTAAAATAAAAATAATATAAAGAGAATGAGCCATGTATTTTGGAATATCATACTTAACACCTGTCCTATTTGGATTTGCTTTAAAGGACCTTAAGAAAACAGACTGTGGCCAGAAGAAGGCAGTCAGGACAGATTCAAGGAAACAATCTTCCAAGAAAAACAGTCAGTGAAAGATAGAAGAAGAATAGTTGGATCAAATTCCAGACCCTTGTGAGCAAGGGAAACCCTATCTGACAGTGAAATTCAAAGTCCAGGGAACAAGAGGCAGGGAGATGAAAATTAGGAATTACTTGTGTTTTTGTTCATGTGTGCCTTTAGTAGGAAGTCCACAGGAGGCATTGTGTCTGGGGCCTGATGTACTCAACCTAAAGGTATTGCTTTCTGTTTTCCAGATTTAAGGTGGCTAATATGTTGACCTTAAACTAGGTATGAGTTTATCATAAGAACAAAGACCATCAAAAGTAGAAGCAGTAGGAAAAGGATGAAGTACTTGTCAGACATAAGTACCACCCCCAAAAAGACTTGGCCATCGATTGACTTAATCATCAGCTGTAATGATTTAAAAAATTCCAAGAGTCAAGCATTGCAGTCAGCCTGTAGAGGGTGAAAGGTGAGACTGTTTTGTGACTCCAGGTTATATACAATGCATCTCACTCATAGATTTTAGCTCTAGCCAACTTTTGCTTTTTTAAAGAAAAATACTTTTCTTTACTTTTTAAAAGTAAAGACTGTTTAACTATTTTTTCCAGACTGATCAGTTTTCCCTCCTTCCTCTTCTTGTCCATCCCCAACCCTCCCCTCTTCCCCCACTCCACCCCAAACCTTTCCCCTGAAGCATGACTAATGAAATCCCAGAGACAGATATTGGGGTTGAAGATGAAGATCAGAGAGGCAAAGTGCCAGCCACTAAAGTGTTCTCACATCTATCAATGCTCAGACAGAATGGGTGATACACCAAACCTTAGACTGCACTGCTTGGACTACCCTGATTTCCTGTCTCTCTCCAGCCTTATATTACTCTCTCTCTCTCTGCCCAGCCATATCACTCCTTTCTCCACCTCCCTAGTGTTGGGATAAATATGCATCACTAAGTACTGGGAGTACCTTTGTCTGAGCTGTTTTTCTATTAGACTGGATCAATATTGCATAGTACAGAGTAGTTTTGAACCAACAGAGATCCATCTGCCTGTGTCTCCCAAGCACAGGGATTAAAGATGTGTGCCCCCACTGACTGGCCTCTGTGGCTAACTAGTGTGGCTAGCTTTGCACTCTGATCTTCAGGCAAGCTGTATTTGTTAGATCATAAACAAAATATCACCACAATCCTCTTCTTTTCTCTTCAGAAAAGAGCAGGCACCCTATGTGTATCAACCAGTCATGGTAATCTAGTTGCAGTAAGACTAGAAACCTTCTCTACTACTGAGGTTGGACAAAGCAACACAGTAGGAGAAAAAGGGTCCCAAAAGCAGGTAACAGAGTCAGAGACAGCCCCTGTTCCCAGTGTTAGGAGTTATACAAAAAGAGGAAGCTACACAACTGTAACATATGTACTGAAGGCCTGGGTCAGTCCCCTGCAACCTCTGTCATTGGTGATTCCATCCTTAAAGCCCAGGTTAGTTGATTCTGTATTTTCTTGTGGTTTCCTTGTCCCCTCTGGCTCTCACAATCTTCCCTCCCCCTCTTCAATAGAATACCCAGGGTCTTCCTAACATTTGACTGTCAGTTTGTTTCCATCTGAAGCTGGGTGAAGCCTCTCTGATGGCAATTCATGCAGGCAACAATCTCTGAATATGACAGAATATTATTAGGAATCATGTCACTGACTAATTTTTTGCCAGTCATGTTTGTTTCTATCCTAGGTCTCTGGGCTGTGCTGTGTCTGGTTCCTGGTCCTCTAAGCAGTGTCATGGGTGGGCACCCTCTCATGGTAAGGGTCTCAAGCTGGACCAGTAATTGGTTGGCCACTCCCATAATTTCTGCTTCAACTTTATCCCAGCTCATCTTGTGGGCAGGGAAAATTGTAAGTCAAATTTTATGTGCCTGGGTTGGGGTCCCAATCCTTCCACTGGAAGTCTTGCCTAGTTACAGGAGATAGGCAGTTCAGGCTCTTTATAGTACATTGCTAGGTGTCTTAGTTAGGGTCACCTTTATAGATTCCAGGGAGTTTCCATTGCACTAGATTTCTAGCTCATACTAGATGCTCTTGATTCCAGTTGTCTTTTGCAGGACTCTCTCCCTCCAATTTTCTCTCATAACCTTCAACATTTGAACTCCCCATAATAACAAACATTTCTGAAAACATCAGTTCACATGGTGATGCAAGAAGAGTCCCACCTGTCTAGGTGTTGTAGAATATTAATTGAAATTGTATTACATTTGTTTATGCTGTGGAACATTTGTTTATTGATTCAATGATGTGTTGCATTACTTTATGTTGACTTTGTTTCATTGTGTAAAACTGTGTTACTTTGTGTGCCAAAAGCATCTGATTAGTCTAATAAATACTTGAAAAGTCAATAGCTAGGCTGGAGAGGTATTCGTAGGGCTGCCAGGCAGAAAGAATAAATAGAAGGAGTAAAAGAGGAGATAGAGGAGCTAGAAAAGGAGAAGAAGAAGGACTCCTGGGGCCAGCCACCCAGCTACACAGGAAACCATGGAGTCCGAAGAAAGAACTGTATAAAGAAAGGTAAAATCCCAGAGGCAAAAGGTAGGTGGGATAGTTTAAGTTAGGAAAAGTTGGCTAGAAATAAACCAAGCTAAGGCCAGACATTCATAAGAAAGAATAAGTCTCTGTGTGATTATAAAACCAAAAAATAAAAAAACAACAACAAATGATGCTCTTCTTTGTCTGTTTAAACTTTGATCTAATTATTTGAGGCTCACCTGCATTTGGAAGATAAGTCTGTTGTTTGTTCTTTCAATCTAGAAATTTAAATGTGAATCATATATTGTCATACGAATGTGTAGAGCAAAGGTTTGAACAATACCTATGTAGCCCACAGGCTTGAAAAGCTGACATGCAGATTGAACATGCACACACAAAGGTATTGGATAACTAGCTGAGACTATAAATGTGTGTGAAAAATGAAGGCACAGCAGGAAGCAATCATACTCATAATTTTAGAGACATGGGAGTTGATGCTTAATACAGCTTGCTCCTGCTTATAGTTGAGAGTCTAGAGCCACATTTAAGGGTGTAACCTCTGGGATTAGAAAGATGTGAACTTAAATGTTCCTATTGTATTAGGGTGACACTGGGCATTTGTTAAATTATCCTAAACCATAGGTTCTATGTATGCAAACAGGAAATATACTAATTCCTGTCAGGCAAAGTTGTCAAAATAAATATGAGAGTACTAACATAGCACACTGATGCATAAATCTGAAAAAAAAAAACCCAAATGTCATTATTTTATCAGCAGGTTGGATAGAGTAGAAAGTCCCAGGATGGAAGAGAAACTTCTTTCATCAAATGCAGTTCTGTTGATGGATTTATTTTCTTAGGAGAGGATTTGTTCACTGCTTCTTTTCTTCATAGATATTGTACTTTTATGTAGAAATCAATAGTACACAACAAACATATTGTAAAAAAAAGAAAACAATGCACACACTCCTGTGATGTTCCCCTGATTCTCCCAGCTTCAATTATGTATCAGATTGTGGGAGGCAGGTTATCCCCTATCACATTGAAAATTACAGGAACTGCTTTGGGCTCATACCACTGGAGGTTTTGCTGCACAAGGAGCTGGTGAACTGCTCTTGAAGGACACTGGTCCCACAGGATCAGAGAGAATTAAAAGTGTCATTTCCTGTGGCTTTTCCTATGGTCTACTAAGTAGTGATTTTCACACATCATAGAGTATTCATTTCCCTTCATCCTGACTAAGAAAATTAGTAGAAACACAAAATGAAGGGTTTTTAAAAATCAATTGCCTGTGAATGATGTTACACCAGGGTAAGGTAGCAAATGAGGAGTGTTCCTAGTCTGAGTCCCCTAGTGTCCCCATGTAGATCTTCTAGTAAGAAGAGGCCTGGGGAGTATCATGATGCATTATCCACTGGCATTTGTAGATTATAAGGCTTGGCAAGACAAGAATGAGATACTAGTATGGAAGATAATGGCAGTGAACATGCCTAGCAATGCAGAAACATATGGAGCTGGGATCCAGGGACCAGAGCCAGGTCACTATGGGGTCTAATAGGGGAGTAGCATGAAAATTATCTTGTTAGCTAATCTCATGGGCAGTAAATTTTGCCATATGCGTGCTTAACCTACTTGACATAACTTGAAATAATGAGATAATAAATTGCTATTGTCAACCATCACTTGTAATATTCTTTTACAGAGTCAGTCATGCCTATGAGAGAACCAAGGCTCATATCTTTAGTTGTTACAGATATTGGATTGTGCTGGATGTAGTCACACCTTGTTTGGGAAACTCTATGCAGCCATATCAAATTCAGATTTATCTAACCCAAGGGAAGTAATGGTTATTTTTTAATATACATTTTAAGTTTGTCACAGACCATGGGAAAATAGAATATTCATGAGAAGATTTCAAACTATTTAGACAATCTCTTTTCCAGATTGGCCATGCAGATTCTTGGACAAATCATAGAAGAGATTAATGCAGACTATTAACTGCTCATATTTGTGTGCATTTAGGAGAGGAGTTTACCTCAGGTTTTCACTTGTGGTTTTGGTAGAGGTGAGGTGTCAGCTAGGTCATAGCTGCTTCTGGAGCACAGTAGAAAGGGCTTTGATGGCTAACTTCTCAAAACATAGCAGTGATGATGAAAAATTAAGATTTCAAAGATTAATAAGAAAACTAACTAAGTAGTAGCAAAGAGTAGGATAGTGAAATAGAAATAGTAGAAACTTTTTAATGGACATCCACACTGGCTTTACATCATTGAGTATTAATTAGTTTAAGGTTATAACAACCACAGCATAAGCTAGACTAAAAAAAAGACTGCCTCTGACACATGTTCAAGCATCTTGCTTAGACAAATCTATATCCTAAGTCTTACATCCATTTGAAGGCTTATTTGTTGGGTAGAGAATACTTATAGCTGTAACTCCATTCATGATACATATATAATGTGTTTCAGGCACACCAGAAGTCATCATATTGTGGATGAATCCTGAGCATTACCTGATTCTCTGAAACTCAACACTACTTATGTGCCTAAATCAGTTTGTTTTAAAGAAACTGTGTGATGCAATTGTATCACTGTAGCTCTTATCTTTAGATCAAATGTTGACCTTAGATCCTACTCTACTAACCTGTTATTTTAGCATATTGCCAATTTCATGTCACTTTAGAATCCAATACTTCACCTGAAAGGAACTCTCCTGACCTTAAGTGAGTAAAATCAGCAGACAGCCTCTACAATGTGGGACACTTGATTTAGAGCAGATGAAGGGGTCATTTGTGGCATACTAAACAACAACAACAAAAATACTTTAGCATCAACTCTTGAAATTCAAAATACACCACAGCAAGTGTGATACCAACAACAGAAAAAGTAGCACTGATACATTTGACCTGGTATTAGATGATGCGGTAGGCAGACAGAGAGGGACAACGATATTTATTACCCCTGATTCCTATATCCCAATGATTATGAGAAAGATGGAATGCACAGGGATACCCTATTGTGACTTGAAGTGATAGTGAAAAAGAGAACAGTGCATACCTGTGACTGACCAACCTAGAAGTCCAAAAGCTGGCAATTTTGTGGCAATTAATGTTTGTGACCACATGAGTGAGGAGTCAAAGAGTGAGACAAAACAAAAATAACAACAACAAAAAAACCTGTGTTTTCCTTGATTTTCCATGTGGTAATAACATTAGGAGAAGCATTGGGAAAATGTGCCCTTCTATCTTAGTCAGGGTTTTGTCACAATCAGTAAGGAACAAAGTAGAATTATGGTAGTAATAAAACAAACCTTAGGGGGAGGGGTAGAAATTAGTCGACAGCAGAAATAGTAACCTAGTCAATTTGAGAAACCGAGCACTTTCAAAGTGGGACAGAGAAAAGAAGTTTGTACAGAGGTCTGCCTCAGTACAACAAGCTCAGTGTGCACCGTTGAAGTTGTGGTGGCTGAGGGAAGAAGGCTGTTTGCCAGCAAATCCAAAAGGTGGAAGCAAAGCAGAGCAAGAAGCAGTGTGTGGGAGAAACAGAGGTCCTTGTGCTCACAAATAAGCACAGAGGGAAACAGGAAAGTTAAACACAGAGTTATTCTTCAAAAGGGGGTTGTATACCCTGCTACCTGCCTTCTTGGTAGGTACCTTTGCACTTGCTCCAGACCCTTATTGTGAGCTTGCAATCTATATAGCCTATCTTTATAGAAGATGTCACATGCAGTCAATCTTTAGAACCCATTTTATGGAAGCTGTTACAAGTAGTTTACAAACAGTTTAAATGTGTTATTTCTTAGCTTTACCATGTACATAGGATTTAGTTAATTATAACCAGAAAAGTTTTCACCAAGTTGTGCTGTGCTTAAATATGCCTAAAGCAAAATATTAGGGAGTCAGACTCCCTAAGTTTGAACCAACATCTGCTAATGAGTCATGTTGAAACAGATCTTTACTTGGCTGGCTGTGGTGGTCTCAGAGACCACTGTGCCAGTGAGGACAAAAGCTGAAATGAATTTGTTCCCTCTGCTTCTTTCTTTTTATTTTCTATATTAACCTGTCTCAAAAACATTTTATAAAATAGTTTCTGGTTCACTTTTATATCCTAAATATTCAATTGCATTCCTTTGTGGATGTCTCTAAAGTGATATTCAAGAATGAAGAGAATTTTGATTCTTTTATTTCTAAAAATAACAATGATGACAGAGCATAGCCCACCCCTCTGCAAAAGACTGCTTGTTAGAATAAAAGAATTTGGGATATAGGCATCATCTGGTTTGGTAACTAAATTTTATGAAGGATCTGAAGCCATGAATATAGATCATTGAGTACCAAGCTTTAAATATGCATTTAAACTGGATATATAAGCATGTATTATTTAGATATAGTTCTTGCCTATCGTATTGCTAAGAGATTACCAATCAGGTGGCAAATAATATACTCCCTAATGAAACACAGGTACATGCATACACAGATACATACAAACAGATCTACACACACACACATACACACACACAACAGAGAGAGAGGGCGGAATTTCTTTCAAGGGAATAGCAATGTTAAGTAATTCATAATTTAATTAGAACTCCTTTAATGGCCTTCCTGTGAAACTTGGTTTGGTTTCTCAGGCTGACTCAGGACCCTTTTGGCTTCCTTGTTTTTTCACATGTTAATGCTGATTTTACTCCTGTATATTCAACCCCATGTATATTTATAGGAGCCAAAAAATTTTCTTTTGTTGTTTAGATTCTAGTAACTAACAAAAAGCTTTCCTAAAACATATGATTATGTTGGTGTAGCATGAGTTCTAACAGATCTTAAGATTTAAAACCTGGAGTCAGATATAGGGGTAAACACTAAAATATCAGACAACCAGAGAAGACAGCCACTAGTACTTGCCTCTACTGAATGCTCAGACTTAGGGGCAATCCAGAATGCTGTCTCTATAAAACCTCAGACTGAATGCATTGTCTCTATAACACCACAGGCTGAATGACCTGAGCTGCCTTCCCTTCCTGTCTTATATTCCTCTCTCCACTCAGCCATATAAGTCCTATCTTCACCTCCCCAGTGCTAGGATCAAAGGCATGTGACCTCAAGTGCAAGGATAAAAGGCATGATCTCTGTTTCTCTTTATTTTTAATTTTTATAAAACAATATTATTTTACATACCAATCACAGTTCCCTCTTACTTATGTCCTCCTGCCATCCCCACCTTCTCCACTCCCCACCTCGCCTCAGGAAGGGTGAGGCCTCCCATGGGGAATCATCAAAGTCTGTCACATCATTTAGGGCAGGACCAAGGCAATCTCCCCTCTATCTAGGCTGAGCTAGGTATACCTCCATAGGGAAAGGACTCCAAAATGTCAGTTCCTGCACTGTGGTTAAATACTCGTTCCATTGCCAGTGGCCCCATAAACTGCTCAAGCCCCAACTGTCACTCACATTTACAAGGCCTAGTTTGGTCTTAAACAGCTGTCAGTACAAAGTCAGTGAGCTCCCACTTGCTCAGGGAAGCTGTTTCTGTGGGTTTTCCCATCATAATCTTGACCACTTTGCTCATCACTCCTTCCTTTCTACCTCTGGAATCCAGGAGTTCAGCACCAGTGCTTAGCTTAGATCTCTGCATCTGCTTCCATCAGTTACTGGATGAAGGCTCTATGCTGACAATTAAGGTAGTTATCAATCTGATTATAGGGGAAGGGCAGTTAATGTGCCCTCTTTACTATTGCTTAGATTATTAGTTGGGATCATCCTTGTGAATTCCTGGGGATTTCCCTAGTGCTGGGTTTCTCCTTAACTCCTTACTGGCTCCCTCTCTCGAGGTATCTTTCTCCTTGCTCTCTGTCTCTGTCCTTCCCCCAACTTGATCTTCCCAATCCTTCGTGTTCTCCTCCCTCTCTCTTTTCTCCTCCCCACACTCCTACCACCCTCCCCCACACTCCCAATTTACTGAGCAATGACATTTCCTCAACTATGTTCATAGCAACATTATTTGTAATAGCCGGAACCTGGAAGCAACCTAGATGCCCCTCAATCCAAGAATGGGTATAGAAAATATGGTACATTTACACAATGGAATACTCCTCAGCATTAAAAAAAATGACATCTTGGAATTCAGCAGGCAAATGGATGGAACTAAAAGAAACCATCCTGAGTGAGGTAACACAGACACAGAAATATAAACATGGTATGTGTTAGTATACAGGCATCTGTACTGCTTATCCTTTGGCTTCTGACAAGATACAAGCTCAGCTGCAGCCACTAAGAGCACCACCTGTGCATATTCACTATTTTCCCTTTTAAAAGGGCCGTGCCCACCTCAATCCTTCCCTCTCTCTCTTTCTTTCTCTCCTTCTGTGTCTGTTCCTTCCTCTCTCCCCCAGTGCTCACTCTGTTCCCCCCTCTCAACCCCTCTTTCCTCTCTCTTGCTGTTCCTGTCCCTGGAAACCAGTCTTCCCCCACTCCTTGCCCCATTTTATGATCCCTTTCCCTAATTAAAAAAAAAAAAGCCCTCTGCTTGAACCCTGTTGCATGGTGTCTTTCTCTTTCATGATGCTTTTCTTAAATTACAACTGTGTACTCACTCATAGTGGATATTAGACATAAAACAAAGGATAACTAGCCTATAGTTCTCAAGCCCAGAGTAGCCAGGAAGCAAGGAGTACCCTGAGACGCACATGGACCTCTGAACCAGGAAGAGGATGTAGACAAGATTTCTGTTTCTCTTTGAGACTGGATCAATCTGATGTAGCCCAGGGTGGCATTGAACTTACAGAGATCTGCCTGACTCCGCCTCCTGAGTACTGGGATTAAAGGTATGTGCCACTACTGCCTGACCTCTATGACTAACTAGTGGCTTAGCTCAGCACTCTGATCTTTAGGCAAGCTTTATTTGTTAGATCGTAAACAAAATATCAGTACACATTGGTGACTTTCTATTGGCTTAAAATAGTCTTGAACAAAAATTAAAGTGATTTCATCTTAAATATGAGTAAAATACTCTTCTGTCTTCCGGAATATTGAGAACCACTTAGAAATATATTTGTCATAAGATTTCTGCAAATGAGCCTTGCTATACCAAAAACATCCCAGTTATGTGATATTTTTGTGTACTGTATCACTGGGTAATGGGAGAAATTTTATATGCTTGGAATAGGTTAATAAAGAAACCCATATGAAATCATTCACTTCATGCTTTTAACTTGGCATATCGTAGTCTTGAAAATGACACTATATGAATTCTACAAGCATAACACATCTCCCATTATGACAGAAGTGAGATAGAATACAATATTCTTTTAAGTCAACAGTGTTGCAAATTCCGTCATATATTATTTTATCTGATATACTTGTAGATCAATAAATGTTGCAATGTTACTGTTTAAACTATTGATTCTACATAAAATTGTTCACTTTCCTCCTTAGAAAATAACAAAAGGAAACATAAGTTATAAGAGTAGATAGGAAAATATATTGATGCATTTCCCTAAAGAATGCTACACACCTTGCTAGATAATATATTTCTAAGCGAAGTTTATATACAAAGCTGTAAGCAGATGTATTATTGATTTTAATAAAAAAGAGAAAATAACTGGATGGACATAAATTGTTCCATCCTCGTTCTACTACAGCAATGTTGAATTGTGATTTATCTTCATTAGCCTGAGTCATCACTGTTTTAAAAATTAAAAATATTTGGTTGCCTATTTTCATAGTTTTGGTTTGTTTGTTTTGGTTATGTTGCTTGGATAAAATGCCTTGGCAAAAGCATTAAAAAAAAAGGATTCATTTTGGCTCACAGTTCTGAGGTACACTGCATCATTTAAGTGAAGTGCCTATGGAGGGAGTTTGGGTAGATGGTCACATTGAACCCACTGTCAAACAATCAAGAAGCAGAGAGCAATCAGAACTTGTGCCCAGTGAGGTTTCTCCTTGCTTTATTAAGCCCAGAGCTCAAGCTCAGGGAATGTTACTGACAATTTTTAGCTTGAATTTCCTACTACAAGGAACCTAATCAACAAAGTTTCTCACAGACATGCCCAAGACCAAGACATGAAGAATTCAGCTCAAGTGTAACTAGAAGCATGTTCCCTATGGAAATCCCTTATCCTGTAAAATTGACAATTTTCATTAACCATTCCAAATATATACTATGATTTGAAGGATTATTTGAAGTTGGTTCTTATTCTGAAATTTCTCCTACCAACATTGCCAGGTTGAAACCATGTTTGAAACTCTAATATAATTTGGTCTTCACCTGAAAGGTCTCTATTTTTGGATGATTCACAATGATATTACCAGCAATGATTTTTGACACTCATTACATGCCAGTAAATCTTTCCTATACTGCTCAAGTCAAACTTGAATTATTTATTAATATTATATTTATCTTAAATGAAAACTAAAGAGGTTAAATAACTTACTTGAGACTGCACAGATAGTACACAAACATTATGTTCTAAAACTCTTTAGTTTTGCATGCTTAAATATAATTTCTTTTTTATGCTTGTATGAAATATGAATCAAAAGTGGTACTGAAGTTTGAAGCTATGGATTCACATTTTCTATGCAGTCTACCAGTGAAAATTTGTCGCTATTATTTTTTCTTCTTATATTTGAAACAAGATTTATCTGAACTTTTCAGGCCAGCCTTGCACTCAAAATTTTCTTGGCAGAGACGTGGAGTTAGCTAGGATTGTAATCATGTACCATGTGAAAATTTCTTATAGCCATCACTATGTGGCTTTCCATGATTATCATAGGCAAGCCTCTGTAGTGTTACTAACATTATTACCTAGATAAAGATGCATACTATATTGATTTGGAATCAGAGAGGAAGTGAAGGAGGAAAAGAGAAAAAGACAGACAGAGATGAAAGAAAGATGGGAGGATAACACTAAAGGTAAAACTATGACGATTAAGGGAGCATGAAAAATACCTTTTGCAAATATTCAGATAAAAAGCATATTTGGATCCAATAAAGTGGCTCATCACGTAAAGATGTTAGCCACCACATCTGATGACCTGAACCTGCAGTATTAAACAATTATGAACAACTGAGCAAAGGTGTTGAGAAACAACTCAGCTCCTGGGTAAGCGTTGTATGCAGTTTTAACATCTGAGCCACCCACCAGCCTCACTTTCTGAGACATTTGTTTAAACATGTTTATATTATAATTACAGCAGTAGTTCCCTCTTCCTTTTCACCCCAGAATAGCCTCTCATACAACCCCACTTGCCAACTTACTCTCTTTCAAGTTCCTTACCTCTTTTGCACACACACACACACACACACACACACACACACAGACACACACACACACACACACAGACACACACACACACACACACACACACACACACACTAAAAAATACAACATGATTAATCTGTGTAATGTTACTTGTATGCATTTTTTTCAGGGATGGTCATTTGTATAACCATTAGAACTCCCTGAGTCTTAATAACTTTGTTGGAGGAAATTCCTGTGTAATACTACCCACCACATCCCTTCTTCGTAAGCTTTTTTTTTCCTGACTTGAGAAAGAATACTGTAAAATATTGCCCTCACACACTCACAGCAACTGTGACTACCTGCACAAGACTTGCCAATATCAGGCCCATAAACCTTCCATTCCTGTTGATATTTTTTTAAGTTATTGGTACATCACATTGGGATGGGCATGGTTGTTTGGTAAGCTCCATCCATGAGAGCATGAACTTTGTGAACATATTTATTCACATTTGACAGATGAAGAAAGAGAGCCAGACAAAAAGCAGGTTTGGACCAGAGCCATAAACATGCATATCTAAGGACTGATGCTGCTAGCAAGACTCCATGTCTCAACTTAGCTAACCAGAGTGTTCACTTGACAGCAAATGTTCAATCATAAATATTGTGTTCAGAACATTTTAGATTCAAACCATAGCAGTGTACTTTCATTCTTTTTTCCAAGAGATTATTTTTATTAGTTCAAATTAGAAACATGCTTCACGTGTCAATTCTTATCTCTCCCCAAACCCCCACCAGCTCCCTGCTTCACCCCCCTCTACTCCCCAGGGAGGGTAAGGCTCTCCATGGGGGTTTTCCAAAGTCTGTCATATCATCCTGGGAAGGACCTAGGCCCTCCTCCATGTGTCCAGGCTGAGAGAGCATCCCTCCATGTGGGATGGGCTCCCAAAGTCCCTTCTTACACCAGGGATAAATACTGATCTACTACCAGGGTCCCCATAGAGTGCCAAGGCTTCCTCATTGACATCCACATTCAGGGGTCTGGATCAGTACTGTGCTGGCCTCCCATACAGTCTGGGGTCCATGTGCTCTTTCTTGTTCAGGTCAGCTGTTTCTGTGGGTTTCACAAGCCTGGTCCCTACCTCTTTGCTCTTCACTCCTCTCTCTCTACAACTGGGTTCCAGAGTTCAATTCAGTGTTTAGTTATAGGTATCTGCCTCTGCTTCCATCAACCACTGGATAAGGGCCCTAGGATGGCATATAAGGCAGTCATCAGTCTCATTATAAGGGAAGGGTATTTAGGATAGCCTCTTCACCATTGCCTAGATTGTAGTTGATGTCATCCTTGAAGATCTCAGGAAATCTCCCTAGTGCCAGATCTCTCCTCGAACCTACATTGGCTCCTTCTGTTATGGTATCTCTCATTTTGCTCTCCTCTATTCTTCCCCCAACTCAAACTTCCTGCTCCTCCATTTACTCCTCTCCCCTCCCCTTCTACTGCTCTCATTCTCCCAGCTCCCTCTCACCTACCATCATGCTCCCAACTAGCTCAGGGCATCCTGCCCCTTCCCCTTCTCCAGGATCCATGCATTCTTCTCTTAGAATCCTTCTTGTTTCCTAGTTCCTTTGGAGATGAGGATTGTGGTCTGGTAATCCTTTGCTCTATGTCTACAATTCATATATGAGTGAGTACATACCATTTTTGTCTTTTTTGTGACTGGGTTAGCTCACTCAGGATTGTTTCTTCTAGTTCCATCCATTTACCTTCCAATTCCAAGATTCCATTGCTTTTTCCTGCTGAGTAGTACTCCATTGTGTAAATGTACCACATTTTCTCTATCCATTCTTCAGTTGAGGGGTATCTAGGTTGCTTCCAGGTTCTGCTATTACAAACAATGCTGCTACAAATATAGTTGAACAGATGTCCTTGTTGTATGAATGGGCATTGTTTGTGTATATGCCCAATAGTGGAATTGCTGGATCTTGTGGTAGGCTGATTCCCATTTTCCTGAGAAACAGCCATACTGATTTCCAAAGTGGTCTTACAAGTTTGCACTCCCATAAGCAATGGAGGAGTGTTCCTTTTTCACCACATCCTCTTCAGCACAGACTTATTGGTGTTTTTTTTTTTTTTTTTTTATTTTAGCCATTCTGACAGGAGTAAGATGGTATCTCAGATTGGTTTTGAGTTGAATTTCCCTGATGGCTAAGGATGTTCAGCACTTTCTTAAGTGTCTTTCAACCAATTTAGATTGCTCTGTTGAGAATTCTCTATTTAGTTCTGCACCGCACTTTTTAATTTCATTGGTGTTTTGGTGGCTAGCTTCTTGAGTTCAGTGGATATTTTAGATATCTTATTTATTTCATTTTTATTTGAAAATATGTTTTACTTACAATATATTTTGTTCATTGTTTCCCATTTCTCACCGACCTCGAGATCCTACCCACCTTTCCACCAATCCAATTCCACTTCTTTCTCTCACTCTTTAGGAAATAAACAGGCAAATTTAAAAAAAATGGGATATCTTCATCAAACTATTCACTTCATGGCTCAGAAAACTAAATAAACAAGAAGGCAGAAAGTTTGTAAGAGACAGAGAGGATCGATGACACCAGGACATGCTGGTACGCTGACACACAGGACAAATAACAGGTAATCCCAGAAATTGGGGCAGAGTGCATAGGTCCAAGCTAAATGGGGTTACAGCACTGAGAGGGAATGGACACACGAACCTCACCCCTAAAGAATTTGTCTTCAACTGGCATACACTTATAAAGAAAATAGACTCATTTGTCTATTACAGGGGTGGATGTGGAACTCAATTCCTTTCTCTAAACACCTGTATATACACTGCTTACTCTTTAAGAAATTCTCACTATTTTCTTACATATTGCTTTTCTAATTAAAAGAATTTAGAATTTAGCATGCTAGTGTATTACCCATGGGAAACTTGTTGCTGGAAGCTTGAAAGACTCAATCTTTAATTTTAGAGACGAACTCAATGTTTACCATCCAGAATTATGTTGGAGGATAGGGTCTAAGGATCCTAGACAATTACTTTTCTTCACAGACACCATCGTTTTCATCTTACTTTAAACATGAACAATCACCTCAGCCTTAAAATATGTGTTTGCACCAGGCAATGGTGGCGCACACCTTTTATCCCTGCACTCAGGAGGAAGAGGCAGGCAGATCTCTGTGAGTTAAAGACCAGCCTGGTCTACGAGAGCTAGTTCCAGGAGAGCCTCCAAAGCCACAGAGAAACCCTATTTCAAAAAACCAAAAAAAAAACCCAAAAAACAAACAAACAAACAAAAAATATGTTCTTGCACCCACTGACATCTGGTGTAATGTTATGAAAATAAGAAGTATGAGTAATGTTCATAGCTCAGATACTCTCTTGTCAAACTTTATACTTATTGCTTTATTCCCTGCCAATACTACTACTACTACTACTACTACTACTACTACTACTACTACTACTACTACTAATAATAATAATAATAATAATAATGCCCTGAGGGCTGATTAATGACCTGCATTCAGTTTCTTGCCTAAGCAATAATTTTTCACTTTCTGTAAATGCATATGTTAATCATACACTTTAACCTCAGAAGTCCTCCTGTGTTTTTTTAGAATGCTATTCAGATTATCACCATCCTAATGGCAGTGGTCTCCCAAAGCTATTATCTCAAGCCATGCTAGGTCTTCTTAAAATTCCTGTGTCATATCATTATCTTCCTTATTGGCATCAGCAAGCAAAATTACTCGCTCCTAATTATTTGATCTGTATGTAGTGAGAATATGGGTGAGATGCTATTTGTTAGATTCACTCAGTGTCTTCTCCAGTTGCTAGGTGATAACAGCCAGCCCCAGCCAAAAATACTTAACAGTCTTCAGATGAAATTTTCTTGTTACTTTACCTTTAAGCAGCCCAAGGTACCTGTTCCAGAGTGATTTAGACAGCCTTATAAAACTGCTTGGATTAAAGAAACGTTTTGATTGGCCCACAGATTAATGTGAAGGGTAGATTAATTTTTGTGAACTACTAGCTTAGCTGAAGCAGCTGCTTACATTTCAAACTGCTAACACCATCACATTCTAGCACACAGAAGTATGGTTTTCCTAGGAATGAAGCTATCCAAAGGAGAAACTAATAAGGCATATCTAAGTAGGGTGTTTGGTAATCAGGAGATAACACTCTGGAGGGATTAGGAGCATGAGGCTGAGTTTCTGTCACATTATTACCTCATGATAACCAGTTCCTTCTTGTCACACCTGACTGCATAATTCGTATCCAATTAAAAGTGACATTTTGTGGTGATGCTAGCAATTTGAGCACACACTTTTCTTTCTTCACCTGAGAACCCTACAGCAAGACAGATCAGGGAGAATTGAATGTCTTTGTTCCTTGGATGCCCTCATATTTCCTTGCTGAGGATAAGGATTTAGAATATTTTTAAATGGGGCTGGTCATAGAGCAAGTGTATCTGTTTTCTTGGGAAATGTACACAGGTGGGAATTGTTCTTGCAAAGGCCATGAACCTGGGCTACTTCATTTGTTCCGACTCAATACTGACTGATAAACTAATCAATGTTTTTTGTTTGTTTGTTTGTTTGTTTTTTAAATTTTTTTGCAGATTCTTTTATTTGAATTAGAAACAAGATTGTTTTACATGACAATTCCAGTTCTCTTCTCTCTCTGGTCCTATCCTACCACCTCCTCCCCAACTAAAACCCTACCTATCACATATCCTTTCTGCTCCCCCTGGATGGTGAGGCCTTACATGGGGTGTCATCAGAGTCTATCTTTGGGATAGGGCCTAGGCCTACCTCTGTGTGTCTTGCCTCAGGGAGTATTCCTCTATGTGGGATGGGTTCGCAAAGTCCACACTAGGGATAAGTACTGAATTACTACAGGAAATCTACTCCCGTAGATTTCTAAGGTTTCCTCAATGAAACCCATGTTTCTGGAGTCTGGATCATTCCCATGCTGGTATCCCAGCTATCAATCTGGGGACTAAGAGCTCCCCGATGTTCAGGTCAGCTGTTTCTGTGGATTTCACCAGCCTGGTCTGCACACCTTTGCTCTTCACTCATCCTTCTCTGCATCTGGATTGCAGTTTAGATCAGTAATTAGTTGTGGGTGTCTGCTTCTACTTCCACCAGCTGCTAGATGAGGGTTATCGGGTGGCAAATAAGTCAGTCATCAATCTCATTATCAGGGAAGGGCATTTAAGGTAGTCTGTCCTCTGTTGCTTAGATTGTTAGTTGGTGTCATCTTTGTAGATCTCCAGACATTTCCCTAGTGCCTGATTTCTCTGTAAACCAAAATATCTCCCTCTATTATGGTATCCCCATTCTTGTTATCTTCTATTCTTCCCCTGACTCAAACTTTCTGCTCCCTCATGTCTTCCTCATCCCTCCTCTTCTCCCCTTCTCAATCTCCTAGCTCCCTCCCCAATCTTCCCTTGCTCTCAATTTGCTCTGGGGATCTTGACCCTTTCCCCTTCTCCAGGGGAACATGTATGTGTCTCTTAGGGTCCTTCTTGTTTACTACCTTCTCTGGCAGTGTGGACTGTAGGCTTGTTATCCTTTATTATACGTCTAAAATCAGCATATGAGTGAGTACATACCATGTTTGTACTGTTGTGATTGGGTTACCTAGCTCAAAATGGTTTCTTCTAGTTCCATCCATTTTCCTGCAAATTTCAAGATTCCATTGATTTTTTCCTGCTGAGTAGAACTCCATTGTGTAAATGTACCACATTTTCTCTATCCATTCTTCAGTTGAGGGGCATCTAGGCTGCTTCCAGGTTCTGGCTATTACAAATAGTGCTGCTATGTACATCATTGAACAGATGTCCTTGTATGAATGTGCTTCTTTTGGGTATATGCCTAAGAGAGGAATTGCTGAATCTTGGGGTAGAATAATTCCCATTTCCTTGAGGAGTCGCCATACTGATTTCCAAAGTGGCTGTACAAGTTGGCACTCCCACCAGCAGTGGAGAAGTGCTTTCTCCACATCCTCTCCAGCATAAACTGTCATTGGTGTTTTTTTTATTTTATTTTATTTTATTTGTCATTGGTGTTTTTTATTTTAGCCATTCTGACAGGAGTAAGATGGTATCTCAGTATTGTTTTGAGTTGCATTTCCCTGATGGCTAAGGATTTTGAGCACTTTCTTATGTGTCTTTCAGCTATTTTAGATTCCTCTATTGAGAATTGTCTATTCAGTTCTGCACCCCACTTTTTAATTGGATTGTTTGGTGTTTTGGAGACTAGCTTCTTGATTTCCTTGTATATTTCAGAGAACAGCCCACTGTCAGATGTGGGTTTGGTGAATATCTTTTCCTAGTCTGTGTACTGCCGTTTAGTCTTGCTGATTGTGTCCTTTGCCTTACAGAAGCTTCTCAGTTTCAGGAGGTCCCATTTATCAATTGTTAATCCCAGTGTCTGTTATACTGGTGTAATGTTCAGGAATCTGTCTCCTGTACCAATTAATTCAAGGTTATTTCCCACATTATCTTTTAATAAGTTAAGCATGGATGGATTTATGTTGAGGTCTTTAATCCATTTTGACTTAAGTTTTGTGCATGACAATAGGCTTGGGTCCATCTGCTGTCTTCTACATGTGTACATCCAGTTATGGTGGCACCATTTGTTAAAGACATTCTCTTTGTTCCATTGTATAGATTTGGATTGTTTGTCAAAAATCAGGTATTCATAGTTGTGTGGGTTAATATCAGGGTTTTCAACTCTATTCCATTGGTCTACCTGTCTATTTTTGTGCCAATACCAAGCTGTTTGCAGAAGTATAGCTCTGTAATAGAGCTTGAAGTAAGGGATGGTAAGGCCTCCAGAAGTCCCTGTATTGTACAGGGTTGTTTTGGCTATGCTGGGTCTTTTGTTTCTCCATATAAAGTAGAGAAATATTCTTTCAAGGTCAGTGAAGAATTCTGTTGGGATTTTAATGGGGATTGCATTGAATCTGTAGATTGCTTTTGGAAAGATTGCCATTTTTACTATGTTGATCTTACCTATCCAAGAGCATGGGAAATCTTTCCATTTTCTGGTATCTTCTTTAATTTCTTTCTTTGGAGACTCAAAATTCTTATGCTACAGGTCTTTCACTTTTTTGGTTAGTGTTATTCCAAGGTATTTTATGTTGTTTGTGGCAATTATAAAGGGTGATGTTTTTCCGATTCCTTTCTCCACCAATGTGTCATTGATATATAGTAGGATTACAGATTTTTTTGAGTTAATCTTGTATCCTGCCACTTTGCTGAAGGTGTTTATCAGATGTAGGAGTTCCCTGGTAGAGTTTTTTGGTTCACTTATATAGACTATCATATCTGTGCATAAGAAGTTTCAGGGACAGAGAAATCTGAAGACCAATCATACAAAAACATTCACTGTACTTATCAAGAGTTACCCTAATTAGCATGTAATGCATTTATAAACAGTTTTATATTTTGTGTTACCTTTAACTCAATATACACAGTCATGTACACACATACATGCATATGTTGTCATGAAAGCTATCTGGAAAGATAATTCTTAAAATTGAGCTGATAAAGGAAAAGTTGACTTCCCCTGAAAAAAATAATACACTATCAGTTCCAAAAATCCCATATATGTAAATTTACGTAGATAAACATGTTCAATATTGTAATAAATATTTTTAATTTTATAGTCAATTTTGGAACGCAAATTTAGCAAGGTACCAATAAGTTTCAACTAAAATGTTACAACCAATACATCCTACTATCCATTTAGTAATCAGTCCAAACATTTCTTATTTGTATACATGGCTGATTTATTGATATATTTTCCCTTAATATTGTTCCTGCATTGTTGATTTTAAAAAATAAATGAACTATATTCCCAAATCCCACTTTGTTTATCTTTTATTAGTAATTATAAGAACGTAATTTTTAATTTAAATTAGAAACAGTCTTATTTTACACATCAATCTCAGTTTCCTCTCCATCCCATCATTTCATAACCCCTACCGACCCCAATCCCATCCCTTCTGCTCCCCAGGGAGGGTGAGGCTTTTCATGGAGGATCATCAAAGTCTTTCACATCAATTGGGGCAGGGCCAAGGCCCTCCCCATGTATCTAGTCTGAGAGATTATCCCTCTATGGGGAGTGGCCTCCCAAAGTCTATTATATATACATAATTCTAAAACAAAGATTTTGTTTCATTTTATTTACCCGTTTACTTGAGGTTAGTGGGGAAACTTAGGATAGTAATTCCTTTGTATAAGCATGCTGCTTTCTCTTGCCACTTCTCAGGTCCTACCATCATCTTGATCCATATATCCCAATGCAAGGACATATGTCTGCCCTAGTCTTGTTACCTCCACTTACCAATATCAATTTGACAAAACCTGTGCTAAAACCAAGGGATCGTTTCTGAGAAGGCTGTTTCTGAAGCAGATTTTCAGGTAATTTCCCAGTTGATACAATTGTGTCTGTCTTCATAGTTTCTTGACAAATACTATTTCTGTTCTGGATTTGTATGTCACTTATTTGAGATACATGTATCTTTACAGAATTAACATAAAAAATAAAGAACACCTAATATAAGGGGATAAGAAAGGACTGGATACAGGGAATAAATAGAAGCTATGAAAGAGGATATAAAGCTAATTGTTTTGTAGTTAAAATTCTGTCATGGATTTTTTATGGTTTGGGTGGTAGATAATTACGTAAGATATATTCAGTACTTGAAGTGTAAAACTTCAATGCAATGCTATCCAGTTTCCCTTCTGAATGCTATGCTAACTATTTAAAAGTTCACTGAGCTGAATAGAGTTTGAGTCTGGTTAATTTTGTTGTGTGGTGCTTTCATTTATTTCAAGTTCCTTTTATAACAATTAAACTTTAATGGAAAAATTTAATGTTAAAAACTTTAATGGAAAAAATTCCCAATACATTGATGGCTTTTTCATTTGATATTGAATATCCTTTCAAAGTAACAGAAACTTCAATTTTTTATTATGCTGAAATGTGCATAAAGTTAGTACATGAAGAGTTTCAAATATGTAATTTGGCAATCTTATCTGTATTTCTGATGTTGCTCCTCCATGTTGTATCATATATCTGAATTTCATTCCTTTTAAGATTGAATTGGTGGTGAATATAACACAGAGTTTGTCTGCTCATCACTTGCTGGGCTTTGGTGTTTGGCTTTAACCATTGATAGATATATACTCTCTCATTTTCCTGTGTGCAAATGAAAATAATGGTCAGCCATATTCCTCTTCCAGCTGCCATGACTTCCATGTTTATTGTCATCCCTTTGCCACCATGATGTACTGTATCCTTTTTGGAATTGTAAACCAAAGTAAAACTTTTCTTCCCTATGTTACTTTAGGTCTTACTATTTTGTCACAAAACAGAAAAGTAACTGACAAAAAATCTGGTAACAGATGTTCGTTGTTGCTGTGATGTGCTAGACTACAGGTTTTTGTTTTGTTTTTTGGGTTTTGTTGTTGTTGTTATTTTGTTTTGTACTCCTATCAGAATGTGGAGAACTTGGGAACCTCACACTGAAAAAATCATAGAGTTCCCTGGAAAGATCTCTATGGGCTATTCTTGTGCAAGTTTAAAAGTCAAGTTTTGTCCCGTTTTTAATTTTTTCTTATTTTAAAACAGTTTTTTTTTATTTTACATACCAATCCCAGGTCACAGTCCCTGTCCTCCTCCTGCTTATCCCACCCTACCCCCACCACACTCCTATCCACTCCTCAGAGAGGGTAAAGCTTCCCTTGGGGAGTCAACAAAGTCTGGCACATCACTTTGAGGCAAGACCAAGTCCCCCCTGCTGTATCTAGACTGAGCAAGGTATACCTCTAAAGAGAATGAGCTCCAAAAAGCCAGTTAAAGCACTATAGGTAAATCCTGGTGCCACTGCCAGTGGCCCCACAGACTGCCCAAGACACACAACTGTCACCCACATTCAGAGGCTGTTTATGCATGACAGAAGGCTGATAGAGGTATTAACCCAATATATGAGGGAAGGGCCTTTATTACCTAATTTAAGCCCTCATTTCTCCATACAATCATCTTAATTATTAGGCTTTTTTAGAATAAAATGTAAGAAGACATAACTGAGATCATGAAAGACATCAATAGATTCTAGCAAGATTTTGATATAGAAAGGAATGTTTTAAACTCCATACCTCATCAAAAATTTCATCTATTAATTCCATGAGAGACTCAATTTAGTCTCCACATATGGCCCTTGGAAAATAAGACAATGGTGACTTTCCAATGACAATATAAATCTGGAGTAGGAAGTATACAAATGCTAGTCAGATCTCTACCTTTTACTTGCTAATAGTCAATTTCTCCCTAAATAAATTAGTATCACACCAGTGCAATTGGAAAAAGTGGAAACTGAAAAGGACAGATGACTCTACATGTAATCTCAAATGTTTTCTTAATGCTAAAATGTGGTAACATATCATTTATGATTTATTAAAGCTTGCCTGAGGATTCAGAAAGCTAAGTCAGCCTTAAGCTATACAAATCAGGAAGTGGTGACATTCACCTTTAATGCCAGCAGCCAGAAGCTAGGAGGTAGTGGTACACACTTTTAATCCTAGGATTTAGGACTAAAAGGTAGACTGATCTCTGTGAGTCTAAAGGCACCTAGATCTACACAAGATTGATCCAGTCAGTCCTAAAGAGAAACACAAAGATGATCTCAGCACCTTGGATGGCATGGCTTTAATCCCAGCAGTAGAGAGGTATGGAAGAGACTAGCATGATCTTCAGTAGTCAGTACTAGGCATTCATTCTCCAGCCACATAGAGGATGTCTCAGGATTCTCCAGCCATGCAGAGGAGAGTTTACAGTCTGAGGTTTGGTACAACAGGGATCACCTTCCATTTGGAGGTGGGTTACGAGCTAGTGAATAGATGCGTTGCATTTCTGATCTTCAGCTTGAAGTTTAAAACCTCAATATCAGTTTTTGTTCTTTTACTTTTTGTGTTACACTAAAACATGTCTTCTGCTCTTTACGGAATCAGTAGAGACTGTAACACCAAACCAAATGAGTGTCCTTTGAAATAAAAATAAAGATAGCCTAAGGCTGAGTAAAGAAAAATCAAAAGTAGTAGTTATTTTGGGACATGAATAAGCATTTTTAAAAAATGATACAATGAAAATTAAAAATAATTCTTGAAGACATAAATGTCCCCAATGTTGACAAGAAGTCCTGGACAGATTCTCAGACAGGGAAGTAAGCTTCTAGGAGTGAGAGCTAAACTACACAAATATAATTTCCTGGAAATGCCTCATAGCCATATCCATTTATTGGACAAATTTCCAGAATGATGATGAGCATTTATATGAAGTCTCAAAATTTTCAATTTAAGCAACCACAATATGTGTTTTTTTATAATCTTATATATGAAAGTATTCTTTTCCTTTTCCTTTTTTATTCTTTTTTTAAAATTAGAAACAAGCTTGTTTCACATGTCAATCCCAGCTCTCTCCCTCCCCTACTTCCCTGCCCCCACCAAATCCCCTCCCCCTCCCTACCCCATCCCTCCTCTACTCCCCAGGGAGGGTGGGCCTCCATGGGGGATCTTCAAAGTCTGTCATATCATCCTAGGCAGGGCCTAGACCCTCCCCCATGTGTCCAGGCTGAGAGAGCGTCCCTCCATGTGGGATGGGCTCCCAAAGTCCATTTGTTTTTTCTTTTTCTTTTATTTTTTCTTTTCTTTTTTTTTTTTTTTTTTTTTGTTTTTTTTCAAGACAGGGTTTCTCTGTGTAGCTTTTGGAGCCTATCCTGGCACATGTTCTGGAGACCACGCTGACCTCGAAGTCACAGATATCTGCCTGCCTCTGCCTCCCAAAGAGTGCTGGGATTAAAGTTGTGCGCCATCAACGTCCAGCTTCCAAAGTGCATTTGTATAACTGGGATAATTACTGATCTACTAGCCAAGGCCCCATATCTTGCTGAGGCCTCCTCACTGACACCCACACTCAGGGAGTCTGGGTCAGTTCCATGCTGGCCTCTCAGCTATCAGTCTGGGTCCATGAGCTTCCCTTTGTTCAGCTCAGTTGTTTCTGTGGATTTCCCCAGCCTGGTCGAGACACCTTTGCTCACCACTTCCCCAACTCTGCAACTGAGTTCCATGAGTTCAGTTCAGTGTTTAGCTGTGGGTGTCTGCCTCTGCCTCTTTCAGTCAATAGATGAAGACACTAGGATGGCATAAAAGGTAGTCATCAATCTCATTATCAGGGAAGGGTATTTAATGTAGCTCTTCCACTGTTGCTTACATTGCCAGTTGGTGTCATCCTTGTAGGTCTCTGGAAATCTCAGGAGTGCCAGAATTTTGTTGAAAATGAATTCTATTATGGATACATTTTAATGTAAGAATCACTGCAAAAATATGTTATAAATATCTAAAGCCTAGGCAATGTTCTTTTTCTAAGATTTACCTCTATATTAAATTCATTCTGGATATCTTAACTCAGAAGTAACACATATTCTTCTAATTAAATAAATTGAGAATATCACTACACATCTTAAACCCTTACACCTTTCCATCATTTTTATCCAATACATTTAAATTTGAGGAATGGCATCACATTGCACTCAGCTGCTCAACATACATAACAACAAAATGACACATACTTGTCTCATTGAGAGACTGAAGACTGTCTCTTAAATCCACTTTCTATCAAAAACTCTAGCTTCTAAGTTGGAGGCTGTTTCTCAGCCTTTCCTTGCAGCTGGCAGTTGCCCAGGTAACCATGTTCTAAACATTGGTGTTGATAGGAAGTGATTGCAATACCTTCTGTAATTATAATCCTGTGTGCAACATGTGTACTTCTTACTGCCTTGAATACCACTTTTATTCTTTTCATTCAGCATGTATGAATACATGAAGCAACTCCTCTTCAGTAATGCAAATGATTGTGATTGCAGTTTAGAAAATAGTGTAACAACAACAGGAGGGAAGTATTCTGTCCCGAGGAGACTAAATGGAACAGAGCACTCCCCTCTGTCTGGCACAGCATGACTGTAACATGACTGAAAACCAAGCAAACTGAAATTTATGTATGAACATTGCCTGTTCTAGTCTGCAGTTTGTCTTCAATATGCTTTCTATAAATTGCTATTACTATCTTTACTTCAAAGTCTCATAGTAGCTTGCACAAACCAATTCAACAATTTTGTCCTAAGTGTATTATCATAATTGAAATATATCAGCAAATCATTTTTAAAAACTCCACTTGTAGTCATTATTTCCACCCTACTTAAAAACTCATGTTTATAATTTTCTATTTCATTACATTTTTATTCCATATGGTCCTGTTGCCAAAATGACAGATTTTTTGAGAAAAGAATGGATGCTTACTTGCTTTATAGATCAGGTATACAGATACCTCTTGTTTCTCCACTGGTGTTTTGATTGTTTGAATTAATATAAAGACAGTAACTTAGATGATTAGTTAGAAATATGGTTTGAATATGCCAAAGTACATTGTTAAAGCCTTGTTCTTCAACATGGAATGATTGGAATCTACGGATTTTGAGATGTACTTAGGGCATAAGGTCTATGTTTCCAACAATGTGGTGGTAATTTAATACAAGAGTAGTTCCCTTGTAAAGGATGAGATCCTCTGTCCTTTTTGTACATTACTTTAACACCCACTTCCATCAAATCATGTCATAGAAGGAAGAACACAGCCAGCTAGCTATACCTCCTCCAAAATGGACTCTTAGCTTCTAGAACAAGTAAGAAATATCTGCTCATTATATGTTATTCATTCTCAAGTATTTTGTTAGAGCAACAAAAATAAACTAAAGCACAGGGTCACTCACAAAATTAATATGAAGCCTGTGATAAAATTTCAGGCTAATGGGTGGTAAGCCATGCAAATTAAAAGCAGTGGACTATTTGAAAATATTGAGAAGGAAACTAAATAGAACTGAAGTTCACCAAAAAGCCCCTTTAAAATTCACCACATTAAGTAATATTTAATACACAAATACCCTAAGAATAAGAAACATTTCCATTTAATCTAGTAAATAAAATGTTATTAACCCAATATTCAAAGAGCTTTTAGATATTCAGTGAGATGAGGAACTTAATTTTGTGTCTCATCTACCTGAGAGCTATTAGTAAAAATCAAACCACAAGTTAATAACTATAATATGAAGGTTCATCATTTCCAAAGCTGTTAATACAAGAAACTTTGGTAAGTAAAAGAAAAAAGTAGCAATTTCAGTACAAATTTTAGTAAGTAAAAGAAAAAAAGTAGCAAAACTCAAACCTCAAATTAATAACTATAATACAAAAGCTCATCATCTACAAAGCTGCTAATATAAGAAATTTAAGTAAGTAAAAGAAGAAATGAAGGACAGGAGGGAGCAGGAAGATTGGGTCAGGGGAAGAATAGAGGAGAGCCAGAAAAGAGATGTCATGATAGAGGGAGCCATTATAGGTTTAAAGAGAAATCTGGCACTAGGGTAATGTCCAGAGATCTACAAGGATGACACCAACTAACAATCTAAGCAATAGTGGAGAGGCTACCTTAAACGCACCTCCCTGATAATGAGATTGCTGACTAACTCATATGCCATCCTAGAGCCCTCATTCAGTAGCTGATGGAAACAGAAGCAGACACCCACAGCTAAACACTGAGCTGGAATTCAGTTGTAGAGAGGGAAGAGCAATGAGCAAAAGGTCAAGTGTAGGCTGGAGAAACCCACAGAAACACCTGATCTGAACAAGAAGGAACTCATGCACTGCAGACTGATACCTGGGAAACTAAAATAGGACTGATCCAGACCCCCTGAACGTAGGTGTCAGTTAGGAGGCGTGGGTAAATTATGGGGCCTCTGATAGTTGATCAGTATTTATCCCTAGTGTATGCATGTACTTTGGGAGCCCATTCCACATAGAGGGATACTCTCTCAGCCTAGACACAAAGGGGAGGGCCTAGGCCCTGCCAATGATGTGACAGAGTTTGAAGATCCCCTATGGAAGACCTCACCCTTCCTGGGGAGCAGAAAGGGGATGGGATAGGGGGTTGGAATGGGGTAGGGGGAACTGGGATTGACATATAATACAAGCTTGTTTATAATTTAAATAAAAAGGAAAACATAAGATAGTTATTAATTTAAATAAAAAACAATTAAAATGAAAAAATGGAGACATGTCCAATTTATAATATTAAATTTCATATTTTTAGACAAAAGGGAAATACATTTTATTGAAACTAATTTAAGCTTCTCATAAAAAATGAATATTTCATAGATAATAATAATTTGAATTTTTCAGCTCAGCAATTTTGGATGAAATAATCAAATAGGCAATAAATATTTATAGTGGAAGAGTCATAATGAATTTTAACATATGTCAAGGACCTGCAGCCATGTGAATTTGGCTTGGTAATACAGTTTTTTGTTTTTCAAAAACAAAACTGGCTCTTCTATCTTTGCAACCAATTCTCCTTATAATTATTCTTTGCATTGTAACTATGCTCCATCAGCATATAACATAAAAATCCCAGGTTCTGGCATCAAGAACAGAAAATGGTAAACCTTTAATTGTAATGGTCCTATATCCTGACATTTATTAGAGAGAAAAATATTTTCCTGTTCTCCCAGAAATTATATATTCATATGTATTAGACATCATATGCAGAGTTCAATACAGTGTGTGATTTCAGACTACATATAGGGTGTTGAAATCCTTATGCCCTTTAGATTTTCAAATTTTGAGGAATACAGATTTTCAAAGTATGACCTGATGATTCTCTGGATTTCCTCAGTGTCTGTTGTTATGTCCCCCTTTTCATTTCTGATTTTATTAATTTGCATGTTCACTCTCTGTCGTTTGGTAAGTTTGTATATCTTGTTGATTTTCTGGAAGAACCAACTCTTCGTTATATTAATTATTTGTATTGTTTTCCTAGTTTCTACATTATTGATTTCAGTCCACAATTTGATTATTTCCTGGCTTCTACTCCTCCGGGGTGCATTGGCTTCTTTATGTTTTAGGGCTTTCAGTTTTCTGTCAATTCTCTAGTGTGTCTATTCTCCAGTTTCTTCATGTGGGCACTTAGTATAACTTTCTATGAAAGCTATGAACTTTCCTCTTAGCACTGCTTTCAAAGTGTCACATAAGTTTGGGTATGTTGTGTCCTCATTCTCATTGAAATCTAGGAAATCTTTAATTTCTTTATTTCCCCCTAGACCCAGAAATGGTGCAATTGTGCATTATTCAATTTCCATGAGTTTGTAGGGTTGCTGCAATTTGTGTTTTTATTAAATTCTAACTTTAAAGCATGGTGGTCTGATAAGATGCAGGGGTTTATTTTAATTTTGTTGTACCTGTTGAGGTTTGCTATGTTGCCAAGTATGTGGTCAATTTTAGAGAAGGTTCCATGTGGTGCGGAAAAGAGGGTATATTCTTTTTGTTTGGATGGAGTGCTCTATTCATTCCATCCCAATTGTGTTAAACCCAATTCTGTTAAAACCAATTGTGTCATAACTTCTAATAATTCCTGTCTGGTGTTTCTGTGTAGTAGTGAGAGTGAGGTGTTAAATCCTCCTACTATAAGTGTGTGAGGTTTTATGTGTGATTTGAGTTTTAGTAGTGTTTATTTTACGAACATGTATTTGGGGCATAGATGTTCATAACTGAGACTTCAGCATAATGGACTTATCCTTTGATGAGTAGGAAGTGACCTCCTTCATCTCTTTCAATGATTTTAATTTAAAATTGATTTTGTTACATATTAAGATTGCTACCTCTGATTAAACAACCCTATACAATAAGGTAACTTCCAGGTGTATCACCACCCCTGACTTCATGCTCTAATACAGAGCTTTAGTCCTGAAAGCAGCTTGGTATTGGCACAAAAAATAGACAGGTAGACCAATGGTATTGCATTGAAAACACTGATACTAACCCACATACCTACAAACACTTGATTTTTGACAAAGAAGCTAAAGTTATACAATGCAATAAAGAAAATATCTTAAACAAATGGTGCTGGCATAACTGGATGCTGGCATGTAAAACTTTGCAGATAGATCCATGTCTATTGCCATGCACAAAACTTAAGTCCAAATGGATCAAAAAGACCTCAACATAAATCCAGCCACACTGAACCTCTTAGAAGAGAAGGTAGGTGGTATTCTGGAAAAGAAATGGTACAGAAGACTGCTGTATGTGAACACTGTAACCATGCCACCTAAGGGCTGACTACAGATATGCCCAACCATGCCTGTCAGGACATGGTCAAGGTGATGTCAGGGTGACATGGAAGAGGTTTAAGAGTAAGGAGGCACAAGGTAGGCTCCTTCCTTTTTCCCTGCATCATTGGCTGGTACTGCTTACTGTGGCTAGGTGCTCTGTAAGTAAGGCATATTCCCTAGTAAATATAAATATATCCTTATCTTATCTGTTTATGTATTTCTGAGTCACTGTTTATATCTGGTGTCAGAAGTGGGATCCGAACCCAAGCCTCCATTCAGAGACCAGAAAATTATAACAGTAGCACAGACACTGAGACTGACAATTAGTAAATGGGACCTCCTGAAACTAAGAAGCTTCTGTAAGGCAAAGGACACTGTCAGTAAGACAAAACGACAGCCCACAAAATGGGAAAAGATCTTCACCAATCCCACATCTGACAGAGGGCTGATTTCTAAAATATACAAAGAACTCAAGAAGCTAGTCTCCAAAACACCAAATAATCCAATTAAAAAGTGGGTTACAGAAATAAATAGAGAATTCTCAACAGAGGAATCTAAAATGGCTGAAAGACACATAAGAAAGTCTTCAACATCCTTAGCCATCAGTGAAATGAAAATCAAAACAACTCTAAGATACCATCTTACTCCTATCAGAATGGCTAAAATCAAAAACACCAATGACAGTTTATGCTGGAGAGGATGTGGAGAAAGGGGAACACTTCTCCACTGCTGGTGAGAGTGCCAGCACTCTCATACAGCCACTTTGGAAATCTGTATGGACATCCCTCAGGGGAAATGGGAATCAGTCTACCAAAAGATCCAGCAATTCCATTTTTGGCATATACCCAAAAGAAGCATATTTATGCAACAAGGACATCTGTTCAACTATGTTTATAGCAGTATTATTTGTAATGGCCAGAACCTGGAAGCATCCTAGATGCCCCTCAACTGAAGAATTGATAGAGGAAATATTGTACATTTACATAATTACTCAGCAGAAAATAAAAAACAATGGAATTTTGAAATTTTCAGGAAAATGGATGGAACTAGAAGAAATCATTCTGAGCGAGGTAACCCAGTCACAAAAAGACAAACAGGGTATATACTCACTCCTATTTTTATATATAGAGTATATTTGGATTTTTTATATAGAGCAAAGGATTACCAGCCTACAATCCATACCACCAGAGAAGCTAGGAAACAAGGAGGACTTTAAGAGAGACATACATGATCCCCTGGAGAAGAAGAAAGGGATAAAATCTCCTGAGCAAATTGGGAGCATGGAGGGAGGTGAGAGGGAGCTAGGAGAATGAGAAGGGGAGAAGAGGAGGGGTGAGATGAACATGAGTTAGCAGGAAGTTTGAGTTGGGGAAAAGAATAGAGGAGAACAAGATAAGAGATATCATATTAGAAGGAGCCATTTTAGGTTTAAAGAGAAATCAGGTACTAGGATAATGTCCAGAGATCTACAAAGATGTCACCAACTAACACTCTAAGGAACAGAGGAGAGGCTACCTTAAATGTCCTCCCCTGGTAAGGAGATTGATGACTAACTTATATGCCATCCAATAGCCTTCATCCTGCAGCTGGTGGAAGTAGAAGCAGACACCCACAGCTAAACACTGAACTGAACTGGAATCCAATTGCAGAGAAGGGGGAGGTATGGCCAAAGAGGTCAAGACCAGGCTTGTGAAACCCACAGAAACAGCTGACCTGAACAAGGGGAACTCTTGGTTCCCAGACTGATTGCTGGGAAACCAGCATGGGACTGATTCAGACCCCATGGACATGGATGTCAGTGAGGAGACCTCAGAAACCTATGGGGCCTTTTGTAGTAGATCAGTACTTATCCCTAGTATAGGAATAGAATTTTGGAGCCTATTCCATATTGAGGGATACTCCCTGAACCTAGATCTAGTGGGTGGGTCTAGGCTCTATCCCAAATGATATGACAGAATCTGAAGCGTCACACTCCCTGGGGAGCAGAAAGGGTATGTGATAGGTAGGGTGTTAGTTGGGGGGGCAGCAGAGGAGGGGAGGCAGAGGGAACTGGGATTGACATGCAAAAAACCTTGTTTCTAATTTAAATAAAAAATGTAGAGAAAGAAATAAATCCTTATGCCTATTCACGCTGAATCATGGAGGTTTGCTATGTATATAAGTGAAGAAAGCAACAGGAAATTTGGCTTGTACATGTAACTCATGATATTATAAATATACAAAATTAATGCCATCTCTCACATGTTATATGAAAAATAAATTCAAATTGTCTCAAATCTTAAATAAAATGTCTAATGGTTAAACTTTTAATAAACATGACAGGACATTTTATGATGCTTTACAATTGCTTAATAAAATCCACATTAAGTTTAGTGGTATAAAAATACAACGCTATATTAGTATTTATGTGTTCTGATAATTTGGAAACTTTACTGATCTTTCTATGATCAGGTGACTTGATTTTACATTAATCATATTATACAGGTCAAAGTCTCCAGTATCTTTATGTTAATTGAGTCAAACATCAGGCTCCATTAAACACATGAATTTCGTTATGCTCTTCTTTAAGTGGCAGTGTTCTAAGAGGTATTAATTTCACACTTGGGAACCAAATACAGAGTTATGATAGCACTGTTGCTACCCTGCTATCATGACCAGCATAAACTGGAGCCCACCAACATTGGATAAGTTGAGAAGTAGCATCATTTTTGGAAGGAAAGAGCTGATGGTTCATATTATTCTTCCACACCAAACATAAAGATATAACCTAAAAAAGAAACATCACATTGAAAAAGCAGCAGGTAAAATTTTAAGGTCATTTGTTCCTGGTTAGTTTGCTCAGACACCCCATGGGGGATGGGGTGAGAAGATGCAGCATCAAGGACTCAGGCACCCAGAGTCTGTGAGTAGCAGAGCTTGCTGCACACTTCTTTATGAAGTAAGTTAGGCCTGCCATTATACCCCCTGCCAAGGTGCTATTGACTCAGATGGCTGGACTCTGCTGCATTTTTTTTTCCTCATTGGTGTCTCTGGGCCAGGTGTCTCTTCATCAGCAGTCTCTGTGCATAGAGACAGACGTGGCTCATGGAGGAAATGCCTACCATGCATGTGCTTGCTCATGCGGGCTGGTCTGGGCACCAGGGCAGGGCAATTGCTGCATGGGTAGGCTGGCCGCAGTTTCTCCCCCAGCCACTGTGTTTCATAATATGAATTCTGACAGAGCAGTAATATAGGACATGTAATTAGCATGAGAGACATGATGACTTATCCATCAACACATGGGCATTTGACATATGAGAAGAGAAACTGGAAATTTTTCAATAAAAACAGTTTAAAATGTTTGGTTATAAGTATGGGAAATTAAAAAAAAATGTACCCTATTTCCAAACCAAACCAAAAATAAATATAAAAACATCTCCAGATAGATTCATGATAGTAGGACAGATTTTTTAATTATCTAGCGTGAAAGTATTAAAATAAGTTACTGTAGAAAACAGGCAAAACCTTCAGAATGATACAGGTTAATACAGCCACATGTGCCAGTCTTAGATGATTCAAGGAAGTCAAAAGATACTAAAGACACAAAGACTACATGCAATACCATCAAAATAGCCACTATATATAATATTTTACACACACACACACACACACACACACACACACACACACACACATATATATATATATATATATATATATATATATTAGAATAATAAAACCTCAATTCTGAGTAGCTATGCTTGTATGTTCTACATACTGATAACAGAATGGATATCGATAGGACACATGGGAGGGAAATGCACCAAAGTGGCAGACATAAGACAAGCTGGGACCAGGAGAATCCTCATGAGAGAGCTAATAATGAGCTTGAAAAAGAATTCATAGCACTAAATGTTTAATACATAAATTGGGAACCTTGTAAAGCTTGTAAGTAAAAATAATATAACAATGAGAGGTAAACATTGAAGAAATAGGTCTGCAGAGATGGCTCAGCTGGTAACAGCACTGGATGCCAAGCCACACAATCTAAATTTGATAACTGGAAGCCACATGATGGAGGGGATAACCACTCCACAATTTGCAAACTCACCTGTAATGTAGACCCTTTGGCACTTGCTCACATATACAGGTCACACACAATAAATTACTTACTTACTTACTTAATTAATTAATTAAAGTAAGAAGAAATTTAAAGTTTAATATAGGAAAATATTTAACAAAAATTAAGAGATATAATTATTATAAACAGTTTATTTTTTAGATAAATTGAATGTCCATGAAGTGTTAAATAATTTTCAAAAGAAATAGAGTTGATTTTGGGACATATTTTTGAACATTTATAATTATAAGAAAGAAGTTTTCAGATAGTAAATAAACAGATGGTAGAAAAGGAGAGAGAGAGAAACAGACAGAAAAAATGAAGAGGAAAAAGTGGGAGGGAAACTTTTAAAAGAAAGAAAGAAAGGAGAGAGGGAGAAACTGGGCTTTCAATAGTATAAAACAGACTTGAAAGCTTATGCGAAATAAATACAGCTTTTAGAAATTAATGTGCATAGAGCATAGATGAGTGCTTACAAATAGGATGTGTGATTCAAAGACGGAAATATGTGTGAAAGGGGTAGACCTCATAATAATAAATAATAGGTCAAAAGGACCTTGTTCTTTCAAACTATCGGGGCTTTCAGTGTGTACAACATTTCTGACTTAGCTAATTGTAAAGATATGAAAGGAGGCTTGTCCAAAGTTTCTTGAAGTACTCTACTTCAGTTCATAAGTGGCTGCTGATCAGTAACACACGGGATCATATTTCACAATACAACCAGCATCCTTGAGTTACCATTGTCACTAAATACTGCCTCAAAGGAAGGAGAAGTGTCATAGGCACTTCATTTCAGCCTGAGAGCTTGTATAATAAACAACATCTAAGGCCAAATGAGTTAATGTTTTTCAAAATATGCTGATTACAAATTAATGATCTCACCCCCCCAAACTAAACAAATTCTCAAAATTGTTAAAAAAAAAAGTAAAATAAAATTTAGATTCAGCACCGTATGCTATTTTGGATATGTACAAGAGTATCAAGAACATAATTTTAAAATTTTTATATGCTATGCTAATAAACTTAAATTGAATATACAATTTTCACATGATTAAAATAATTTTGTAGTGTGCAATCATTATCCTTTCTATAAAACATGCAAGGTTTTCTTGAACAGCTTTCACCTTATACCAATAAGGTTTTGGCCCCACCTGAGCTCTACAAAGTAGTGCTGATCACCATGGTAATGTGTTTGAGGTGAGCTTGATTTTCAAACTTCTGACATAGGATAACTAAATACCAATAGCAAAATGAATCCTAAATTTTGTAAAATTACCCTCTTTAAACCATAATCTCATAAGAACCCTATTGTTCCAAATGGCTCAGAACATGTTTCCCTCATTGTGGCAGCAGGAGACATAGAATGGGAAGAGTAACTTGATTTGACATTTGAAAGAGATGGTTATTTTCAGTAAGTAATTAATTAACAGAATGTTTTTAACAAGACCTGACAGAGCTCCTCCATGTCTCCTCGCATCCAAACCCAACACTTTCCTTCATTAGAAAACAAAATAGCATCTAAAACAATAACAGTAAAGTAAACTGAACTAGGACAAAACAAGTGGACAAAGAGAAGAAAAATAACAAGAGAAAAAGCAGAAAAAAGCACACATTCATGCAAAAACACAAACATTTGCCAGCACAGAAATTCCATAGAAGCAAACAGCTTGAAATAATAATATATGCAAAGGAACTTAAAGGATTTTTGTTTGTTTGTTTGTTTTTGTTTTATAAGCCCTGACAAAGAACCTCCCAAAATCCAAAAATTTTAGTGGGTGGAAGGGGAAATTTTAATTCAAATTTAGAATATATACATATATATATTTCAGTAAAAGGAAAATAGGAAAAATAAAACATTATACAAAGAACTAATTTTTGATTTGAGCTCATTGTTTCTTTTTCTTTCTTTTTTTTTTTTTTTTTTGGTTTTCTGAGACAGGATTTCTCTGGCTCATTGTTTCTTTACAGTGACTTTTTTTTAATTGTGTAGATATGTAGGGCTATTGCATATCATGATACACACATGGAAAGGTAGGTCAGAGGGTAACCTGTAGGAGTGAATTCTTTCCTTTTATCATGAGTGCTCTGTTGATTAGATTAAGTTTTCAGGCCTGGCAGCAAGCTCCTTTCCTCACTGTGCCATTCTCTTGACTACATTCATTTCATTTGTGCAAAGAAAACTGTCATTGTTGTTGGTAGACGAAAAGTCTCAAACCAAGCAGGGATGATGTCAGCTAAGCATGCCTTCAGAAGGCACCTCTGAAGAAACCCCAAGTTTTTGTGTTGACATGCAGAGAACTTCAGCGGGAGCAAAGGCAGTTCATTATAAAGAGTATAAATGCAGAGGCCAAAGTATGCAGGAGCAAAGTGAATGCTCAGTAGCCCAAAGTCCCCCACTGTACAGAGTCAGGCTACTGTGCCACGTAGATTGGACTCTAGGGGCATTTCATTTGAATAGCATGGAGATTTGAACTAATTTCTTTTATACAGGCTTTCTCATGAATGCTCTACCTATTATATGAAGTTTTACACACAGATTCATGCACTAGATGTCTCATCAGCATATTAAATATTAGAATGAGCCCCAGATATCCTTCAGATATTCTTTAGTGCCTCTGTGTAAGCCAGTGGCTGAATTTAGTAGACCTACCTATGGGTGGGGTAGGTAGACTTCCAGCCTTCCTCTTAGCCAGCTGATGACTTTGATGTGCTACTCTTGCAGCCTTTGAAGAAAATCTGTGGGCCTCACTCTCTGACCTATTCTCCTACTTTAGAATAATATTTAATATAAATTTAAAATGGTAGCATTCTCACAATGAACATAGTGTCTCCTATTGTAAACATAAGAAAAGATCTAGTTATTCTCCCAGGGGATGTCACTTCCCTATACTGCTATTAATTGATTTTAAAGTGATCATTTGTGTTTCAGTAACTATATATGGCCAGTAATTGGAGTAGTGCCTTAAAATACTTAAAATAATTCGGCAAGGAACCCAGTGACAGTGTATGTTGTGAAAAAGACTGTCTGAAGATTTGTCCTTGTAAAGAAAGGTAAACATCCATGTATAAAATCATTAATAACCATTGTGAGGCTTAAAGAGATCAGAATCCTTTCACGGAAGTGAACAAAAGGTATAGTCTGATGGTAAACTGGTGAAAAAAAAGAGGATTACTAGGGACAAGGGTTGGCTTACATTTTTTATAAGACTTGATGCTGGTAAAGTGGAGACACTGAGTTCAGAGAAGTCAGGGTTACAGATCCAATTAGTGCCTGCAGGGAAGGAAAGAGCTGATAATGTGGAGTAGTTAAATATCAATAAGGACTTCAAATAGAAAGTTCTCTGTTATATGCCATTCTGAGATGAATGGTAGTAAGGTTTTGAAGGGGACAGTTGGGGGCAAGGAAGATAAATCAATGGAATACAGAGATGAAGAGTGTCAGCTAGAGTTTGAAAGATGAAGTGAGGAATTTCTGATACTCTTTTATTTAAAAGATGGGGAGGAAAAGGAGGAGGAAGACATAGAACAAAAGTGCTTTTCAGATGTCATATATTAAAGAGAGTTAGATTTGTAGTCATCCAAAAATAAATACAACAAAGAGTAGGGGAAGAAGAAAGAGATTGTCATTGGCTATTGTCAGTAGCAAACTTCTGGAGAATCTATTTTTAGCATCTAGGGTGACAGCTGGTCTTTTATAGTATTACATGAATACACTTTGAGTAAGCTGTCTTTTCTTATTGTCACATGCTTCTTCAGGATTTTGCAAAAATTTAGTTTAATGATTCCTATTGAAGTGGATCTCCCCGTGTGTGTGTGTGTGTGTGTGTGTGTGTGTGTGTGTGTGCGTGAGCGTGTGTTTGAACTTGCAATCCTTATAGTTTTCACAAATGTATGTAATTAGCAAAATGGCCCAGGAAGCAACACAACTGGTTTGAAATGCTAGAAGAATCAATTTTCAGTATAAGATCCTATAAGATGTGCTGCATGTGTGGTGTATGGAAAAAGATTGAGAAAATATAGGTCAGCTTATGGGATAGCAAGTCCCACAGAGCTACGGTTTGGCTACTCTGAGGATAGAGATATGGGAACAAGAGGGAAGAAGATTTGCCTCACATTTACTAGAAATATGGTAGGAATTTCATTGTTGTATATGATCATTTTCCTTGTATACCAGAAAATTGATTACTGTGGCTACCAGAAAGAATGTCCCTAGGAAAAGAGCTGCTGGACAGAAAATCCTGAACTTAATTATCCCAAGATCTCATGACCTATTTAAATAAAAATATCCATAAATATACACAAACAAGGTTGTATATGTAATTTTGGCCATTTAATGAAGATGCTTGATCAAAAATGTTCCAACATTTTATCACCCCTGAAGAACCCTCTACTAACTAAACAACCAATTCTGATACATAGTTCTCCCTATTTTCTTCTATTCTGTGTTTATAATTTCCTGAAAATATTTAAAAGACATTGAGTTCTCATATTTTCCATGATCTTAATATTGAAGGTATGTGTGTTTCTTCAAAGAGGTTCCACTGGCAGGCATAAACAACAAAGGCCTAAAAGTTTAACTTTCAAAATATAGAGTATGTCAACCAGTTTGAATGGAAAAGAAAGAGATGGAATGTTGGCTTTTGAAGGGTGGCAGTTCTAATTATGAGGCAGAGCATTTAAATCCAAGAAAGAGTGACATGATGCATGAGAATTTTCAAAAGTCTATGATTTGGGTGGGACAAAATATTTTGGGGAATGGAAGAATGAAAGCATGGACATGATAGGTAGAAAACAGAAGTCTATGTGTAATGAATCTAAATTGTGTTGAAATTGGTATCATTGGTGAGGAGACTCATCATTTAGAAAACGTGTTTCTATAGGAAGAATTACTTGGCTCCTACTCAGTAGAAAACATGAATATTTGATTAATGTTTATGTAATTGCTCCTACTGAAAGAAGTAATAAGTTTTATGTAAAGACCAAAATTAAATGAGTATGTATTAATTTGGAAGAAAATGTATTTGAATTAGATGAACAACAAAGTTATTATGGATAGTTGCATATTTAAAATAGGTGTAATTGGAGGCCTTGAGAACACAACCAAGAAACAATCATGTGAAGTGGAGGTGAGCTATAATTATAGGTTTTTGTTGATTCCATGATGTCAACAAGTGTAGCATTGCTTGCTTTAAGTTAAAAATGTGGTCTTATCAGTTGCCATGTTATAAACAGATGTGTTGCTAGTCTTTTAGTCACTAGTTGTAAATTTGGTCAATTTCTCTTTTATCCCTTTTCCCTAGACACTCAGACAAGTGACTAAATAGTTATGAATAAACATTATTCATGCACTAAAATTAGAGGAGGGGGCTAGAGATGGTTCAGCTGTTAGATTGGATAACATGATACCAATTTCTCAATGCCGGTTTAATTTTATAGGTTCAAAATAATGACATAAAAAGTACTATATCTTTAAAAACCTGTCCAATGACAAACTTATTGTTAACCTTAAGAACAATGTCACACAGCACAGGAAGATTTGGTGGACTTTGCAGAGCCCCCGTTGAGGGCCTGGGGAGTGGTGGGTGGATGGAGTGGGGGTGGGCTGGGGGTAGGGGAGAAGGAATGGGGGTGAGGGGAGGGAGAGGGAGAAGGGACTTACATGTGAAACAAGCTTCTTCCCTAACTGGAACTAATAAATAAATTAAAAAAGAACAATGTCACAAATCAATATATATATATATATATATATATATATATATATAATATATATATTGTGATACCATCCACAATCAAAATAAGCCTTTGAAGCATATTTTCTTTTTTAAGCAGTTGCACAAGACTGCAGATGCTACGCAGAAGCTTAGTTCTTAGGTGATACATCTGTATCAGATATACATCTCTGCAGGAGAGCATCCCTTTACCTCACAAAGGGCCATGCAAACCCATGTCCCTCTTTCTGAGTCCCAAAATGAAGCATGTTTAAAATAAATCAAAACCAAGTTCAAACATTAGAGTCCAACTAGATGATTTCTGCGACATGAAGTTTAACATAAATAAAATCATACTCCACTCGATTTCATAAGTCCATTGCCCTTATGTTTCCTGAAACAGAAGATTTAACTTTCCCAAGTTCCCATCTCTGTCTCTAAGTAGATACTAATGGGAGTCCAAGATACATGTAGCAAATAAAAAACATGTTTTACGGAACTTAATAGCAAAGCCTCCCTTATCTAAATGTCCCAGACAGAGAAGAATTAGTGCTAATTTTTGTATGCCACCAGGAAAAACAATGCCTTATTTTTATGGGTACTACTAAAATGAAAACAGAGGAATACACCTGTACTTGAGGTAACCGTCAATTTGATATTTTTTCCTTTTTTAACTTAAATTAGAAAGCAGTTTCTTTTACATGTCAATCCCAGTTTCTTCTCCATCCCCCCCCCTTCCACAACCTATCCCCTATCCCATTCCCCTTCTACTCCCCAGGGAGGTTGAGACCTTCCATAGGGGATATTCAAAGTCTGTCATATCATTTGGAGCAGGGCCTAGTCACTCCCCCATGTGTCTAGGCTGAGAGTGTATCCTTCTATGTGGATTGGGCTCCCAAAGTCTATTCTTGTACTAGGTATAAATACTGATCCACTACTGGAGGCTCCATAGATAAAGCAGACCTCCAAACTGATATCCTAGTTCAGGGGTCTGGAACAGTACTATGCTGGTTTTCCAGGTGTCAGTCTGGGGTCCATGAGCAACCCCTTGTTCAGGTTAGTTGTTCCTGTGAGTTTCTCATACCTAGCCTTGACCCCTTTTCTGATCACTCCCCACTCTCTGCAACTGGATTCCAGAGTTCAGCTCAGTGTTTAGCTGATGGGGAATGTCCTTCTGTGTATGTTTATCTTATTGATTGTTGAATAAAGTGCTATTTGACAAATGATGCTGCAAGTTAGGCAGGACTAGATGTTGAGGAGGATTCTGGGAAATGTAGTAAAAAGAAGTCTTATGATATAGGCAGGAAGTGACATCGCAGGAAGACTCTTAAATAAGCAGGGACAAACAAGAAGTCATCCCTTTTCTCTTGCTCTTCCTCTCTTCCTCGTGCTCTCTGCTCTGAAGTCACCATGTACCACCAGGAAGGCAGGACTCATTCCACCGGCATCTACCATAAGACTTATGATTATGGCTTTCAATTAAGACTGAACTAGCAAATGAGAAATCCTAGTCATTTGGCCAAGCAGTATTTGTACCTAATATAAGTCTCTGTATGATACTTGGAACCTTGATGTGGAGGTGGGTGGAACTCAGGTGACCTGGCTGAAAGCACCCACATGGCAGCTGGGCTCAGCTGGCTTCGGTGGAAAGATTTAACATTACAGGTGTCTGATTCTGTTTCCATCAGCTACTAGAAGAAGGCTCAAGGATACTGCATAATGTAGCTTCTCCACTACTGCTTAGATTGTTAGTTGAGGTCAACCTTGTACATCTTTGGACATATCCCTAGTGCCAGATTTCTCTTTAAAACTATAATGGCTCCCTCTATTATGGTATTTCTTTTCTTGCTCTCCTATATTCTTCCCCTGACTCGATCAATCACCCTGCTCTCCCCTGTCCTCCTCTCCCCTCTTCTTCTCCCCTTCTCATTATCCTAGCACCCTCTCCCCTCCAACATGATCCCAATTTGCTCAGGAGATCTTGTCCCTTTCCACTTCTCTGGGGGACCATGTATGTCTCTCTTAGTGTTCTCTTTTTTTTCCTAGCTTCTCCGGAAGTGTGGATTGTAGGCTGCTACTCCTTTGCTCTAGGTCTAAAATCCATATATGAGTGAGTAGAACACATCAGAAAAGTCATCCATCATGATCAAGTAGGCTTCATCCATGGGATTCATACAAAAATCCATCAAAATAATCCATTTTATAAACAAACTGAGAAAAAAATTACAAGATCATCTCAGTAGATACTGAAAGAGCCTTTGACAAAATACAACACCCATTCATGATAAAGGTCTTAGAGAGATTAGGGATAACAGGAACATACCTAACCATAATAAAAGTAATATACAGTAAACAAACACTAACAGCAAACAAAATGGAGAGAAACTGAATGTAATTCCCCTAAAATCAAGAACAATACAAGGCTGTCCACTCTATCCATACCTCTTCGATATTGTACTTGAAGTTCTATCTAGAGCAATTAGACATCAAAAGGATATCAAGGGGATACAAATTTGAAAGGAAGAAATAAAACTTTCACTATTTGCAGATGATATCATAGTTTACATAAGTGACCCAAAAAGTCTTCCAAGGAACTCCTACAGCTGATGAACACCTTCAGAAAAGTGGCAGGATACAAGATTAACTAAAAAAAAATCAGTAGCCCTACTATATACAGATGATAAATAGGCTGAGAAAGAAATCAGAGAAAGATCACCCTTTACAATTGCCACAAACAAAATAAAATACCTTTGTGCAATGCTAACCAAACAAGTGAAAGACCTGTATTGCAACAACTTTGAGTCTTTAAAGAAATAAATTAAAGAAGATACCAGAAAATGGAAAGATCAGCCATGCTCTTGGATAGGTAGGATCATCATAGCAAAAATGGCAATCTTGACAAAAATAATCTACAGATTCAGTGCAATACCCATAAAAATCCCAACACAGTTCTTCAGAAACCATGAAAGAACAATTCTCAATTTTACATGGAAAAACAAAAGACCCAGGATAGCCAAAACAACCCTGTACAATAAAGAAACTTCAGAAGGCACTAACATCCCTGACTTTAAGCTCTACTATAAAGCTATAGTCCTGAAAACAGCTTGGTATTGACACAAAAATAGAGAGGTAGATCAACGTAATCCAATTGAAAATCCTGATAAGGATCCACACACCTATGAACACCTGATTTTTCACAAAGAAGCTAAAATTTTACAATGGAAAAAAGAATGCATCTTCAACAAATGGTCCTGGAATAACAGGATGCTGGAATGTAGAAGACTGCAGATAGATCCATATCTATAACGAGGTACAAAGTTTAAGTCCAAATAGATCAAAGACGTCAACATAAATCCAGCCACACTGAACCTCTTAGAAGAGAAAGTAGGTGGTACCCTGGAACTAATTGGTACAGGAGACTGCTTCCTGAACATAACACCAGTAGCACAGACACTGAGAATGACAATTACTAAATGGGACCTCCTGAAACTGAGAATGTTCTGTAAGTCAAATGACACAGTCAACAAGACAAAATGGAAGCCCACAGAATGGGAAAAGATATTCACCAACCCCACATCTGACAGAGGGCTGATTTCCAAAATATGCAAAAAACTCCAGAAGCTAGTCACCAAAACACCAAATAATCCAATTAAAAAGTAGGGTTAGGTACTAAATAGAATTCTCAATAGAGGAATATAAAATGGCTGAAAGACACATAAGAAAGTGTTCAACATCCTTAGCCATCAGGAAAATGCAAATCAAAACAACTCTGAGATACCTTCTTACTGCTGTCAGAATGGCTAAAATAAAAAACACCAACAACAGTTGGTATTCTAGTGGATGTGGAGAAAGGGGAACACTCCTCCACTGCTGGTGGGAGTACAAACTTGTACAGCCACTTTGGGAATCAGTATGGCAGTTCTTCAGGAAAATGTGAATCAATCTACCACAAGATCCAGCTTTTTCACTAGTAGGCATATACCCAAATGATGCACGTTCATGCAACAAGGACATCTGTTCAACCATGTTGGTAGCAGCATTATTTGTAATATCCAGAATCTGGAAGCAACCTAGATGCCCCTCAACTGAAGAATGGATAAAGAAAATGTGGTACATTTACACAATGGAGTACTACTCATCTGGGGGAGGGAGGACAATGGAATCTTGAAATTGGAGCACAAATAGATGGAACTAGAAGAAACCATCCTGAGTGAGGTAACTTTATTTGATATTTTAATGCCTTTAATTTAAGTTGTTTTCCATCTCATCTTAATCATCTAATTTTATTTGTCAGCCCACAGCTATGTTGAGGTTCTGTCTGCTTTTGAAATTTAAATATTTGTTTAAGGAACCCAATATACCCTCCACAGTTTTGTTAAAAATTGTTTGAGGCAAAAAGCAGCACTCCCTTTGACCATAGTGGGGTTTGAATGGGAAGGAATTCACAGTGGCCAGCTGGAATCTTTCAGAAGTATAAAGCAGTGTCTGTGACACAGCCATGCCATGCTGCAAACCGTGGCACCAAAGGAAGCCGAATATGTGTAATTAGAATATCAATATTCTTTAGTTCTTCAAATTTTATTTTGCTTAGAATAAAAATATTCATTGTAATAATCCATGGATTTCAACCTCTATAAAAACATGAAGGAAGCTTCATAAAGTGTGTGTGATTAGGAAACGGAAAAGAAAAAAGCTTAGGGAATTACCACAGGGCCATATTAACACAGGCACACTTAAAGGCAGAAATAATGAGTTTCTGTTATATAATTTCAATGATATTTGTATTCCCCAATAATGGATTTGATCTTTATAATTAAAAATAAGAAATAAAGTTCATTGGGATTTAGCTGTGCTGAAAAATTAATATAGCTTAATTTTCTCCTACCATAGTTTTTCTTTCAGCTAATATTTGATGTTCTCTCAGTGAAATTCTATTTTTTATTTTCTTTGCTATCTTTCTGATGTGAATAGTTTCTTAAGTTTATGACTCATACTGTAGGTAATTTTTTCCATCAAAGTTATTAATGGTGCTGCATAGCAACCCTTGATCGACCTTAAATCTGCTCTGGAAGTTGTATTTAATTTTTGTTGAATGAGGCTAAGAAAATGTGTTGGAAAGAGTTTAACAGAATTTGTCTCTCAGTGATGAGTGATGAATTTAAGAAAACAATGAAAAGTATATAAATATTCTGGATTCATATCTAGGTATTAGTGCCTTACCTCACCTGATGTCAATGCTCTGTTGTCAAGCACTGTCATTTGTCTCATAATGCTTACTGTTTGCTCATAGTGTTTAACTATTAATAGATGTAAGATGTAAACATATAATGTCTTCCAGGGATAGATGGGGTATCACCTCTATCTGTTCTCTAGAATTGAATCAGTTTGGATGCCATTTTATCTTTAAAAACATTTTTATTAGTATATAAAATATGTCAATTTTTGTTAAATTTTTCAAATGTTTTAAGATATTTTGACTAAACAAAGTATTATATGATCTGTCATTAGCACAAATGATTAAGGATTTGAAATGGATAAATTTAAATGTCCATCTAATATCCACTTGACATTAATCCGTTCATAATACTACAGCAATATTAAGCAGCCAAATTATGCAAGTAAATGATGAAGAAAAAACTCCTATTTGCTGCTTAAAATATTTTATAAGTTAAACTAACTAATAAACATGATTATGAAATATAGTAAACTATTTACTCTGTAACTACTTAAAAGATGTGTGTGTGTGTGTGTGTGTGTGTGTGTGTGTGTGTGTGTGTGTGTGTGTGTGTGTATTGTGTGTGTGTGTTCAAGAACACAGAACAGTTGTGCAAGTCAGAAACCTACTTGTCACAATTCAGCCTTCTTCAACCAGGAAATGATCTCAGGTTGTCAGGCCAAGCTGCAAATTCCTCTATTCATAAAACAGTCTCTGATCCATTAGAAAATATGTCTAAGGATATTTATATTACTTATCATATAGTTAGAAAGTGATTTGCTTGTCATTTAATGTCTGCATGTGAAGGTGCATCATAGCAATGGCCTTTATATGTGCCTTGAATGTGGAATCATCTGAATTGATTTCATACATTGATTGTTTTAAATGTACCCAAGTCCCATTTGGAGATAATCTCTGCAGATGGCGTCCAAGCAACGATCTGCCTGAAACCTCCCTGAGTGACTCTAAAGTTTGGGAAGCACTGGTCTACCAAAAGCAATTATCAACTAGGGAGGAAATAAGTTGATAGAATCAAGAATAGTGGTCTGCAATAAGGTAATTCCTGCAAATAGAAATTGGAGTGCTGTCCCACCAAAGGGTCCAATAATGTCTCTCTAAAGTACAAAAAGGAACCAAGTATCCTCACATATTTTCCTTGAGTAGACTCTTTATCAAGTACTTTATGAGGAGGAAATAATGTTACTTTAAAAGGAGGGAAAGAGAAGAAAGCAAAATATCTAAAGGAGTTGGTGATCTGAACCTTATAGTTGGGGTTGAAAGCAAGTTTTGACAGAAAGCAGGTAGTAGGACTCTTTTTCTGAGTGTTTCTTTGGCAGTAAACTTCATTTATTCTATAGCACAAGAACTTTGCATCTAGATTTTAAACTCTAGAGATATTGTCTTTTGCTATATTGCCTTGGTGGCTTTACATTTACATACTCTGTCTTTTGTTCTCTAATTCACTGATTCTAAATGTGACTGGTCGCTGTTTGGTTTGTTAGGGATCAGGATGAGTAAGACAAGTAGGGAAATTAAAAACAACTTTCCCCTCTCAAATCAGAGCACTAGAACCTAGGCTTTCACCCAGGTTTGTCAAAGATCTGCTTTCTGTCATACTTTGTTTTCAGAATGATTTCATTATCTATTTCTAGTGTTTCTATATAAATTTAATCAAAGAATAGAGTCTTTAAGATTCAAAAGTATAACTGAAAACCCAATATAATTATGATCACATTAAGTACATTATACAGAAATATCTAGCAGAACACAAAATAAGTTGAGAAAAAGCTGCTGACTTCAAGGGATAGGAGCCTGTGACTGATGAGTGTCTGTGTTCTTCAGTTCTATACTTTCACCATGTAACAAAGCCACATGAATAAAAAGGCTTAGCCTGCATAATGTACAAAATCAGTACTGCTGATACTGTAAAATAATGCACACATCCACTCTGCAAAACTTTGAAAGTCCTCTAAAATTGTAATTATAAAATTACTGTGGGATTTAGAAATTTCAATCCTGAGAACATAAATCAAGAAATGAAACTTATGGGTAAATAAAAAAACATGTTTATTTATTTCATAGTAGCAAAAGAGTAAGAAAAATATACAATTATCTCATTGTCCATTAAATGATTAATAAGTAGTGCTCATATCATAGGATCTATAAAATAGAAATTAAGTTAGCAATGCAAAGGCATGAAGCATGCATAAAAACAGTATGAATGAATGCAGAAACTATTATTTTGTCAGTCATTAATGTATAGAATTGCCAAATCTAGCCTTGTCTTGACTCCTTTGCTCATCACTCCTCCCTCTATGAAACTGTATTCCAGTAGTTCAGTTTGGTGTTTAGCTGTGGGGCATCTGCTTCTGCTTCCATCAGCTACTGGATGAAGGCTCTAGGGTGGCATATAAGGTAGTCATCAGTCTCCTTATTGGGGAAGGGCATTCAAGTTAGCCTCTCCACTATTGCTTAGATTGTTGGTGTCATCCTGGTAGATCTCTGGACATTTCCCTAGTTTCAGATTTCTTTTTAAAACTATAATGGCTCCCTCTATTATGGTGTCTCTTATCTTGCACTCCTCTATTCTTTCCCTAATTCAACTTTCCTTCTAGCTCATGTCCTCCTCTCCCCTCTTCTCCCCTTCACTTTCTCCTAGCTCCCTCTCCCAAACAGCTGACCTGAACAACAAGGAGTTCATGAAACCCAGACTGATAGCTGGGAAACCAGCACAGGACTGATACAGACTCCCTGAACATGGGTTTCAGTGAGGAGGCTTCCACCATCTATGGGGAACCTGGTAGTAGATCAGTAGTTATCCCTAACATATGAATGGACTTTAGGAGCCCATTCCACATAGAGGGATACTCTCTCAGCCTAGATACATGAGGAAGGCTTAGGCTCTGCTCCACATTATTATGATAGAGTTCTAGTCCCCCATGGAAAGCCTCACCCTCCCTTGGGAGCAGAAAGGGGATGGATAGAGGGTTAGTGGGGGACAGGGGAGGAAGGAAGGGAGAGGGAACTGGGATTGTCATGTAAAACAAGCTTGTTTCTAATTTAAATAAAAAATAGAAAAAAATAAAAAAAAGAATTGGCAAATCTATAGAAACAGAAATTAGGTGGCAATTTTCTGGGACTCGGTACCTGACATTGAGGAATGTAAATAAAATAGTCTTCTATGACTTCCACTGGGAGATATGTAACTGCTCTAAAGGTTGATTGTAACAATTAAACAGAACTTCAAATATACTAAAAATCATTTGATTGTGGTACCAAAATGAGGGAACTGCAACGTACATGATATATATTTCAATAAATGTGCTTCTACAGAAATTAAGTAAGTGTTGTGAGGGTGCCTGTTTAATAGATTGTCTGATTTTATCATATTCCTCAATGTGTTCATTTTCTCAGGAAACCTCCAACTTTGGAAAGACTGACTAATAGCCATCCTACAATGTCATCTTCACAAGACTAAGTTCTTAAGATAAGGGGGCCTGACCCTCCCTAAGTCTTCTTGTCTAGATGTGTGATTTCTATCTTCCTCTCACAGGCACTGGCCATCAAGCTGTGATGGAATTGCAACACCCTCACTGCCCTCTCTATTTATGTGCTGTTCAGCTTGGAGCATCCAAATCATGAGCTCATTAGACTTCCCCTAGTCACACATTGCCCAACTTCTACATTCGTTCCCTTTACCTTTTGCTGTGATGAAGTATTTTACAGAAGCAACTTGGGGGGAAAGGAGGTTTTTTTTTTTTTTTTTTTTTTTTTTTTTTTTTTTTTTTTTTTTTGGCTTGTGATATGAGACAAGAAAGGGACAACAGGAAAAACAGGACAGCAGATGTGGCTCTATCCAGGACAGGAAGAACTTGCATTACAGCTTCTTCACAACTTAGTAGTCTGAATTCAGAGGACTCAAGGCAGAACTAGAAGTCAATAGCACTTTTCAGGCTCTGCCCCTAGTAAATCACTTTTGCAGCTAGCCAGTAGCACCAAAGTGTCACAGCTCTGTGAAACAGTATAATGTAGATATGAACCTGGAAGGAATTTCATATTGAAACTATAACATCCAGCAGCAGATATGTTCTTCAGTTAACTCACACTGCACAGTCTAAAACAGAAAACTGAAGGAAGACAGCTCATTAGGGATGTATCTTTTGTGCCCAGAATTTTGGCACATGTGAGAGCAAAGCACCGATCAAACACCAGAATGAGTAATTACTGATCTAGAGAATGTTTACCTAGAAATTAAGAGTAGAGACATATTGATGTGCATACTTTATAAAAGTTTCTATGCTTCTGAAATCAGTAAAAACTAAGTCTTTTGTATTACTTAGTTCTGTGAAATAAAATCAATCCCTTATCATGGGGTAAATAGAGGACAACCATTAATACTAATTATTCCACTTTGACCTCAAGCACTAATACATCTACAGAGGTGAATAGGCTTAATTTTAGATAAAGGACATGCTCTAATTTAAAGACAAAAAAACCCAAGGTTTTTTGGGAACATTTCACTCACATATGTTTAAAACAACCAGAACAGAGGATTTTGGTTTTACTAGAAACTTTCCAAATTACTACATGCAATTTCATTTTGAATTATATCTCTGAAACAAATGATTTCATCATCCAAAGATGAGTTTCTCAATCTTTGAAATGATCTTCTCTAAGATGGGAGGTGATAATGAATCTCTGTGTGAACATCAACACTCATATTTTTAAAACTTAAATTGAAAGAGTTCACAAAGCTGTATCTATTCTGACTTGCTAGTGAGCTCCTTGGTGTAAAGTTCTTACAAATGATCAATGCCACCAGCTGCATACAGAGTGCAGGTGGTGCTATGGCATTTTTAAATTATTCCTCCTTGGCATACCCACACAACAAAACCTTTGTTTCTATATTGACTTCTAATTTTTTGCATCATTTGTGCTACTTCCTCAATGTCTATTATCATCTCAAGTGTGAGTACTATCTTCTGGAATTGAGTTTCTTGCTGTACTTGAAACAAGTTAGAACAATTTAAAAGCCAAAATGCTTCACCTTTTTGAGATAGTCTTAAAAGAATAACAAATAGATATGATTTTCTTGATGGCTTATTTTTCAAGGACTGTTGGTATTTAAGTACTCCCTTGCTTCCTAGAACTAACACATATTTCTAATATACAGTGAACTTTCTTATTCTCAGCCATAGAACATGACATTTTAGCAGGGATCCTTATTGCTTTCATGAGGAGAATGGTATTGGACCTGGAACTTGGGTTCTAAGTATGGTTAGAAATTTTAAATTTCATTTACAACTAAAATTATTGAGTAGAAATATAATGTCAGAGTTTGTAAATCCAGCCACTGGCACCTACCTGTGTTTGTTTTACTGAGTGTTCTTTCACTACTATTCCATCCCAAGGCATGTGTTCTATTTCTGAAATTGATCACTAACTTTGGTACTTTATTGAAAATTAATCTTTCTCGGTGAAAATTATATCTCTACCTGCTAGTTTCTGAGGGTTCTGACACCTTGACATCACTTTAAATTAAAATATCCTTTAGAGGATCCTATGGCAGTATAAATTTGACTTTTCATTGTGAAAGGAAGGAATACCTCTAGTTATATGAGTTCTCTGTGAAAATAGGGCTTTTACTCCCCCTCTACTCCTCCTCCAGCTCTCTTCATCCTCTTCCTCTTCCTTTGGTGCCAACACAGAGAAAAGAGCATCGGTATGAGTACTCTTCACTATAAAGTATGTTTTATTGTCACTCCTTACCTTGCAGATGCAACTTTAACTTTTCTATGATTTTATATACAATTAGCTAAATTGAGGTTTTGTTGAGTAAACCTGAATCCTAAACTTGGGGTTCATTTTCATTTTACTTATGACCTGACAAAACTTTAAGCATTATGAGCTTTTGGTATTAGTTGTCTTATACAGTGGTGATTTTATCTTTTCTTTTATTCTATGACTCTCAACTGTCTGGGTGTGATGTTATTGTTTCTTAATCATTCTTCGTGATAATTGAATTACAACATTGCTCTCTGCATTTTCTTCCCTTCAAAACCTCATATATACCCCTCCCCACTCTCCTTCAAATTCATGGTCTCTTTTTTTTTTACAAGCTGATATTGTATTTGTATCTTTCTTATTAAAATTATTAGCTCCTTTTTATGTTTTTCCCTTTTGAGAATTTTTTTTTTACTATTTTATTTTACATACTAACAGCAGTTTCCCCTCCTTTTCTCCTCCCATTCCCTACCTTACCTCTCTTCTACCCACACACCCCACCCACTTCTCTGTCTCCATTCAGAAGGTGTAAGGCCTCTTGTGGGAGTCAACAAAGAATGACATATCAAGTTGGGGTAGGACCAAACTCCTGCCCTCTGCATAAAGGCTGAACAAGGCATCCCACTATAGAGAATAGGTTCCATAAAGCCATCATGTCTGGGTCCCACTGAAAGGGACCCTACAAAAGACAAGCTACACAACTGTCACCAGATGCAGAGGGCTTAGGTAGGTCCCATAATGGCTCCCTAGCTGTGAGTCAAGTGTCCACTAGCTCCCACAAGCTCAGGTGAGCTGTCACTATGGGTTTCCCTATCAACTTGACCCACCGCCATCGTTGCTCATATAATCTCTTCTCCCTTTCTTCGTCTTTGATTCAGAGTTCAGCCCAGTACTTGGCTGTGGATCTCTGCAACTGCTTCTATCAGGTACTAGATGAAGGCTCTATAATGACAATTAGGGTAGTCTCCAATCTGATTACAGGGGAAGGCCAGTTCAAGCATCCTATTACTATTTCTACTGGTATTAGCTGGGGTCATCCTTATGTGTTCCTGGGACTTTCCCTGGCACCAGGATTCTCATTAGCCCCACAATGGCCACCTCTATCATGATATTTCTTTCATTACTCTCCTCCTCAGTCCCATCCCTAACTGGACTACCCTGATCCTTCATATTCCCATCCCCCATCCTTGTATTTATCCTCTCTGCCCCATTTACCCAGTATATCTCATCTATTTCCTCTACCCAGGGAAATGTGTTCCTCTTAGGGTTCTCCTTGTTACCTAGCTTCTCTGGGGCTGAGGATTGCATCCTGGTTATCCTTTGTTTTACATCTAATATTCACTTATGAGTAAGTACATACCATATTTGACTTTCTGGGTCTGGTTTACCTCATTCAGAATGATTTTTCTAGTTCTATCATGTAATTATAATCCAATGTAATAAAAAATTCCCATTTCCTAATTAACATGTTATAAGCATGAGTAAAAAAAAAAACAAACAAAAAAACTAGGCCAAGTAATCCATTACTCACAACTTTTACAAAATATATTGACTATTATGTGTACTTCTGTTCTAGGTAAAAGAGGGTAGAAATCAAAAATAAACCAGGAAGCCTGCTCCAAAGGGTCAACCTAAAGGGAACAGGGACGAGTCCACATGAGAAAGTTTTGGTTTGTGTTATTTTGAATTACCATTAGCTTCAGCATTCACTGTCATGTTCAGTGATTCCCAGTCATTCCCCCTATGGAAAATATGCAAAGACACACCCACCTCCCCACCTGTCCTCCTGCCTTACAGGGAATTTACTATCTTTAATTACTTCATACTCTCTACAATAGGAAACGAGCAAATTTCAGCCATTACATCAAAATATTTTCAACATGTGACTCAGGTTTTACTCTAGTCCTCAGTCTGTTACAACTAATACCAAGACAGTTAAAATACATTTTCCTCAGTATTTCTGAGTAATTAAAATAAAAATATAAAAGAATTCTTGAGGAAAAATATGCAATGCTTTTTAAAGAGAAATTTGCATCTAGGAAAGAACAAATTCTTAGGAACATAAAAGCATTTCCAGAGAGCCAAATTAATAATAGCAATATATATCAGCTTTAATAAATCTCAGGGCCTAGAAATTCATACTTACAGGTTATTTTCATAAAACTTAATATAAGCCTTCTAATATTTCATTTGTTAAATATTTTATTTGCTTTTTCTGTGAATTTCATTAAATGTATATTCTGTATTTAATTTGAAGAACAGAATCAACTTAGTTAAACCACCTTGGATGACAGTGCTCTCCATGAAATCTATAGTCCTTATAAGAAAAACCCAAACTCAAGTCATGGAAAAACTCCTTTCTGATTTGGCCATTGAATTCTAAGAGAACTGCAAAACATATAGTTTATGACCATCACCCTTGGTTGCCTTCCAGAAAATAAAGATAAGATTCTATTACTAAAGATACCACATATTCAGACACAGGACTTGTAGGAATAGAGGTAGAACTGACCTGAAGGCCTCCTTCCTCTAGACTAGATTTTATAGTACTGGGGAAGGATCTCTGCAAACTAGCAAGGGGGGAAATCAATAAAATAATTTTAACCAATTGCAACACCTACAAACCAAAACAGTGACCAGAATTACAAGACACTGGCAGTTATATCTTGAGAATAACCAACAGCTTCCTACTTGCAATTACGATCTAGTTAATAGGAAGGAATTAATGCCAATCAATATTAAATATCAGTAATTGGTGAGGCCATGGAAATAACAGAAGAACCTACTACTTACTAATTTTCTAAACCAGTGTAAATTCTAACTGAATCCTAAAATACTTATTCATATACCCATGAGAAGTTTAGCTATCTCACCTCATCACAGAACATCTTTTGCAGAATAGGCTATCATAGAAAGCAACAACTCATCATCCAAGTTTCAGGAAACATCATGGAAGATGGGACAGAAAGATTGTAAGAACCAGAGAACCAGGCTGAATGCCTTGAAGCATTATCAAATCTCAAGAAATCAGCTCTAAACACACACACACACACACACACACACACACACACACACACACACACACACACACACACACACACATCAACAATACTAAATTAACTCAAGAGATTGATTTTATAAATTTAGATGGATAGATGGTGATAGGTAGGTAGATGATAGATAAACAGACAGACAGATAGATAGATATGGGGTACATAATAATTAAAGAATAAAAGATCAAAGAGTCATGGGAGACATCGTAGGAGTGAAGAGATTAGCAGGAAGATGAATCGATTTCAATGTAGTGTTCATATATATATATATATATATATATATATATATATAATTTTCTGAAAATAAAGAAAAGGGGAAATAGGAATATTTAACATATACTCTGGTGTTACTGTACTCATTTCCTAGTAAATTAGTCTCATCTAGGCAGTGCTGGTTTACTCAACAATTAGTGGTGAAAAGAACTTCTTTTTCTATGAAGGAGCATCCTGCAAGTGCCTAAATGTTGCTTTCTCACCCTACATTTTCTTTCCCTTATACTAATGTTTTGTCTTCAGTAAGAGAGTAAATGATGCCCAGTTAAGGCCCTGGCTAGACAAAATTAAGAATGAGTTGCAAGTGGACACAGTTGTGTTTGAACTGCTTTCTGTACTATTTTAGTTCCTGTGATAACAAAACATTACTAGAAGATTTAAGAGGTTCAGTGAGAGGTTTCATTGTGTTGTGATGGAGAGAGCTTATTAAGAAAGTGGAGCTCATCTCATGGTGTTCAGGATGGAAAAGAATATGCCTGTTCTGGCTCATTTTCTCTATTTATTCCACATTTTCCTAACCTATTGGTTCCTAACACATCCCTTCTGAATGGGACTTCTCCCCTCACCTCTGAACAGATACAATAGCATGTGCTTTTCCGATCTCCTCAGTATTTTTCAGCCAAGTCAAACAAGCTAAGCATCACTCCTCTCTTGTCAAGACACAGGTTAGTATGTGCCATTAACTATGGTTCTCCCCTCCACTGAATATACCACTGGTGTTTACTTGTACTGTTTATCAGATCCTCCCTTAAAATCCCCATTTATTTCAGTTCACCACATCTCACTGCTTCCATAAAGTTATTGGAACAACAAACATTATTTTTTTCTGATTATGGTTCAAAAGTAAGTCTGGGAAAGATAGAAGAATTTTTTTTCACTTCCTGATTTTAAGGCACAGTTTTTAACTCTCTAGTAATTTAGATATGAAATACCAGAAATCATGCCTCAAATGTAACTTGGGGACAATTATTTAAAATAATGCTAAAATTCTATTTGAATGTTTTCCTTAATCATCATGCATTTCCCAGCAGTTTTAGACATGCTGTCACATTTTTGGGACCATTTGTGTTTGGAACAAACAGACATATCTCAGTTCATAAGCAAAGTCAAAGGAAAAATTAATTTTAATACACAGGCCTTTGATTTATAGGTAGCTTTTCAGAAATATATCTTTTCAGCAAAGTGAGATATTCTCCATGTTATATAAACCTTTATCCAAATAGAAAAACAAACACATATTATATATTTGTCATATTTTTCAGATGCCCTATCATGGAACCTGAATGAAATTCATATTCAAAATATACACATAAGCAATTAGAAAACATTAGTCATGGTAGGCAAGTGAACATTTAGATTAATTTACTAGGTACTCCAACTTAGAAAATTATTAAATTCATACTTTTATTAAAATATTTTATTTCTAAAGATGTGAAAGGTCATTTAAGATACTGAAAACCAGTTGTTCTAATTAACTTGCTCAATTCTGAGAAACTAAAATCTTAAATATGTAAAAATCACAGTATCTGCAAAGCACAAGAAAATGAGGCCTCAATCCAGTAATAAAGAAAAATAAAAACACAATTCAGTGTGTGCTAACTAGTTTTGTGCTACATAATATTAGTGAATACTAACAGAAAATAGAGAAGTGAGGATGTTGGACATCTAACTCAGAGTCTTGGGAATGCTAAGCCAGTGCTGTACCAGTAAGAAATATCCTTAGCCTGGATGTTTTGAGTCAGGATCTTGCAATGCATCTCAAGATGTTCCTGAATTGAATGTATAAGCCTAACTAGATTGGAAACTTTTGCAATCTGATCTCTGCTTCCAGAATGCAGGAATTATTGGTTATTACTGCCTCACTTGGATAAATTGATTTGTGTTAATACTTAATTTATCAGTTATAAATTGAAGTATGCAAGAGCAATACATCTATGGAATAAAAAGAGCTGTTGAAAGTCACATTTTTTCTTGTCAAAATGCCTTAGGCCTCTGCCTAAAGTTTGCAAGCCTACTTCTATGTGACTCTTACAGAGTAATGAAACTTTTGAAGTAAAACAATTATACATGAGTGAAAACTCAGAAAGGTTATGACAGGCATTACTAAGGTCATCTCTATATAACTTGGCTCAAAATATTTCCCAATAATAATCTTCAATATCATAATATGAACTTAAATAATGCAAATAAAACATGAAAAGATTTCTTGAGAGCATTTGATCCTTAGTTCAGAGGATTGGAAATTTTGGTAATGATCACCAGAACTTACCATGTGCCCTAATGGATATGAAATTTCCTAAAAAAAAGAAATGCTATAAAGCCAGTCATGATCCTGGATGTCCATTTTCTGAGTTAGTATGGTTGTAGTTTAAGAACTGGCTCTAGTTCTTAATGCCTAGTTTGGTAATACCTACCATCTATAGGCTTTGGGAACTCTTTAAGTTAGTTTCAGTTCTCTGTTGTGCCAGTATTTCTGCCACCATACTAAGTCCCCCACCAATAAAGTACAACAATCATTAGCTCATAACCTGACTTACAGTTTTAGAGAATCTATTCTATGGTTGATGAAGCCTACTGTTTACCCTTGTGATGGCACATGGTGGTTGAAGAGCTTGGTGGAGCAAAGCTCTTGGCTTTAGAAATATTACAAAGAGTCTGGTATAACATGTTCCAAGTTGTAAACACATGCACACTTGACAGACATTCTAGGCACCAGCCATGGCAACAATTTCATTTGGAGATCTTTTCCTATTCTGTGTAAGGACATCTTCATTGCATCATTATTTGTAATAGTCAGAACCTGGAAACAGCCTAGATCCCCTCAACTGAAGAATGTATAAAGAAAATATGGTACATTTACGAAATGGAGTACTACTCCGCAAAAAAAAAAAAAAAAAAAAAAAAAAAAAAAAAAAAAAAAAAATGGAATCTTGAAATTTGCAGGCAAAAGGATGGAACTAGAGGAAACCATCCTGAGTGAGGTAACTCACTCACATAAAGATAAGCATGGTATGTACTCACTCACATATGGATTTTAGAGACAGAACAAAAGATGACCAGCCTACAATCCACACTACCAGATAGGCTAGGAAGCAAGGAGGACCTTAGGAGAGACATACATGGTCCCCTAGAGAAGAGGAAAGGGACAAGATCTCCTGAGAAAATTTGAAGCATGAGGGAAAGGGAAAGGGAGTTAGGAAAAAGGGAAGGAGAGAAGAGAAGGGGGAGAAGGACATTAGGAAACAGGAAGATTGAGTCAAGGGAAGAATAGAGGAGAGCATTAAAAGAGATACCATAATTGAGGGAGCCATTATATGTTTTAAAAAAAGCTGACACTGGGAACATGTCCAGAGATATACAAGGATGACCCCAACTAAAAATCTAAGCAATAGTGGAGAGGCTACCTGAAATGTCCTTCCCCTAAAATGAGATTGATGACTACCCAATATGCCATCCTAGAGCCTTCATGCAGTAGCTGATGGAAGCAGAAGCAGACACTCATAAGCACTGATCTGAATTCCTGGAATCCAGTTGCAGAGAGGGAGGAGTGATGAGCAAAAGGGTCAAGACCAGGCTGGGAAAATTCACAGAAACAGCTGACTGGCACAAGAGGAGCTCATCCCAGAGTGATAGCTGGGAAACCAGCATAGGACCGACACAGGCCCCCTTGAAGTGAGTGACTGTTAGGAGGCATAGGTAGTCTATGAGGCCTCTGGTAGTGGATCAGTATTTATCCCTAGTGTATGAATGGACTTTGGGAGCCCATTCCACATAGAGGGATACTGTCTTAGCCTAGACACACAGGGAAGGGCCTAGGCCCAGCTTCAAATGATGCAACAGACTTTGATGATTCCCTCTTGGAAGACCTCATTCTCCCTGAGGAGCAGAAGAGGGATGGGACAGGTAGTGGTTGGGGAGCATGCGAGAATGGGAGGATGGGAGGATGGGAGGATGGGAGGGAGAGGGAACTGTAATCGATATACAAAACAAGATTGTTTCTAATTTAAATTTAAAAAGAGAGAAAAAAATTTAGTTGGAAACTTAATATGTATGGGCAGGTATTTTTTAACCTCTATCTGTAAAATCACAGTACAGCAAACAGAATGCACTATGAAGAATGCACACTTAGAATAAATTAATACAATCAGATTTTCCTAATTTCTTCTTACAGACACCATTTGTATAAGGAATACAGTGAAAATTTGCAATAGGCAAATAATCAATTTATAATTAAGGCTACAGTTCAGTTTAATAAACTGAAGTAGTCTCAGACTCAAATCAAAAGAAAACTATTCATTTTATTCAAACAATCAGTTTCTATGTGCAGTTTTAAATGGGAATCAATTTGGTGAAATATGGTATTAGTGAACAACTATTGTTTATGTTGCACACTTTGTAAATTTCAAATGTAAAATGTTCTCAGGATGACCATTCTGAAAACCATAGAGAGAATAACTAATACATAGAGAAGTCAGCACATCTATTTTATTCATCTACAGTGTGAGAAAAATTAATGTCATCTAAACTTCCCTCATTATTTGTCTGAAGCAATATATTCTGCAAGCATATTTTTTCTCAAAAATGGATCTTAGTAGGATTATTAATGTAACAAAAGTCCAGTCAATTATAATTCATCAACAGAGACCTTTGAAATTAACAAACACCTAAATTAATGATGTATATTTTTGTAGCTGCACAAGACAACATTTCCCACTTCTTAATGTTGTGAAGATTGATTAACATTAATCTATTTTAATTTTGCATATTTACTTGACATAAAATAATGAATATATGTAGAGCCCAAATTGGTGATTATATATATTAAATCAGTGCATTCTCTTATAGTTCTAATAAAGTAAAAAAGGATAATATTCCAAGGCAGAGATAGCAAAGGTTCACATGAGAAACAATAAGAATCAAATTAAATTTGTCCCTGGATAGCTCACATAAGGTAATAGAATACTTAGTATGAATAGAATACTTAGTATGAATATGAATTTTACCTGCTATTTATACATTAAACATTAATAAACTCACTTTCTAAATAGATATTCTAAATACAAAAGACAGTACACACTACATATGACTTTACTATAACTACTGGAGGCATGAACAATCATGAGTTTGTGTCCTAAACTCTTCTGACCTCACCACTCATGTATCATAGCTGATTATCATTTCTCCAGTTTTCTTTCAGTTAAAGCATAACAGGACTGTAGAGGAGCAAATCAGAATCTAAGGTTTCTCAATTGAATATCTTACATAGAAAGGAAAGAACCAGACCTGTAAAGAGTCAATAGGCAGTCAGTAGAAAGTACCAAAGATTACGAATGAATAATAAATCATTGCTAAAATAAAAGGACAGGTAGAGAAGCAAAAAAAAAGAAAAGAAAAAAGAAAGAAAGAAAGAATTCTAAAACAGAATCCAAACATTTCTCTTTCAGCTAATTTAATTAAAACTTGAGAACCTACTACTGCTACTTTCCCAAGACAGTGTAATTCTTTTGTTCCTTTCTGTTTGTTTTGTTTTGTTTGCTTTTTGAGACAGGGTTTCTCTACATATCCCTGACAGTCTAAGCATTTTCTATGTAGACCAGGCTTTCCTGAAACTCAAAGAGATCTGCCTGCCTCTGTCTCTGGAGTGGTGGGGTTAAAGCTGTGTACCAACACCACTTGGCATGAAACAGTATAATTTTTAATTTTATTACAAATACTTATTTGCATAGGTAGGTATGTCTTCGATCTATCAACTAAGAAGTTTCTTTTGAAGCAAAGTCCATTACAGAAAGAATAACTAGTCAAAATACAGGAACAAATGAGTATAGATTGTTCATTTGCATACAATCCATACACAGCAAAATCTATACCTAAGGCTAAGGAAACTTAACTGAAGAGAAGAGGGGACAGAAAGATGGTAGGAGTCTGAGACCCAGAGTTTTCTTCAAGATAGTGTTTAGTGCCCCCCCCAAAAGAGACCAAGGAGTGGAAAATGGGAGGGAACACAGGCAGTATCTGGGAGGAGGTGAGGGGGTTACAGGTGAATATGATCATATATACTATATGAAATACTCAAGGAATTGAGGAATGTTATTTTTAAATTTTTCTATTTACACAAAATTCTCATCAAGATAATAATATCATGCTCAAGTAAACCTTGAGTTTGATCATGGCTAAACTAACTACAAAACACATCGCTTAAAGAAAGACATAGTTTATATTTAAAGGACCAATTCCTGAACACAGTTGTGAATTTCATAATAGTTGTGGGGTTCTACAGGGAAAGATGAATATTGAGGTTGTAATACTTTTATTTTAGGGTTCAATTCATTCAAATAATTAAGGAAGAATTCACAAAGCCTTCCACATTATTATAAATACATTTTATGATATAATTTCATCTTTGTCATTTAGTACTAACTTTTAGTTTATTAACAATTATTTTTCAACACAGTAAAATAATAAAGTTTGTGTTATAAAAGGAATTTCCTTAGATTCCCCAAACATAAAAGAATATAAAATAATCTCTTCTATGAAATACTTTTTTGGTTTTTTTTTGAGAAATATAATGTATTCTTCAGTAGTGTCAGGAATGAGGCACTGAGAATGCAAAATGTAGCTTTAGCCATCATCTGTGAAACAGAAATAGAAATGCTGCTTTTGCAGATTAAGTAATTAATGAACCTTGGATTAGTTTTGACTGATTTGCTGTAGAGCTTTTACCTAAGATATTTTGTCAGCACCAAAAGTTATCCAAGATGTTTTGAATAGGAATTGAGACATTCCTGAACATTTCAAAATGCTTAAGTAGCATTCCAGAGAGTGTAGAAATTTTAAAATTTCCAAATATTATATATAAGATATAGCCATGCATATTTATAAAAATAAATTATTTAAGTTAAGCTAGTAGCAATGTATTTTGGTTAAACAAAGGCACATTTGGAGAGAACTGGATTAGGTTCTTTAAGAGTAATCAAAATACATTTCAAGTATTTTTAAGAAATAAGTAAAATATGATTTTTATGGGGTTTGTCATGACATGCATCATGAATCACTTAGTAGGATGACATACAGAAAAAATTATGAATTCTCTGAAGGAAATCACAAGCAGCTGTAGGCTAGCTACTGTTGACCACTGAGGAGTCTGTAGTCACACAGGTTTCTGAGCCACATGGAACTATGAGTGCATCAGTGGTCTGGGCACTCCCTAGGAATAGAGACAAGGATATCAGTTGTTTCTGTATGTCAATTGAAACATATCTTTGATATTAAAACTATCACATATCTCAGGAAACTTGAAAGGTGTGTGAGATGTAGAGAACAAATTTTAAAGATTTTTCCTGCTACTTATCAAAGAAAACTCTTAAAACACATAAGTATGTTTGATTTCCAGTTTTATTTATGCCATTTTTTGGTGGGGTTCCGAGACAGGGTTTCTCTGTGTAGCTTTGGAGCCTATCCTGGCTCTGGAGACCAGGCTGGCCTCGAACTCACAGAGATCCTCCTGCCTCTGCCTCCCGAGTTCTGGGATTAATGGCGTGTGCCATCAACACCCAGCTATCTATGCCATTTTTAAGATAACATTCAGAACATATATTATATATTACATATATATTTTTTATTTCTCTTATAAACATTTTATTATAAAATGCTTTTTAAATAATTTGTATGGGTGTGTATCACAATCCCATTATATTTTACTTAAACAAAATATATTGCTCATTCCACAACCAATCAAGGTTTTAAATTGCACTGTTTTTTTATCATTGTAAGCCATACCACATACATCCAGGAACAAAGTGAGAGAGAAAACTGGTCTTCGTAAGGAAGAGGAGGCTCTAGAATCAGCCCCCAGTCTTAATCTTGCTCTGTGGTGACTACCTATCTGAAATGGCTTGTTTTGCCCATTTCTACTACTTCTTTCTACTATGAAGCATTGAGATGTGAGCTACTAGGCTGTGATATTACATAAATAAGGCCAGAAATCTCAATATTTAAAATATACACTTCATTTCTCACAGAACTCATTACAGCTATCTCTCACTGGACAGCACTCCTTGGCAACTCCCTCTGTGTGGCGAACTGGGGGACATTCCCTCCCTTCCTGCAACTCTGCCTTTGCTTCAACTATACAAAGGACAGGGAGGGATTCAAGGACTGCAAAGGCTGTTTTACAGCCACATCAGTAAGTGGCAGGTACAATCCTTTGGAGGCTTAGAAATGGATTTCCTGTGCAATAAGGTAAGAGCAAAACATCCCTTTCACAGGTATCTTAAGTGGGAGAGTCAGAAGGAGGCAGCAGGCAGGAGGGAGGGGAAACTGCAGTTGGGATGTAAGTAATAAAAAGAAGAAAAACAACAGAATGGAATCATTGTCCTAACAAAGGGGTCCTTCCAAATAAATACTAACAGAAACCTGACAACATCATGTTAGCTAAGACTGATTGGAACTAAGTGTAAGTTCTTATATGCTCTAAAATAAAACAAGGAGGACTCATTGGATCTGAATGGGAAGGGGAACTGGAAAGGATTTCATGGGTGATCTAGGGGCAGATGGAGATGGAAACAAGAGGGATCCGTTGGATGTGGGAAGTACTGAAAAAGATGTCATTTCGGGGTGAGGCAGAAATCTGGTGCAAGGGAAACTCCCATGAATCTACAAGGATGACCACAGCTAAGACTTCTAGTGAAAGAGAATACATTGCCTGAACCTCCTGAGATTAGGCAAGACTGCCAGTGAACCTATATGACACTAATCCAGTCACAAATCCTTCTACCTACTATTTGTCCAGACGATTAGATATGCTGGGGTAAAGGTGACACAGTTTTCCGGCCTAAGACCTATGCCAAGAGAGGAAGTCCATCCCTGACACTTCCTGGAGCACCAAGTCACAGAGGCTGGATAGCCCAGAGACCCATGATAGAACCAAAAACTACGGGCAAAAAAAAATGCAATGTAATGATGCTTAATGATATTCTACTACACTCATAGATTTTTGCCTAGCCAGATAGTCATCAGAGAGGCTTCATCCAGCAACTGGTAGAAACAGATGTGAAGGCCCACAGTCAAAAATTAAGTTAAGCCCAGGGAATGCTGCTGAAGAGAAGGAAGGATTGCAGGATCCATAGGGATCAATGACATCACAAGAAAACTGACAGACTCAACTATCCTGGGCTCATAGGTGCTCACAGACACTGAACTACCAGGGAGCCTGCCTGGTACTAACTTAGACACTCTGGACAAATGTTACAGTTGTGTAGCTTGGTCCTGTTATGAAATTCCTAACAATGGGTCAGGGGCTGTCTCACTCTTTTGCTGGCTTTTGGAACTCTATTACTCATGCTGGGTTGCCTGTCCAGCCTTAATATAAGGTGAGGTGCTTAGTCTTACTGCAACTTGATAAGCTGTTTTGTTGATATCCATGGGAGCCTGAAATTTTTTGAATAGAAACTGGGGATAAGGTGGATGGGGGGCAGAGAGGGGATGAGGGAAGGTTTGGAAGGAGAGGAGGGAGGGGAAAATGTGTTCAGGATGTAAAGTAAATGAAAAATAAGTAAAAAATAAAACAAACCTTAAAAATAATTTTATTTGACATTTTCAAAATAAATAAAAAAGGTCAGATGCCATCTCCCACCTCGATGACTGCTGAATCTAACAGTTTCTGCACAAAACTGAAGTGTATTGGGAGACACAGTCAGTTCATAAGTTAACATGCTAGCAAGTGTGTATTCAGAGAAATGTAAGGCATTTCTATGCTGTAAGATAACTAGAATAGTTATGGAACTAAGTACATTTGGTACTTAGTAACAAAATCCATTCTGATCAGGTGTATTGTTTTGAATACACTGTATAGACAATATTCTCTTTCATTTTCTTAAATTTATAAATAATTTCATCATTCAAAGAGAAGGTGAAATGGAGAACTAATGAATAATAGCAGCTTCACAAATTGGTTGACTATATACAAGCAAATTACTGAGTGTTAGTTTAATAATTAATGTTATTAAGAACTTACATATTTGCTTGAGTCAGGGACAAAATAAAAGATTATGGTAATAGAAGGTACAGGAGTAGGTGCCATACACATAACAATAATAACAATCTACTCACTGGAGTTGATATGCTTGAGGATGGCACCATGCTTAATGTTGAAAAGGTAACATAAAATTGCAAAGGTATATTTAGATACCAATCATAGATAATATAGAATAGGAGCAATAGGTGGCTAATTTTATGGAGGGGATTAAGAAGAATGGATGTTGAATGTGGGTGTCAGTGAGGAGACCTTGGAGATCTATGGGACCTCTTGTAGTGGATCAGTACTTATCCCTAGCATATGAATGGACTTTGGGAGCCCATCCCACATGGAGGGACACAAGGGGGTTGGCCTAGGCCTATCCCATAGAATAAGACAGGCTTTAAGACCCCCTATGGAAGGCCTCACCCTCCCTGGGGAGCAGAAAGGGTATGGGATAGGTAAGGTGTTAGTTGGAGCGGCAGGGGAGGAGGGGAGGGAAAGTGAACTTGGATTCACATATAAAACAATCTTGTTTCTAATTTAAATGGAAAAAAGAAGAATGAATGTGAAGATGCTGAATACCACATCATTGGAAGAGAAGTTAGGTGCTTTGAAGATGTTTAGTGACCATATTGAGATTCCTGGGTGCAGAGGTGTGTCCAATTTGCTTACTTGATCAAGAGGCAGAAAATCCATTTGCCTATATGCAAATTTGTCTCTGTCTGTACTAGTTGGAAATGGTAAAAAAATATATAGAATGGAGAAAATAAAGGAATCTCATATTTTTACTGTGCAGTAGAAGCCTTTATAGAGATCATAGGAGCTCAGGGTATGAAATGAAATAAAATGGGTCAGTGAGCCTATATAAAATATGAGAAAGCCAATTGATTATCCCTCCCAATATTATAATTTTTGTGTTTCCAATTTTTCTTGGGAGTTAAATAGATAAGTTACTTTAATTACTATAATAATGACTGGTATTTAAGTGGCTAAAAGTTCTGCTTATGGTCTCTTTGCTAATCTCAAATATGGATTTTAATATCAGACTGAAAAACATCAAAAATCAAAGTTAGGAGCTCAACGGAGTAATAGATAAAGGCATATATACACCCAAATACAGTTTAGTTAAGCCAAGATGAAAAAGAAAATTATAAAAATTTATAATGCTGGCACTGAATTTTTAAGTGAAATAAACCATTCTCAGAAAAACAAAAAAATGATATCAGACTGAGTCACCATTAAATTGAAATATGAAAATGTTCAGCATTCTAATTACTACGTATGAGAGGCTGAGTAAAGCTTAAGTAATTAAGAGATGAGCTCAGGTGTTGGTGAACTAATTCCATTTTATCTGAGGACAAGACAGATGATGTTGAGTCGTGCTATTGCTTAACAGATTTGCAAGGGGTGAGTGGAAGGAATTCAATAAAACTTAACAGCATCTGTTTTACACCCTTCACCTTTCTCCCTCATCTACCTGCATCACTTGGTTTCTATGTGAACAAAAAAAGAAACAGTATCAGAAAAAAATGGTAGTCTAATGCCAGATACTCTAAATGATAGCAATGACTGTACCTTTGCAACTTCTGGTACCATGGTGTACACGATCCACATAGGGTAGCGCAAATTCTTAATAAAAAATTCAGAGGCAGTTTTCAGGGGGTGATAGTTGAAGGATCTGAGAAGCAGAGCAGCCAACCACTAGAGTTCTTACCCCTACAAATGATCAGACCAAAGGGACCATCCTGTCCTCAGGCAGCATCCTTAGACTGAGGGCTCAGACTGCATCCATCTCTCCATATACTTAGACTGCCCTGAGCTCCAGTATCCTCCCACCTTATATTCCCCTCTCTTTTCAGCCACGTCACTCCTGCCTCCACCTCCCAAGTGCTGGGATTAAACGCATGTGATCACACGTACTGGGATCACTTTTGTGTGACCTCTGTTTACTTTTAGACAGATGCAATATTTTGTACCCCAGGGTGGCCTTGAACTCACAGAGATCCATCTACCTCTGTCTCCCAAGCACTGTGATTAAAAATGTTTGTCACCACTGCCTGCCCTCTATGCCTAACCAGTATGGCTAGCTCTGCCCTCTGATTTCAATGCAAACTTTATTTGTTAGATCATAAACAAAATATTACCACAACACAGCCAGTTTGTACAGAAGGAAGTAGATAATTTTCTTCCATTTATCTGAGGGACATTAATGATCTGATATCTCTCAAATCTTCTAGTTGCCTGTGGGAGAACAGGGTGAAATAACACAATCAGAATTATGACAACCAAGCAGGGAAACCACAGAAAGCAAGCTGCTGCTTATCTTATTGAATCATTTTCAATGTTGAACATTCCTTCCTGATAGGGACTGCTGTCCCTCCCCTTCTGCACAGGATTTTTCTAGGTGACACAAGAGCCATACTTTGAGAATGTTTTGCCCTTCCTTATCTTTTTCAGATTTCCTTTTCTACTAGGGTATGGTTACATGACTACATTTGACAGTGTGAAGAACTTCAAATGACATTTCAGACAGAAGGACAGGCACATGAAACACCTCGCTGGGAAACAGGTGACATGAACTCATAGGCATGAATGAAATACTCATGTATCATGGATCTAGCAGAGGCCACCTAATTAATTACAATGATTTTTAGTATGATCTTTGTGTACAGGAGTTTGCATTTCATGTCGTTTCCCATCACATTACAGTTTGTGACCTGCTAGAATCACAGGAAATATCCAACATAGCTGAAGAATTATAGTAACAAGGTGGGGTGTAATTTAAAGAATAGAAAGTAATATTTAATATATGAATTCTTTGGTGTCCACACTTAAGTCTTTGTGGGGGAAGTTTATAAAACTTTGACTTCACATTTTGACTGATGAATAACTGCTGTTGTCTTGGAAGGATAGTGGCTCATTGAGTGTGTTGTCAAAATAATAGAAGTAGAAAATGAAGGCAGTCATCAAACCATCAGTTCTTCTCTGTAACAACAGATATATCATTTAATTCAAAATTGCCATCCTCTAACTCTGTATCTGCCATATATTTCCACAGCAATAGTGTGGAAAGACCACAATATCTCAGTGGCACACCACAATACACACTTATATTTTCCCAGAAATCTATTAACCATCTGGACAGTTACAGCAGTGCAAGCTGGCCTTGGTAATTTGATCTTTACTGATTCCTGCAGCTATAATCAGTTCGAAAGTTGGTAATAGATGACAAACCTAGATGGTCTCTGTTGGCTAGGCTGTTCTCTGCTTGCTGCAATTTTTCCCACAAGAGCTTTCTTATGAGCCAGACTAGATAATTCAGTGAAGTACAAGTTCAGTGAGAGTCCTTCTCTCCAAAAAGAAAGTGGACAGATGAAGTCACCCAACATAGCCTTCTCATTTCCATACAAAGAAGCACATACATGTATACATACATACATGAACACATATTCACTACATATATATATATGTGTGTGTGTGTGTGTGTGTGTGTGTGTGTGTGTGTGTAGACAGATAATAGATGATAATATAAATTAAGCTTATCAAATTAATTTTCATTATTTTTAATATCATCTTATCCATTGTTATGGTCAATGAATTATATATGGTGGTATGTTGAATAAGATATGGATGGTTACAACGAACGAATCCTCATCACTTAAGGAAGTTGAATCTATATATAAATGCTAAAACATCAAGAACTAGTAAAGACATGCCATTGCAGAAATGAATCTACTGAGGGAACCAAGTTATATTTCTATATAGTAAAGTATGCTTGTTGGAAGTTATCTATATCAATGATGGACCTAGAGCTTTTAAATTCAGGGAAAGTAAACATGTGGGAATCTGAAAATAGGGAAAGGAATCTTAAGCCTCTCTGGAGTAGTGAGAATGAAACATGTGCATTTTCACTTTGTAAATGTAGATAAATAATATAGAGCATATAGGTACAAGCATTAATAAAAATATTGCTTATGGACCCAAAATTGTCTTTCTGTATTAAATATGAAAAACATAGGCAAAAGGTAACACACACACACACACACACACACACACACACACACACACACACACACACACACACCGCCATGTCTGGAAAGCCTCCTATATTTTCTACATATGATTGCAGTGATCCTGTCCATCAGTCATTTTAAAGGAGTTAATATAGTGGGAAATTACCAATACGGAGTCAGGTAGAAATATAAGGGTATTTAATAGGGAAAAGCCTTACTTACAGAGCAACATAGCCAGCTGGCATGGCAGCAGTCTGTATGCAAGCCCAAAAAAGAAACCGAAAGCGAAAACGCAGTCCCTACGACCCCTGACCACGTCCTCACAAGCTTGTGAGGGAGTGGTCAGGTACACCTGTAGCCAGCCCCTAAGTAGGCGTGGCTACAGCTTCCCCTACAAGTTAACAGTGGCACAAGCTGATTTAGGAAATTTCAGGATTCTTCAAGCAAGGGCTTTTAAGTGTTGACAAAGATATTCCATATGCAAAGAACACAGAAGTGTTGCATGGCTGGGCTAGTTTTTGGACATGTTTCAAGTCAGAAGATAGAAGATCTGATTACTAAGTGATGTTGAAGGCTAAATGACTCTTAAACAGCTTTGTTCAATCACAAGCTTGTAAGGAACTGACATGTTTCAACATGAATCTCTGAAAAGGACACAAGAATACAAAAAAGAAAAAAAAGAGCCAAAAAATCAAACACAGTATAAATACAGAAAATTAAAATTTGTTGAAAAGACATCAAAAGAACCAGATAAAGATAGAAGGATTGGCCAGTAGTTACCTTTTCACCCGTACCATGGCCATCTAAACTAGCTTTTCTCTAAATGATTCACCTTTTAAAAACACAATGTGTTAATAAAGCAAAAGCCTACTCCAAATAATAAGTACATACAGCTAGAGATAAATTGAAGGATAAATATAGACCAGACATCATTGTATATTGGATTATTCAGAACTTTTCAATTGGAAAAAAGATTTCTACTACTGCCATGGCTTTTTACATTCTCTTTTCTCTGGGTATTCTGAGGGGGCTGGTGTAGAACATTCCCCTGTCACAATCTGATTGACTGATTTACTAAATTATATACTTCTGTTGTATTTTATCTTGTCTTCAAGAATGTCCTATTTCTGTGCTAGGATCCAATTCAAGATCCCATGTTGTATTAACTAGTCATGTCACATTAATCTCAGATCTATAGCAAACTCCTAGTCTCTCATTTTTTGGGGGGGGGGTGTTGATGCTTTCAGAGTATACCAGATGGATAGTTTATAAAATATCTTTGAATTAGAACTTCTGTGCTGGCTGCTCATAACTTTATTGAAGTTACGGATTGGGGAAAAGATTGACACAGAAATAATGCTGTGTCACCCCCAATATATCACTTGAAGATGCACATGATGTCAGTGTATTTTATTGGTGAGTTTTGCTTGATCACTGGATAAACTAGTGCTTCAAGAGTTTGCTGCTGTGAAAGGAAATCATCTCTTCCAGAATTAGTAAATAATCACAATATGGTCAACTGCAAAAGCATGTTACTACTCAGTTTCTACCAAAAATGTCTTCCATAATTTCAAAACACATAAATGAAATTGTCCCATGGCCATTACACTTGGGTATTATAATGGTTATGTTTTACTATCTCGATCATATATTTTAATCAAATTTATTTTCAATTGAAAAGCTTTCTTCTGTATTCTTTTCTTCAAAAACTTAATGAACTATTTTAGTTTGGATTTGAATACACTTATTTCATTTCATAGCCTGTAATTTAGTGATAATCATTTATCTCTGTTCACATAGTTTCAATTTGGTGACTTAGAGCACAATTATACTAGTTGTGTGTTCTTTCAACTAGTATTTATCCCTTATACAGCCATGAAATTATTTATTTTAGTACTTATTTAATCTATGAAATCATTACAAGCTTCAAGTTCTTTTTTCCCCTAGTCCTAAGCTCTGGATACAAATAGCCATTGATGAATGAATACCTGGTTCATTTCATGAAGAAGTATATTTCCATAATAATTCTGTCTGCTGATCTACTTAATTTATAGGAATATCACTGTGCCTTGATCCTCTGAATAGTCAGAGCTTGAAAGTGGAAATGAATGAAAACACTTACATGTACAAATTCTGTCTGTTTTCAGAGCCTGAAATAATTTGATGCTTCGGTATCACAAGCCACATGCTACTTTCGCACCCTTGCTCATAAGTAATATTTAAATGTCCATATGTAAATATGACAAATTCTGTTGTCAATATACTTTGGAGAAAAGAGTGTTTAAAAACATTCACTTTGAGGATGGAGAGATAACTTAGAATTTAGGATCATTTGCTGCTCTTTCAGAGGACCTGGTTTCTGCTTCCTGAATCCACATACCAGCTCATAACTATCTGTTACTGGAGTTCTAGGGAGTCGAATGATCCTTCAATGATACAATCAGGCAAAACAATCACAATCATAAAATTAAGTTTAAAAATAAAATTATGCATTGGTATTCTCGCTATTCAGAAAATTCCAAATAAACCAATGAATTAGTGTCCATATTTTATGATCTTTAGATTTATGTACTGTAAAAAATCTTCTTTTACAAAATTGCTTTCCAGTTCCTTTTATGACCAAAAGAGAAGTTTTCTACACACAAGTCCCCCTCTATGCAGAGAATCAAAATCTCCTCACAAAGCCAAATACTGAGATCTCAACTGGTTCTAATCGCATATTTTATTTTTTAGATTTTTTTATTTAATTCCAATATTTTTCCCTTTCCATCTTTCCTCCAAACTTTCTCATATATCCCTTCTCACTATCATTCAAACTCATGGCTTATTTTTCATTAACTGTTACTTAATGCATATATATATGCATATATATATATATATATATATATATATATATATATATATATATATACCTTAATACAAACTGCTTGTTCCATATAAAGTCATCTGTATATGTGTTTTCAGGGCTGACTGCTTTGCACTGAAGAATCAATTTGTGTGTTTTTCCCGAGGAAGACCACCTCTCCCATTCTTATATTTCCTCAGTGGTCTACAGTTCTTTGTGTAGGGTTAAGGGCTCCTGGCCCCATCCACTTTGGTATGTCCATTTGTGTCATCCTTGCTCAACTCATGTTCAGGCACCATGTTGATGAGACTTTATGGGTGTAGCTTCTGACATCACTACAAGACACAGCCTCACAGCAAACTCTGAAATCCTAAATCCTTTTGTTCTTATCTTTCTGGTCCCCATTCCACAAATATTTCCTGAGACTTAGATGTGTAAGCGTTTCATAAATGTATCCATTGGAACTGAGCTCCATAACTCTATATTTTGCCAACTCTACATTATTTTTATTCAAAGATATTATTTAAATGAAGCTTTTTTGGACCTTCATCCTGTTATCATTTGATTCTGTCACTCATGTACACATTTATGTCATCAATGACTATATAAACACAGCCATTTGCTTGCTTCCCATTGCTTGTTCAGTCTGATTTCTTATAGAACCCAGGATCACCAACCCAGGGATGGCACCATCCACAATGTACTGGGCCCTCCATAATCAATCACTAATTATGTATACACATATGTAGATAGATAAATAAAGAGGCAGACAGGTGACTATCACAAATTTTTAGTAGTAATAATTACTGTGGTGGTTTGAAAGTAAGCATCCACTGTAAGGCTCAAATGTTTGAATACTTGATCCTCAGCTGGTGGCCCTGTTTACACAATCTAAGGGATTGTGACTTTCCTAAAAGAAGTAACTGGGGAAGGGTTTTGAGAGTATAATGACTTGTACTGTGTTGAGTTGGTCTCTCTGTTTCCTGCTTTTGATTAAAGATATGAGGTATCAACTCTTAGATTCCAGCTCCATCTGCTATGTCTTAGCTTCCACTCTTCTCCTTATTACTCCTCAATCCCAGGTCTTCCATTGTCTACTTTCAGTTTTATCCCTCTGAACATAAAACTTTTGGGCTAGTCTTATGTCAACTTCACACAAGATACAGTTATCTGAAAAGAATGGGAAACTCAACTGAGAAAATACCTCCATTAGATCCAGATGCAAGGCATTTTCCTTGTGGAATGTTTAACTATGTAAAGATGTGTTACATATGTTTATGCTGTGGAATGTTATATTAACTGTATAAAAGTATGTTGCATTTGTCTATGCTACATGTGTTTGAAGGTGTAAAGGAGTGTTATATATGTTAATGCTGTATTTATTTAATTATGGAAATACATGTTTCTTTTCCACTCCTCTGCCTAAGGTACCTGGTTTGTCTAATCAAAAGCTGAAAGGCCAGTAGTTAGGTATAAAAGGGATAGGGGGATGCCAGGCAGAAGAAATAAATAGGAGAAGAAATCTAGGCTCAAGAAGAATGAGATGGAAAAGAAGAAAGAAGACAGCAAGGGAGAAAGAGAAGGACAAACCGGAGCCAGAAGCCAGGCAGCCACTAGCCAGACATTGAATAGATATATAGAAAGAAAGAAAGAAAGAAAGAAAGAAAGAAAGAAAGAAAGAGAGAAAGAAAGAAAGGGAAGGAAGGAGGGAAGGAAGGAAGGAATGAAGGAATCGGGGACAAAAGAAGGGAGGGAAGTAGAGAGAAGGAGGAAGGAAGAAAGAAATGTAAAATGCCCCAAGTCAAAACATAAAGACAAACAAATTGAAATAAGAGCTAAGGTAAGTCCAAGAATTCATAACTAACAAGTCATCATGTCACAATTTGGGAACTAGTTGCTGGCTCCAAAGAAAAAGCCTGATACACTTTTTCTTGATAGAGGAAGGTAATACCTGGACTGTTGATACTTGGTTTCTTAAGAAAGCAGACTGTGCAAGCCTTGGGAAACAAGCCAGTAAGCATCATCCCTACATGGCCTCTGTATTAGCCTGTTCCTCTAGGGGCCTGTACCTGTTCACATTTATATTCTGATTTTCTTGATGATTAATGTCAATATGGAAATGTAAGTCAAATAAACATTTCCTCCCGAAATTGCTTTTGATCCTGGTGTTTCATCACAGCAAGAGAAACCTTACCAAGAAAACTTGTTGTAGCTATTTTATTAATTTATTAATTTTCCTCTTATGCATCTGTATCTATCTACCTTTAGATCATAATCTAATCACAATCTTCTCCCAGTCCATCTCTCCTGACCATCCAAGTTTCTTGGGGTGTAACATTCTGCTTTCCAATTTCATGAGATATTACATGTATTATAATGACTAGTATCATAAGGATGAAAGTCTCATGTTCGTACCAGATCATAAAGGAAAGGAAATATTTACACACAGCTGGTGTTATCAAAACAAAAGGTAGGCACTACACACAATGTTATTTAAAATATCAACAAGGAGATGGAGTTACAGGGCACCATGAGGTATGTGAGAGATTTAGCAACTGAACTAAGGTTCTCTGCTAGAATAGTACAATTATTAACTACAGAGCCATCTCTCTAGGTCCTTCTTTATTTTTAAATTTTATCATCTGTAAAGCATTGATGGGTGATGCATATTTGGGGTTATTATTCATCAAATAACTATGAAAGTTCTACAGGTTTCACACACAAGTATTATTTCACTTGGCTCAATATATGAGAATTGACTTGTTGAGTAAGATGTTATGTATGCATTTAATTTACAAGAAAAAATGAAACAAGTTTCCGAAGGCTAAGAACCATTTTATATAGTCACTGGCAACACAAAAGCATTCATCTGTTGTATACTGTTAATAGATTGTCTTAATTGCATTTCATCATTTCAGAAATTGTACCATCTCAAAGTAATTTTTTCATTTTTTAATTTTACATGCATGTGTGGAGACAAGCAGACAATTTGAAAAAGTTGGTTCTCACCTCTTACCATGTGGGGCCAAGTATAGAATACAAATTATCCGGATTAGCCGAAGATATTTTTACCTGACAAGCCATCTTGTTTGCCCCAGTGTTCTGGCTTTGGGTGGAGTAAGCCCTGATATCATGCTGTATATTAAGTACTCTCTGGCTGTGGGCTATAAGCATATTATCTCCCAGCTAGGATACTCAAAATACCAGAAATTTCCTATCTCAAATTTTGGATGTAGAAATTTATTCCTTTTCAGTTCAATATAATTACATCATTTCTTCCCTCCCTCTTGCCCTCACCCATCTTCCAAATTCTTGGTGGTTTCTTTGGCCATCCCTATACATGTAAATGAAAAGCTATATAACTACACCTTCCTGAGTTTGCTCTGTGTTGCCTGTATGTTTCCAGGGCTAACCAATTGGTATTGGACTACCAGTCAGGAGGCTTATTGATGAATTATTCCTCTCTAGCAGTAAATTGCTTGTAACTCTTCTAGGAGTGAGGCCTTGTGAGATGCCCCCATTAACACTGGGAACATAAGAATTCTTTTTTATTAGAAAGTTATTTTACATGTCAATCCCAGGTCCCTCTCCCTCCCCTCCTCCTCTGCCCCTCCAACTACCTACCCCATACCCTTTCTGCTCCCCAGGGAGGGTGAGGTCTGGGGGTCTTCAAAGTCTGTCATATTCTTTGGGATAGGGTATAGGCCAGCCCCCTTGTGTCTAGGCTCAGTGAGTATCCCTCCATGTGGGATGGGCTCCTAAAGTCCATTCCTATTGTAGTGATAAGTACTGATCCACTACAAGCAGCCCCATAGATTTTCAGAATCTCCTCATTGACACCCACATTCAGGGTGTCTTGATCAGTACCATGCTGGTCTCCCAGCTATTAGTCTGGGGAACAAGAGCTCTCCCTTGTTCAGATCAGCTGTTTCTGTGGGTTTCCCTAGCCTGGTATGGACTCATCAGTCCTCCTTCTCTGAATCTGGATTTCAGTTCAGTTCAAGGTTTCGTTGTGGGTGTCCACTTCTAATTCTAATAGCTGCTGTATGAAGTCTATTCGATGGCATTTGAATTAGAGCAGGCATTTAAGGTAGCCTCTCCTCTGTTGCTTAGATTGTTAGTTGGTGTCATCTTTGTAGCTCTCCAGACATTTCCCTAGTGCCTGATTTCTCTTTGAACTTACAATGTCTCTCTATTATATTATCTCTTATCTTGCTCTCTTCTGTTCGTTCCCAAACTCAACCTCCCTGTCCCATCATGTCTTCTTCATCCCTCCTCTTCTCCCCTTCTCATTCTCCTAGTTCCCTCTCCCCTCTGCCCATGCTCAGGAGATCTTGTCCCCTTCCCCTTTCTAGGGGACCATTTATGTCCCTCTTAGGGTCATCCTTGTTTACCAGCCTCTCAAGCAGCTTGGGTGGCAGGCTGGCCATCCTTTACTGTATGTCTAAAATCCACATATGAGTGAGTACATACAATGCCTGTCTTTTTGTGAGTGGGTTACCTCTGGATTGGGAAAAGATATTCACCAACCCCACATCAAACAGAGGGATGATCTCCAAAATTTACAGATAAATCAAGAAGTTAGTCTCCAAAACACCAAATAATCCAGTTAAAAAGTGGGGTACAGAACTAAATATACAATTAGCAATAGAGGAATCTAAAATGGCTGTAAGACACATAAAAAAGTGTTCAGCATCCTTAGCCATCAGGGAAATGCAAATCAAAGCAACTCTGAGATACCATCTTACACCTGTCAGAATGGCTAAAATCAACAACACCAATGACAGTTTATGCTGGAGAGGTTGTGGAGAAAGGGGGACATTCCTCCATTCCAACTCATGCAGCCACTTTAGAAATCTGTATGGCAATTCCTTAGGAAAATGGGAATCAGTCTACCACAAGATCCAGCAATTACACCCTTAGGCATATACCCAAAAGAAACACATTCCTACAACAATGACATCTGTTCATCTGTGTTCATAGAAGCATTATTTGTAATAAACCAGAACCTGGAAACAACGTAGATACCACTCAAGTGAAGAATGGATAGAGAAAATGTGGTACATCTACCCAATGGAGTACTACTCAGCAGGAAAAAAATGGAATCTTGAAATTTTCAGGCAAATGGATGAAATAGAAGAATCTATTCTGAGGTAGGTAAACCACTCACAAAAAAAGACAGGCATTGTATGATCTCACTCATAAGAATTTTGAAAGCTCTGTTTTCCAGCCTTTTAAAGAACCTCCACACTGATTTCCATAGTGGCTACATTAGTTTATACACTCACCAGAAGTGAAAAGTGTTGTCTTTGCTCATAGCCACTCCAGCATTATTTTTTTAAGTCTTAGCCATTCCAACTGGGTAAGATGAAACCTCAACACAGTTTTAATTTGCATCTCCCTGATGGCTACAGAACAGATGTTGAACAATTTTAAAAAGATTTCTTATTCTTTTGTGGTTCATCTTACAAGAACTGTCTGTTTAGTTCCATGCCCCAGTTTTTAATTAGGCTTTCTGTTTTCTTAAATTCTAGCAAAGTAACTGTATAGTAAACAGCCTCTTGATCATTGTGTGGGGGAATCTCTACTTCCCACTTCTTCATGGTATTTGTCACAAATCCCTGCCTATTCCTGCCTTGTGCAGCCAAGTCTTCACTTTTGTGTCAACTGGCCATTTAATATATGTATTTATGGGTTTTTCTTTTAATACCATCAGTGAAATTGTATGAAGGGTCAGTCCTTTCTGATCTTCTAAAAATTTATGCTATAATTCATCCACACACAAAACACATGATTTCCAAATATTTTCTAAAATATTGTATCAGGACTTCACATTTATTGTTAGAAAGAAAATTAACACATAATATACACTAAAAACAGAATTATTCAAATAATCTAGGTTTTTGCTTCTCTTTGAATGAAGAACTCCTTGAGCTCATCAACACTTTCCCCACTGCAGGGTTATCATCTACTTCCCCCATGATAATGGATTTTAGATCTTAGCCACCTTGCAGAAACACTCCCAACAATCCTATCTTTCCATAGAAATCAGGGCCCATTTCATCCTTTTGTTACTATACAGCTTGACTCATGTGGCTCATGTTTACTACATGTGCAAGTCCAGTGAGGCTCTATAGTGGGGGCAGTATGTCCTCTTCAAGATACAAATTTGTCAGTCTTGTCAGTCTTCCTATCACCATACCTTCCTTTAATTTGAAGGCATATTCCTTCACACACTAATAGTAGTATGTTAAATGAAGACTAATCAGTAACCTTTTATACTAATCAGAACAGGATAAAAATGATGGCACATGAAACGATAAAATTAATTTCAGATAACTAATCTACTGACCAACCAGTCCTGCTTAATCCATACCTCTTCATTTGAAGGAGGTTACACATAGGGAGAGATTACCTTACAAAGAACATGTTACATGGAAGAAGATGATTTCGGACTTAATTAATACTTCTAAACAGTGGACTTTGAATTCTTTAAAAGGAAGATTAATGTATCTGGATTTACCCAACTCCCATTGTCATTATAACATATGAAATTACCTGGGAGATCTATCTTCCTGCCAGCCATTGAGAAACAGGGAACCTGGGAAGTGTCTACAGAAGAGGGTCAGACATTGATGCAATATCTAAAGGTGCTTTGACTTCAGTGAGTTGAATTCTGGTAATTATTGCTGAATACAAAGTAGAATTCTGTGCTACATATTAATTTCTGTTATGGACTGTGAGATGTTGTGGACAGAAAACACCATGCCTCGAGTAATAAAATATATAAATTGGAGACACTCCATGCCACTAAGGCTATGAACATTTGTTATATACCCATAGGAAACTGATTTAAAGTTTTGATTTATAGTTACTGCTTTTGTTTTATAACATATTATTTTCTGATTAAGTAATTTATTGTTTTTCTTTTGTCTAATAGCGATGCTAAAATGTTTTTCTAATGTTATTTTATATCAGTATCTGAATATGTCCCAGTTTTGATCCATTCTTAGTGTTTGATCATCTCTTTGAGCCAAACATCATAGACAAACTGTTTCCCAGTGGCTTGGTGCTTTACAGCCTGATAAAGGATTGGGTATGAGAACAATTATAGTGGTGGTTTTCTTGGACTGATTGATTCTGTCTTCTGACATAACACTAAGTCACTTGGCACCAAAGATATTATGCCAACATTCCCGTCCTCCCTACCTCATTTGTTTCTGACACTACTCTAGGAATAGAGGGAGTTTGTTTTGTTCTTCCCTTCCTCTAATCTGGTAATGATTTTTTTCTTAGTGACCCTCCCTATGGCCACCTCACTCTCTTTAGACCTTGTCCAATTCCTTTCCCTGTTATTTCATCTCTCTGAGAGGTCAAGAAAAATGATAAAAGTTTTCTACATTTAGCTTTTATATTACAAGCTTCAGAACAATGATTTTTCCTGTTAATTTAGTAATTTATTTCCTTTTAAAGCAATTAAAGTGGTCCATCCCATCAAAATACTAGGATCAGTACAAAGAGAATAGTAAAGAATAAGGCAGCAAATATTCTCATTCTAACTTCTGAGTCATTTTTCATTTTCTAACATTCTACAAGGAAATTGCTATTAGTCAAATATTTGTAAAGTGATGCTGATTCTTCTGCAATATTATTCAAAGTTCTGCCTGAGTGACTATCATTAGGTTCATCAAGTGCCTTTGTGAAGGCTAAGGCTGATGCAACTCCACAAAATGGAACTTATACTACATTCAACCTTGATGAGCATGGAGCTGTGTTTCACAGGAGTGCAATTTCCTCCACATGCCTATCTTGAGATACAGATTTTGTGTGATCTAGTTGCTTGTAGCATTGAATCCTTTATCTTTTGTTCAATATTCACCTCATGTGGCACCTTTCTCAAAAACAGTCAAACAGCACAGCTGGAGTTAATAAACTAAAGGAGGATGCCCATTACAAGTTACAGACATTTCTGTTGTTTGAGATTTTCAGTATTTCATTATCTCTGCATCAGCACCAGTGGTCTCACAGCTGAGAAGCCATCAAAGTAACTCAGCTTGAAATGATAAATGAAAGGAGTCTAACAACCACAGCACTGAACATTGCATTCTTTAGACTTCTTTTTCTTTCTTTTTGCAAGGACATGATTGTTTATTTGTGCAGGTTCATTATTGCTAGTCACATTCCACCACTCAAAAAGTCCATTTGAATACAATGGAGGGCATATGTCTCATCATTCTTTCTCATTAAAAGCAAGATGTATGTTTTTGGTGAGTAAAGCTGTGGACAATTGGAATTTTCCAAGCAAAAAAAGAAAAAAATGTAGGAGGAAAAGGTGCTGCAATACTTTAAGACTCTCTCTCTCTCTCTCTCTCTCTCTCTCTCTCTCTGTGTGTGTGTGTGTGTGTGTGTGTGTGTGTGTGTGTGTGTTTTCTATACATAGCTATAGTTTGAGGGGAAGTTGTTTTACTTGGGCTACCTTCAATTTGCATGAAATTTTATTTCCTCTTCCTTAGACTTAGCATATCACCACACCAAATTCTAAATCACCAATAGAATCTGCATTTCCATCAGTAATCTAATGGATTCTGTTACTGTTTTTATAATTAGTCATTTGCTTAGGTGTCCAACCCTTTACCTCTCTTGCATGACTATGCTCACCAAACAAAAATCAAGAAAACACAACCTACATATCAACCTGCTTGCTGACTACTTCCACATCTTCCACATAGCTATTACTACTACTGAATTCCATATTACTACTACTGAATATTACTCCACTGTACACAGGTGAGCTCAAGGGGTCCTTCCTTGCTGCTCAATAATCTGAATGTATATCCTGGACCACTTTAGTTTCTTTCATACTAAATGAGTTAGTCTTATATTCCTCACATTCCTGTACATCTATTCTATACATTCTAAAGCGCTGTTCTCAACGTAGTTTGCTCTCCAGGCTAAGGGAACCAGAGGAAGTGGGAGGGGAAAGATTGTAAGAGCCAGAAAAGATGGAAGATGCCAGGAGAACATTGCCTATTGAATCAACTAAGCAAGTGGCAAGCACCAGACCTGTATGGGTATGCACCAGGTCTTCTGCATATACATTATGGCTGTATGTATTTTTGTGGTACTCTAAAGTGTAGGAACAGTTGTGTCTCTGACTCTTTTGCTTCCTCCTGGTAATCTTTTCCTCCTATTGGGTTGCCTTGTCCAGCCTCCATATAAGGGCTTTTACCTTGTATTAATTGTAGCTGTTTTGCCATGTTTTGTTGTTATCTCTTGGAAGATTTCTGCTCTTTTTTTTTTACATACACGTTGTTTCTTTCTTGGCCCAGACTATCCTGGAAATCTCTATAAGCCAGGCAGGTTTCAATCTCACAGAGATCCTCTGATTCCCAAATGCTAGGATTAATGGTTCCACCACAAACTCCCAGCTGATCCTTGTTCTATTCTGAGGGAAACAGAAGAGGAGTAGATCTGTAGGAGAGGGGAGATTGTAATGTGTACAAGTTGGGACGAGTAGAGGCAGAGAAAGCTATGGCAGGGATTTGTTTTATTTGAGAATAAAGAATCTATTTTCAATAAAAATGGAGAGAGAGGAATAGTTTGGGGACTTATGGAGAAGCAGAGCTTCTTTCACTGTTCCATTTTCTCTACTTTCATAATTCTGTAACATTGGTATAACATTGATAATGATATACTTTCTGTATCATTCCATGGGTAAATAAATGTCTCATTGTTACCTTTTTAAGATAGAAAAAAATGTGAAAGCACTTTGCCTCAATTTTCTACTGAAGACATTGTTAAGTTATTCCCTTTATCTTGTCCTCTCACAATAAAGATGTCATACTGGGGAATATGAATGCATTCAAAGTTATCTATTTCCAATATGAAATATATGTGTTCCAATGTTAAGTGGAATACTTTTTGGAGTAAATCTATAAGAATCCTAGCATGATATGAAGTAAAAAGTAGGTCACTTTCTCTTTGAAATTTGAATGGAATGCCTCTCTTGAGTAGAATGGAGGCAGAGCCTCCAAAGTAAGTCCTACTAAATGACATACAGACTTAGATTTAACAGTTCTCACTCCAAGATCCATTCATCATGTGGTAGTAATTATTATGCTTTAATAGAGATAATTTGTTCTACTCTACTCACAAGTAAAATTTTCCAGATACATACAGTTAATATGCTTAGGAAAATAGGTAAATGGTCTTATTCAGGGCAGCATTAGAGCCTCACTTGACACTTTAACAATGTCACAGAGTATTGGGACTAGACAGAAAACACCATACAGCATAATAAGTTTCTTACTACAAATTGAATTGTTCTGGGGGACATTGACTTGTCTCTATATCACCAGTGTTGGATGAACGAGTGTACTGCAGATTTTTGCTGTGTTTCTACTTGATGTGTCACTTGCATTCACCTCGTTATAAATTGTCACCACACACAAGATTAGCTGTTTTTAATGCTAATACCTATTAAAATGATTATTTGCTGAAGTCCCATGACCCATAATTATGGAGTTAGAGTCACTCCTTAGAAAGTTAGTGTTAATTAAAGATAACAACAAAGCCCCTTTGATTAATTGAGGTTATGCTTCTCATTGAGATATACAACAGACATCTGTCACCTGTCCCTTTCTTTGTAAATAACTCAAATATCTGTGAGATTTCATCTCAAAGAGAACAATTATATTTTTATTTTTAATGAAAACATATTCTCTTGAATGAAATAAATCATGCTAAACATAAATCCTGCAAGGCAGGGGCAAGAGGTCTTTTCTTTGAAGCAGTTACTGTAATGGAGTGTTGAAAATCTGGAATAGAAGTCCAGGGTATAAATAGGAATCCCAGGGCCTTTGCACATTTTTTATTATGAGAACAGATAATATCAATAAGGGATTGAACATAGAAGGAAGACAAAAGCATCAAGTATGACACCCACATTGCTCAAATTTCATGCAGGTGTAGAAGAAAACAGCATACAAAGATCTGATCTACTGGTGGTAAACTAAGTAAATATACTGTACAGACATAGAAACTAGGAAAAGCTGCTAGAAGTAGGATGTGGTCAATTGTATCAAGTGAATATATAAATAATGTAATAGTAGAATGACATATTGATCTGTTGACTTTGCAAGGTGGAAACTTTTGATATACTTCAAAATATTTGAAGAATGTTAAACAATTATTTGTGTTCCAGGGTTAAGTCAAAATATTTTTGGTATAAATTTACAAGGGACTAGTAATAAATGGCAGGCAATCAATGAGAGAAATTTATTTGAAAACTTTCCATTAGATAATGAAGATGAAATGAATCAAGAGAAGTTTGTTTTTACTGTTTATTGTCATCATCATGATTTATGAATGTTTGAGTTCATGATGTGGAGAATGTATCACAGTCTGAATGTGGAAATCACAGTACACATTGTAGAATCAGTTTTCTTTAACATGTACATGGGGCTCAAGGGTTGAACTGAGGCCAGCAGATTGGCCAGGCGAATTTCAGTACATACTGAGCCATCTCATCAGCATTGCTTTTGCTGTTCTTAAATGAAGAAATAAAAATTTGTATACTTATAGAATATCATATAAGAGATTTATAATCAATGACAAAAGAGAATGACAATTATGAGAATTATGGAAATATACTGACAGTTTACTTCATATACATGCACTCAAGGAGTCATTTTTACTTTGCATAGACACAAAGGACCCATGAAACATGGCAAATGGATACCACCAGGGAGATCTAAGAAGAATTTTACTTTCTCAACATCTATACAAATAGAATTGAGTACAGATTTTCTCAGAAGAGAGTGATCATAGGTAGGGCATACAGAATTCATTAAGCTTTGGAGAATAATGAGATGTTACAATGAGTGACCTGAAATGTCTATGCCTAACCAAGGTTGCTGTGGGGCATCAGAGAAACAATCACAGAATTTTTTGTATGTTTTCACTAAAGAGTTTCCTAGAATTCCCCAATGCTCCTATGGATTGTGTGATTTTTCTCTCTATATATATACATATATATTTCTTTTGTTATTCTGCTCAAAAGAATGAGAAACTATTGTTTTATTTTGTATCTCCCCTTTCCTTTGAATTATGAATTTTTATTTGAAACAGAGGATGGTTTGAATAAGAATATATGGTATGATCTTCAACAAACGGTGCTGGCATAACTGGATGGTAGCATGAAGAAGAATGCAAATAGATCTGATTATATCACCTTGCACAAAACTCTAATCCAAGAGGAACAAAGACTTCAACATAAATCTAGCCAACACTGAAACTAATGGAAGAGAAAGCAGGAAGTAGCCTTGAGCATATTGGCACAGCAGACTAATTCCTGAATATAACACCAGTATCACAGATACTCAGTTTGGCAATTAATAAATGGGACCCCTTGAAACAGAAAGATTTTGTAAGGAAAAGGACACTGTCAATAAGAAAAAAACAACAGCCTACAAAATGCAAAAATATCTTTCCTGACCCCAAATCGGACAGAGGACTGATATCCAAACTATATAAAGAACTCAAGAAACTAGATATCAAAATATAACCCAATTTAAAAATTGGGTACAAAGCTAAATGGAGAATTCTCAATGGAAGAATCTTAAATGTCCAAGATATACTTAAAAAAAATTTGTTCAACATCCTTAGCTATCAGGGAAATGAAAATCAAAATAACTGTGAGATACCATTTTATACTTCTCAGAATGGCTAGGATCAAAAACGCTAATGACTGCCTATATTGGAGAGGATGTGGAGTAAGGGAAACACTTGTCCACTGCTGTTGAGAATACAAACTTGTACAGACCCTTTGGAATTCAGTATGGCAGTTTCTCACAAAACTGGGAATTAATTTACCTAAAGACCTAGAAATACCACTCTTAGTCATATAACTAAAGAGTGCTCAATCATACCATAAGGACACTTGCTCAACTGTGTTTATAGCAGGATTGTTTATAGCAGCCAGAACCTGGAAATAACCTAGATGATGATGCCCTCAACCAAAGAATGGGTAAAGAAAATGTGGTATAGCTACACAATGGAGTGTAACGATAAATCTTTCTCACAGTCTCCTGAGTTCTGCCCACCACGTGGGTGGACAAAATGGCACACAGAGACTTATATTAGGTACAATGCTGCTGGCCAATGACTAGGATTTCTTATATGCTAACTCAGTCTTAATTATCAACCATAACTACTAATCTTTATATTTTATAAGAATTTATCTTATTGAGGACACCAGGAGATCACATGGTGGCTCCAGAGAAGAGAGCAGGAGGAAGAGGAAGCCAGTTATTTTCTGCTTGTCCCTGCTTATATTCTGAGTCTGAATGCTATGTCACTTCCTGCCTGGATCACAAGACTTCTTTTTACTACATTTTCCAGAATTCTCCTCAATTCCTAGTCCCACCTATCTTCCTCCCTTATTGGCCAACAGAGCTTTATTCAACAACCAATAAGACAAACTTATACACAGAAGGACCTCCCACATCAATGGAGTATTACTCAATGGGAAAAAAATGACATCACAAAATTTGCAAGCAAATGGATGGAACTAGACAAAACCATCCTGAGTGACATAACTAAGACCATGATAGAGAAACATGGTATACACCTACTCATAAGTAGATACTAGATATAAAGCAAAGGATAACCAGGGTACAATCCTCAGCCCCAGAAAAGGTAGGTAACAAGGAAGATCCTAAGAGTGATGATGCATAGATCACCCTGGGAAGACGAAGTAGATTAGATGGCCTGGATAAATGGGAGGTACAGAGGTAAAGAGGAGGGGATTGTGGATGGGAACATGAGACATCAGAGTGGTTGAGTTTGGGTGGAATAGGGGAGATTAATGAGAAAATATATCTTGATATAGAGGGCCATTTTTGGTTAGGGAGAAACCTGATTCCAGGGAAAGTCCCAGGAACTCACAAGAATGATTCCAGGTAGGACTCCCAGCAATAGCGGAGAGGGTGCTTGAACTGGCCTCCTCAATCAGATTGGTGACTACCCTAATTGTCCTCATAGAACCTTCCCCTAGTAACTGATGAAAGCAGATGCAGAGATCCACAGCCAAACACTGGGCCAAGATCAAGATTACAGCTAAAGAAAGGGAAGGGGGATTATATGAGCAAGGAGGGGTATCAATATTCTGATGGGGAAGCCCACAGAGAAAGCTGACCTGAGTTTTTGGAAGCTCATGGACTCTGATGGACAGCTAGGGAGCCAACATGAGACTGACCTAAGCCCTTTGCATCTAGGTGACAGTTACAGATCTTGGTCTTTTGTGGGGCCCCTAGTAGTGGGAACAGAACCTGTCCTTGATACATGAGCTAACTCTTTGTAACCTATTTCCTATGGTAGATGCCTTCCCCAGCCTTGAGGCAAGTGGGGGGAGGGAGCTTGATCCTGCCTTAACTTGATGTGTCATGCTTTGTTGACTCCCATGTGAGGCCTTACCCCTTCTGAATGAAGATGGAGGAGGAGTGGATAAGATGTGGGATAGAAGGGAGGAAGGGGGAGAGAATGAGAGGAGAGGAGGGAGGGGAAACTGAGGTTGGTCTGAAAAATAAATAAATATTTTAAAAAGAATGTCCTCCATAGGCTGGGATGATAGAATACTTTTTTCCAAGTCAGTTCCATTGTTTTGACGTTTATGTTTACTGGAGGAAGTATGTCACATGGAGTTGGCTTTAAGATTTTAAAGTCTCATGCCATGCACCATTCCCTCAATTCATCATACTCTCTCTATGCTCAGTGTTATGGTTGAATATATGAGCCATCAGCTTCCTGTTCCTGCTGCTATTCATGTGGCTTACTGTCATATCTCATTGACACAACAGACTTGTACCATTTACAACCTTAAGCCTAAATGAATTATTTATTTTATTAGCTACCTTGGTCATGGTATCTTAAGACAGCAATAGAAAAGTTATAAACACAATGCATAATGATTGTGGCAATTTTTCATTCATATATCAAGTAAAACATGGAAAACTTGTACTAATCTCAATTAAACTCATATTGACAAAAAGAGAAAAACATGGGGTGGTATATTATTTATAATTTACCAAATATTCCCTGAATCAAAGTCTGTCTCAAGCTGTAAAGATCAGGCAGTGGTGGTATGCACCTTTAATCCCAGAACTCAGGAGACAACCACAGATTTATCTCTCTGAGTTCATGGTCACCCAGGGCCAAACAAGATTGAATCAGTGCCAAAGAGTAACAGAGCTCATGACTTTAATGTCTTTAATTCCAACACTAGAGTGGTATAAAACATAGGAGCAAGGTCTTCAGAGTCTTAGAAGTCACTACACATGTTGAGACCATAGCAGTCTGAGTGAATCTGAGGAGCAGTGAAGTCAGCAGCAGTCTGAGAATTGCTCTTGGTCTGAGCATAGGTAGAGGTAAGAGCTATTGGCTAGCTGCTTTGCTTTTCTGATCTTCATCTTGAAGTTTCAACCCAAATATCAGTCTCTGGGTCTTTTCTTTATTGTGCTACAAAAATATGTAAGTACAATTCCTAAAAACTAGTACCTTTCTACCTACTGAGTATCAGACTTATCCTGCAGAGATGTGATGAACCTGGCCCCAGGCAAAGGCATCAAGATGAGTTTCATGTTATAGATACTGATTACCACTGAAAAATATTATAACAAGGACATTAAAAAATTCATCAAGCTTCAAAGAGATGTTTCCCTTTTTGATATCCATTAAGGTTTGATTCCTGTGATTTCAAAGCAGAGATATGGTTGACACTTTATACTAACTCTGTAAATTAAGAAAGTAGCAAAAGGAAGAAAGAAAACTGCAACATTTACTTAAGGAAATTTCATGTCAGTAAGCTATATAAGATCAAATTACCCAAGCACAAAATTCTGTTGCTGATTACTTAACTTCTTTCACATTCCACTGTGATTTTAAAATACTTTTGTTTTGGGAGCATCACATTTTGAACAAATTTTATCAATTTACAACTCAGTAAACATATGACGCTACACTCTTATACTTTGCCATCCATCTTCTGTTCTTTTACCCATATCCTCATCTAAACATAGTTTAATCTATGTAGACAGAGAAAGGACAAGGCCATTCTAGGAAGGAAGAATGTGTGTAGCAGGAGAAGTAGGATCCAGTCACATAATCAAGGTATTGGATGAAATCATGATGGCTCAGAAAATAGGTAGGGGTCTTGAAATACTTCACTGATTGACACTTGGGAGAGTGTTGAAGACTTGAAAAGGTCATGACTCCACAGTAATTTCATAACATAAGTGAATCATGAAGGAATGAAAAAGAAATTGGTGACTTATTATATGTAATGGGTTAGAATTTAAAATTATTCAGTCAACATATAGATACTAACTTTGCTTTAACAAAAAATTGTATTGAAAATTGTTTATATTCAGTTTACCCTAAAATTCTGTTTCTGGACTTTCAAATACACCAAGATTATATCTGTAAGATGAATGAATTGGAGCTGATTGTATGTTGAACTAGGAAATGTATTAAATATTTGTTCTACTGATTATGAATCTTTGAAAATATATTTCGAGCTGGGCATTGGTGGCACATGCCTTTACTCCCAGCACTCGGGAGGCAGAGGCAGGCAGATCTCTGTGAGTTTGAGACCAGCCTGGTCTACAAGAGCTAGTTCCAGGACAGCCTCCAAAGCCACAGAAAAACCCTGTCTTGAAAAACCAAAAAAATATTTCCAAATTTATTAACAGATATTTAGATATTATATAAGTGTTCAATATTTATCTGGGGAATAACCTGTATACAACCTATTATTGGATTATTATTTGGATAATTATTCATATTGACAGTGAGTAACATTAAAAGACTTGTATGATTTTTTACATTTATGATTCATTAAACTTAAGTAGTTGTTAAATCACTGTGACAATGACACCCCCTCTAATGCCTTTGAAATATCATCAGAGAAAATCCAAACCCTCAACTTTTCATTGTAATCAAAAAACACCAGTAACTTCAAAATTTAAAAACAACAATTTCCATATATTATTTCATTTTCCCACAAGTGTTGTGAAGGGAGAAAACATTATATTGTTTTTACTATGAAGGAAGCTCCTTAAGTTTGCCATCTGCATTACTGATCATGATTAAGTGCATTAAAATCAAGTAATATAAGGCAAATAGTGTGGGTAGAAACTATTTCACCAGTCTTACTTATGAATCTGGATCCCAGTTCTTCTCTTGCCTCTAAATATATTGTGCATAGGAATGTGCATGGAAGGAATTTATTGTCTTAAAAATTTGTTATTAACAAATATATCATGAAAAATAATGTGGACTGGCTTTGTGATGATATAACTCAAAATTAAGTGGGAAAACCTGTCAATTAAAATGTGTCTATGCATTATACTTGATTTCTGCTCTATTTAATAGTCATATTGTCTATTTACTTTTTGTGTTTATTTGTGCACTTCTTGATTTTTTTCAAGAAAAAACTTTGTGTTTTAAGATTTTTCTTATTTCAAATCTAAACTCCTTGAAAAAAACATGAGCTTAAACACGGAATAAGTTTATAACGTACATACTTATCATTTCATGCTACTATAAAAATGGAAAGCATAGACATTCAGAGTAAAAATTAGGTTTAACCAGAAAAAATAAAAGAATCCATGGTATAAACAGGTAAATATTTTAATGGTTATGAAAATTTTAGTTGAAGGTTACAGAAAAGACATGCCCTCAAATGTTAATAAATCAGGATGCCTATTTTAACCTGCATTATTAGAGTCTTCTTAATGATACCTTCAAGCATGCTAAGAAAAGTATAAGTAATATGTTCAGGGCTGTTTTACTAAGCATTCCATTTGAAATGCAGTGTGATGCACTGAGATTTGTTCTTTAGCCAAAAGGAAGTGCTTCTCAAGAGTGACAAACCTGACAACTTCCTATTTATGCTTTAATTCCTTAGATGATTCTCAGTAGAGAAAATTTTTATTCCTAATAATCCAAATTACTGCATCTGAATATATATATATATATATATAATATATATATATATATATATATACCAATTGGCTTGGATTGAACTATGAGAACATCCATGTTTTCCATGGTCTAAACTGAGCCAATAATATGCAAAACTTTATCACATTAGTCTTGGCATCTGTGTTGGTTCTATTCACATTTCTGCTAGCAGCTGTGAATGATGCCATTCACATGACAAACACATGGACCAAAACTGGGTAAGTATAAAATGCCAGATTCCAGTTTTATAGCAGATGAGTAAAAGCATCAGGATTGTGCCAGCTGTGAGGGTCAGTCTGCTTTTGATGAACACACAGGATAAAGCTGTATTCTAGAAACCTTCCTGGCATATTAAAGACGAAAAAATACTTGGATATCTTCCTACAGACCTACCCATATGTATTCAAGTATTTCTGCCTTGAGGCAATAAATTAGTTTGTCCTTTGTTTATGCTTTTGCAGAATCGGAAGCTCTGAAAACATTCTGTTGCCTAGTCACAGCAGCTGTGACACAAATCAGATGATCCCTGACAGACTTGCAAATAACTTAACATCCTAAAAATAATCAAATAAGTTCATTAAGAGCAATAAAAAGACAACAAATTGGGCAAGCAGAAGTAAAGATATTTGAATGGAAACCTAGTCATGTCACAAGAGTGATCCAGTAGGATCATTGCTCAGCAAAATTCCTAAGAATAATAGCCTTTTGTATTACACTGATCAAGAGCTGAAGCCCTCATTCTGGAAGTGTTGCAGTCTCCACATATAATGAAGAAGTAGATGATTGTCACAACCTTCTTCTTAAAAATACATTTTAATTCAAGTATAATTATATCACTTATGTCTTCCTTATGGGGATGTCTTCTGTACATATGTTTCTCTTATTGGTTGATAAATAAATAACTGTGGCCAATGAGGCAGGATGATAGGTGGGTCTAGGAGATGAGGAGGATTCTGGGAGGTTTAGGCAGAGAGTCACCCGAGATATAACACACAAAGGAGTAAGAGTTCTTGACCCTTTCTCTAGTGAGATAAGATCATGTAGAAATGCATAGATTGATAGAAATGGATTACTAACTAAGACAGAGCTAGCCAATAAGAAGTCCTAGCCAGCAACCAACAGTATTATAACTAATATAGTATCTGCTTGTTCTCTTGGGCCAAATGTGACTCTGGGAACAGGCTGGCAGGAAGAGTGTTTGTAACATCTTCCCTTTTCTCCCAAATTCTTTTTTACTCTTCCCATGTCTCCTATTCACAAATTGATAGCCTCTTGTTCTTTGGCATATATATATATATATATATATATATATATATATATATATATAATATATGAATATATATATATTCAACATTTTCAGTTGAAAGCAAAATAAATGTACACACACACACACACACACACACACACACACACACACACACACACCCTCTGATGATCATCATTCATCCTTTCCTATCCCACTACTCCCTATATTCTTCACATGAAGTCCTCCTCCAGCTTTCCTGTGTTATTTGTTTGTTACCCCCTTGCCATTAATTATAGATAATTGTTTGAGCATGGATAAAATAGTTATTCACTTTACTAAGATCAACTTGCCAGTGGGGTTATACCCCTATGGAATATGACTGTCCCTCTCCCAACAAATATCACTGACTTTGTTTCTCATAGATGGGTGGGAATTCATGATCCCCTCTCCTACTTTCAAAAAGACCATGTAGACAACTTCCTAATATAAATCAGATGAAATTCAAAGAGTGAGCTAATGACTTTGAACTTACTGAAATGTAAAATGAATAACTTCATCTAAGGCTTAGGACAAACATCATCAAAAGTCTTATGATGCCTGAGGAAATCTGACAAAAAAATGACTTAAAGTGTTAGATCTCTTAAATTTTGACTTGCTGAATCTAATGTGATTGAAATTCTAATCAAATTGAATTTATCAATATGTTTAAAATAATACTGCATCCAATGCCTCTCAGGACATGGAGACCTATTTTATCCCAGAAAGAACATGTTATTTCACTCATCTGCTTAAATCACAATGAGACACCAGGTGTGATGCAGATTATTGAGCTTCTATTCTGGTCTTGAGTATATTGAGTCAAAAACAAACAAAGTCACCTACATGTATTGAAGAGACAATAGGGTCTACATGCCAAAAAGGTGCAGAAACTATTTCAGAATTTTGGACACTGAATTTTTGTTCTAGAACTTTTCCTGTCTTCAGGAAGGATACTGAGTTCAATCTCTGATAGAGACAGAAAGGGAAGGGGTAGAAAAAATTTAGTTAGTTTGTGGAATGACAACTAAAGTGATTTCATACTTGAATAAAGCTCATGTCTATTGGGTTAAAGTACACATTAATTATAGATAATTGTTTGAGCATGGATAGAGTAGTTATTCACTTTACTAAGATCAACTTGCCAGTTGGGTTATACTCCTATGGAATATGACTATCCCTCTCCCAACAAATATCACTGACTTATACTGAAGTAAGGCCTTCAGCATAACTTATGAATCTGCAAAAAATAAATAAATGCTTGCTTCCTTACTTGATTACCTCATGGGATACAGTAAAGAGTCATCTTTCTCTTGTGATGGCTGCATTATGAGGGACAATATTCCTTTATTTGCAATGTGTTTGAGGAATTGATGGATTAACTGAAACAACACTACTCAGCATGTTTACTTCCTTAGTTCACCAAAAGAAATTGTACAGAATACATGTATTAGTGACTTTTGTCAGTGCTTTTGACATAAACCCTAAAAAGAAGCAAATTAAAAGAGAGGTAATTTATTTTGACTCAGTTTTGTGGTAGAAAAGGAATGATGGTAATACCAATTTTAGCCAATGGCCATGGGAACTTTGAGCACAGTTTTCTTAGACCTTGATACATAAGGCCCCCGTGAAATCAGACATGTACCTTGAGTGGCTATATCCCCCTCCACCATCCCTATGACCCTACCTTTACCAAATAAGCCATATATAAAAATGTTTCAAATCTCACGAAACAGAGACAACAGATTTTTAAAAAATGGATGTAGAATGGTGGCACCTAGATTTCAATCTATTAGTTTGGAGCTTTGGAGATAGTGTATGGAGGACATTAGAATAAGCCATGTGACAATAGTGAAGTTGGATCATCACTAAGAACTGGCATTTAGTTTAATATAGCAGCAGACATGTGATACAAATATAAACATCCACCAGGTAGAATACTAATATAAATAAATAATTCCAAGCAGCAATGACCATGCTTAACTTCCAGATCTTTATTTCCAATCCTATATGTAGGGAGCCGTCCCTGCATTCTCCATTACAAGATGGCGCCTGCATCCGGCAGGCACCGAATGTAAACAAGATTATTGCACAGGCGCTGGGTAATTTTCCATTCCTTGATCTCTGCCTATTCCGTGGCGTCATATGGCCGGATGAGCTGCAGCCAATCATGGGGTGACACGTCCCAGGCGGCGGCTGCCAGCCTTTATTAGGGGACGGGATTCTTGGCTCAGGGTCTCCGCTCTGGTAAGCTTATGCTCTCCTCTCAAGACGCATTAAAGCTTTACTGCAGAAGGATCCGAATGTCCCGTGTATGATTTCTTGCCGGCGAGAACATAGCGCGGGACATATGGTGCCGAAACCCGGGAACATGTGAACATCTCTGGCATCGCGGAGACCCCTTGGCTACAAGGCGGATTCAGAACTGCAGGGTGGTAAATTCGGAGAGGTATGATTTTTCTGGACTTTGGCTTGGGAATGTTGCTATTGTGGGAGGTTAATATAGAGGCTTCTATGCTTTTACTAGGAGCTATTTTGACTTTTCTCACTGTTGTAACAATCTTAAAGAAGTCCAGAATTACATATCAGAAACCGAATGTGGTGAGAGATGGGGCGCGCCTAACAATAAAATATAAGAAAAAAGGACCTCCCGGGGTGTCTAATGACAGGGGAGTGTATACAAAAAACAAAACGGCAACGAAAAAGGAAAAAGGACCTCCCGGGTTGTCTAATGACATGGGAGTGTGTAATTTGTTAGATGATTCTGTAAATGAGATTAAAGCTTTAAATCTTGATAGCTCTGATGACTCTGAAAGCTCAGGAGATGAAGTCTTAAATACTGGGGAAACAGCTCAGCTAGGTGAAAAAGAAACAAAAAAGGGGGGAGAGAAAATAGGGGATAACCGGTCACACCCCGGTAAATTTAAGAGACCTGTTAATCCAGCGGGTGTGCTTCAATCAGCACCCCCATTATTTGGTACTGACTCTTTTTAACCATTAGAGGAGCGAAGGAAATTGCAGATGGCTTTCCCAGTCTTTGACAGGGGAAAAGGCCGCGCATGTTATTTGCTCAAGTAATTTATGTATGCTTGTTTTAAAATGTTCTATTTCCTGGTACGGCCATTTTGTAGCTGGTCACATGACTGACGGTAGCCATTTTGCTAAAGTTAAAAAAAGGATACTTAAACCGCCATCTTGACTAAAGGTGACCACATGGAAATTAGAGGTACCATCTTAGAAACAAGTTTTTCAGTTAAGATTTAAAATGTTAATGCTTCTATATATTACAGAAAGACCTTAAGGAAATTTAAATTTCTTTTTAAAACCAGTTTTCAAATGTTTGATTTTATTAATGTTTATACTTAAAGAGCTTCAATTTAGAATTTTTAAGCAAAGCCTGACAATGTAAAGTTCTTGTTTTGTAAAAGATGCTAATCTATTATGTTGGTAGCACACACCTTTAAGCTCAGGGTGTTGATGACACACGCCTTTAAGTTGAGGGCGTTGTCGGCATACGCCTTTAATCCCAGCACTCAGGAGTAAGAGGCAGATGGATCTTTATGAATTCAAGGCCTGCCTGGTCTGGCAGATCAAATTCAAGGACAGGTTCCAAAGTCACAAAAAAAACCCTGCCTCAGAAAGAAGTTAAGCTACTGTTTAAGGAAGTTCAGCTGTATTACAGAAATAAGACTTTACCTAGCCACCTGTGTGCTTCTTAAAAACAGATAATGGGCCGGCTTATACCTCTCAAAAGTTCCAGCACTTCTACAGACAGATGGAAATTATCCATCTAACTGGCCTACCTTATAACCCTCAAGGACAAGGCATTATGGAACGTGCCCATCGCACACTTAAGTCTTATTTAATCAAACAAAAGGAGGGAATGGGAGCATCCTTACCCTCGGTGCCAAGAGTTGCAATATCCATGGCACTCTTTACCCTTAATTTTCTAAACATTGATGCTCAGGGCCATACTGCGGCCAAGTGCCACATCTCAGAACCTGAAAGGCCAAAGGAAATGGTAAAATGGAAAGATATCTTAACTGGTCTTTGGAGAGGCCCGGATCCTATTCTCATAAGATCCAGGGGAGCGATATGTGTTTTTCCACAGGATGAAGAGAATCCCCTGTGGATCCCGGAAAGACTCACCCGAAGAGCCCCTTTGGACCCTCAAAAGTCGGAACTCCACCCTCTCCCCGGGAGTTGAGAGCCGCTATTATCCAGATTAACTCCTGTCCTTGACGGAGGGACTGTCATCATGGATTGCTTCAGCTGTCTCCTATTTTAAGGAATGGGTGGAGGTGGGATTGTTTGGTGCAGCCGTTTGCTGCGGATTGATGTTGCTTCTCTGGCTGGTCTGTAGGCTCAGGGCTCAAACTAAGAGAGACAAGGTGGTTATCGCCCAAGCGCTTGTAGCTTTGGAACAAGGGGCTTCCACTGATATTTGGCTAACTATGCTTAAGCAATAGGCCGCTGGCCAGACAGCTCTTGCACACCCGGAGCCTAGGCTCATTGCACAGGGTAGAGTGCCTGGCTTGAGCAGCCCATGAGGGATGTCGAGCAAGGCATCGCACAGAGAGTTGCCCAATATGCAGGCTTCTCTGGGAGGCATGTTGTCCTGCATAAGGGTTGCCTGCCCTAGTCTCCCTTTCCCAGAAAAACAGCAGAGGACAGGTCGAGAGCGCTTCAGGTCAAGCTAACAGCCTGATGGCGACTCTTGTACACAGTCTTAATATTTGATTGGGAAGGTACAACCTCTGCCTCTATCCCTCAACATTTGGGTGACCTATTTGCTTGTAAAAATATAAAGCCTTATCATTAATTAATAAAAAAGGGGGAGATGTAGGGAGCCGTCCCTGCATTCTCCATTACAAGATGGCGCCTGCATCCGGCAGGCACCGAATGTAAACAAGATTATTGCGCAGGCGCTGGGTAATTTTCCATTCCTTGATCTCTGCCTATTCCGTGGCGTCATATGGCCGGATGAGCTGCAGCCAATCATGGGGTGACACGTCCCAGGCGGCGGCTGCCAGCCTTTATTAGGGGACGGGATTCTTGGCTCAGGGTCTCCGCTCTGGTAAGCTTATGCTCTCCTCTCAAGACGCATTAAAGCTTTACTGCAGAAGGATCCGAATGTCCCGTGTATGATTTCTTGCCGGCGAGAACATAGCAAGAATGACGCCACACCAAGGAATCTTCTTCAACACAGTTTAATCGGGAACCTCTTTGCTTTGTACAATGTATAATGGCGGTGGGGCGGCGGCCGGCGGCGGCGGCGGCAGCCGGCGGTGGTGGCCGAGGGAGACGGGGCCTGATATAGCCTACATCTACCAATCACCTAACCCTACGTGGCGCGCCAGGATAGGTTGTCTCCAAGCAGAATTAAGAGGATACATGACCTTTGCCTAATTTGGAGTTGTTTACCACAGAGAGCGCTCGCCGTCGGGCTGGCGGAGGGCGGAAACCAGCGCCATCTTTTGGGTGCGGTTTTCTGCAGCTCCCTACACCTATACTCCAATCCAAAGATATAAGACTGTTCAACTAAGTATCCAATTCTATATAAAAGAAAAAAAATATACAAGAATGATTTGGGTCAGGGAAGCACATGTGTGGAGTTCTTTAAATGAGGAAAAAGAAATGGCTGAAAATGTCCAATTGCCAAAAAATGAGAAGTAAAAGCAAAATAAAAAATAATAACATTATAACTAAAACTAGAAACTAATTTTCCATAAATCCTCAATATTTCTGAATAGGATAGTATTAATTATAATGGAAACACAAATCTCTGGTATTAGAAAACTCCAACTATATGATTACAGCTTCCTAGGAGAAGCTACAGAAAGATAACTATTCACAGAGATGATTGTTTTGGGAAGAAGGCAATGGTAACTTTACAGTGGAAAAGGCTTAGCAACAACTTCAGCCAGATACCAAATCCACAGCAATAGTAATCGATCATATTAAAGCACTACTGAAAAAACATGATGAAAATAACTATTTTGTGGGTTTTTTGGTGTTCTTGGAAGACATATGTGAACAGAGGTATGTAGCAGAAGATTTTTCCCTCTACCTCAGTTCCACTGGAGCAGTTTTTTCTCTCCACCAACAAGGTCCTGTACTGCTTAATGAAATAACCACTCTGAGACTGAATATCAGTTATAATTTTTAGCCAATGGCTTAAGCTTCTTATTGGCTAGCTCTCTCTTAATTATTAATTTATTTCTATTAATTTGTTTATCTCTATATGGACTTCACTTACCAGTGATGTCTGGGTATCTTGACTTCCAGGCTGCTACATGGCATCTCTTCTTTGTCTTTCTTTCCCTGTCTCTTTGTTTGTAATTCCCACCTAGCTAAATTCTGACTGTCCATTGGCCAAAACAGCTTTATTAATCAACCAATAAGAGAAACATATACTCATAGCATACAAAAGGACATCCCCCATCATCTCTTCCTTTCTGTCTAAATAAAAAGAAAGGTTTTAACTTTAATGTACTGAAATTATATATAACAAAACAGTTATCAAGCAAGAATTATAGTTACAATATTTAGTACCTTTACATTTGGCAAAACTTAAATAAAATATTATATCATTTATCCTATATTTGTGAGTCTAAAGTTTTATAAGTAATTTATCTTTTATCATAATGAAGGAAAACCATAACAATAATTACTTGTCTTCAATTCCATCAAAGACTCTGGAAGGATATGATATAAACTCTAGAATTAACAGAGATCATTGCCTGGAAAGTCACCCAAAATTTCTCTGTAACATTAGGGAATTCCTATTCAGCCTATAGGCCCAGAGTGTCTGGCAGATTTTTAATGAAGCAGGAACTTTGAAGCACCATCCTTTGTAACCTCTTTGTCCAATTTGGACAACATGCTGTCAAGCATTCCAGTAAAGAATAGTTTCTTGTCCAAATGGCTATTCCTGTCATATTGAAGGCAAACTCCATAACCAGCTTCTTCAATGCCCATCTTCCTCTCTGATGTAATTGTTGATGTCAGAAGCAGATGTGTTTCTTTGTCATGAAAAGCCCTAAGTTAACAAAGCATTTTAAGTGTCACATTCTGTAGGTCTTCAAAAGGTTTCCAAGAACACCTTTCCATCTAAAATATATCTCCATATATCTAGAAAAACTAACAAACATAAGTATAAATTTTGGCCATTATAGATGACTATTTTGACTATTATAAATAAGTATCTATAATCTGTATATTTTTAAAAGGGCTCTATAAACACAATACCCAAACAAGAGTAGGAATATACTTATGACAAAATTGACCTTACATTTGCATCAATAAACCAAAATCCATACCGATGCAAAGAATTCCTATTTATTATTACAAAGTGGAGTCATAGATAGGTTAATAACTGATAGTTTATTAGGGGAAAATACTCACTCATGGGAACCAGTTATCAGGTTTGCACCTGAGCAGGATGGACCCAGAAATGCTTCCTCGTCAACTCAGCCAAGTGAGAGAGGGCTGTGTGCTCGCCTCCCTGCTTCTTAAACCCCTGTTACATACCTGTGACCACACCCAAACAGGCATGGTCAGTGATACCTACATATTCCTTTATTTAATCATTGATGAGGGATGTCCTTTTGTATGTTGTGAATAATGCTTCTCTTATTGGTTGATGAATAAAGCTGTTTCAGTCAATGGACAGGTAAGAAGTATATGTGGGCTGACCAGACTAGGAGAATTCTGGGAAGAGCAATGCAGAGAGTGAGTCACCAGAGAGACACCATATAGCTGCTGAGGAAGCCAGAAGTTTGGGCATCACTGGTAAACCAAGACCAGATGGAGATACACAGATTAGTAGAAATGGGTTAATAATTAAGGGACAACTGGTGGATAAGGAACCTGAGCCATTAGCCAAAAAGTTTATAATTAATATAAGTATCTGTGTGTTTATTTTGGACTAAACTGCTGCAGGTTCCATGGGTCAGAAATTTCTGTCCAAATATCATATCTATGCCTTTTTCTCTTTAGAAAGAGATTGACTGTGACAATTAGCCATTTATAAACAATCCCTTTTAAATAAAATCAAGAATTTATGAAGAATATTTGGGAATTTGGGTGTTGTTCTCTCCAAACTACATCCTGCTGTTTGGGGGCATTGTCAATCCCATGGGGATCCTGAGAAAACCCAAAACAATGTCCAAATTCTGTCTAGTAGTCTGTGAGGCTGCAACATCTCAGCTGTTTTGGAAGTTAGATCTTCTCTGCCATTGTTTAGGAGGTCTTGCTTGATCAAATGATAACCTGGAAGGAATCCATAGGTTCCCATCCTCTGTGGAAACAAAAGTAGAACCTCTTTTCCAAAGTAACATATCCTTAGAGTCAAATTTTGAAGTCAATATACCTTTAAAATATATAGGTTGCTTTAGTTTGGCAGTACCCAGAGTCAAATGTCTCTCTGCAGCCAAAAAAATTCAAAGAAAACACAATAATATACATAATTCAGACTCTCGAATTTCTGTCTTTTCATGGCTAATATCATGCTATTTCCTTTTTAAGGATTTTAATTTATTATCTTTAAATTACTCCTTTAATCTATGACTGTCTCCTTTTTCCTCTCTCTCAAGTTTATGTACATCTTTAAGTTCACTTTGGTCCATTTAGGGGCCTATTTTTGCCTGAATCTGTCTTTATTGTGTATCTAAAAATCTGTTTATGACCAACAGTGTTTTTGAAATATTAAGCAGGTATGGCTAGGACTAAAGCAACTGCCTGTCTGTTCAGGATTCCAGCATGGCAGGGGCACCAATGAGCATTATACTCACCTCTGCAATGCTGCCATCAGGTAGTGTGCAACCAGCCCATAAGCTTTTTCTTTTCCTGAATTAACACTAAATCTGCCATGCAGCACATTACACAGCCTGGAAATGTCTCTGTGTAGTATGGCAGGAGTCTGCTATGCTCTCCTGTCTGTGCATGCCTAGCAGACCTGATTAGGTGGCTTGCTTGGGTGAGGGGTGCTAAGGAATGGGGTACACGCTTAGCTACTTTCCTGCCAACCCTGAAACATTATACAGATAGACACCCAGACCTGAAGTGGGTAGTGGGCCATGCAGGCTGTCTGCAGCCATTGGGTTAACACCAATATGTTCAGGTGATAGGGGAAGTACTTCTGTGTATGTTTATCTTATTGATTGTTTAATAAAGTTCTGTTTGGCCAATGAAACAGCAAGTTAGACAGGACTAGGAGTCAAAGAGGATTCTGGGAAATGCAGTAGAGAAGTGGTGATCCAGGCCAGAAGTGACATATCAAGGAGACTCATATTTGAGCTAGGAGAAATAGGAAGGGTCCCCTTTTCCTCTTCCTCCTCCAGCAGCACGATGTGATCCACTGGCAAGTAGGGATGCCAATAAGGCATCCGATAAGATAAGTCTTATAAAATATATAGATGTATGATAATTAAGATTGGGCTAACAGATGAGAATCATAGTCATTGGCCAAGCAGCATTGTACCTAATATGTCTCTGTATTTTTTGTCCATCCACGGGGTAGGCAGAACACGGGCAGCTGATGGAGACCACCCACGTGGTGGTAGGGCCCGGCAGCTTATGGCAGAAAGGTTTATCATAACATTCAGGTGCCAAAATGTAGGATTTTCTCTGTCTATCTCAGTCCCCCTCGACCTGTTTTCTCTTCCCCCACTGGGTTGGCAGCCACTTAAAGAAAGAACCAATATGAGACTTAATATAAGTTACAATTGTTTAACCAATAGCTTAGGCTTCTTATTGGCTAACTCTCTCTTAATTATTAGCTCAGAGGTATACTATAACACATCCTCTACCTGAGAGTGGGATCCTCAAAATGTTAAGGACTTCAATTATGAAAATATCATCACATAACTATCAAAGCTAAAAGAAGCTTGCAGAGACATTTTCACTAAACAGAATAAGACATCCTAAATGGAATATCCCAAAAGATAGAGGGTTATTTGCTTAAAAACTGGAAATCTGTGAAAACTGTGGAGGTCAGTAGTAACATATCAATATTGATTCACTGGTTGTCAAAAATCTACTATAGTAACTTGACAAATCAATGATTGAATAAAATTGATAGAGAAAGAGGCATATAGATAATCTATGTTTCTTTTGTGTTGCCGGCTTTTTGCCATTGCTGTGACAAATATACAAAGAGGAAGAACTGAGTTTGGCTCATAGCTTGAGAAAGTTTTCATTCTATCACTGTGGGGAAGGTAGATAGGAAGGTAGGCCTTCATATCATACCAACCAGGAAACAATGGAAGAACAATACAAAGTGGCCAGATTAAGATACAAGAAATGTCCCCTAGTAAAGGATTGCTTCATACAGTTAGCCACTTCACAATATTATCATCAAATTATGAGTCTGTGGATCAATTCATTCATGAGGTCAGAGACAATGATCTGGAGGCTATAAAACATCTATCCCTTATACCCCTAGAGATGGGCTTTACTAACTTCCTAGGATTTTTTCTGTCCAAGGAAATCTACAATTAAGTTTAGCCAACACATTTTTCAGGTCCTCAGTAATTCTGAAGTTATTATGAGAATAAACTTTATTTTGAAAATGATGAGTTATGAGAGTTATTTTTCAGTGCAACAGTGTGATAATTATTTAAGATATAGTGAAAAATAATTTCAAGAGGAAATCAGTAAAGCTTTAAAACTTGAGAAAATCAACAAAATAGACAAACCGTTATCCAAATTAACCAAAAGGCAGAGAGAGATCATGCAAATTAACAAAATCAGAAATGAAAAGGGGGACATAACAATAGACACTGAAGAAATCGAGAGAATCTTCAGGTCATACTTTGAAAACCTGTACTCCACAAAATTGGAAAATTGAAAGGAAATGGACAATTTTCTGGACAGTTATCACTTACCATAATTGAATCAAGAACAGATAAGCAACTTAAACAGACCTATAACCTCTAAGGAAATAGAAGCAGTCATCAAAAGTCTCCTAAACAAAAAAAGCCTGGGGCCAGATGGATTCACCGCAGAATTCTACCAGAAATTCAAAGAAGTGCTAATACCAATACTCCTCAAATTGTTCCACAAAATAGAAGCAGAAGGGACATTGCCAAACTATTTCTACGAGGCTACAATAACCTTGATACCCAAGCCACACAAAGACACAACTTTACAGACCAATATCCCTCATGAACATTGATGCAAAAATTCTCAATAAAATCCTAGCAAATCGAATACAAGATCATATCAGAGAAATCATCCACCATGATCAAGTAGGCTTCATCCCAGGGATGCAAGGATGGCTCAACATACTAAAATATATCAATGTAATGCACCATATAAACAGACTGAGAAAAAAAAAAACACATGATCATCTCACTAGATGCCAAAAAAGCCTTTGACAAAATCCAACACCCCTTCCTGATAAAGGTCTTGGAGAAATCAGGGATAACAGGAACATACCTCAACATAATAAAAGCAATATACAGAAAGCCAACAGCCAACATCAAATTAAATGGAGAGAAACTCGATCCAATTCCTCTAAAATCAGGGACAAGACAAGGCTGTCCACTCTCTCCATACCTCTTCAATATTGTCCTTGAAGACCTAGCTAGAGCAATAAAACAACAAAAGGAGATCAAGGGGATACAAATCAGAAAGGATGAAGTCAAACTTTCACTATTTGCAGATGATATGATAGTCTACATAAAGTGACCTGAAAAACTCTACCAGGGAACTCCTACAGCTGATAAACACCTTCAGCAAAGTGGCAGGATACAAGATCAACTCAAAAAAATCCGTAGCCCTACTATACACCAATGACACATTGGTAGAGAAAGAAATCAGAGAAACATCGCCCTTTACAATTGCCACAAACAACATAAAGTATCTTGGGGTAACACTACCAAAAATGTGAAAGACCTGTAGCATAAGAATTTTGAGTCTCTAAAGAAAGAATTTAAAGAAGATACCAGAAAATGGAAAGATCTCCCATGCTCTTGGATAGGTATGATCAACAGAGTAAAAATGGCAATCTTGCCAAAAGCAATCTACAGATTCAATGCAATCCCCATCAAAATCCCAACCCAATTCTTCACAGACATTGAAAGAACAATTCTCAACTTTATATGGAGAAACAAAAGACCCAGGATAGCCAAAACATCCCTATACAATAAAGGGACTTCTGGAGGCATCACCATCCCTGACTTCAAGATCTATTACAGAGATATAGTCCTGAAAACAGCTTGGTATTGGCACAAAAATAGACAGGTAGACCAATGGAATAGAATTGAAAACCCTGATATTACCCCACACACATAGGCTTTAAAACTGTAGCAGTCAGAGCACCAGTAGTACTTATGAATATGCACCTCTGCATTCAGCTTTAACATCTTTGTAATTTGCACAATTTTGTGTTTGAATTATATAAATGTATTGTGTTGTATATTTCCATATATATGCATATACCCAGTCAGCATAGAATGTATCATTCAATTATTGTTTATAACATACATATATATGTATATACCTAATTATTTATCCATACTTCAGATTTTAATCTCCCTATTACAAATAAATTTTAAATGATTATCTTATGTTTCCTTTTAAATGAGGATGTTTGCACCTTTTTCTATATGTGTATAGAATGTAACCAGAATCAGTAATTAGGATATTAATGCTTAAAATAAGTGCAAGTTCTGAACTAGGTTCATTTCTCCCACATTCCACTGTTACCCTGGTAAGCATATACTATAAAGAGTAGTAGTTGATCATTACTGAATTTAAAACATTTCTTTATTGAAAGAAAAATTGAAACAACATCAAAGGCAAAATAAAAGAGTGATTCAGAAACATTAAAGAATGCTTTGCAGATGTTCAGAAAGTTTGAAGTCCTAGTTAGATAGTAAGTGGAGAGAAAAAGAACAACTTAAGGACTGAAAATGTAAAGACTGATGAACTTCACAATTCCCTCAGGATGGAACCATAAACACTAAAATGTTTCTATGTACTTCATATAAACTTGCTTTAGTTAAAAACCTCATTGTTAAGTTTTAAAGACCACAAAACAAAGGTCTTGGCAATATATTTTCAACACACTAAAGTAAGAGAAATTTCAGATTGCCTAGGAACCTGCAGGCTGCTCAGGGCTAGCCAAAGCAACACAGAATAATCAAAGAACTGCAGGAAGTATCAACATCCCAACCTCAAACTGTACTACAGAGCTATAGTACTAAAATCAGCCTGGTATTGGCACAAAAAGAGACATGCTGATAAACCAGTCAAAATGAAGACCCAGATATAAATTTATACATCTCTAAACACCTTCTTATCGATAAAGAAGCCAGAAATACACACTGGAAAAAGAGAGCATCGTCAAAAATGGTACTTATAAAATTACATAGCCATATGTAGAAGAGTTCAGAATATCCATACTTAATATCTTACAAAAAATTCAGTGACAGAATCAGAGGCCTCAACATAAACCTAGATACATTTAACCTGATAAAAGAGAAAGTGGAGAATAGTCTTGAATTCATTGGCACAGGAAAAACTTTCTGAACAGAACATAATTAATACGGGCATTAAACTCAACAATGAATAAATGGAAGCTTGCAAAGCCAAAAAGCATCTGCATGGCAAAGGACATCATCATTCAGTCAAAGCAGCAGCCTACAAAATGAGAAAAGATTTTGCCAACTACTAGTATTCAAATATATGAAGAACCCCAATTAAAAATGTGGTACAGATCTGAACAGAGAATTCTCTAAAGAAAAAAATTCAAATATCTAAGGAACACTTTTTAAAATGTTCAAAATCCTAAATCATCAAGAAAATGCAAATCAAAACTACTTTGAGATTCCATCTTACACAAGTCAGAATTGCTAAGAGTGATATAACAAAATAACGACCATGCTGGCAATGATGTAGAACAGGGGAAACTCTCATCCATTGCTCGTAGGACTGTAAACCTGTATAGCCGCCAGAAAATCAATGTGGTGGCTCCTCAGGAAGTTACAAATAGATCTACCTCAAGACTCAGGTATACCACATCTTGACATACACCCAAAGGATGATTCATCCTACCAAAGAAATGCCTGCGCTAGTTATAACAGACAGGAATTTCTAACAACCTACATGACCTTCAACAAATTAATGTATAAAGAAAATATGGTACATTTACAGGATAAAATATCACTTAGTCTTTAAAAAATAAATCAAGAATCCTGCAGGTAAATGGATAGAATTCGAAGAAAATTACCCCGAGGTAAGTAATCCAGAATTGGAAAAACAAATATGATATTTACTCACTTACATGAGAATATGAGCTGTTAAGTCAATACTATATTTTATAAGGGACTATGGAGGGTACATATTGTACTCCCTGTGAAAGGAAAATAGAATAGTTATGGATATATAAGGTTCTTTTAATGGAAAATCACATGGAATAAAGAGGGGATGAGAGAGGAAGTAAGGAGAGAGACAGCTAAAATTAAGGGTCATTTGAGGGGTAGAATAGAAACTTAATACATTAGAAGCTTCCTAAAATGTATACAGGTATGAAGGCAATCTAAATGAAGTCATCAAATAATGGGGAGACAGAGCCCCAATAGACCATCTCTTGGGACCAAATGTATCTTACAGTACCAGAAGTAGGTTACATCTATTTGGGTTGTTGTCCAAAGGTATCCCACAGGAACCACCAAACAATAGAGGCAGTTGCCTAAGACTAAAGTCACTTTCCACAAACTGTGGGCATTGCTGAAGACAACACCTACATAAATCTTTGAACATGGAGAGTTGAATTTTTACCCCATAAAGCTGTCATAATGACATTCTTTTTTAATTTTTTTAATTTAAATTAGAAACAATATTGTTTTACATATCAATCTCTTTTCCCTATTCCTCCCCTCCTGCCCTACACCCCACTAACACCCTACATATCCAATATTATTTCTGCTTCCCAGGGAGAGTGAGGCCTCCCATGGGGGTTCCTCAGAGTCTGTCATATCCATGGGGATAGCCTAGGCCCTATCCCCATGTGTCTAGGCTGAGGGTGCTGGGGAATGCACTACTGTGTATGTTTATCTTATTGATTATTGAATAAAATACTGTTTGGCCAATTAGACAGCAAGTTAGACAGAAGTAGGAGTCAAAGAGGATTCTGGGAAATGTAGTAGAGAAGTGCTGATCCAGCCAGGAAGTGACATAGCAAGGAGACTCATATTTAAGCGAAAGAGAAACAGGAAGGGCCCTCTTTTCCCCTCGGCTCCTGCTTCAGCGGCACGATGTGATCCACCAGCTAGGAGGGATGGCAATAAGGCGTCTGATAAGATAAGTCTTATAAAATATATAGAAGTATGATAATTGAGACTGAGCTAACAGATGAGAATCCTAGTCATTGGCCAAGCAGCATTGTAACTAATACAAGTCTCTCTGTGTATTCATTTGGGCCTAACTCGGGCAGGTGGCTGTCGTAAAGCTCACACATGGCAGTTGGGCTCAGGTGGCTTTTGGGCAGAAAGATTTATAGTAACATGAGGGAGTATCCCTCAACATGAAATGTGATCCCAAAGTCTATTCATAGGCTATGGATAATTACTGTTATACTACAAGAGGTCCCATAGATTTCTGAGTCCTCCTCACTGGCACCCACATTTATGGTTTCTGAATCAGTTCCATGCTGATTTTGCAGTGATAAGTCTGGGTTCCAAGAGCTCCCTCTTGTTCAGGCCAGCCATTTCTGTGGGTTTCACCAGCATGGTCTTGACCCCTTTGCTCATCACCATTCCTTCTCTGGAACTGGATTCCAGTTCAGATCAGTTTTAGCTATAGGTATCTTCTTCTACTTCCATCAGCTGCTGGATGAAGGCTCTAGGATGGTATATAAGTTAGTCATCAATCTCATTTTCAGGGGAGGGCATTTAAGGTAGCATCTCCACTGTTGCTCAGATGGTTAGTTGGTGTCATCCTTGTAGAACTCTGGACATTTACCTAGTGCCTGATTTTACTTTAAACCTATACTGGCTCCCTCTTTGATGGTATCTCTTATTTTGCACTCCTATATTTTTTCCCCTACACAACCTTCCTGCTACCTTATGTCCTCCTCACCCTTCCTCCTCTCCCCTTCTCATTCTCCTAACTTCCTCTCCCTCCTCCCATGCTCCCAATTTGCTCAGGAGATCTTGTCACTTTCCCCTTCTCCAGGAGACCATGTATATCTCTTTTAGAGTCCTCCTTTTTGCCTAGCATCTCTGGTGGTGTGGATTATAGGCTGGTAATCCTTTGCTCTATGTGTAAAATCCATATATGAGTGAATGCATACCATGCTTGTCTTTTTGTGATTAGGTTACCTCACTCAGAATGGTTTCTTCTAGTTCCATCCATTTGCCTGGAATTTCAAGATTCCATTTTTGTTGTTCACTGATTAGTACTCCATTGTGTAAATGTACCACATTTTGTCTATCCATTCTTCAGTTGAGGGGCATCTAGATTGTTTCAGGGTTCTGGCTATTACAAATAATGCTGCTATGAACAGATTTGAACAGATTCCCTTGTTGTGTCAATGTGCTTCTTTTGGGTAAATGCCTAATAGTGGAATTGCTGGATCTTGTGCTAGGAAGATTCCCATTTTCCTGAGGAATCTCCATACTGATTTCCAAAGTGGCTGTACAAGTTGGCACTCCCACCAGCAATTGAGGAGTGCCTTACTCCACATCCTCTCCAGAATAAACTGTCAATTGGTGTTTTTGATTTTAGCCATTCTGACTGGAGTAAGATGATATCTCAGAGTTGTTTTGATTTGCATTTCTGTGATGGCTAAGTATGTTAAACACTTTCTTATGTGTCTTTCAGCCATTTTAGATTCATCTGTTGAGAATTCTCCATTTAGTTCCGTACCCCACTTTTTAATTGGATTATTAGGTGTTTTGGAAACTAGCTACTTGATTTCTTTGTAAATTTTGGAAATCAGCCTCTGTAAGATACGGAGTTGGTGAATATCTTTTCCTAGACTGTGGGCTGCTGATCTATCTTGTTGACTATGTCCTTTGCCTTATAGAAGCTTCTCAGTTTCAGGAGGTCCCATTTATTAATTGTTGATCTCAGTGTCTGTTCTATGGGTGTAATATTCAAGAAGCTGTCTTCTGTACCAATTCATTCAAGGATAATTCCCACTTTCTCATCTAAGAGGTTCAGGATCTATGTTGAGGTCTTTGATCCATTTATACTTAAGTTTTGTGCATGGGTCTATCTGCAGTCTTCTACGTGCCAGCATCCAGATATGTCAGCACCATTTGTTGAAGATGCTTCTTTATTTCATCGTATATCTTTAGCTTCTTTCTCAAAAATCAGGTGTTCATAGGTATGTGGATTGGGATGAGGGTTCTCAATTGGATTCCATTAGTCTACCTGTCTATTTTTGTGCCAGTACCAAGCTGTTTTCAAGACTATAGCTCTATAATAGAGTTTCAAGTCAGAGATGGTGATGCCTCCGGAAGTTCCTTTATTGTATAGGGATGTTTTGGCTATCCTGGGTCTTTTGTTTCTCCATATAAAGTTGAGAATTGTTCTTTCAAGATCTTGAAGAATTGTGCTGGTATTTTGATGAGGAATGCAATATATATATATATATATATATATATATATATATATATATATATATATTCTCAGTTCAGTTTTTTAAGGGATTCCTGAGTCTGCAAAAGAGTGGGTCTGTGTCTATATCTGTTTCCTTTACCTTCTCTGGGCACTTTTCCTTTATTTTGTTTGTTTTGTCCTATTGTGATGTGTTAGTGTTTGTTTTGTCTTCTTATGCTGTATTTTATTATTATCACTTATAAGTATGGTTTCTAATGAGAGACAACAAAGGGGTGAATCTAGATGTGGGAGGATATGGGGGAGGGACTAGGAGAAGAAGAAGAAGGAGAGGAATCTGTAATCAGGATATATTGCAAAAGAATCTATTTTCAATATAATGAACAAATGTTAGCTCTGTAATTTTCTCACCTTTTAAGCATGAAAATCACATTAATTTACAACATAGTACAACCTACTAGTTTCAAATCCTTATGACTTTCAATAAAGTGCAGGCATGGCAACCTACCAGTGAGCATATGTTTGGTGAAGCAGAGATGGGGAAGGAGATCACTGGAGCAAGCTGGCCAACTATACTAACTACCTAGGGTTCAACTAACTAACTCTGGGTTCAGCAGAGAAAGTCTGCCAGGCATCCATCAAATACAAATTAACTGCCGTCTCCCTCTTATTAGAAATTATGTGGTCAGAGAATATTACCACTTCAGTTTTATTCTTTTAGAATTGTTTTTAAACTGAAAACATGTCACAGTAATGTTATACAGAAATACAAATATAAAATGATTTGCAAAGCTAAAGACTAATTTTAAGACTCAAAAGCAAAATGTTACAGTAAGTGGCTTTAGTTGACACAGACTGTTGAATATGAGTATATTCTTACACATGAAAATGCACCAAGTAAAATCAAATGTGACTTTTTAACTTCAAAATCACCTTACACTATCTTGACAAATAATAACTAAATATACCAAATGATCTTTACTGTTCAAAGCAAGAATGCATATTTTTTAGAGTTTTAGTATCTTAACAGAATTATGGTTAATTAATTGAAGGATATTAATTCTAGATTTTTAGTACACTGTTAAATCTTAAAGGTCTGGAAGTTTTTTTCATCTAAGTTTACTACTAAAGGGATTGAAAGAGTTACTTAGAACAGTTGAGGGTGGAAATGACTCTTGGGATTTCTGGTAAACTATCAGAGCATAGAAGTATTATACATCTCTAAGAAGTCAAACTTAAACACATAAGCAAAACTTACATAAAAGTCTATCTCACACTAAGGAACTGTTGCCTAATTAAAAGAACTTATCAGTAGGATGTTTCCCAGGAGACACAGTTGAACAGTATTTCCAGTTAAATTGTCTGACCCACAAGCAAGGATGTCAATGGAAACACACACACACACACACACACACACACACACACACACACACACACACACATTGGATAGAGTACTGGGTTTTGATAGCGGTAGGGGTTTGCTCAACCAAACTGTTAAAATCACAGAAAGAGATAAGGCACTTTTAAAATTTGCCTTTAAAGATAAAAAGGTAGAACATTTTAAGTTAACATATCTGCTTAAAACCATGACACAATTCCTTTGTTAGCAACATTATAAATAAATCATCAAGCTGAAATAATAATCGCAGAATTTTCAAGTTAATTGACCCCAAACCCAAAGCTTGTCAAGTTATCTTTGATAGCATTCAGAAAAACAATAATTTTATTGTAATTACCTTTGCCAGTGTTCCAAGGTTTTTAACCGAGAAATATATGTGACTAAAAAGCAATTGTCTCAATTTATACTACCTCCTTGGCAAAGATTTATTTGTTTTTGCCATGGTTCATTTAGTTTACTCTGTAGCATTCACCAAACTTAAGAGTAAAGAACAGGTCTGCCAGTATGACTTAGAATCTAATAAACACAAAAACATAACTGCAGCCATGCAGAAGCCAGCTCATCAGTTTCTACACACTTCTTGGTAGTAAAGACCCATGAGACAAAAGGAGAAAAGGACATAAATACATTAAGTCATCCACCCTATCATTGAATCACTCATAAAACACTCATTGATTCCTACTATGTGTGACCATCAGCTTTTTCATTTGTTGATTACTAACCACAATTATTTCAAAGAAAATATAAGACTGAATGCATATAGTATACTTTAAAACTATTGCTCCTGTGTGGTGGATAAAAACTACCTGATAATGCAGAAAAGCAACTCATAGTCTAATTTGGGCATACCAGTCACTTAGTTACCTGTCTCCAACATAGAAGGATATCCAAACTTTGAAGTTCAGAGATTCTGCCTATAAATGTGTAAAAGAATAAAAGCAATATGACTCCAAAGGAAAGGAAATTAACACACTACTCTTCTTTACTACTACATGCTGTACGGTGATGTTTTAGAAATCTTACATACAATACCTCATGCAGTTTTTGCCATAGCCTGTGACTGTATTGGTAGAACTATTTTACAGATAAGAAAGTTAATGCCAGTGATGATCAATAAGAGCTGGAGTCCAATATGTCTTCCAACTGCAAGTCAATCTTTCTCCATCTAAGTAGAGCATTTTCTGGAAAAATAATAAAATTATAGAGGTACAAAGAAGTTTGAGTCACCAGAATGGGTAACACATAAATTAATACAGTTAAAACTATCTGAAAATCACACTGCAAATGATACTCATGTGCTCCCCAAATCATCCTACCAAGCATTGGTTTCATTTGAATAAAAGAACAAAAACAAGTTTAAATAAACTTTTCTATTTTATTATGTTTTATTGATATTTCATAAAAGCATTTCTTTTCTAAGGAGAGCAAAAATGGAGTGGATCCAGATGGGAAAGGAGTTGGGAAAACCTGGGAGGAGTAGAGGGTGCAGAAATTAAAATCAGTAATATATGAGAAAAGAATCTATTTTCTGTAAAAAGAAAAACAGAAAAATTGAAGGGAAGAAAGTGAAGCTGAAGTCTTAGTAGAGTGACAATAACCCAAGTCCACACAGCTAAACAAAGAACCCAGCCTCAAGCTGAGTTCATCTGACTCTTAAGGCAGTACCATTTACTGCTTTCCTGAATTTTTTATTTTCCTCCAGGATTCTAGCTTTTCTGGTTCAGATTTTACAGAACCCACCTCTATATGTTCAAAAATGTTGCTACTTCAGCTACCGGACTTCAGAGGCTTACCAGTCATAGGCTAACTGTAATAAAACTGTGTTTTTCAGTATGATTGGGGCTGTTTGTGTGTGTGTGTGTGTGTGTGTGTGTGTGTGTGTGTGTGTGTGTGTGTGTGTGTGTGTGTGTTTCTATGTACCACATCCAGAGCTATGCAAATGAAATCCCTGGATAACTTTTCCTGAATACACTCAAAGAGAGTGTGTCTGTTTTGTTTTTGCTTCTTTGTGTGTTATGCTGCAACTGAGTCTACAGAGTTGATCATTGTGCCATCTTTCTTATGAACCACAAAAAAAGATTCAACTCTCAGAACAATCTACAGAAGGAATAAAGTGGTCGGAGACATCATAAAACCTGAGTAGTTGGAAAAAAACAACCCTAGACTGCCCACTCATACGATGTGATAGAAAAAGCAGCAAAAATGTATGGTCACTGTTTATTTTTTCTCTGGGTATATACATTTAACTTTCATTTAAATCATACTACACATTGGTAATCTGAAGAATAACTGAATCTGGATGCAGTACAAGCCAATGCACACTTAGTAGAGGATAGTTGTGCTTTATGCTAATGGAACAAATAATCAAATCATTACAGAAAGAGTTCTTAGGAAGACATGGGAAGTAATACATCCAGAATTTAAAGAGGGCCATTAGGAAGCAGCAAGGCTCATGAATATCTATCTGCAGACTGAGTGAAAGTCATGGGATAGCATTATTTTAGATCTTAACAGAAATATATAAGCACTGATGAATAATGATTAAAATATTGTTAATGAAGTTGAAAAGTGCTTTTCAGGGAGCAATTCCTGATGACTAGCTCTTTTGATTAGGTGGAGAATTGGAGCTAATGGAAGCATTCCTTTGGGTAACACATGAAGAAAGGGATTCAGAGAAGCAGTCTTTTTGATTTGGCACCAGTTCATATTAATTCCTCTTAGTAAGGAAGGCCAGGTTAATCCCTTGATGTCATTTATTTTAGGAATTTTCAGTGTTAGTTGGCACTGTTGTGGTAAAACAATAAAGCCGAAGTGATACAAATTTAAGACATCTGTTGGGTTTCTGACTTCCTGACATAGAAATCCATATTTATCTATTTGTGTATGATCTCTCTCTCTGTCTCTCTCTCTCTGTCTCTCTCTCTCTCTCTCTCTCTCTCTCTCTCTATATATATATATATATATATATATATATATATGTGTGTGTGTGTGTGTGTGTGTGTGTGTGTGTGTGTGTGTGTGTGTGTGTCCCTGGCCTCTCTTTTCTCTTCTGCTGTTCCTGTCCCCAGAGGGCAGTATCCCAGTCCCCTCCCTCCTTTCCCCATTCTCTTATAAAAACACCTTCACATGAGCTCTGTTACATGGTGTCTTTCTCTCTCTGCTACTTTTAAAATTACAACCTCACTTTAGTCAGAAGGGTCATCATCAAGAAATCTGACAATGGGTCTAGAATGGTGGCTCAATAGTTTAATCCCAGCATTCAGAAGGCAGAGCTAGGGGCATTATTTTAGTTCAAGGTCAACCTATTCTACATGACAAGAGGCCCTGTATAAAAAATTTAAAACAATACTACTACTACTACTACTACTACTACTACTACTACTACTAATACTAATAATAATAATGTCTGACAGAAAATGCTGGCAAGGATTTGAGGAAAAGGAAAACTTAATTCACTGATAGTGAATATGCAGATGGTACTGCTATTATGAACATTACTAGGGAGATCTCACAAAAAATAAAGAAAGAAATATCATAGTATAATACTATTTCATTCCCATCATATTCAAAGAAGTTCATGCTTGCACATTCACATTGTGGCTGTTTTATTAACTATGGTAGGAAAATGGAACCAGCCTATATGTTCATCAACAGGTAAAAGGGTAATGAAAATGTACTACATATGCAGAGGGAACTTATTCAGCTGTAAAGAAAGATGAAATTAGGAAATCTTGAAGGAAAATATATGTGTCTAGAAAAATAATATTAAGCTAGATGATGTAAACTCAAACAAAAAAGTTGTCTCTCTTAAAACACAGATCCTAGCCTATAGTATGTGTGTGTGAATGTATGTAAAACTTAAAAACTAGAAGGATAACAATAGTGTGTAAAAGTGGGCAATGACAATGGACAGAGTGGACAAAATGACCATGGCACATGGACAAAGAAAAGAAACTCAGTGAGGGTAGACTACAGGTAGGTAACAGAAAGATTGTAAAGGAGAAGCTACTAAGGCATACTATTCAAAAAGTATAATAAAGTATAATGTCTTGTGTGCTCATTGTTTAAATCTTAAGGTATGTTTAGAGATTTTAAACATATATGTTGCTGAAATTGTTATTGTTAACAGACATACATGCATTCATTAACTTTGCAGCATGTTCATAGATAAAATTTCTGAGTGCTGAGTTTACAAACTAAGGATTAAAGGTGAATGACACAATTCACATCCATTAACACACCAATATGTCTGACAGAAACCTCTAGCTCTCTGTTTTCTTGCTGTGATCAGAGAAACAGCATGGATCCAAGATAAAGCACCAAATCTTTTCCAGCACAGACTATGATGTGAATAAGAAATAAACCTTTGTTATGTAAATCTCTTAAGATTTAAGGCTTTGTTTTGTGAAGTACCAAATGTTAGTTCATTGCTCAGTCCTGAAACTGGCCCTCCAAACAAGATACTAAAACTAAAGCAGGAAGCATGGACTTAATGATGAGGTACTGGGTGGAGAGATAACTGATAGTGAAATCCAGAGAATGGTCACATGTGGAAGCATACCTTTAGATATTTGGAAAACCTATTACCTGCTTGAAATGAGAAAATAAGCTATGTGCTTTCTGAGGTATCAGATCAAAGAAAAGAGGTCAAAATCCAAACGTGTTCTGGGTGCATTTGACAAGGTGTTGAAGATAACACAATCAGGATTTCTTTTTCTTTTCATTTTTTTTTATAAAAGTTCAGGAAAGATCATCTTGAATGTCAGCATAAATTAAAAACATACAGAAATTTCTTAAAGTAGAACTTCAGGTCATTTAAAGGACTCTCAAACACTGGTATAAAGTACTATAATTTTTTCCTTAAATTCAAAACTTCAAGTTATAGATATAAAAAATCACATATATATGTTTATATCTGGATACACACGTGTGTATTGTCTACAAATCAATATTGCATTTACTGTGCACAGTAAGAAAATATATAAGTGTGGGTATTGAACCACATTTGTATGATATTCAGACTTCAATAATACTAACTTATACAAGTACAAGACAGCCAACATACTGTTCTTGGATGTAAAGATAAGTTGATGTTAAGAAGATGGTATAAATAGGGTTTACCGAGGAGATAAGTATCTTTTGGAAGAATATGCTAGTTCATAGGTGCAACAAATTTTTGACAATATATCATTTACCATCATTATCTATGAAATTTTCTTTGTACCTTCGTCATCTCTGGATCTCTGTATGGATCATTATGTAAATGGGTTAAAATAAAATCAAACGTATCTCTAGTAAATGATATATTGGTACATAAACAGTCACATTTGGAAACATAATTGTTCCTAGAAATGTAATTAAAAATTTTGAGTAAAAAAGATACCATAAAATACATTTATACACATATATGCAAAGAGTTAAATTGGAGTTTCCCCTAGCATATTAACAAACATGTACTAAACACAAAATGCTAACAAATAAACAGTTTAATACTTGGGAATGTGTCACTTATTTTAAAATTATGGATCAATGAGGTTCTAATGAACAGCCTCAATATTATATGTTATAACCATTGTTTCTGGTTACCCACCAAAACATGAAAGTAAGATCCTATTGTTGAAGACATAGCATGCTTCCATCATAGAATACAGACAAATCAGGCTGGTATAGTCTTGGAGGATTCATCTATACAAGATAGCATTTATAGATCTGAAAGGCACTATGCAGTCCATCAGAAGAGAAAATCAAGCATCAGAAACCTAGATGTGAATCCTGTGAGCTAGTATAATGACTGGCTTGCCCTCAACTGAAGAAAGGATAGAGAAAATGTGGTACATGTACACAATGGAGTACATGTACACTACTCTCCAGGAAAAAACAATTCTTAGGGATATGGATAGAACTAGAAGAAACCATACTGAGCGAGGTAACCCAGTCACAAAAAGCAAACATGGTATGTGCTCACTCCTATGTGAATTTTAAACATAGAACCAAGGATTAGCAGCCTACAATCCACACTGCCAGAGAAGCTGGGAAAGAAGGAGGACCCTAAGAGAGACATACGTGGTTCCCAGGAGAAGGGGAAAGGGACAAGATCTCCTGAGCAAATTGGGAGCATGGGGGGAGAGGAGAAGGAGCTAGGAGAAAGGGAAGGGGAAAAGAGGAGGGGTGAGGAGGACATGAAGGAGCAGGAAAGTTGAGTCAGTGGAAGAACAGAGGACCCCAAGATAAGAGATACCATAATAGAGGGAGCCATTATAGGTTTAAAGATAAATCTGGCACTAGGGAAATGTCCAGAGATCTGCAAGGATGACACCAACTAACAATCTGAGCAACAGAGGAGAGGCTACCTTAAATAACCTCCCCTGATAATGAGACTGTTGACTACCTTATATGCCATCCTATAGCCTTCATCCAGTAGATAATGGAAGCAGAAGCAGACACCCACAGTTAACAGTGAACTGAGCTCCTGGAGACCATTTCCAGAGAGGGAGGAGTGATAAGCAAAGGGGTCATGACCAGGCTGGTGAAAAACACAGAAACAGCTGACCTGAACAAGCGGGAGCTCCTGGACCCCAAACTAACAGATGGGAAACCAGCATAGGTCTGATCCAGACCCCCTGAACGTGAGTGTCAGTGAGGAAGCCTCTGAAATCTATGGTGCCTCTGGTAGTAGATCAATATTTATCCCTAGCATTCTAATAGACGTTGGGATCCCACTCCACACAGAGGGATCCTCTCTCAGCCTAGACACACATGGGAGGGCCTAGGCCTTGCTCCAAATGATATGATAGACTTTGAAGATCTCCCATCGAAGGCCTCATCCTCCCTGGGCTGCAGAAAGGGGACTGGATAGGGGGTGGGTGGTTGGAAGGGAACTGGTATTGACATGTAAAACAAGTTTGTTTATAATTTAAATAAAAATAATAATGACTGCTTTGGCAAGACATAATATCTTAGTTATGGTTTATATTGCTCTGAAGAGACACCATGATGCCTGCAAGTCTTTAATGGAATGATTTACAGTTTCAGAGGTTTAGTCTGTTACTGTCTTGCTGTGACATGTTGGCATGAAGCCAGATGTTGTAAGGATTTAGGCATTATGCTGGCCTATGCACTCAGAAAGTACCCTGGTCAGCCAGGTGCAAAGTACCTCTTTAAAAGAAAGACCTCCACCCTCTTACACTCTCTTTCCTGCTCTTCTCTGTCCACACTTTGCTCTTCTCTTTCCGGCTCTCTTTCCCTGTTTCCCACTTCCCTTGGGGCAGATAGGAATTTTCCTGTCTCCCTCTTCTCTTCTATCCTCTCTCTGTCTCTGTGTCTCTTTATCTCTTTTCTCTTTCTTTCCCACTTCCCTCTCCTTTCTGGTAAAACTTCTCATGTAAGCTCTGTCTGCATGGCATGATTGTCCCTCCACCTCAGTCACCCTTGACTGCCATGGAATCCACCAAGGTTCCTTCATCAACATTTATCCATAACAGATATGGTGGGAGAGTCCTACATCTTGATAGGCAGTCAACAGGATATAAACTATCTGACTGGCAATAGCTTGAGCATATGAGACCTCAAAGCCCATACTCATAGTAACACACTTCCTTCAATAAGACCATGCCAACCAACACTACAAGGCAAAACATTCCATTAGTGCCACTCCTTTTGGGTGCCAGTTTCTTTCAAACCACCATACATGCCTAGTTGTATAAGAGTGACACAAGCAGAATGAGAGTTACCAACTACTTTCTACTTATGTTTACAGACTAGTCTACAATATGAAATTCATATCATCACCATTATGGGATTATATATGTCATAGTCCCTAGTGAAGAGAATATTATAACTATTCTAATTGGATATGGGTCTGAGCTAGGTCCGTATCATATATGCTACAATTGTGTAGTTTGGTGTACTTGTAGTACTCTTAACAGTGGGAGTGTGGGAAGGGTATCTCTGACTCTTTTGCCTGTTATTGGGACTCTTTTCTCCCTATTTGGTTGCCTTTTCCTGCCTTTAGATAAGTGTTTTTGCCTAGTCTTATTGTAAGTTGTTATGCTGTGTTGATATCTCTGGGAGACCTGCTCTTTACTGAAGGGAAATGGAGGAGAAGTACTGGATCTGGGAGACAAGGCAACTGGGAGGACTAGGTGGAGGGGAAGCTGCAATTGGGATGTAATGTCTGAAAGAAGAATAAATTTTAAAAAGATATTTTTAAGGTTTCAATCAGATAGTGTACATGATAGAAAAGGTACAATTTAAGATGTGTTCATAACTTTTGTGGTTTCTGATCTTGAATTTTTATGGGAGTCCTGTGCATGTAAATATATGTCTCTGTATTTATATATGTTGTTGAACTTTTTCTATGGCTTTTTCTTCTGTTGGTTTGTTCATTTTGTTCTGTTCTGGATTGTTTGTTTGTGTCTATTTACAATAATAATAAAAATAAATGTTTCATCCTAATGAAAGAGAGAATGAAATGGTATGGATTTGCATGGGTGTTGAAGAGGGAAGGATCTGGGGGAAGGAAAAACCATAGTCAACATATTTTATTAAAATATATTTAGCATGGAGACCCTAGTCATAAAGCTGGGGAAACAGCATTGGACCAAATCAAGCCCTCTGAATGTGGGTGCCAGCTAGGAGACCAAGACAGTCTATGGGACCTCTAACAGTGGAGCCAGTCTTTATCCCTAGAGCACAAATGGACTTTGGGAGCCCATTTCCTATGGAAGGATACTATTGCACCGCAGATACAGCAAGGAGGGCCTGGGCCCTCCCCCAAATGATATGATGGACTTTGAAGGTCCCTGGTAGAGTGCCTCACTAGCCCTGGGAAGGACTTGGGGGGTAGGTTGGGGGGTGGGTTGGTGGGGAACATGGGAGGATGGGAGGGTGAGGGGATGGGGGGTGGATATGTAAACATGAGTAGTAATTAAAGAATTTAAATAAAAAATAAATAAAATCTATTTTCATAAAACAAGTAAATAAATAACTAAATAATGAAATAAACAAGGACAGTTTTAAATATAATTTCCTTGTAGAAAGCAGGGGAAGGCAGTCCTGGAGAGCTTGCTGACAGGGGAGGGGCACCCAAAACACTGTGGTCTAACCTCAGTACTATGAAAACAACTTTACAACTTAAACCTCCAGAAAGTATTTGTGCACAAGAAAAATCAAGATATATTTAGAATTCTACACTAAACATGACATCAGCATCCTTGAGGATCTTGGAGTATCATCTATGATGAGGTGAGGGATAACTACACATATGCACATGTATGTATTGCATATATGTGAAGGTAGGCTAATGTAGAGTTCAATGTGCCATGTAACAACATTTATTGTACTAATATTTCCATTGAGTTGTGGCAAACATGAATCAGATATATTATATCCAAGGATATTTGTCTTCAGGTGTTGTGTGATTTTTCTTGGGAGACAAAGAAATTTCAATTGACCTCATACAGAGCACCGATGTCATACAAAAATTTTAAAAAGCCCATTCATGTCTGATTTAGTGAATCTTAGAGATTATTGGGGTTGTCTCAAAAGTAGTCCATCACCAGAAAATCCTTCTTAGCACCCATGGAATGTCATAAAAGTTACTTCTCTTAAGTTTGGCTGATCAGAGAGACACATTTATGTCTGGTAATAGTTTGCTGATTTGAATTGTATCTCACCACTCTTGTAAGTTTCCTCTACTTCCTGACCTTTCAATTACTTCTTGAAACTTGTAAGCCTAATTTACTTACTAAAGCATATGACCCTCTTCCCTACAGGAGGACATGTTTCAATTAAAGGAAACACATCTACAGCATCTGGTGAAAATGAGGAATGTGCTATTGGATAGCTAAATGAGGATAGCTAAAGTCTATCCATCTAATTGCCCTTCACCTGAATTTGGATGAAACATTGCTATCTTCCTTCACAATAGAATTTTGAAGAGTGATCTCCAATTCCCAGGCATTGAAAGGCTTCTGGATGAGCTTAGGTTTCTGGATACCTCATCTGAATCCTGGAGCAGCTAAAGAAGAAATTCTACTTTCTTAAAGCCACCACACCACAAATAAATAAATAAATAAATAAATAAATAAATCTATGGATTTGCAAGGAAAGGCTAAGGGGAGAAATACAAAAAGAGGTATCTACTTGGTGCCTGGAATTTTCAGTTTCTAGGCATTTAAACATGTCAGAGAAGTCCACAAAACACTTTAAAAAATAAGACAAGACCCTATTGCTAAGCCACAATCAAACCTTCCTTCATTAAATGTGAAGATGAAAAATGATTGACTTTATTTGAAAATATTAAGCCTTAGAATCATTTTATACAGGGAAATATTGACTGTGTTCATATATGGCATACATAGATTTAAGGAAGAAAGCAAAACAATCTATATGTCAAAATACAAATTATCATGAGAATAGAAATACATTGGGAGACGTGTATAAAGAGAAGTCAGATTATATTGGAGAAAATTAGAGCATGTATGTGTAAGACCATAAGCACTGTAGGAGCAAGTCCTTTTTACTCATGTTGTCTGTTGTGGCAGGCAACATGACTATTTCATATCCATTAAAGCACAAAATAAATAATAAAAGTGTTACCCTTATGGACCTTAAAGGAAAGGCTGGGGTAGTTCACAAAACAAGGAATAGAAATTGACTGTATTGGAAATTTCTAGACCAGTTAAGCAGTGTAGCCATCATACAATGCAGAAAGAAGGGCACATGGAGAATAAAGGGTACTATGATAAGCTCCAGGAAAGAAGGCGAAGGGGAGAACCACGAGGGGAAGTTGAGAGAGAGGGAGAGTGAAGAACAAGGCCATCTGTGGCCTGAAAGCCAATCTGAAAGACTTTCAAGTTCATAGAAGCATCAAAAATGTACTATTCTAGCAAGAAATTTTTCTGGAATATGATGAGTGAAGGGGCACCAGTGAAGTAGGTGCCAATCATTGTCAGAAAATAAAATTCTAAGAATAAGCAAGCTTCAACATAGTAGGGAAGGTGGTTAGCATTTAAAGTTAGTGAGTGGATGGATATTCACAATTTATGTAACAAAGAAGAAATAGGAAAGGTTCACATATCCTTTGCAAATATACAAGCCTATACTGTGGGGCAATTCATAGGAATGTAAGATGGCTACATTCTACTCCTATTGTGAAATAGTTAACACACCACCGAAAAGCTAGGCATCCTAACAATATGCTAATTGCTAATAACACTGACAGTAATGTATCTGAGTACAACTTTCTCCTTCCAGGGAAGTGAGAGCATTGCTATAGGGACAACAATAAATTGAGAGCTATATTTATGAGTGGGAATGTGGTGTATATTTCAGTGAATGTGTGCTATCCACAATGGCATCTCTGCAGTTGTGCTTGCTATTTTAAGCCACAGGTGTAATGAGGAGTGGAGCAGTAATTAAATCACTGGAGTGTCACTCTCCTCTCTCTGCAGCATTGCTCTCAGGGCAGCCTAGCAAGAAAAGCCTGTACTGAAGGCACAGACTGTTAATGTTATTTTTCTTTCCGGATCATCTTTTGAAGTATCTAGGACTATCATATAAGTTACTTCATATTTCCTTGATAAATGAAACATATTAGAGTTATTATCGTGTTGAAAACTAGAGGAGGTAACAAGCCAGCCTAGCATTCTGATACTTAAAGTGGTGCCAGGAACAAGCAGCCTAGTTTTCATCACCAGAGATACTGTCATGGTGAGTTGATGAGAGACAGGCAGGTTGTCAATTTTAAATTAGGAATATGAATATGAGTATGTTCTTTTGTAAACCGTATCTAGCAGGTATACAAAAACCCCAACTGACAATTCCGTCAGATCCTTTAAGATGAGGGATAATCATATAGAAGGGAAATACAGCAATGTGAATGATTTTGTTAAAATAAATATGACAACAATCAGATTAAGTCAGCTTCAAAGAGAAAATGCCTATAGAAAAAAGCATGGGATTAATCATATTCATTTTAAAATTCATACACACACAAAACAACCATTTATTTTGAGAAAAGGTACTTTATGACATGAAAGGACATAAAAACAGTTGGTTATTTTCAGGGAATCATAAGACAGGCTTACTTCTTATTGTTATTTCTTATTTCTATCTCAATAACATAATGAGTATTTCTTCTTGCAGTCTGGTTTTGGATTTGGAAATCCTGTACTTGGCAGTTCTTAATGTACAAAAAACTCAGAGTTCTTAAACCCCTATGTGTATAATCTATTTTACAGGCAGCATACATTTTTCCACAGATACATAATTTCCACATGGATCCACTCACAAATACCTGTGCATATAAATGTCATGAAAAGTTTTTAAACATGTAAATTATGTTCTTTTTCACTATTTTTTAAACTCAGGAAGCTTGACCTGTGATATCAGTTATCTCTTTTCCAGCCCTCCTTTGCCTTTGTTTTTCTCATTTTTTTCCTTTTTATTAGAAGGGAGAACAGCACACAGCTGTCCTCTAGGCACTTTTTATTGTTGTTGTTTTGAAAAATCTCTTTTTCCTGCAGCGGAGGCAGTGCTTATTAATCTTTTCCCCCCTCTTGGTCTCAGTGGTTTTCTTTCTCTTCTGCTCTTCCCATTGGAAACCTGTAGGTGGTAAAAATTATTTCTTTCTTCCAGGTGTCTGTGTTCCATTGGGAATTAGCAAAAGTACTGGGTTTTATGCTGATCTCCCCCGTACAAAGGGGCAAAACTATATCAGTGAAACCAGGTTTTCTCTGATGCTTTCCACAATATATGTGGAAGCATTTTTCCAATTCTAGGTCAGTGGTGAGGTGCCCAGAAAACACTGGCAATAAAGAAACTTTGTGTTCTGCTTAATTATTCTGACTCACAAGAAAAAGCAGCTGTCGGGCTCCTTGTATGAAGGGTTTGAGTGTCATTCCTATGGTCCTATATGGATTTTCAGTTTCCCTGGCCTCCTTCTATTGTCTAAGAAGGGGCTTCTTTTCTTCGTTTCTTTTTCCTCTCTCTCTCTCTCTCTCTCTCCTCTTTCTCTCTCTCTCTACCTCTTTGTCTACCACAAAGACAACTCTGTCACTAGTGTGAGTGCGAAATGGACATCCCTGAGGCCAACAGGTTGGATCTCTTGATTTCCTTACCTAAATTTTGAAAGGTGATGCCTATGAAAAGAGAAAGTATATTATTTCTGTGAGCTGTGATTTCGGAAGGAGAGCAAGGAGGAGAGCACTGAGCAGGACAGAGGGTGATGTGAGTCCTAGCTCTTGTATTTACTGACTGAGGATGCGTGTTAAATCATTGTTGGGTTTTCAAATTCAGCTTTGTCATATTGATCATCGGAAACCAATGATTCTTACAGCCTCTGAAGTTTTCCTGCTGCCCTTGCATATAATGAGAACTCAGAACATGTATCATTGTTCCATAATCATCTATAGCAACTCCAGAATTTTGTACACTGTTAGGAACTCTAGAAATATCTTACTTTTGTCAGGGGTTTATATGTGATAGTTGACAAGTGTAGGAAGCCACAGGGATAGAAGACTGGACCAAGATCAGAGAGTTAGGGTTTGACTAAAATCTCAGTTCTTGTTTTACCTCATCAGTGATTTTTTATGGAGGATTTAAATACAATAATAGCTCATACACAGCTTTAAGCTATGTCAATCAACCAGTAAACATTAAACATTACATTATCAACCATTTCATCCTTACAAAATGACTATGCCAGTAATGATTTTTGTTATATTAAAATGAATTAATTATTAAAAAGTTAAAGACAATCCAAATAGCAAATTGGTCACATGGGCAATTAAGGATTTTTATCCAGGGATGTTGCACTCTATAATATATCAGTATGTATGACAATGTGGTAAAATGGGCAAAGACTTTTAAGTATTTACTTTGAAGCCAGCCACTTAGAGTCAAACAAACAATTTCTGAGCTGTCAATTTTTGACTAGTTGATTTCTAAACATTCTATTTATTCAAGACCTCGCTAATTTTCTTCTCTTAATTCATTATTACATACATTCATATATGTGTGAGTAATATATTGTACAGACATAAATATGGTCTCTAGAACCCTGAGAAATGTTCATCTGTATGAAATATTTAATAATGCCTTGTAAAAATAAACAAAGTAAATTAACTTGACATACTAAGGAGGGTACATGTTTAAGTTACAAATTTTATATAATCATTCTATCATTTTCTGTGATTCTGTCCATGGAACAGCTCTTAAGAGTTCATTAGGCACTATAAAGAAAAAAACTAATGCTTTCCATACTCTAACTTGCTTTTTCTTTTATCTGAATAAAAAGATCAGTGGATACATAGTCAAGCAGATTGACCCCTATTTTCTAGTCCATAATTAGACATGTATTAAAATAAAAAAAAACTCATGTCTACCTCAAAACTTGTTTCCCGTGACACATATAAACAATACACATGTTCCTGCTTCTGAGTATTTATTTCCATAGTTTATGTGCTTCATGCTGAATGACTCATTGTCATGATTTTGTGGAAACTTGGGATTAAAAGTACACAAAAGATGACTGGGTAAATGAAAACACAATCCAAGGACACAAGTCATGACCATCATGAATAAACAGTGTGGCAATAAGGTAATGGAAATGCAGAAAGGTTGAACCAGGTTTCATTTTTATCACTCAGAGTGCAACCAAGTAGTATCATTTTATGAATTCTGAGTATATTTTCTGGTTTTCCCAAGACAATGAATAAATGTTACTATAATTCAAAGCTCCTGAGATCAGTTACAGCACTATTCCTCCAAATACTGTATCTCAAGTGTGTCATGTCTTCAGCAATGGGACATTAAAAAGTGAACCACTATTATAGTAATAACTCATTAAATTGGACACATGATTATTTTTGTTAATTAATTAATTTTTCAACCCAATCACAGTTCCCCCTCCCTTCCTTCTTCTCTTCCCAGTCCTTCCCCCAAACCACCCATCCCTCCCTCATACACTCGTCCTCCTTTCACTTTAGAAAAAGACAGTCCTCTCAGGTATATCAGCCAGTCATGGTATATCAAGTTGCAGTAAAACTAGGCACTTCCTCTCCTATTAAGGCTGAATGAGGCAACTCAGCAGGAGGAAAGAGTACCTAAAGGAGACAACAGAGTTAGACAAATTCCATGTTCCCACTGTTAGGAGTCCCACAATAAGAGCAAGCTGCACAACTGTAACATATGTGAAGGGAGCATAGGGCAGTCCCTTGCAAGCTGTCTCATTGGCAGTTCAGTCTCTATGAGTACAGATGAGCCCAGGTTAGTTGTTTCTGTGGGTTTTCACTTGGTGTACTTGACCCCTCTGCTTCCCATAATCCTTCTGCACCCTCTTCCACAGGATTCCCCAAGCTCTGCCTAATGTTAGGTCTCTTCATCTGTTTTCATCAGTTGCTGGGTGAAGCTTCTCTGATGACAAATGGGCTAGGCAATATCTATGAGTATAGCAGAATATCATTAGGAATCATTTCATTTTTTCCATTCATGTTTGGTTCTATCCTTTGTCTCTGGTAACTCCAGCCTCTGGTTCCTGGCCCTCTAGGCAGTGTCAGTGATGAGCTCCCTCTCAAGTATGGGTCTCAAGCTGGACCAGTGAACCAATCATTGGTTGGCCACTCCCTTAATTTCTGCATCAACTTTAGGCCAGCTAATCTTATGGGCAGGGAAAATTATAAGTCAAAGGTTATGTGTCTGGCTTGGGTTCCCAATCACTACACTGGGACTCTTGCCTGGTTACAGGAGATGGCCAGTTTTTTGGTTTTTTTTGTTTGTTTGTTTTTTGTTTTTTTTTTTTTTATAGCACATTACTAGGAGTGTTAGCTAGGGTAACCCTCATGATTCTAGAGCATTTCCATTGCACTAGGTTTATAGTCCATCTATGAGATGCCCCCAATTCCAGTTGTCTTTCCCAGTACTCTCTTCCTACATGCTCCCTACACTTTTTCTTCCTGTTCCCATGCACATCCCCATATCCAGACCCCTCTAACCCACATCCACCTGTGATGTCTAATCTATTTCTCCTTCCCAGGAATATCCTTGCATTCCCCCTCAAGTCTTCCTTGTACTAAACCTCTCTGGCTCTGTGGACCTGAGCAGTATTTCCCTTTACTTCACAGCCAATAGCTACTTAAAGTAACTACATACCATGTTTGATTTATTTCTCAGTCTAGGTTACCTTGTTCAGGATGTTATTATTTTTAACAACGAAGTAATACACCATTGTGTAAAATGGATAAAATTTTCAGTTGAAGGGAATCTAGGTTATTTCCAGGTTCTGGTTATTACAAATAATGCTGCTGTGATCATACTTGAAGAAGTGTCTCTGTGATATGGTAGAGTGTCTGTTGGGTATATGCCTGGTTCTGGTATAGCTTGGTCTTGGGGTAGGTGTATGTTCAATTTTCTGAGAAACCACACTGATTTCCAAAGTGGTTGTACAAGGTGTTCTTTTGTTGGCAAGCAAAGAGAATAAATAGGATAAGGAATCTAAGCTGGGAAAAAAAAAAAAAAAAAAAAAAACTAGAGAAGAGAGGACACACCCAGGCAAAAGCCAGGCAGCCTCCAGACAGCTAGACATGAGAAGCAGTGAAAATAAGATATGCAGAGGGAAAGAAAAAAGTATAAAGCCCAAGACAAAGGTTATATGAAGAGAAACTGGTTAAAAGTTGAGTTAGCCAGAAATGAGCCTAAGGTAGGCCGAGCATTTATAACTAATAAGAAGTCTCCAGGGCATGATTTAGAAGCTGGTTGGTGGCCCAAAGGGAAAAGCCTGATACAGTTTCTCTTGTTTTGCAAAAGCCCTTTCAGTTTCATTTGCTTCCGACTATTAATTGTTGAACTTAGTGCCTCCCCTATTGGGGATCTGCCCCAAAAGATGTCTCCTGTGCCAGTGCATTCAAGAACATTCCGCACAGTCTCTTCCATCAGTTTTAGTGCACCTGGTTGTATGTTGACTTCCTTTATCCACCTGAACCTGAGCTCTGTGCAGAGAGATAGTTATGAATCCACCTGTACCCTTCCACATGCAGATGATTCTTTGATAATTGATATTAGTCCTTCTGACCTTCCACAGTGCATTGTCACTTCAAAGAAACAGGACAGAAAGGAAGGGGAGATGAAGGAAAAGAGAATAGAAGATGTTACAAGAGGGTTGTCAGGCTGGAAATACCCTCGAAAATTGGGGTTAAATGAGAAGAGTGTATCTTCCCAATGCTGGTAAGCTTACAGTTGCTGAAAAATGTGCTTATTTCATGTTCATTGCTCAGTCAAGGGAGTGTATCATGTGCTCCTAATAAGTCCCCTTGGGAGATTTTCTTTTAAAATTTAACTCCAGCTCCTATTGACTCTGTATTTCTCAGGATGGTGATGAACATCATGGACTTTGGAGTGAGGTAACCTCTTTCTCAGTGTTTTTAAAATTTAAATTAGAAACAAGCTTGTTTCACATGTCAATCCCAGATCGCTCTCCTGCCCCTCCTCCCTTGCCACCCACTAACACCCCCAGCCCCCACCCCATCCCGACTCCATTCCCCAGGGAGTTTAAGGCCCTCCACAAGGGATTTCCAAAGTCTGTCATATCATCCCAGGTAGGACCTGGGCCCTCCCCCAAGTGCAGGCTGAGAGAGCATCCATCCATTTGGAAGGGGCTCCCAAAGTCTATTCATGTGCCAGGGATAAATACTGATCTACTACCCAAGGACCCATAGATTGCAGAGGCCTCCTCACTGACATCCACGTTCAGGGGGTCTGGATCAGTCCCATGCTGGCTTCTCAGCCATTAGTCTGGGTCCATAGCTCCCCCTTGTTCAGGTCAGCTGGTTCTATGGGTTTCACCAGCCCAGTCTTGACACCTTTCCTCATCACTACTCTCTCTGCAACTGGGTTCTAGGAATTCAGTTCAGTGTTTACCTGTAGGTGTCTGCCTCTGCTTACATCAGCCATTGGATGAAGGCTCTAGGATGGCATATAAGGTAGTCATCAATCTCATTATCAAGGAAAGGCATTTAAGGTAGCCTCTCCACTATTGCTTAGATTGCCAATTGGTATCGTCCTTGTAGATCTCTGTACATTTCTCTAGTGCCAGACTTCTCTTTAAAACTATAATGGCTCCCTCTATTATGATATCTCTTATCTTGCTCTCCTCTATTCTTCCCCTGATTCAATCTCCCTGCACCCCAAAGTCCTCCTCTCCCCTCCTCTTCTCCCACCTCTCTTTCTCCAAGTTCTCTCTCCCCTCCTCCCCCATGCTCCCAATTTGCTCAAGAGATCCTGTCCCCTTCCCCTTCTCTGGGTAGCCAGTTTCATCGGCAGCCATTCTGGTCTTTTTCAGCATTTTGTTTCATTACTTTATGCTAGTGAATGATTGGCGTCACCTTGCTGGGTTTCCTTATCTGTTTATTACAGACAATAAGCTGATTTAACAGTTTTTTTTTTCTCTGTATTTCACCAACTGCATTCAACAACTCATTATTTTGCATGTCCATGAGAAATATGAGACAGATAAATGGACACTCTCTGTCCACAAATACATACTACAGAGGCCATCTAACACAGGGTTAAAGGAATGCATATGTAAAGCTGATGGCCATCATCTGTCACAGAGCAGACATTGACTGGGAGATACTGCTATTATGAGATTGATGGCTCCCTTTTCATCCTAGAGCCTTCATCCAGTAGCTGGTGGAAAGAGAAGCAGAGACCCACAGCTAAACACTACGACAAGTTCCAGGAATCGAGTTGCAGAATGGAAGGAGTTATGAGCAAAGGGGTCAAGACCATCCTGGGGAAACCCACAGAAACAGCTGATCTGAGCAAGGGTGAGCTCATGGACTCCAGACTAACAGCTTGGAAACAAGCATAGGATGGAACCAGGGCCACTGCACATGGGTGTGGGTGTCAGTTAGAAGGTCTGGGTAGTCTATGGGGCCCCTGGTAATGGAACAGTGTTTATACCTAGTGTAATAATGGACAGTGGGAGCCCATTCCTCACAGAGGGATACTCTTTCAGCCTAGACACATGGGGGAGGGCCTAGGCCCTGCCCCAAATGATGCCACAGACTTTGTTGATCCCCCACCGAAGGTCTCACCCTTTCTATGGAACAGAAGAGGGTTGGGATGGGGTTCAGTGGGGAGCACGGGAGAATGGGAGGGAGAGAGAACTGGGATTAATCTGTAAAATAAGTTTGTTTCTAATTTAAATAAAAAAGGAAAAAAGTATATCAAACCCTTTCAAAAAACAAATACAACATAAAGGAATGTAACATACCTTTGCATCATTAAACAAATGTTCCACGGCATAAATTAATGTAACACACCTTAAGCTAATAATCCACAACAAGAGATAGTGAACATAAGAAGGATTGTTCTTAGAAAACCCAGAAAATCGCCTGGCGTTGGTGGCGCACACCTTTAATCCCAGCACTCAGGGAGGCAGAGGCAGGCTGATCTCTGTGAGTTGCAGGCCAGCCTGGTATCCAGAGAGAGTGCCAGGATAGGCTCCAAAGCTACACAGAGAAACCCTGTCTCGAAAAACCAAAAAAAAAAAAAAAGAAAGAAAAAGAAAACCCAGAAAATCGACTAACCTGGGCTCATGGGGGCTCACAGAGATGAAACTAATGACCAGGGTTTTTGCATGGGATTGACCTAGGCCCTCTGCATGTATGTTACAGTTATGTAGCCTGGTCTTCTTGTGGGATTTATAGCAGTAGAAGCAGAGGCTGTCTATGACTCTTGCCAGGTTTGGAATCCTATTCCTCATGTTTGGTTGCCTTGTCTGTCCTCAATATGAGAACAGGGGCTTAGTCTTACTGCAACTTGATTTTTCACATTTTCTTGATATCCATGGGAATCCTGCCCTTTTCTGAAGAGAAAGAAAGAATAGATGAGGGGTGGTCAGAGGGCATGGAGGGACACTGGGAAGAGAGGAGGGAGGGGAATATGTGGCCATGATGTAGTGTGTGTGTGTGTGTGTGTGTGTGTGTGTGTGTGTGTGTGTGTGTGTGTGCTCGTGCTCGTGAAAACTCAAATACTTCCATTGTTGCATGAGGAAAAAAAATAAAAGAAAAGAAGACTTGTGCTTGAAGCAAGCCTTCAGAGCATCTGATTCTTAATGTCTGGTGCCAGATATAGCATTATTATTTTTAAGAAGTAGTCCAATTGGCTCTAAGGTAGATGATGAGAATGTACTTTGACTACTATTAGGCTTGATGCTTCAATCATGCAGACATGGGGAGGATTCAGGATCTGTTATGTTGAATCTCTACCTCTCCAAACTACTTTGATACCAATGTTCCTGAAAGGAGTTCTCTGTTTCACTGCCCCAAGTGGCCCATGTGATTTCTCCTGGACTCTCATGTTTTAATGACTAACTCTATGCCAATGACTCCCAACTCTCTGCTTAGACCATTCTTCCAAACTTTAGACTTCTACATTTAAGTACCTGTAAATCAATCCCTATTGGTGGTTTATGGGCCCCACAAGCTCAGTTCTTTATTATGTTTTCAGTCTCCATGGAGGCTATACCCTCCATAATGTGAATGTTCCATGGGAAGGAGTCCTAGCATAACTTTCCTCTCCTGTTAAGCACCCCCACCTCACAGAACCCAATTCTGGTGTTCTCACTTCCAGACTTTGCTCAAATTCATCTCCTTCTTTCCATTTCTTTATCATTGTCTAGCTTAGATTTCAGCTATTGGTCCATTGAATAACTTTGAAAGCTTTCTAATTTGTTCCCTTTTAATACAAACTCCTCATTCCTGAATTAATCCTCCTGGAAATTGCCAGGGAGTAACTACAAATACAAATCTGTCCCTTCTCTCATATAAAATTGTCTAAAGCTCATCACTGTACTACAGTTATGGCAAAAAAGTCCCTAGTGGAGGAAACCTAGCCTTATTCATCTATACCACTAGAGGCTTCCCACTCTGTCTTCTCTCAGCCCAGAACAGCTCATCTGTTTTGCTGTCCATTACAAGGTTGTCTTTTAGCTCCTCTCTTTTCTACACATTCCAAGTTTAACCTCTACTCTGAAGTATTATCATTTCTTTTTAATTTAAGAGGCAAATCTAAGTGCAAGCTGCTTAATCTCTCATACCTTATTATTTATACAGTTCCCATGAACTCCAAAACTAAGTTATGATAGAATTAAGATAAGATTCTTCTCAATAATATCTGTGTGAAGAAATATAATTTAATTATATTAGCTGTAAAAAATTAACATTTAATCCACAATCTTATTCACTATTAAATGCAGAAATAACTGTGTCTCTATTCTCAACTCACTATGAAAATTAGTGATGCAAGGAATACCAGTTCAGTTGAGTCTTTTCCCAGACAGAAGTACCGGGTAAGTTGTTTATGTTGTGATATTATTATTGTCATTTGGCTTAAGTCTTCTCATTGAATCTGCGGCTTCACGACTCTTCCTTATGGTATCAATCTACTCTTTCCCAGGTTCTTCTTTTACCTCCATCTTCCCCTATACTCCTCACTTCTTCTCATTGTCTCCTTTCTTTTGGATTTTCCTCTCACCCCATCTCTCTTTCCCCAAACTCTTGTATTCTCCTATCTGTTCTTTTCCTCTTCCATCTCTTACTAGTCATCAGTTTAATCCCTCACTAGTCCTCAATTCCATATCTCCATTTATCATTTAATTCTCACTTCTGTATTTAGCTGAGGCATTGCAAAGAAGGTGCTTAGTATTATATTCAATTTAATAACATAATTAATAAATTCAAATTTAAGCAAACTGAATTATAATGACTTTAAGGCTAAAATATATCAACTCTTCAGTATGGATAGTTGTAGGATTTAATAATGAGTAGATTTCAAAAAAATTCAATTTTTGTGGTGACTGAATCAAAAGAAACAGTACTGGTACCCACATGAATATAGTACATTCCAAGTTCACCTTTTTGTCTTTAGAGAAGATCACAGTACTTTCAGTCAAATATATAAAATTCATGATACATTTTGTTTTTATTTTTTATTATTTGAATTAGAAATAAGATTGTATTACATGTCAATCCCAGTTCCCTCTCCCTCCTCCGTTACCACCCCCTCAACTAAAACCCTACCTATCACATATCTTTTCTGCTCCCAAGGAGGGTGAGGCCATCCATAGGGAGTCATCAGAGTTTATCTGTGTCTTTGCTCAGGGAGTATCCCTCTATGGGATTGGGCTCCCAAAGTACACACTTATGCTAGTGATAAGTACTGAAATACTACAGGAGGTCCTATAGATTTCTGAGGTCTCCTCACTGAAACCCACGTTCTTGGGGTCTGGATAAGTCCCATGCTGGTATCCCAGCAATCAGTCTGGGGACCAAGAGCTCCCCGTTGTTCAGGTCAGCTGTTTCTGTGGGTTTCACTAGCCTGGTCTGTACCACTTTGCTCATCACTCATTCTTCTCTGCAACTGGATTCCAGTTCAGTTCAGTGATTAATCATGGGTGTCTGCTTCTACTTACACCAGCTGCTGGCTGAAGGCTATACGATGACATATGAGAGAGTCATCAATTTCATTATCAGGGGAGGGCATTTAAGGTAGCCTCTCCTCTGTTGCTTAGATAGTTGGTATCATCTTTGTAGCTCTCCAGACATTTCCCTAGTGCCTGATTACTCTATAAACCTAAAATGTCTCCCCCTATTATGGTATCTCCTTTCTTGTTTTCTTCTATTCTTCCCCTGACTCAAACTTTTTGCTCCCTCATGACTTCCTCACACCTCCTTTTCTGCCTTTCTCATTCTCTTAGCTCCCTCCCCCCTCCTCCCTTGTTCCCAAATTAGTCAGGAGATCTTGTCCCTTTCCCCTTCTCTGGAGGACCATGTATGTCTCACTTAGGGTCGTCCTTGTTTATGAGCTTCTCTGGAAGTGTGGATTGTAGGCTGGTAATCCTTTACTCTATCTAAAATCCACATATGAGAGAGTACATACCACGTTTGTCTTTTTGTGATTGGGTTACCTCGCTCAGAATGGTTTCTTCTAGTTCCATCAATTTTCCTGCAAATTTCAAGATTCCAGTGATTTTTTTTTTCTGCTGAGTAGTACTCCATTGTGTAAACGTACCACATTATCTCTATCCATTCTTCAGTTGAGGGGCATCTAGGATGCTTCCAGGTTCTGGCTATTACAAATAGTGCTGCTATGAACATCTTTTAACAGATGTCCTTGGTGTATGAATGTGCTCCTTTTGGGTATACACCTAAGAGTGGGATTGTTGGATCTTGTGGTAGACTGATTCCCATTTTCCTGAGCAGTCGCCAAACTGATTTCCAAAGTGGCTATACAAGTTGGCACGCCCACCAGCAGCAGAGGAGTGTTCCCCTTTCTCCACATCCTCTCCAGCATAAACTGCCATTGGTGTTTTTGATTTTAGCCATTCTAACAAGAGCAAGATGGTATCTCAGAGTTGTTTTGATTTGCATTTCCCTGATGGCTAAGGATGTTGAACAGTTTCTTATGTGCCTTTCAGGTATTTTAGATTCCTCTATTGAGAATTGTATGTTTAGTCCTATACCCCAATTTTAATTGGATTATTTGGTGTTATGGAGACTTCCTTCTTGAATTCTTTATATATTTGGAGATCAGCCATCTGTCAGATGTGGGTTTGGTGAATATATTTTTCCAGTCAGTCAGGTGCCATTTTGTCTTACTGACTGTGTCCTTAGCCTTACAGAAGGTTCTCAGTTTCAGGAGGTCCCATTTATTAATTGTTGATCTCAGTGTCTGTGCTACAGGTTCCTATTCAGGAAGCAGTCTCCTGTTTCAATTAATTCAAGGGTATTTCCCACTTTGTCTTCTAATAGGTTCAGTGTGGCTGGATTCATGTTTAGGTCTTTGATCCATTTGGACTTAAGTTTTGTGCATGGTGATAGACATGGGTCTATCTGCAGTCTTCTACATTCCAGCATCCAGTTAGCCAGCACCATTTGTTGAAGATGCTTTCCTTATTCAATTGTATAAATTTAGCTTCTTTGTCAAAAAGCAAGTGTTCGTAAGTGTGTGGGTTAATATCAGGGCTTTCAACTCTATTCCATTAGTCTATCTGCCTATTTTTTGTGCCATTAGCTGTTTTCAGGAATATAACTCTGTAATAGAGCTTGAAGTCAGAGATGATGATGCTTCCAGAAGTTCTCTTATTGTACAGGGATGTTTTGGCTATCCTGGGACTTTTGTTTTTCCATATAAAGTTGAGAGTTGTTCTTTCAAGTTCTGTGAAGAATTCTTTTGGGATTTTGATGGGGATTGCATTGAATCTGTAGATTGCATTTTGCAAGATTTCCATTTTTATTATGTTGATCCTACCTATCCAAGAAAATGGGAGATCCTTCTTTAATTTCTTTCTTTAAAGACTTAAAATTTTTGATACATATCTTTCACTTTTCTGGTTTGCTTTACCTCAGGGTATTTTATGTTGTTTGTGGCAATTGTAAAGGGTGATGTTTCTCTGATTTCTTTCTCCAGGAATGTATCATGTGTATATAATAGGGCTACAGATTTTTTTGAGTTAATCTTGTGTCCTGCCACTTTGCTGAAGGTGTTTATCATCTGTAGGAGTTCCCTGGTAGAGTTTTTCAGGTCACTTTATGTAGACTATCATATCATCTGCAAATAGTGAAAGTTTGACTTCATCCTTTCTGATTTGTATCCCCTTGATCTCCTTTTGTTGTCTTATTGCTCTAGCAAGAACTTCAGGGACAATATTGAAGAGGTATTGAGAGAGTGGACAGCCTTGTCTTGTCCCCAATTTTAGAGAAATTGCATTGAGTTTCCCTCCAGTTAATTTGATGTTGGCTGTTGGCTTGCTGTATATTGCTTTTATTATGTTAATGTATATTCCTGTTATCCCTGATCTCTCCAAGACCTTAATCATGAAAGGGTGTTGGATTTTTTCAAGCTTTTTCAGCAGCTAGTGAGATGATCATGTTTTTTTTTTTTTCCTCAGTCTGTTTATATGGTGGATTACATTGACAGATTTTCATATATTGAACTATCCTTGCATTTCTGGAATGAAGCCTACTTGATCATGGTGGATGATTTCTCTGATATGTTCTTAGATTTGATTTGCCAGCTTTTTGTTGAGTATTTTTGCATCAATGTTCATGAAGGATATTGGTCTGTAGTTCTCTTTCTTAGTTGTGTCTTTATGTTGCTTGGGTATCAAGGTTATTGAAGCGTCGAATAAAGAGTTTGGCAATGACCCTTCTGCTTCTATTGTGTGGAATACCTTGAGGAGAATTAGTGTTAGTGCTTCCTTGAATTTCTGGTAGAATTCTGCACTGAAGTCATCTGGCCCTGGGGTTTATTTGGGTGGGAGAATTTTGATGGCTACTTCTACTTCATTAGCGGTTATAGGTCTATTTAAGTTGTTTATCTGTTCTTGACTTAATTTTGGTAAGTGAAATCTGTCCAGAAAATTGTCCATTTCCTTTAGATTTTTGAATTTTGAGGAATACAGGTTTTTGAAGTATGACCTGATGATTCTCTGAATTTCTTCTGTGTCTGTTATTAAGTCCCCCTTTTCATTTCTGATTTTATTAATTTGCATGTTCACTATCTGCCGTTTGATAAGTTTGGTAAAGGTTTGTCTATTTTTTGATCTTCTCAAAGAACCAATTGTTTGTTTCAATGATTCTTTTATTGGTCTCCTATTTTCCACTTTATTGATTGCAGCCTTCAACTTGATTATTTCCTGGAATCTATTTCTCTGGTGTATATTGCCTTCTTTGTGTTCTAGAGCTTTCAGTTGTGCTGTTAATTCTCTAGTGGGATTATTCTTCTGTTTCTTCATGTGGGCACTTAGCGCTATGAACATTCCTCTTAGCACTGCTTTCAAAGTGTCCCATAAGTTTGGGTATGTTGTGTCTGTTTTCTCATTGACTTTTAGGAAATCTTTGATTTCTTTCTTTATTTCCTTCTGGACGCAGAAATGGTGCAATTGGATTTTACTTAATTTCCATGAGTTTGTAGGTTTTCTGCAATTTGGGTTGTTGTTGAATTCTAATTTTAAATCATGGAGATCTGATAAGAAACAGGGGTTATTTTAATTTTTTTTTTTACCTGTTTAGGTTTGCTATGTTGCCAAGTATGTGGTTGACTTTAGAGAATGTTCCATGTGGCTCTGAGAAGAAGGTATATTCCTTTGTATTTGGATGGAATGTTATATGGATGTCTGTTAAGCCAAATTGGGCCATAACTTCTATTAGTTCCTTTGTTTCTTTGTTAAGTTTCTGTCTGGTGTTCCTGTCCAGTGTTGAAAGTGGGTTGTTGAGGTCTCCCACTATAAGTGTGTGCAGTTTTATGTGGATTTGAGTTTTATTAATGTTTCTTTTATGAACATGATGCCTTTGTATTTGAGGCATAAATGTTCAGAAATGAGACTTCATCCTGATGGATTTCTCCTGTGATGAGTAGGAAGTGACCTCCTTCATCTCTTTTGATTGATTTTAGCTTAAAATCCAATTTGTTGGATAGTAGGATTGCTACCCCCAGTTTTTTCTTGGGTCCATTTGATTGGAAAATCTTTTTCCAACCTTTAATTCTTAGGCACCTTCTGTCTTTGAAGTTGAGGTGTGTTTCTTGTATACAGCAGAAGGATGGATTCTGTCTTCTTATCCATTCTGCTAACCTGTGTCATTTTATGGGAGAGTTCAGACCATTAATATTGAGGGATATTAATGACCATTGATTTTTCATTCTTGTTTGTCTTGGATTTGGTGGTGGTGATGAAATTGTGTGTGGGTTTCCATTCCTTTTTTTTGTTTTGTTTTTGCTGTTGGTAAAGTGGGACTATCTATTGCCTATATTTTTCTGGATGTAGTTAAATTCCTTGGGTTGCAGTTTTCCTTCCAGAACTTTCTGTAGGGGTGGATTGGTTGATATGTTTTGTTTGAATCTGGTTTTGTCATGGAATATCTTGTTTTCTACATCTGTATTGATTGAAAGCTTTGTTGGGTATAGTAGTCTGGGCTGGCATCTGTGGTCTCTTAGTGTAGATAGAATATCTATCCAGGACCTTCTGGCTTTCAGAGTTTCCATGGAAAAGTCAGGTGTAATTCTGATAGGTTTGCCTTTATGTGTTACTTGACCTTTTTCCTTTGCTGCTCTTAATATTTTCTCTTTATCCTATATGTTTGGTGTTTTGATTATTATGTGGTAAGGAGACCTCTTTTTGGTCCAGTCTACTTTGTGTTCTGTAGACTTCTTGTACTTTCATTTTATGTCTTTCTTTAGGTTGGGAAAGTTTTCTTCTATGATTTTTGTTGAATATATTTCTGCGCCTTTGAATTGGATTTCTTCACCTTCTTCTATAACTATTATCCTTAGGTTTGGTCTTTTCATGGTATCCCATATTTTCTGGATAATTTTTGTTAGGGATTTGATGGACTTAAGATTTTCTTTGGTTGATGAATCTATTTCTCCTAGTGTATCTTCAACTCCTGAGATTCTGTCTTCCATCTTTTGTATTCTGTTGGTTATGTTTGCATCTGTAGTTCCTGATCATTCATCCAGCTTTTCTATTTCCAGCATTCCCTCAGATTGTGCTTTCTTTATTGACTCTATTTCAGTTTTTAGGTCTTGAAGCATTTCCTTGAAAGATTTGTTGATATCTTGTATTTTTTGGTTTGTTTTTTTCTTCTATTTCTTTAAGGGATTTTCTCATATCCTCTTTGAGGCCCTCTATGATTTTCATGAAGATGTTTTTAAGGTCATTCTCTTCTGCTTCATCTGCATTGTTATGTTCTAGTCTTGCTGGTGTATGGTCCATAGTCTCCAGTGTTGTCATATTGGTTTTTCTCTTGTCGAATGTGCTTTTATATTGTCTTCTTCCCATTCTTTCTTCCATTGGGTATAGTAGGATCTTTTCTCTCCTGGTGGATATGGACCAATGTTCCCTTCTGGTAGATGCAAACAGTTCCAATACTCTGATGTCTGTCCTCATCTCCTGTACAGAGGCAGGACTCTTACTGGGGCCTTGGCAGTCTCTGGGTGCGCTGGATCATGCCGGACAAGTCCTGATTCCATGATACTTTTATAAGATAAAAACCTATGTATACATCCTCTGGACAAAAAAAAAAGAAAAAAGAAAAAGAAAAAGAAAAAAAAGAGGCATTTCATCTGAGCAAACCAATAAACTATAGATTTTACATCATTACTGAATCTCAATTATTGCTCCTATGCCCTCTACATTCATTGCCTTATTCTATCATTGCTAGTCAAATACACTCAAAATTCTTTCTCACAATTCTTGCAAAGTGGTATACATAGATTTGAAAAATATACTACATATATTTCCAGATATTTTATAGCTAAGTCAGTCAATTTCTTGACATGTAAGTGCTATGAATACAAACTTCCAAACAAATAAAACAGCACAAAAATTCTTATTTTGCATTTTACACATTAATTTAAAATTCACAACTTAAATACTTCTATCAATGTTGTAAATTTATACAGCTCTAATGAATATCTATAGTATTGTTAAAACTCTCACTGTATTATGTATATCCATAACACAAAAAAGGAAAGCCAGATTTAATTACTTTATCAATATTCCCATGAAAGGAGTATTTTTGTTCCTGTTAATAATCTATTTTAGTTTTTCCAAAGAATTTGAAGCTTGCCCAATCTTTCTGTTGTTGTTGGCTATTGAGTACAGTCTATGACAGAAAGGAATTTTCTGTACAGATAAAGTAGACCTTCTCAAAGGATAAACATCACATGTCACTAGATCTTGAGCATCAATAACTTAATCCCAATCCTGTTGTTTGCTGGAAATCACTTGCTGATTCATACATCCTCTGCTTCCATTCTGCTAACAACCCCTCAGTAAACACTTAATGCATCTTCATTACTCTTAAAATAGAAAATTTCATCATGGAAATATTTGAAAACCTACTAAAAGTCTCCTTATTGTGTATATGCTACAGAAAATGTTGTAGCAGAATCATGAGCACACTGTAAGATACACTAAAAATAATTATTTGAAGACAGATCTAGATGCAGTTGCAAGAAAATTACAACCCTAGGGTTAGATGAATCTCTTAAAAAATGTGTTCCAGGGTCAGGGCTGAGTGAAGGCACTTTCTACAAGGCATAAATAACTGGATTTAATTCTCTGGACTCACCTCCTGGAAGTGGAGAGTAGTCAGCAGCATTTCTTCTGACATATACAAATATACTGTGGCAGACATGAGACCCCTTTTCTTCACCATATACAAAATAATGAAATAAAATGTAAAACTAATAAAATAGTTCATTGTTTTATCCAAATTATGTAGAATGAGTGAATCAGCCTATCAAGCTCTGCAACACCCTCAAGTTCATTAATTCACTGCATTTGTCAATTTTTCATGGCTACAATGCAATAGCAACGGCTGGACAACTTTTCAAGAAAACACACTCCATTTGGTTTATGGATTTGAGGCTGAAAATCCAAAAAGCATGACACTGTCTCTGCTAAAGACCCCAGGACAGATATCATCCTGGTGGAAATGGAGGAGGCAATTGGCAGCAAAAGAATCCCAAACCAGGATGAATCTGACATTTCCATCACAGAAACTCAGTTTTGCAGCTCGTGTCTAGAGAATCACAAGAATAACACTCCTCTCTCAGAAGGTGAGATTCCCATAGAGCAAATAGCTGCACTGTCCTTCTTGTAAAACTTCCATCACCTCTCAGCAAATACCACACTGAAGACAAAGCAAGCAACATGGAATCTTTTTGGAGGCACCCAGTTGTGATTCATGCCACTCAAGCATATTTAGCACATGTTAGAGAAAAAGATACTTGCTTTTATAATGAGCTCAATTAAGTCCACTGATATACTTTATACTTCAATCGAAAAGTTCAGTTAGGTCATTCTTTGGAGGGCTAGAAATATACCCAGTGTTTCACACAAAGTAGCAATTATATGCTAGGAATTTGAATAATCCATTTACTTAAATAATTTTAGACCTTAACTTTGAATAATTTTAGAGTTTCTTTTCTTAAAGCACTGCTCATACTTAAAAAGGAAAGGAAAATTATAGGTTCTAATGGCTAGTCAATGACAAGGTCAGGGCCTGCTCAACTTGATATCTTTAGGTTTGGAACAAGTTCTTTGAATTCATACTCTATGAAAGAGAACTTAAGAAGTTTTTGTCTTCAGTTTTTTTTTAATGTAGATACAGATGAACCTATATCTTCAAATATATACATAACTTTCATATTACATATCATGTTATAAGTATCTAATGCACTCAAATGCAATTTTTCAATCATATTTTTAATGATTTTTTCATACTGATTCTTTATGAAATAAAAACTTTGCTACAGTTTTTTATAGCTAATAGAAGATTTAAATAACTCTTCTTGAACCACATAGAGAACAGTGGAAATGTTTTAATAAACTTAAAAGCATTAGTCTCCTGGCATAATGTCAAACCTCAAGGAGAGATTACTAATACATGGACTTGTCATAGCACCCTGTCCTCTTTTCATTTTAATGATTTGTTATTTAAAGAAAACTGTCACTAATTATTTGCTTCTCATTTTAGGAAAGCTATGAGGTGACAGCTTTCAGTTCCTGAAAAGTTTTCTTATGCAAAATATTTAATTTTCGCTGCCTCCAAAAACAGCAATCTATCAATCCATTATTCTAAGTTATTTATATAAAATAACAGTTTTAAAAGGAGAAAATGAGTCCTGATCTGTATCATGCATGATTTCTTGCTATCACTGCAGATACATATATATGTAGACCTGTGTCTGGAAACATGGAATGACTTTTCTTGCAAAATTCAGAAAGAAAGCTGGTAGGTTTAAAATTTTGCATTTTGCAACATTGTTTATGTTACACTACTGTTGGTTGTATAAACTAATGATTTTGGGAGAAGGATTTTCACCTTCCATTTCAATGGTCATCACAAGGTGGTTCAAAACAGAGGAAGCTTTGAAAATAAAGAATATCATTTGTGGAAGATTTAAGATGGGCTTCAAGTTCAAGTGTCTGAAATTCCACCATAAAGCATGAGATAGGGACAGCACAATTTTATTTCACAGTAATGACCATGACTTTCCAGATAAACACAGAGCAAATTTGATAAGAAAATGGAGTGTTGGATGTAATTCTCAATTATGCATTGATTTCTTTGCCAAGATTGTTAT